>NC_090940.1:490739545-491364545 GCF_040938575.1 Ambystoma mexicanum | reverse complement strand
TGGGTCCATATAAATCAGCTAAAGTGTTGCCATCCCAGGCACACTCTGCAACAACTGGAGGAGTCCTCTGCAATACCATAGGGGACCGCTCCAGAGTAATTCAATTCCAACCCTAAAATATCCCACATATAGTCTCTAAAATATTATGATTTGGAAAAAAATGTCTTATAATTGTATCTTGTTTTTTTGTTAAAATAAGAATGCAAATGATTTGACTATAAAATGTATATGCCGCCCCACTATATCAATAGTGGGGGAGAAACGTCTATGAATAGGTATTGCCGCTTTCCTTTGTCGTCCTAGGAGAAAGAAAACATGGAGACTGACCACGGAAGGCGACCTGGGGACCGGGAGCGAAGATCCGAGGGGCCCGGGGTACCGCCCAATGCTCCCATCAGGACCAGCAAGGAGAACTGATTGATCAACACGAGGGAGGAAAAGATGCTGAACTGTGCCATTTGCGGAATTGGAAGAAGATGATGCGGACAACCAGTGCGTCGGTCAAAACATTCTTCGCACCCGACTCCCCCTCGACTCAAATTCAAAGTGCAGTCAGGTGGGGGGGCTTTATCAGGTGTATTGACCCACGTTTGAGTCATTAAGCTGCAACATTTGGTGCTGTGGGCTTAGAAAATCCAAGATGGCCAAAAAGCCCACACGTGCGCCAGAATCCAGGAGAACCGCGCAGTTTGTGCGCACACCAAAATCGTCGCCTAACCTTCCACCCACCAGTGCGAGCGTGATGGGCCGGGGGTGCCTTGAGTGGAATGTGTACCAAAGGAAAAACAGCAGTGCCCGTTAGCTTAAAAAGCCCTTTGAAATCACCTTCGTTTCTCTGAATGCAAGCTAAAAATGCCTATGTCAAACATTGCAGGATATTCAAAAATCTCACTGAACACCAGCAGACGTTTGGCAGAATGAAGTTTTGTGTGCATACAAAATCTGGAAGGAAAAAGAGCCCACAACCATGTTCATAACAAAACTGACTGAGCTGTGGAGGTCAGCAGCTTAAGTTAAACTGAACTGAAAACCACTAAAATCGAAATGTTTAAATTAAATGAGGGACCTACTTTTGAGTGTCACATAGTTTGTAACTGTTGAAATGTCATAGTTTTGAACTTAGAATCAGCACTCTCGCTACATGTGTAAAAATTGTCAGTTTGATTTGAATGTAGAAAACTGGGAACAAAAAGTGACATTTAGCTGAAACCTGGCTTAATGAAACTGGATTCTGCCTGACAACTACCCCCGACAGGAGTTGAAACTGGATCAACAGCTGTGTTCCCAGGCCTGGCTGCATTCTGATGCCCCACAAAAAGGAGGTCACATGGCCCTGTTGATTGAAAGGGGAGTGGCAGCTGGGGACTGCAGGAAACTGAACAATGGGCCTTCTTTGGCTCAGGCAAATGTTATTTTGGGGGGGCCGTAAAGTGGCTTCCTCTTGGGGGAAACTGGGAGGGGCAGTGCCTCTGCTAGCAGCTGAGCTTGTGGGAAGTGGATAAACCAGTTATTCCACCCTGTGATGTGGGAAGCCACACCCCTTTTTGACCAGAGCATAATTTTAAAAAGATAGATAACTCATAGTGCGGACTGGTCCAAAATATATAAATAATACCATTATTCTTGTGATTTTTCGGTGCACATTTTAAGAGGTGTTAGGACCCTGTGGTATGTTCCTGGGGATAGTAGCGGAAAAAAGGTTGTTACTCCAAATGTCTGCATGTTAAAAATCTGACACTTTATCATCTGAAACCCATATCCCTGGTGCACATTTGTGTAAAATCTGGAAAGGTTTAGAGGTCGTTATCTGGATGAAAAGGGGAGAATTCTGTCATCAGTGGACACAACATCGTACAAAGACAGGGATCGGATGGTTTGGTGCTACAGAAAATATGTTAACTGGACCTATAATATGAGAGAAATGGTACATAGATAAATATGTATTTGGATCAGAAATAGATTTGTGTGCAATTTGACAAGGGAGGTTCCTCTGACCATAAAACCTACAGCATCACTCTGACACTCCATTTCTTTCCCCCAATCAAAGGAGAGAGGAGGAACTGGCCAATGACAAGTAGAGAGGGGCAAGCTCAGTTATGCCACGCACACACCCACTTCCAAAACACATAAAAAGAGACTGCTGGGACAGGTAGAGACATTCAATTCCATTTTCTGCGGGACGCTCTGCCGGGAGACTCCAGACTTCACATCCATCAATCTTCAGAGACCAGAAATTTACTTCAGAACTTAAAGCAGGGGCCTAAACCCACAAACTGAGAACTCTTCTCAGCAGGCCTCAGCATCCTTAAAATCATCTGCAAACTATTCCACAGCCGGGCGAGCTGTCAGAATTCTGTGCCAAGAACTTTTGCCAGTACCCAGAAAGCAGTGTTACATCCAGAATCCACTTGATTCGGACCGGAAGCAGACCAGAGATCCAGAGAACCACAGGCCGCTGTATCCAGAGAGCTGACCCAGATCGCTGTGAAGTGCCGAGACCAGAACCGGAGTCCAGTCCAAAACCTGACCAGATCCGTGGCGAGGCCCATTCCTGTCCAAAATATATTGTGAGTACCGCCAGAACTGTGCAGAAACCAATCTCTTGGTTAAAATAATCTAATTCAAGCTATTTTAACCTAATTAGAACAGCCTCCTAGAAATCGTGTCATCTGTCATTTTTAAAGCTGCACAACTGTCACCTGTCAATTCTGCAGCTGCAAGCTGCCACCTGTCATTTTGGTTTTACTTTAACTCCGAAAATGTACCTTTATTAAATCATCCGTATCTCCGGAACCGTTTGTGCTAGGAACGAGATTTAACTTTCATCTGAAAGCTTAGAATCTAGGCTTCCATACTTTTTCCGTAATCGCGAAACACGCACTCGCGAAATTTACCGCGATTTGCGATTAGGCCCGATTTCTTCATCTGTAGAAATCAGCAGCTTTTTGCTTCTCTTTGCTAAAATTCGTTTGCAATCTGCTAATCATTCATAGAGTATTGTTAAAGTGAGCCTGAACTAATATAAAGTAACCATCACCTACCCTGAACCTCTAGAGGGAATTAAAAGCAATTTTAGCACCTTTTCACTTCCTTGCAACCCCCATTAAAGTAATTTGCCTGTGTTTAAAACTCATCCCTGTTTTCCCTAAGCTTGCTGGGAGAACTGGAACTGTGTATTGCATTATAAAGTATGATTTGTGGGGATTCTTGAAGACTGTGCTCTCCTTCCATTTCTTGTATTGCATAGGGGGGGAGTGAATTGTCAAAAGAAAAAGTGATCATATTACCTTTTGCTAAAATCATAACCAGTTATTTCTGTACTGCCTTTTATTCCACCTTGCGTTTCCTTGAACCATAAAAAGCATTCTTTCCCACCTTATTCTTCTGTTCTTGTTCTTAAGTTACCTCTTGCTGACTACTGCTCATATTCACAAGTGTAATATCCATTATCAATTTATTTATAGAAGTGTGATATATATATATATATATATATATATATATATATATATATATATATATATATATATATATATATATATTGTTTAAATTTTCAAATAAACCTTTTAATTTGCAAAACAAACCTACTTCTTGGCTCAGTGGGGTCAGGGGGATTCTAAGAGGGGGGTGTTATACAAGGGTTGTCATCCAGAGTACTGAACTGGATATAAAAATACATCAATAAGGGTTTTCCTCAGCATCCCAGACTAGGCATTGACTAAGCTGTAGTGTTGATTGAATATCGCTTACAGCATGTATGGAAGATCCTGGCATTAAACAGGAAAGGGAATCTGATTATGTGGGAAGGGCATGAGATCTTCATAGTGGCCGATTTCTTAAGCAAGATGATGTAAGTTAGGAGAATATTTCTGGCCCAGAGACCAAAGTTAAGTAAACTGGAGATAAAATATGGCCTCTTGGACCCTGCATATCACAAAAGGCCACAGAACAATGGAGTTCACGGAACCTGAAGCACTAAGGTAATTCCTGGAAGCACTTAGGTAATTCCTGGAAGAACAAGGAGCTCAGCCGATGGATACCACACAACTGTACCAAAATGATGAGGTGAGAAGAGTCCACACACTGCAAGAGGTGACGGGAGGAGAACACATGTACCAGATGGGTACCATGCATGCAGAAGGAAGCTGATCATTCAAAAATCTGTAACGAAGTGGGGATCTGGGTGGACAGACTAAGGGAGAAGTCCATATCCCCAAAAAAAACACTTACCTAAAGCCAGACGAGAAGGCACACTGATGTAGAGTGCATGGAAAGTGCGGAATGTCAAATAAACAATGGCACAGAAAGGTCAGGCAGAAGCTGTAAGAACAGATCAGGCTAGAAGGGGCAACATGATGAGAAAGCAAAGGGGGTGAGTGGGCATCAGGGGTGGTGGGGGTGCAATCGCAGGAGTGTGACGGGGAGGGGCACACTGCACTGCCAGAGAAAACAGGTGGGGGCAGTAAAAGGGACAAACTGCTGCTTGGCTTTTCGCACACACGTCCCTGTCGTTGAGCAAATAGAGAGAAGTGGATAGGCGAAAGAGGGAGCTTGGGCGAGAAAGAGCGGTGCGTTCTCGGCTCATTTTATATAGTTGAAAGTGGCTTTTCAGATTGTTGATACTCAGGGCACTACAATCTTACCAAAAAAAGGAATCTGAACTAGAGGACTCTAAGAGGCTAACCACAACACCCATAAAGCAAACAGCATGGTCAGGTGCACAAGATACGCTGCACTATAACTGGGCTAACCATACCAGTGGGGTTATAGATGGCGAATAAGGTACTTGAAATAATTTCCCACAATGCAAATGACCTTAAAAATTGCATCAAGCACAAGAAAGTATTGCAATACCTGGACTCTAAAGGAGCTGATATAGCGCTGCTCCGAGAAACATATCTCCAGAAGCCAGAGGTGGAGAAATTACAGGGGCGGGGAGGCTCGGTGGGAAGAGCATACCACAGCAGTAGGGTGAAGGGGGGGAAGTGTGGGGTCGCCGTGCTGTTCAAGAACTTCCTTCCTATAAAAATGGCCACATTATGGTCTAATGGCGAGGAGAGACTAGTGGAAATTAAAATACAGATAGGAGAGAAGCTAGCAGTAGGATCATTATATGCCCCTCCAGGGACAAACAAGCATTCCTCTTGTTCTTATACAGAACCCTGGCCAAGATGAGCAAAAGCCAAATTCTTTTGGAGGTTGGGGGGTGGATCCTACCACGAGATACCATCATTGATAAAGCAGATGAGCACAATGACGGAAACAAAAATGCTAGGGAAATACTAAAACAATGACTTATGGACCACAGTTTGGAAGACCCCTGCCGTCTACTTAACCCAACGACTAGAGAATATATTTTCACCTCCTGCGTTCATGGCACACAATCAAAAAATGACTACCTCACAGTGTTGAGGTGCTCATTATACCAAGTCTTAATATGCAACATACTCCCAGGAGGCATATCTGACCAAAATGCAGTAAAAACCATCCTAGACATGCTCTTATATTAGCAGTGCACCAGTAGATGGATAATGGATGTCAGTCTCATGAAAGTTCCCAGGGATAAGGCAGAGCTCACAGATAACCTCCTCCTCAATGAAGGCTCAGTGGATTCTGCAGGTACCCTCTGGGCTGCAGGGAAAGCGTATATCAGAGGAGTTCCAATTCAAAACAGTGCTAGGAAGAAAATGGCAGTTAAAGAGAACCTAATATCCCTAGAGAAAGAAGTGGTGAAAATGACACAGCAATATGAAAAGTGCCTTTGCAGAAACACCTAAGTAGTAAAGAGAAGGGCACAATTTAAAGTGAATAACTTTTAAACGAAAGGGGCGGAATACTCAGGATAAAGTCTACAATATATAAACAGGGGGAAAACGTTGGACATCTCTTAGCTCCTCAGCTCAAGCAAATGGAGGAGCAAAATGGGATCGCCTTCATCCAGCGTCAAGATACAGGTAGATATGTGACGAATCCCAGTGATATAATGCAAGAATTCATTCTGCACCTTCTTTAAATCCCTGTATACCACTGAAACCAGAACAGAACAATTGGTAGAACAAATGTTCTTGGAAGCTTTACCCCTTCTACATCTAGGGTTGGAAGACCGGCATATGCTTGGCGGGCTGATCCTAATAGAGGAAGTGAGGGATAGTATTGTTGGAATGAGTAATGGGAAATCATATTTATTTTATTTAATGGGAAATCACCAGGAGAAAATGGCCTTCCCATAGAAGGTATAAGGCAGTAGGAATCAAATTAGCTGTCAGATTACTACAGTATAACTAGGGGGACGAGGCAGGGGTTCCTCCTATCTTTAGTTATACAAAACTGTGCCCAGTTGGTGAGTGCTGTGTAATTTTCCAATTGTGTTCATAAATTTAAGTCCAATGATACATAGTTAATAGGAAATGTGTTTGTTCATTTATTATATTAAATGTATTCACAATCCTTGTTTTCCATATGGTCAAATTCATACATTTTTCTGATGCTTCGTCTTAATTGCATTCACATTCCTTGTTTGTCATGTGATCAAATTCCAACATCTCATTAATACTTAGTTCTGTCTTCTTTGTGTCTTTTAAGTGTTCTGTTACTTGAACCAACTGTTCTTTGGATACAATTGTCCTTTTGGCGTCCATTCCGTGCTGTCTTTTCCCCCTATCTCCCTTACGTTTCAACCTAGCACTTGAGCCACTTTCCATGTCCATGTGGCAAAACACCAAAATTAAAGGGATTGAAACCCCAGTCGGGGAGTGAAAGGTACTGTTGTACGCAGACAATATCATGCTGACACCACCAGACCCTGGATCCTCGGTAGCAGGTGATCAGTACCTTCTCTTCCTTCTCAGGCTATAAGAAAAACTGGGACAAATGCAAGTCTGTGCCCTTAAATGGTAATAGTACCAGAATGGTATTAAGGAAACTGAGCTGCGTTGGGTAGAGGCACGCCTAAAATACTTGGGGGTTTACCTGAAAAGAGGACTAGCAGGTATGACCAGAGATAAGGTAGAACCAGCCTGGTCCAAGACACAATTCAATTTACCCATATGGTCATCACTGAACCTATCCATATGGGGTGGAGACAAATAGTTAAATGTTAGCAATAGAATTACATATTTAGTCTGCTACCACTAAAAATCCCAACAACGCTGATGAAAAAGATCACTCAAGGCCTTAAATCATTCATATGGGGAAGCCTGCGATCAATACTTAAGATTGAGAACCTTTATGCGCCCACACACGCAGTGGGCCTGAGACTCCCTAATGAAGAGCCATATTACCTATTCCAGTAGATCCCATAGGTTGCAGTATTCTTTAGAGAGCCTGAGGCCTGGCCCGCATGGGCAATATGGGAGCATAAAATCAGCCAGAAAAGTGGGGCAGCTCTGGTTTTTAATGAGGAGGTGAGCGATAAGACTCACCCCACACTGGGTGCAAATGTGGCAACCTCCACGAGAGCCCACACCCTGCTCAAAGTGGATGGATACTGGCATTCAGAGGCACACATTTGGAGCAGAGAGAAAATAAAGATAGGTGTTAAAACTATCTTCTGGAAATGATGGGCTCCGTCAGGTCTGACGCAAATAAAAGATACAGTAACCAGGGAACAATGAGCTTCAAGGAGACCAAATGTAGGTTTGGATTGGCAGAAAGTGGAGAGTGAAAACACATGCAAGTCATGCACTGCTTACATGGGGCATCTCGGGCACATACATCCTTGATAAGAAGCTCTCAAATCACTAGTCTACTCAGAACATGGAAACGTGACAAGGGACTACTGAGAACTCTTCACGCCACACTGGCATACGCACTGTACTCTGTGCAGAATAGGATAGATAGGCACATAGAGGTCAAAAAGGACTTGGCGAACAAATCACGCATGAGAAAGAACAAAGCATGTTCCACAACCATGAGAGGGGAGCCAGAGAGGCAAGACTTAATCTGTACAAATTAACTAGCATACAAATAAACATAAACGTGTTCTTACAAAAGGCAAGGTGCTGGAGGTGCCTATCAGCTCTTTGCCCACATCCTATGGTCCTGCCCGAAACTGCAAAAGTACTGGGCAGACATATTAGAAAAGGTTCAAGACATGTTTGGTATGGCCGTTTGGAAAGATCCTAAACTTTGTGTAATTCCTGTCGTTGTCATGCATTTTCTGAAAACTGGTAATGCAATGGTAGGAACCATTGCTGTCCAACTTGCACTTCTATCCTTCAAACAGGAACAGAAATGTTTTTTCTTGTTTTTACATTTCACAGTGGCATGTCCTTTAAGAACCTGTCCTTGTGAAATGAGCATCAAGCACCTACTAGCCTGTTATTTATTAGCGTTGGAAGAGCTGACCTGACACTAACGAAGGAAGAAATGTGCAAGTTACCTTTGAGAATTAATTGACCTATACATTTTTTTAAAACACATAAGACAATTGAAAAAGTTCCTCTTCTGCGTTAGTTTTTGTGAATCTGCCCCAAAGTTTCTAAATGACTAATGGTGTGCACCTATCTCTTTTTTACCATATAAACCAAGATTAACTCTTATCTTTTCAGCTAGTAAAAATAATCATGTAAAAAAGCCACACAAGGTCAAATTCACAGCAAGTAACTCAAATACAAAATGTGCGCAGTGCCAATTTGTATTAGTTTTACTTTGTGAAATAACCATGTAACCTTATTCTTGAAGGTGACCTATGTGTTGCAAGGGGTTGTGCAGCCATGTAAATGCTGAAAGCACACTCTGATCACTCATGTATGATAGGGCCTCAGCACCCACGTTGAATCTGGGAGCACATTTCACCATAATAGACCAATAAAGGGCAGGACCTATAGCTCATAATATTGAACATTATCTGTCTGGAATGTATTAATTTAGGCAATGGTAGAATGATGAACGTCTTCATCATGAATGCTTGACATGTGACTGAATCTGCCTCATCCATATTAGTCTTTCTGATGTTATCATCAGACATTGATGGTACCTATAATAAAAAATATTAACTTTATGCCCTTAATAGAAACAAGTCAGTGGGATGAAACGTTATGCACACCTATTCTCCCAAAACTCTACAGGCTTTCTAGAGGTCCAAGCCTGTTATGAATTTCCTACATTTCAACATTAGAAACCTTACTAATACATAATCTATTGATCTCCAAATGATGAATGGCAGAAATAGGATTGCTGACATGTGACTGACTGCTGGTCAGATATGAAATCTTACAATTGCCCACTTCAACTTTATAAACTTTTATCAACTGCAGAAGGATAAACATCGGAGTTGTTTTAACACAGTCTTGGGACTTGTGAGTTACACATAGGCAGTAGGTGTCCTAACATACTGAGATATGTTAGTACAGAGTTTAATGTGCTGGCCTATTTGGGTGTAATGTACAGATTTGCACAAGGTTAAGATGGATTTCTAGAATCTGGCCTAGTGGACAGATTTTAGTAGGCCCCCTAGTTATAGTTTCCAGTGGAACTCTGAGAGGTTAGCCCAAACCCAATTAAGGTAGCACCAAAGAGCATTCAAGGCTATTCTCTGGAAAGGAGTGAGTCAGGTCAGGGTTCCACTATGAGTCTACACAGGGAAGCACACAACCCTTCAATTTAGACAGGAATATAACAAAATACAGTGTTTATTATAGGCCCAAAACACACACACAAAAATTAAACAAGCAGGTGATAATTTCTCCCCACACTCAATAATATCATATATACAGCAGTATAGGTTCTAATATGCATCAATAACTTATGTTAATAAAATAAGGTAAACAGTGCTGTAAAATGGAACCAAGTCACATGATTTATGCCCTGCTTCAGATATGTTTCAGAGATGCAACAAAGTTACTTGAATGTACAAATGTGTTCTTATCTTTATGGTAAAGCTGCAATGACCCAAAAGCAGTGTAATGGATAGATACAAGGAGACTTATTCTCAATGTTACCCTATGGAGGACAGGGGAGAGACAAATGCTTTACATTTACTTAACCCCTGACTCCTATTTTCCTAGAACATTGCATGGGTCAGTTGGGGGTTGCTGGAGGTTTCTTTTCCCACTGTTTGTTCCGGAATAAAGTACCCAGGAGCTGCGGGTGCAAGGATCCTTCCGGTCAATCCAGGAGCAGAGTGCAACCCTTGGCGATGGAGAAATGCAGAGAGCACTATTGCAGACCTCTTCAGGACACTACACAAGACGGGGGAAGCTGAGTTCCAGCGACAGGCACCAAACACAGGCAGGCGTTCTTCCAGCCATGGCTGAAGAACACCTTCCAGAACAGAATCCCTTTAAGCTACACGGCTGACATACAGCAGGAAGGTGACCAACACTACAATCTGGTGACCACAGAAGATACAGCTGCATATGGTTTTAGTGAGGTAGACCACTGAAAAGCTGATCATTCCATCGGTTGGTCAAGGGACACCTCTGAAGACTCGGGATGACTTGATCCCCAAGAACACATTGAGAGTGGTTGATCCCATCAGTCCAGGGGTCAAAGCACCACACAGGACCTTCACACATCAGGTAGTCTAACAGGGCTTCATGAGGCCAGACGTTGGAATGAATGCTGGGCCTCTTAAGGATTCTTCTCTGGATCTTCAGTTGGCTGTTTTTCCATGAAGGGGTCTTGGCTCCAATGCTAATCCGAAGAAATGGTTGCAGGCAGCTTTTTCTTACCCAAACTCCAGCTTAGAAATCCGTCCAAGCCCACCAATGGCAAGGATCTGCACCATTCAAACAGCCAGCATTGGCCCAATAAGGTACCACTGTGGGTTTCACTCATGGCCAACACCCAGACTTTACAGACTTTCAAGTACCACGGATGTTGAGTGGGACAAGACAGTCCCACCCCCTTCTTGAGCCACAGACTCACAAAGGCATCACTATCCCACGAAAGCTGGGGCTTTCCCGGGAAAGTGCATGGCCTCATATGGGATTTCCTAAACTAACAAAGTAGGAAGAAGGACAAAGAAAAATATGGCCAAAGAACAAGCGAAAATCTCACAGCGTGGCCTACTTAGGGCACTTGCCACATTTAGTAGCCATATGCGGTAAACGCAAATGTACTGTAAGAGGATTCAATTCAGCACTACAGCAAGTCAACGCCTAGTCTAGAATACTGAATGAAAACCCTTATTGATATATCTTTATGTCCAGTTCATGCGTTCTGGATGACTACCCCTATATAACACCCCTCTCTTGGAATCCTCCTGACCCCACTGAGCCAAGAAGTAGTTCTGTTTTGCAAGTTAAAAGGTTTAATTGATAATTTAAACAATATATATATATATATATATATATATATATATATATATATATCACGCTTTATAATAAATTAATAATTGAATATCACACTTAATCTGAGATGATAAAGATTAACAACGGAGAATCTGGCACTAGCACACTTCTTGATAATCACTAAGGAGTTGACATGAAATGGATAAGGTAGCAACAATACTTTTATGGTTTCAAATGGATGCAATGTGGAATGAAATGCAGTAAAGAAAATAACTTGATAGGATTTCAGCAACAGACAATGTAATCACTTTCTTGGACAATTCACCCCCCCCTTTTATGCAATGCAAGGAAATGGAAGGAAGGCACACAATTCTCAGAAATGCAATTAAATGTGATTCAGTTAACCCCAGCAAGCTTAGACTACAGAAGTTGAAAACACAGGCAAAATGCTTTTATATGTGCTGGCAATTAAGTGAAAAATATGCTAAATTGCTTTTAATTCCCTCTAGCGGTTCAGGGTGAGTGGTATCTAGTTAATATTAGTCCAGGCTCACACTAGCAATGGTTCAGGGATAATTAGCAGGTTAAACGAATTTCTGGCAAATGGAAGGCAAGCAGCAGCAGATTTTTACACGTGAAGAAATTTGCAAATCGCGGTAAAATGTCAAATCGCGGCTAAATTTGCGAATGCGCCGAACGCGATTACAAAGGAACTACAAGGACTATCACTATCGTTTTGGGGTCCTAAGAAAGCCTAAGATCTCAGCTTCCAGATGAAAGTTACTGCAAGTCTCTAGCACAAACGGTCACGGAGATATGAGCGATTAAATAAAGGTCGTTTTTCAGATTGAAATTTTAAAGTTCAAAAAGACAAGTGCAGCTTGCAACTAGAAAATGACAAGTGACAGCTTTACAATTGACAGGTGACAGTTAGGAGACAGTTCTACTTAGATTAAACTAGATTGAATTATATTATTTTAACTAGGAGATTGGTTCTGCACAGTTTTCTAGGTACTCACACTATATTCTTGAGTGAAATGGGCCTCGCCATGGATCTGGTCAGGTTTTAGACGGGACTCTGGTCTCTGCACTTCACAGTGATCTGGGTCTGCTCTCTCTCTGGATTCTGAAGATTGAGGGATTTAAAGTCTGGATCTTTCTGCACAGCTTTCTCTGGAGATTGATGGAGGTAAAGTATGGATTTTCCCGGCAGAGCTTCCAGCTGCAAATGGATTTGAAAAGTCCCTATCTGTCCTGTCTCTCTGCTTTTATGTGTTTTGAAAATGGGTGTGTGTGAGCAGCATCACTAGCCAGCCCCTCTCCACTTGTCATTGGCCACTTCATCCGCTTCCACTTGATTGGGGGAATGAAATGAAGTGTCATCATGATGAGGTCTGTTTATGATACAGAGAACCCACCCCTGTCAACTTTACACACAATCTATATTTGCTCAAAAAAACATATTTGCACAGGTACACATTTGTTTAAAATTACATGCACCCTTCACATATCACAGGAGGTATACCCTGTCCAAATCTGCTCTTCCTGGGGGCTTGCATTCAAAAATGGCACATATTTCACTTTTTAACTGGTTTCGCAATTTCGGACATTAACCCAAATTTACACACATGTGCGCAAGGAGTATGGACATTAGTTGATGAAGTGTCAGATTTTTCACATGCACACATTTTGAGTAATATCCTCTTTTCCGCTAAAACCCCCCTGAACATGCCACCGGTTCTAAAAACCTCTTAAAATGTGGGCAGAAAAATCACAAGAATTATGGTGTCATTTATACAATTTTCACATGTCCGCTCTATGAGTTATTCATCTTTTTAGAGTTATGTTCTGGCCCCAAAGGGGTGTGGTTTTCCTCCAGCACAAGGTTGAATTTCTGGTTTTTCCAGTTCTGCCAAGCCAGCTTGCTCTCACAGGCAGTGCCCCTCCCCTGTGCTTCCAGGAGAAATCTCCATTTACGACTCCCGCCATAAAACATTTGCCTGAGTCAAGACAGGGCTTTGTTCAATTTCCTGCAGAGCCCAGGTAATTCAATCAGGGAAGTGTCATATCCCTTTTGGTGTGAGCAGCAAAAGGGCAGCTAGGCCTGGGAACACAGCTGTGACTCAAGTTTCACTCCTGATGGAGGTAGTTGCCAGGCAAATTGGAATCTCTTTAAGCCAGTTTTTAGCTACATGTCATTTCTGTTCCCCAGTTTCTGCATTCAAATAAAACTAAACATTTTCACATATGCAGCTAGAAGGCTGATTCTAAGTTTAAAACTATGACATTTAAACAATTGCAACCTATGTGACACTCAAAGTAGGTCACTCATTTCTTTTAAACATTTAGATTTGTAGTGTCTTTCAGTCCAAATTTACTTAAACTGCTGAAATCCACAGCTCAGCCAGTCTTGTTATAAACCTTCAAGTCACTTCAGAATATAACCTTACATTGGATCCACCTCTTAAAATGTCTTTCTTTGGCATGTTTTGGGTTCATTTATTCAGTTTTCTACAAAATCTGGTGGTTTTAAAACGCCGGCTTTTGGATAGTGGTGAGTACTGGTACTGCACCCCTTTTTGGGATTTAAGAAAATGAATTCCCAACAGTTATGGGTTTGCTTTTGGCAATCAGCATTGCCACTCCCAATGGTTTCAGACTACTGTGTGGGTAGTCCAATGGTGGTTTTAGGCAGTGTCCTTCTGTGCCCATAACATCGGCAAAAATGGGTGGCCGCCTATTCTTCATGCACTTCCCTGGGCATTTTCTGGGAAGCTCTGGCCATCATGATGTTTTCATGTCAGTACTGCACAGTTTTGAGGTAGGGCTCGGATGCATGGGTAAATACATCCCACAAGCCCCCCTTCTTGCGGTGGCCATCTGATCCTTCACTGGTGGGACCCGCAAGATCTGGGATGTTTCCTCATCTTCTTCCAATAGATGGCACAGTTCAGCATCTTTTCCTCCATCCGGTACTGGTCGATCGGTTCTCCTCGCCGGTCCTGATGGGAATATTGGGCGGTACCCCGGGCCCCCTTGCGTCTCTGCTCCCGGTCTCCGGATCGTCCTCCTTGGCCCGTCTCCAGGTTTTCTTTCTCCTAGGACGACAAAGGAAGAGCGGCAATACCTATTCATAGACATTTTTCCACCACTGTTGAGATAGTGGGGCAGCATATGCATTTCATCATAACGAAACATTACATTCTTATTTTGAAAAAAAAACAGTATAACTAAGAGACAGTTTCATGCAAATCACAATATTTTAGAGACTAGATGTGGTATGTTTTATAGTTGGAACTGAATTAGTCTGAGACAGTACCCGCTAGGATTCCAGAGGATTCCTCCAGTTGTTGCAGAGTGTGCCTGGGATGGCAACATTTCAACTGGTTTATGTGGACCCACTTGTCTTCCCCCGCTGCCAAAGGACCTTTGGGGATGTGGATTTTGTAGGCCACAGGGGAGATTTTGTCGATGATCTCAAAGGGTCCCTTCCACGTAGGCAAAAATTTCCGCTGTTTTGCCTGGTTTCTTTGGAAGTTGTATAGATAGACCCGGTCTCCCACCTGATATTCCTTCCTGGAAGTTTTCAGGTCATAGTGGGTCTTCATGCTATCAGCTGATCTTTCTAGATTCCGCTGAGCGTAAGCAAAAGCATGTTAAAGGTGTTTCCTTAAATTCTCCACATACTCATGAGTAGTGGAGGCATTTATCAGTGTCTGCTCTTGGGTCCTGTAGAGCAAATGCTGAGGAAGCACCATCTTGCGCCCAGTCATCAACTCAAATGGTGACATTTTGGTTGCAGATGAAGGGGTAGATCTGATGGCCATTAGGACCAGAGGTAATCGGATATCCCAACTTGGCCCAGAATCTGCCACAAACTTCTTTAACATGCTCACAATGGTTCGGTTATATCTCTCTACTGCCCCAGAAGAAGCTGGTCTATAAGCAATATGCAACTTTCTCTTGACCCCCAGTATCTCCCACATCTTTGTCATTACTTCACTGGTGAAGTGGCTACCTCTGTCTGACTCAATCCTTTGAGGTAGACCAAAACGGGAAAAGATGTGGTTAATCATCAAGGCAGCTGCAGTTTCTGCCTTGCAATTTGGGGCTGGGAGACATTCCACCCACTTGGTAAACAAGCATGTCACAGTCAACATGTACTTATTCCCCCTAGCAGAGCGAATCACAGGGCCTACAAAGTCGATTTGTAAATCTGACCATGGCAGTGTCATCCCCCTCTTTTGGAGAGGCGCACGGTGCGTGAGGGAGGATGGCTGAAATTGTGCACACACAAGACACCCCTTCAAGTATTGGTCGAGGTCCTGCCCCATGTGTGGCCAGTATGCAACCTCTCTTAATATTTCCAGTGTTGTGTGAAACCCCCTATGACCGGCGGTGGCCGCATCATGGGCGTGACTTAACATCAGGCTTCGGAATGAGGTAGGAACCACCCACTGATCGTGGCCAGCTTTGGATTTCCTTACCAACAAACCGTCTTGGATCCGGAACATTTTTGGACACTTCATCAACACTCTTAGGTCCTCTTTCCCAATGTAATCGGGATCCGTCAGGGGAAAGTTCTCAGGGTCCTCAAGGTGTTGGTAAAATTTACCAATTATTGGATCCCCCTTCTGAGCTGTAATCAAATCAGCATCAGGGGTCTCCTTACTCCATTGTGCAATTGAAAGGTCGTTGTGAGCATTTGTCTGGGACCTAGTGATAGCAGTGACCTGGATTTCCCCCAACAGGGACTCAATCTCAATTAGATCCCCTTGGATGGCCCCGGTTTTGGCCAGCTGATCAGCTAAGTAATTTCCAGTTTTGTCTGGTCCCTCTACTTTGGAATGACCCTTGATCTTTTTCCAATAGATGGTCATCTCATTCGAGGTGACCAGATCATCAATGTTTTGGATCAACTTCCCATGTTTCAAGGGTTTGTTATTAGCACATAACATGCCTCTGGTTTTCCAATTAACCAGGTGCTCCACGAACCCGTTCCGTACATAATCCGAATCTGTGATTATGACCAGTTCGCGGAGTTGATGCTGGACAGCAGTGAGGATGGCCTGATGCACAGCCATCAATTCTGCCACCTGACTACTTCGGGGACCAATTTTGTATCCAGCGGAGGTTTCTGGGGACGCATTCACCCATGCATTCCCTACGCCGGCCACCAGTTCTTTCTCCCCGTTGTTGTCAACATGGTAAGAGCATCCATCCACATAGACAGTGGGCATTCCCTCACACTTGTCTTCTTCATAGACTTTGTGTGGGGAATTAAGGTATGCCTCCGTGTTGTCCTTGATTTTTAGACTTTCGTCCTCGAGACAGTTTTCTCTGGCACAATCATGCAAGTCAGCCAGACCGTGCGCGAGGGGACTCTTCTTGTTTTGGCCATATCTGACCTCCACAGGAAAGCCTTGCATTGACAGAATCCAGGAAGTAATTCTGGAATTACTCACATTTCCGGCCCGGATTCTGTCACTTTGGAGATATTGCAGAGGCTGGTGTGGAGTCTCCACTATGATGTGTTCACCCTGGATAAACGGGCGGTAATTCTTCAATGCCCACACCGTTGCCAGGAGTGCCTTCTCACAATCGTTGAATTTTTCCTCCCCAGAGGATAAAGTTTTGCTCGCATAGGAGATTACTTTATTGACCTTGTCATGCTTTTGGTATAATACTGCCGTCAAGCACGTATTAGAGAACCCTGTCTCCAGGAAGAACTCCTTGTTTCTGACAGGGTAAGCTAGGCAAGGCGCTTGTGAGAGGCTTCTCTTGAGTTGTCTTACTGCCTCGGCTTGTTCTGGACCCCATTCCCACTTGACCCCCCCTTTCAGGAGATGAATCAGGGGTCTAGTGATCTCTGCGTAGCCCTCAATGAACTTTCTGCTGTAATTGGTCAGTCCAAGGAGGCTCCTTAGTTCCCGCAGAGTTGTGGGGTCTTTCAGTTTCTGAAGTGCTTCCACTTTCTTTTCCTGGGGACAGAGACCCTGAGGAGTAATCTCATGCCCCAAGAAATTAACACGGGTTCTGCACCACTGTGCTTTTTGAAAGGAAAGTTTTGCTCCGGCGGCCCTCAACTGCGTCAGAACATAACGGATCTCCGCTATGTGTTCCTCCACAGATGAACTTTTGATGAGGACATCATCTACATAAGCCAGGTTACCCCTCGCACCCAGGTCGGGCATGGCCTTATGTAGGAAAATGTTGAATTCATTGCCGGAGTTGAGGTATCCGAAGGGAGTCCGGGTCCATGTATACTGCTGGCCCCCAAAGGTAAAAGCCAGTTTGTATTGGTCCTCCCTGCTGACAGGCACAGTCCAGTATCCATTGGTCAGGTCTATTGCAGTGAATACCTGTGACCCCTGGATCTGGGCCAGCCCTTGGTCAATGTAGGGCAGAGGCCATCGGGAAGTATGGACCCGTTTGTTGAGCTCCCTGAGGTCGGCGCAGAGTCTCCACTGGCCGTTTGGCTTCAATATTCCCAGCACCGGATTATTGAAGGTGCTGTGGATGGGACGGATTATTCCCCTGGACTCAAGGTTTTTAATTATTTCAGTAAGGGACTCCATTGATGCGAGAGGCAAGCGATATTGCTTCACAAACACAGGAGTCATGCCAGGGTCCGTGGGGATTGTTGTGGTGTGGATGTCGGTGCGGCCACAGTCATATGAGTCTACCGCAAAGAGATCTTGGAAATCCAAGAAAACTTGTTTCAACTTTTGCTTTTGTTCCAGAGTCACACAGGCGTCAGCTAGGTTGACTCTCTCTTCCACCATCTGCCTGAAGCCTGGAAAGACTTCTGGTTTGGCTATCTCCGCGGCCTCCTCCAGCTGGGTGGAGAAGTCCCTGGTCAGAGTGCTAATTCGGACTGGAGGCTTCAGGTGGGAAAGGCAGCCCTCATGGACTTGGAAAATCACCTCATCCCTCCTGAAGTCACAAGTCACATCTTCCTTACCATAAGGGCAAGAAGTGTACACCAGGAAGTTCCCCCCATGCCGGGTACAAATCCTGTCTGGTGTTGTATTGTCCTCACTGTCACTGTCAAAACAGTCCTTGGGGATTGGTCCTAACAGTTCATTTCCAAGATCAATGGAGAAATGTCGGTCATCAACCGCCATTCCAATAATGGTGCCTGCGGCTAGAGTAATACTCTTTAAGTCGCTGTTATCCACCTCTATTGGAATGGTGTCATGTTCTATGTTGACTAATGGAGTTGGGTTTACCCCTAACCCTTGCTGTTGGAGAGAAGCGTTTAGATGTATGTAAGCATCAGGGTTTTGCAAATATTGTCCTCTTTTAACTTTCACTTCCAGGGAGAATTGTCGGGTCCTTTCTGGGATGGTGACTTCCTCTTTGATCTGAATTTCAACTGCATAAGGTAGCAATTGAGCTGACCTAAATGCTTTTTCTGGATCATCAAAGCCCATGGGATTATCCGCTAATCGGGACCAAGCTTTGAAGTTTATTAGGTCCAAACTAATGGCAAAGCGATTGAGAATGTCACTGCCTAAGTAAAAGGCGGCAGTGACGTCTCGCACGACCCAACAATTGTGGACTATGCTCTTGTTGCCAATGGAGATTTTGAGCATACACCTGCTTGGCAGGAGATGTTTGGAATTAGGCGCTTCCAGGTCCATTTCCCATTTGTCTATCAGTTTGAATGTGGGAATGGCTGGATCTTTTGGGAGTTGGCGGAACATGGCTTCGCTGATGAAGCTCTTACCGTTGTTCACACACACTCGAGCAAGAACAGAGTCCTTCCCATCATTTAATTGGACAGGGATGAACAACTGCTCTCCAATTTGCTGAATATCAGCCAGGCTCTGAGCTGATTTCACATCTTTCTGGACTATTGGAGTGGGAGTTTCTGATTGTGGATTAGTATAGAATCTCAGAGTGTTTCCTTCCAGCGTGGAGTACCACTTTAGACTGGAAGGAAGGTTGATTTTCAGAAATAGAGAGGACCCCCGATCACTAGTCTGTTGTCCTACTGCTATTACTGACATGTCTGGAATTTGGCTATTCTGGAAGTGAAATTCTACTTGGTCAGATTTTTGTTCAACCATGTGGCAGGTGCCGTTTAAACTAACATGGTTGACACTCTGTTTTAATTTTATGGGTCGGCTAGTCTGGGTCCAGAGGACCTTGTTTACACAATCTATTAGGGGTGACAACCTTCTCAGGAGGTCATTCCCTAGTAAACAAGGGGTGCCCTCTGGAGTCACAATTATGACCGGGTGTTTCAACTTGTGTCGCCCGATTTTAATGTCCAAATCTGCCGTCCCCTCGACGGGAATTTCCTTCCCGTCAAAGTTCTGGAGTTGTCCAGGAAGGGAGGTGAGAGGAATTTGGTAATTCTCTCCCCTTCCTGCATTCAGTTCGTCAAAGGCCCTTCTGGACAGAAGGGTAGCTTGAGATCCAGTGTCCACCAGTGCCAAAATCGTACCCTGTCCCTGTACTTGTACCGGGGCATAGTATCTTCCCTCCTTCTCCTCAAGGGGGCACAGATAATGCACATTTTTGGACAACTGGCGGGCTAACTTTCTGGTTTTGGACATCGCTAGCGAAGAGATTTGGGCAGAATTCTGTGGAGAGCCTTGGGAATCTGAAAGAAAAAGTTGGCAACTGGAGATCAGAGCCATTGTGGGTTTCCCTGGCTCCGGTTCCGGGCCGCCCCCCCCTTTTTGGAGGCAGTCACCAGGATGGGTTTGAACCAGGGGAGTTTCTTGCTGTTGGTTCTGGGATGAGATGGTGGGCGGCAGTAGCTCAGTCTCCACATCTCCCCAGTCTGGATTTGCATCCCTAGGGACCCATTTTTCTTTGGGAGGAGTTCCCCCCTCTCTGAAGGAGAAGATCCTTTTCCCAGGATCCTCTGAGGATCCCTCCCCCTCAAATTGGAAGATCTGTACCTCCTCCACAAACTGAGTCTGTTTGGGTCTTTTGTTTCTCCTACCCCCCCTCTGCTCCTTAGGAGGCAGACTTTCAGGGGCAAGAGATTTTGTTTCCGGTTCCTGGGTTTCCAGGGGCTGTTTACAAGTGAGGAAGGAAGCTTCCTCCAAGGCTTTACACCCCCCTTCCCTTTGTGCCTCCTCCCTGGGAACCGGTGAGTTATCGGGGTGCTGCCCCCGTCATTGTTCTGGGGCACCAGGTCCAGAATTGGGTGCATTCTGCGCCGGCATGCCGATCTGAGGGTTCTGCTGAGCCCTCAGTATGTGACCCAGATCCCGCGCCATGTTTTGAACCTGGCGCTCTAACTGGGAAACCCGCTCAGGCTGATACGGGGCCCTGTTTTCTCCCCTGGGCTGATCCCGGGAAGGGTAGCTGTCCCTCCTCTGGTAATACCCCGGGTTGGGAAGATTTGGGTACCCCTCCACCCTTGGCCTCCCCTCTCCCGGATTAGGTTGTCTGGGCTCAGGGAATTGGGGAAAGAAGGATGGATGATTTTGGGGTTGGAAATTGGGTGGATAGCTGGGGAAAAAGTTCTGCCCAGGATTTGGAGAATTTCTGCCCTCCTGTGGGAAGTTGGGAGGGAAGTTCCCTGGGTTAGGTGCTTGGCTGGATCCCCCCGCTTGGGCTGGAGGAGTCCACACATAACCCAGGATGGGTCGATTTCCCTTGTAACGGGGACTTACATAATCAGGAGAGCGAGGGACCCCATTTGTGGGGCTGCCTCCCTGGCTCCCTGTCTGTGACTGACCCGAGGACCTCCTGGGCCTAGCATTATTAGGTGCAGGTAGGTTTTTAGGCCCCCCCATCTCCAAATCTAAAACGGGGGTGACCTTTACCTCTGCCACCTTGGCAGCAGCAGGGGTGTTGTTGGCTTTGGGGTTTTTCTGGGCATTACTTTTGCTATCTACCGGTTTCTGCACCTCATAGATCCGGGTAGCCTGTTCAATGACCCAGTCTAAAGATCTTTTCTCATGAAAATCTCTCACAAGCTGGGTCATTATATATTTGGGCAAGGCATGGAAAAATGTATTGACAAATTCTCTGCTGTCTGTGCGCACCCTTCTGGTGGTCTGCGCAAAGGCACGTTTCAGTTCTTGCACAAATTCTTGTGGGGCCTGATCCTCCCCACATTGCAAATTGTAGGCTGCCTTGCGAGCCTCTTGAGGATTTCTATGAATGGAAAAATGTTTCAAGATGGCCGCCTTATAGGTGGACCATCTTAAATGATTTTCGTCCTCCAGCCCCGCAAAGAAACTGGAGTATTCCGGGGAGAATGTCCACTTTACATATTGGATACAGCTTTGGCTGTCCTTCAAATGGAAAGTCTCCATCATTTGCTCAAACAACTCTAAGTGCTCCCAAACAGAATACTTAGCGTTCTTATGGTAAGGCGTGATGACGCTCCTGATCGCCTTAATCTGCTTTAAGGGGTCCTTAAGCAAGGCCCTTTTTGCCTTATTGGCCTTTTTGGTTCGGGTAACCCTTGTCCATTCATCCTCTGACTCAGAGGCACTGCTCCCAGAGGTTCCTGTCTGTTCTTCCAGGTTTTCCCGGATTCTGCGAGCCTGGGAATGGCTGGCAGAATGTGGGGACCTGGTCTCCTGTTTCCTGTGGTGCTCAGAGGAGTCCTCAGATCCCTCCTTGCTGCCAGGATTTGCTGGGTACCCCCCCCACTGACCTAACTGGGCAGAGGTTTTCAGGATGCCCTTAAGGGGCCTACTCTCCTGGGGTTCCCCACTGAACTGTACTGTACTTGGGTGCCCATACCCGGATGCCCACCCCTCCATTCCTGAGTGGTACTGGCCTATGAGCCCCATACTTTTAGCTGGATAGTAATCTGCCATCCCTGTGGCCCTGTGCTCATGTGCGCCAGGGGACATGGGGGTGGTAGAGTCCAGGGACTGGGAGAGATGAAGGCCCCTGGTGTTAGGGCTCCTGAGGTTATGGTCAGGAGTCTCTCTTTCCCAGCGGACCTCATCTCTATCCGCCCCTGCTCCCTGTTGCAATGCAAGAGCCTGCATTTGTGCTTTCAGTTCCTCAGCCAAGGCCTTACTAGACTCTTTCAGTCTCTCCTGCATCGCTACCTGTTGTTGGAGCCTATCATTGTGTTGACAGAGGGCCTCATTATCCCTCTGTGCTTCCTGGTTGGTCCTGGCGAACTGGGCCAGTCTTTGCTGCAGGAGGTTTACCTCCTGAGTCCCATCCCTACTGGCCTGCTCCTTTCTTGCCAGAGCATCTTCCACCCTTCTGGTGTGCTCTACCAAGTTCTGGTTTTCTTTTTGGAGGTCACCCAGCCCCTGGAGGGCCAGGTGATTTTCTTCAATTTTCTTTTTTAAGTGGCAGACTTCCTGGCCTAAAGTGTCTCTTTCCTGACTGAGAGCCTGCATCTGTGCTGCCAGGTCATCCCTCTGCCTTTGAAGGGCACCAGCTTTCCGGCGCTCTTCATCAAACTCTGCCTGGGTATCCAGGTCTTTCAGAATCAATTTATTGCTTTCTGCCTTTTCCCTATCTAGGTGGCCTTGCAGGGTGACTACCTGCTCAGCACATACCCTGTTGAAGTCCAGTTGTTGCTCCAGCTTTTTCTGGCTTTGCAGTAGGGAGTCCAAACCTTCTTGGTGTTCCTTCTGCAAGGCCAGAAATCTGGTATCCTGTTCTGACTTTTCCTTTTGCAGCACATCCATATCCTCCTTTATTTTAGTGATGTACTGTCTGGTCTTATTTTCTGACTCCTGGCTTCTGTGCAGCCTTTGCTCAGAAGAGTCCAGATCAGATTGGGCCTTCTCTACTGCCATCTGTTGCCTATTTGCCAGATCTTGGCTTTCAGTGCATTTATCCTGCATGTCTCCCATATATAGGTACAGGTATGCTGCTATCCTGGCAATCTTATTGTGTTCATCTTTGGCTTTAGGAGCCATATATAGTTCACTCAGGGCCACATGTAATGGACCCTGATCTCTCCACAGGTCTGACCCTGTTTCCGTGACCTGTTGCGTGATGGCCTGCAACCAGGCATCGTGGCCCTGTTCAGTCCATTCACCTCTCACAAATAGTTTATGTAAGAGGTGCTCTCTGGCTATTTTCATGTCTACTAAGGTCGTCATTCTAGAGATTGGTCTCTGTCCTGACTTACAGAAGTTAGTATTTTATTTTTGCAGAACAGAACTTTTCTTGGAGTGTCCCTTTTGAGGAATGCTTTGCAGCGTAACACAGCGTGGTGATCCGACCGGATATATGTATCCCGTCAGTTAGCACACTGTATTAAGCTGCACAAGTGGTATTCTAACCCAGAATCCCGGCTACGAGCCCCCAATTTGTAAGAGGATTCAATTCAGCACTACAGCCAAGTCAACGCCTAGTCTAGAATACTGAATGAAAACCCTTATTGATATATCTTTATGTCCAGTTCATGCGTTCTGGATGACTACCCCTATATAACACCCCTCTCTTGGAATCCTCCTGACCCCACTGAGCCAAGAAGTAGTTCTGTTTTGCAAGTTAAAAGGTTTAATTGATAATTTAAACAATATATATATATATATATATTTCACGCTTTATAATAAATTAATAATTGAATATCACACTTAATCTGAGATGATAAAGGTTAACAACGGAGAATCTGGCACTAGCACACTTCTTGATAATCACTAAGGAGTTGACATGAAATGGATAAGGTAGCAACAATACTTTTATGGTTTCAAATGGATGCAATGTGGAATGAAATGCAGTAAAGAAAATAACTTGATAGGATTTCAGCAACAGACAATGTAATCACTTTCTTGGACAATTCACCCCCCCCCCTTTTATGCAATGCAAGGAAATGGAAGGAAGGCACACAATTCTCAGAAATGCAATTAAATGTGATTCAGTTAACCCCAGCAAGCTTAGACTACAGAAGTTGAAAACACAGGCAAAATGCTTTTATATGTGCTGGCAATTAAGTGAAAAATATGCTAAATTGCTTTTAATTCCCTCTAGCGGTTCAGGGTGAGTGGTATCTAGTTAATATTAGTCCAGGCTCACACTAGCAATGGTTCAGGGATAATTAGCAGGTTAAACGAATTTCTGGCAAATGGAAGGCAAGCAGCAGCAGATTTTTACACGTGAAGAAATTTGCAAATCGCGGTAAAATGTCAAATCGCGGCTAAATTTGCGAATGCGCCGAACGCGATTACAGAGGAACTACAAGGACTATCACTATCATTTTGGGGTCCTAAGAAAGCCTAAGATCTCAGCTTCCAGATGAAAGTTACTGCAAGTCTCTAGCACAAACGGTCACGGAGATATGAGCGATTAAATAAAGGTCGTTTTTCAGATTGAAATTTTAAAGTTCAAAAAGACAAGTGCAGCTTGCAACTAGAAAATGACAAGTGACAGCTTTACAATTGACAGGTGACAGTTAGGAGACAGTTCTACTTAGATTAAACTAGATTGAATTATATTATTTTAACTAGGAGATTGGTTCTGCACAGTTTTCTAGGTACTCACACTATATTCTTGAGTGAAATGGGCCTCGCCATGGATCTGGTCAGGTTTTAGACGGGACTCTGGTCTCTGCACTTCACAGTGATCTGGGTCTGCTCTCTCTCTGGATTCTGAAGATTGAGGGATTTAAAGTCTGGATCTTTCTGCACAGCTTTCTCTGGAGATTGATGGAGGTAAAGTATGGATTTTCCCGGCAGAGCTTCCAGCTGCAAATGGATTTGAAAAGTCCCTATCTGTCCTGTCTCTCTGCTTTTATGTGTTTTGAAAATGGGTGTGTGTGAGCAGCATCACTAGCCAGCCCCTCTCCACTTGTCATTGGCCACTTCATCCGCTTCCACTTGATTGGGGGAATGAAATGAAGTGTCATCATGATGAGGTCTGTTTATGATACAGAGAACCCACCCCTGTCAACTTTACACACAATCTATATTTGCTCAAAAAAACATATTTGCACAGGTACACATTTGTTTAAAATTACATGCACCCTTCACATATCACAGGAGGTATACCCTGTCCAAATCTGCTCTTCCTGGGGGCTTGCATTCAAAAATGGCACATATTTCACTTTTTAACTGGTTTCGCAATTTCGGACATTAACCCAAATTTACACACATGTGCGCAAGGAGTATGGACATTAGTTGATGAAGTGTCAGATTTTTCACATGCACACATTTTGAGTAATATCCTCTTTTCCGCTAAAACCCCCCTGAACATGCCACCGGTTCTAAAAACCTCTTAAAATGTGGGCAGAAAAATCACAAGAATTATGGTGTCATTTATACAATTTTCACATGTCCGCTCTATGAGTTATTCATCTTTTTAGAGTTATGTTCTGGCCCCAAAGGGGTGTGGTTTTCCTCCAGCACAAGGTTGAATTTCTGGTTTTTCCAGTTCTGCCAAGCCAGCTTGCTCTCACAGGCAGTGCCCCTCCCCTGTGCTTCCAGGAGAAATCTCCATTTACGACTCCCGCCATAAAACATTTGCCTGAGTCAAGACAGGGCTTTGTTCAATTTCCTGCAGAGCCCAGGTAATTCAATCAGGGAAGTGTCATATCCCTTTTGGTGTGAGCAGCAAAAGGGCAGCTAGGCCTGGGAACACAGCTGTGACTCAAGTTTCACTCCTGATGGAGGTAGTTGCCAGGCAAATTGGAATCTCTTTAAGCCAGTTTTTAGCTACGTGTCATTTCTGTTCCCCAGTTTCTGCATTCAAATAAAACTAAACATTTTCACATATGCAGCTAGAAGGCTGATTCTAAGTTTAAAACTATGACATTTAAACAATTGCAACCTATGTGACACTCAAAGTAGGTCACTCATTTCTTTTAAACATTTAGATTTGTAGTGTCTTTCAGTCCAAATTTACTTAAACTGCTGAAATCCACAGCTCAGCCAGTCTTGTTATAAACCTTCAAGTCACTTCAGAATATAACCTTACATTGGATCCACCTCTTAAAATGTCTTTCTTTGGCATGTTTTGGGTTCATTTATTCAGTTTTCTACAAAATCTGGTGGTTTTAAAACGCCGGCTTTTGGATAGTGGTGAGTACTGGTACTGCACCCCTTTTTGGGATTTAAGAAAATGAATTCCCAACAGTTATGGGTTTGCTTTTGGCAATCAGCATTGCCACTCCCAATGGTTTCAGACTACTGTGTGGGTAGTCCAATGGTGGTTTTAGGCAGTGTCCTTCTGTGCCCATAACATCGGCAAAAATGGGTGGCCGCCTATTCTTCATGCACTTCCCTGGGCATTTTCTGGGAAGCTCTGGCCATCATGATGTTTTCATGTCAGTACTGCACAGTTTTGAGGTAGGGCTCGGATGCATGGGTAAATACATCCCACAGTACACACTAGAAATAACACACAAACTGTAAAAATATAATTGCTGCCACCAGCTTGTCTTTAGGCACATATAAAAGTAACCAAAAATTTCAAGTGGAAAAGTCTAAGGTGATAAAATGTTAAAAAGTTCCAAAGTGTAACAAATTGGTCAAATTACTGATAGTGTGAAGGACTGATCGGTTTCTCCATAACAAAACGACCAAAAGGCCAGGGGAGTGACTTCCCTGTAAAACATCAGAACATTTTCAAAAGCAAAACGTTTAGGGGTTCATAGAACTATGGAGGGAAAGTTGCCAAAAGAGAAATCTTCCCTAACACATGACTTGATTTCCCCTTCCGAAACCACTAAGCAGTCACAATGGGGGCCATTCTAAAGATATCACTGACAGGCACAGTCAGTACACACGGTTTGCAGTTTCCATACATTGCTGCATGTTTCGTGTGCTGGGAGATATAATTCTGGCAAAGCAAATGATTTGTCTAAGTGACCTAACAGATCGATTAGAGGTCTGTTTACAACCTGCAGCCACTATTTTGACCAAAAGCAACATTCATGTATTTACCCTAAATGGCAAAGCAGTGATAGAAGGCACGAGTTATAAAAAAAAAAGAATGTATTATAATTTAGATTATGTCAATCTTACACAACCCACCCCCCAAAAAGCACTTTTCATCAACACAAAAAAATGTTGCCAATCGATCAATAATTTAGTGCATGCGGTTAAACTATTGTTAATACACATTTGGAGTGGATTTACGCAAATGACAGTGTGACACTTTTTTTTTTTGTGGCGCAAAAATATATGAAACAACTTTGCACTATTAAACTTTTGTTATGTCCCAAATATCAGTGATTTTCAAATTTAGAAGACCTTAAAGACAAAAGAGGCAAACAAATTACCGTTTTAAAATAAATACAAACAGACACTGCAGAGGAAGTCTAGATTAGCCTGCTACTAAATGGCATGTTTATTGTCTAAAAACAGATCACACAGCACTCCCAACAACAGAAAACACCAGCACCAAAATACATGCATTTCAAAGCCCACATGTGCCGCCCCGCCATAAATGGGAGCACAGATCTGCCATCACTCCCGCGGAACACGCAGACATTCAATCACGCTCTTCAGCACTCCCCACAACTAACAATGTACAATGCTTCCCTCTGACAATTTGATTGTTCTTGTCCTTAAAATATATAGAATAGCGCGTGATTATAGGGAAGGAGTATTTCTTTTAATGATTGTCTGCCCCTCACGCTGCACTGCGTAAGTTGAATGCATCTCAGAAGTGAAGAGCGTCTTTGTGCGAGGCACGTGATGCCTGCTTTGGGCCTTTGTGGCGGCATCTCAAGCTTCTAATTGTGCTCTGCCAGTCAATCAATCGATCGCACGTGCTGTATTTTCTTACAACCAGGCCCGGTTTACATGATTTCTTTTAACTCGTGTGCAATGAAGAAAAGAGATTTCGTTAAGATCCGTGTGAGTACCAAGGTGGAGTTGCCTCTTTCACCAAGCTTGCTCTGGCCTGAAAGACAATTGGGCCTCATTATGAGTGTGGCGGTACGGAAATAAGGGTGCCACACTCCCACTCTGCGGGCGGGGGCCGTTATGCCCACCAGGTCAGTCCTGCCAGGCACAACAGCACCCGCCCGCAGAGTTGTCACGGAAGCACCAGCACCCTTAACAACAGCGCTTCCGTGAACCCATTCCCATGGAGTCCTATGACACGCTACGGGAATGGGGTCTTACCATATCTGCTGCCTGACTTACCTCTACGCTGGGACTTGTAATGTCCCGCTGGCACGGGAATTCAGGCAGCAGATTCAGGGTTACAAGGATGGCAGCAACCCGCCAGTAGCCACTGTCAACGTAATGAGACCAATGCCTGACAGGGCGCACTACCGGCTTTTGCGGGCCTATTTTGAGTTACTGCTCTGTGCTGCTTTTAGTTCTGAGTGATGTTGCTGTGCCAATGTGCTTTATGGTGCACCATTTATCTAAACCTTCCCCAACGATGTGCTGCCAGGAACTACCCAGACAGTTTTTTGCAAAAAGACAAGTGCATTGCAATTTGTGAATTTGAGTAATACCATTCTTTCACTAAAAAAGTAGTGCAGTGTACAGAACAATAAACGTGCCCTCTCCTTGTTAGCTGCGCTTCTAGGGTAGCCGCTTGCCTGCAATTGAATGCTTTGGGGGTCCAAACCCAAACCCTGTAAATAAAAGACCGACTTTGCTGAAGACAGCCACAAAAGTCGCCCCCGCCCCCACAAGGTTGGTTTTTAGCCTACCTCTTCCATCCTGTACATTTCAGGGGGGTCCCCCTCTCGCTCGCATCCCACTGTGCAGCCTCGCCCTCCCCCCATTTACTTCAACCTGCTCCAGTGAACTCTCCTGGCTTCCCTCAAGGCTGCGTACACTAAGGACAGGCGCACCCGAGGTCACACGACGGACCGCGGCCTTCTACAGGTCAGTCTTTAGTGGGCACTGTCTAGAGACCGCATTCAAATTAAGTTCCAAGCACTGAAGACATAATGTAGTTTAGGGTTTCCTATGACGCCATTCTTGCTGGCTGGATGCCTTTCATATAGAATGAAAATTGATAATTGAGAAATTCAAATATAATTTATTGTATGCAATGTCCACATCACGTTAAAAGAATGCTGTGCAACCATCTGCACATACAATTAAGTGTTTCTATAGACTACTATTTAAAAGTCAGCATTGTGTCCGTGCACTTTTGGTATCATAAATTCGACCAGTATATTTATTTTTTAATATGTCTCTCTCCCGTGTCACCCCACAGCTCATCCCTCACCCCAACTCCCCACCCTCCTACCCCACATACACATATAGGGTTTTGTGGTTCAGAAGGATGGCGAGAGGGCGGGGCATGAAGATGTACAGGGCAGAGGAGTTAGGAGTATGCCAGTGATGATGTAGGCATAGTGGGCTATGCAGGGACAGGATGCAGGGAGGTGAGTGGGGGGGGACTTGACGGGGAGAGGACGAAACAGAGAGAAGGAAAATAAGGGGGTTTGCCGTCACTGAACACAGCTTACCGCGTCGAATTATAATGCCCACATGTGTTTGTTAAATTAAATCATTTTTAAAAAGCAGCACATTTTTATTATTGGATATGTTTTGAGAGGGCTGTTTGGGACTAATTGTTTGGGCTGACCACCCTATTATTCTGACTGATTTCTGTTCACTTTTGGCGATGTCGTGCACTGGGGCCCCCCGAGTTTCTGTCTGTATGCGGGTGCCGCAAAGATCAGCCATGCACTCACTCAGAGTTGGCTGCAGCTCTATCCATACATGTCACCGTGGATCACCTGGTAACAGTTCCGAAACCTGTTTGGGAATTGATATAATGAGCTAGTTCTGCACATTTTAAATAAGAAAAAAGCATCACTATTACTGATTTATAGAAGACATCGCTTACAAATTGCTTTTCCTAATGATGAATCGCAGGGTTATCTTGAAATCAGTTTTTCTGCAGCATTTGTGTTACCCGATACAACATCTCCATGTGTCGACTTCCGCAGTGATCGGGTTTGCTTCATTTGGCCGTCACTGGTCATGTGGCAGGGGCCAGAACTTGGATGATAATGGGAAAAGGGACTGAGCTGAAACTTCACTAGAAATGTAAATAAACAAGTATAGAATCTCCACACCAATCAGGATTCAAGAGAAGCAGAATGGGAAGAGCAACATTGATATCCAGCAGACTGTTGTTGTCGAGAGCAGGATGGGAAGGCCTTGTTCTCCTGTGCTGTGATTGTTGGAGACAACCACTGAGTCTGAGACATTCATTAAAGCACAGGAAGGCTGATGCTTGAGAAATATCTAGAACTTGAACGATGCTGAGAACCCAGAAAGTGTGTGTGTGGCATGTGAGAAGCACTGAGAACCTTGAAATGCATGTACAATGTGAGGGTTTGGGCGGATCCTGAAAAATGCCTCAAATCTGAGAGGTGGTTTGAGCCTAAAGAAACCTGAGGGGCATTGGGAAATGTGAAAAGCAGCTAGAATCCGTAGAAGAGATTAGAACTTCAGAGGGGTGCCATAAGAGAAGAGATCAAGTGAACCTGGGCGGTACTAGAGTTAGAATATTGGGAAAAACCAAGGCTTGTGTTAAGACTCGCTGGGGCTTTGACTTTGCATGTATAGAAAATGTTCATGGATGAGAGCAAATTTTGATTGTGAGAAAAATAGTTCTTAACTTGAATTCATCTGCTTTATTGGCATCACACAGCAGGTCCAGAATCAACAACATTCTGAATGCCCTATGAGCTTTTCAATTGTATTACATTTAGGGTCACAGAACACTACAGTGATTAGATCGCAACACTATTGGTGAGACCAAATAGATGGGTTCCATTTTGCAAATAAAGTTAAAATAGAAAACAGGACACGGTGCAAATTTTGCAGATAACTGACAGAGGGAGCAAGAAGAGCGAAGGTGGAGGGAAATTCAAAAGTGTAAATGGAAAATAGCACAGGAGAGTAGAAGAGAGATGGTCAAGAGTGGATGTGGGAACTAAAGAGAGTGAAAAGGTCATCACACAATGACCAAGAGGGTTGGAGAAGATATAGAAAAGAGCAAGGAGAAAAGAGAAGGGGAAAAGAGAGAGCAAGACAAAAAACAGAGCGGTTTATGAGAATGACCAGACCTAATGAAGGGGGAATAGTACAAAGGAGAAAGATGGAAGCTGCCCTAGAAAAGGGATATATATGTACCCTAGACACCCTCTAGTTAAGGTGAAACCTATCATCGAAAGGAAATGTAAATACTCTATGGCTTATAACCTTTAAGCCATAGGACGGATTAGCCTGACATTCAACATTCCAAATCTGGGGCCTGTGCCCCCTAGAACAGTAATATGTCATGCAAATCCATGTTACGGTTCAAAAGAATAAAAGGGTAAAAACAAGAGTGTGTTTTTCACTTTTCCATTCATTTTCCCTTAGGGAAAATGTCAACTTTGTGCTCAAGTGCACTGCACAAACCACTGGGTGAATTTGCTCCAAATAAGAAACAAGTCAGGCAGAAAGCGCTAGAAGGAAATACTTCTCTTCTTTGGAGTAAATCCATCCAGTATGTTTTTGATTTGGCATAGCGCTGAGTGACCCGCTACCCAAAAAGTTAGTTATATCTCCCATGATGCATTGCTGGTGCCAAGGTTTTTCATTTCTGTAAATCCACCATTACGCAAATCCTGAATCAACTTCTCAAATCAGTTTTGGAAAGCGTTATAAAATCGTATTAGGGGTGTAAGTAGAGCAGTTTTGAGGCCAGGGATCATGGGGCAAGTTAGGAAAGGATGATTTGTGAAGGTTTGGGGCTTGGGGATTTTTTTTTCTCAAATGTTTTTGAGCATTGTTCTGAGTTCAAGAATCAGCACGACCAGCTAAAAAGAGTAAATATTGAGGTGTGGTTATCACTGTGATTGCTAGTTAGGGGAAGAGGAGTATTTTAAGTACATTTAGGAAGCAGTTTCTTTTTTGATATAGAATACATTGCAGGTATTGCTTCATAAATTAACAAAAATGTGTCGGATGGGTGTTAGACCGCTAGTCATGTTGTAACAGGCTTATAACTGCTTAATTAGGTGAAAAAGAAATCAAACAGCGAGGCATGATAGAAGTTGTTTCATGTTTGCATTGTCCTTTGTTTTGATTGGTCAAGCTTTCACATGACAGCGAAGTTCTTGATTCACTCCTGATGTGAGCAGTGAAGATGTCTACATTACTGTGCCTCCCTCTTCTTCGTCACATTACCTGATTACTAATTCTACGTGAACACCAACATTCCTCTTCCTCGTCCCAGCTATTAGCTCCATGGCTGCCTCCAAACCGGTCTCCATTACTGGGTTCCTGCAATGCGGACTTACCGGGTTATTCTGACACAGGAGGACCCGGGCAGTCCTCCTTGCAGGAACCATTCCCCATTCCCATTTGAGCCCCAATAGGGCTCAGTGGGAATGGGGAGGGAGGTCACAATGGGCACATTACAAATGTCCCGTTGTTACCTGCCTCTTCCCCTCACGGGACCCGGAAAAGACGTCTGGTTTTAACAGACGTCTGATCCGGGTCCCGCAAAGGGAACCTTATAATCAGCCCTGATGGAATGAAGGGGGACGGGACCGTACCGGCCCCCTTCATTCCGTCAGCGCAAGCCTCGTAATGAGAACGTATGTGTCTCATAAAAAAGGCAAAATTGTGCCAAAAAGCAATGCAGCATCACACAGAGTTTGCCATCGGATTTTCCGATTCCCTGTGAAATATGGAATCTGCATTTCTGTTTCTTATGATGGTGACAATGATGGTTTTGAAGTTTTGCTCCATAACATATTTTTGCAAAACGTGTCTTTTGGCAGACAAAGGAAGTCAGAAAATCACACACACAGAATGATGTCAGTTACTCTGAACTTATCAGCCCGGTGGGAGATGGGGACACCGTTAACCTGGCTTAGCCCGGTAGAGGGGGAAGTCCAGAGTACTTCCAACTAGATTGTACATTTCTCTGATGTCACTTTGCCTATATAAGCAGGGGACAGGGAAACACTAGGAACAAGCAACCATCCAGGCACACCTAATTGTCATGATGCCTACCCCCAGGCATCCGGACCAAGCCCATCAGCCCCGGGAGCAGGCATCTAGACATTTAGTAAAACCTCAGCAGCCCCGGCTAGGGGCTACCTGGGTTCAGTCCTGGTGCCTTAGGCGCCAGGCTCATAGTAGAAATCAGTCCTGGCGCCTAAGGCGCCAGGCTCATAGTCATTACTTACCTCAGGCAGACCATACTGCAAATGACTCCAATCCAACATGAAGCCTGAAAGGGACTATTTTTCTACAGGGACTATTTTTTACTCAGGTGTGGTTCTGGGGACTTCTTACCTGGGACTACTTTTGAGGCTATTTAAACCACGCCCGACCAGCAACACACGATTCGCGTTATTCTGCATCCAGCAGCGTAACGCTCACTGTGCCTGCAGCCTGCATCCAGTATTGTGCCACGCCCGCCTCGAATCCGGAGCTCCTAAAACAAAGAGGAAAAAAAGGGACAAGGTTAGAAAACAAACTTATTTCTATTCCACACCTGATTCTGGATCCATCTCGTCTCCGGACCTGTAAATAACATCGTTTCTGCACGCGCTGCACCTCCAGCTGCAGCGCGGTGCCATACTCACCAGTCTTCACAGCATCCTTCGGGTCGGCGCTGCCTCCATAATTTCTTCGCCGAACTTCGGCATCTAGGAGACAAAAGAAAGCCACAAGGTGAGCTGAGGGAACCAACAAATATAATTCTTACCACCATAGACTTACCTGATTTAGCACCGGAGGCATCCTTTTGTGACTCTCCATATTTTCACGTGCCACATCTGTAAAGAGAGACAAAACAACACCTTTTCCACGTGCAACATTTACCGGACAGCGCTGGGTAATACAGACTCTTACCTGAGCGCCACCAGCTGCCACAAGAGCATCTTTTCACGAGCCAGCTGCAAGACAAGAAAGGAAGGGGGGAACAAGAGTGAACATCGGACATATTGAACTCTATAAACTTAATACTTAATGGTCCTCACCAAGGACCTGAGAGTCAATACTCTCCGGAACTCTCCCGAGCCTTCAAACCAGTGAAGTAACTGGAATCGACCGCCCCTGCAAATTCACGCAGGATGGAGAGCTCATATTTCAAGAATATAAGGTGAGATTGATGTGAGGGCATTTCGGGGGTGATTAGTTGGGGAGGACTGTGGGGGTGCCATCACTTGAATCCACAAGTGGCTAAATCCATCTCTCCACTTGCAGGAGAATATTTCTACGGGTTAAGCAGACAAGATTAGGAGGGCAGATCCAGTCAGTCATCGCTGCACTACGCATCACGTGGGTGGAGACCACAGCTGTCTGGGTCTGACCGACGCCCCTGTGGGAGCCAGGTGAGCGTAACAGAAAGCAAAGCCTATCTACAAATCCCCACCCGGGCGTTATGGAAACCTCAGAAACCGACCAACTAGCCCTATTGTTAGGGGAACTTAGGGCAGAAGTACACTCCGCGCGCCAAGAGACTAATGCCCTCAGGAGAGAACTGATTGTGTCAAAGGAGCACACTGATGATCTTGCTAGACAATTACTGCAAAACCAAGCTGGGCAAACAACATTACCTGGATTCGGGGGGAATCCAACTCCTGTTTAATCGAGCAATCCTGTGCAAGTGGTTCTACCAGGGAGCATTCCTTTAGCTCCACCCGAACGTTTTGCTGGGCACCCAAAAAAGTTTGCTGTGTTTATGAACCAATGCCGCTTGCACTTTTTATGCAGACCTGGAGCTTTTCTGAATGACCAAACCAAAGTAGCCTTTGTACTATCATATCTTAGTGGCAGCGCAGCGGATTGGTCAATTCCATTAGTTAACCAGGATGACCCTCTTCTTTGGGATTTTCAAGGGTTTCAATTGAGCATGGAAAGACTATTTGCCAGACATTCACAGAGACAGGTCCTGGATAACTGTTAGGGAGAATTCTCTGTTTAGGCTGAATTTCCAAACCTAGTGAGTCCCCCAGCAGCTTTGCTGGATTTCTGGAGTTTGTTTTGTCTTCCTGCCAAGAGTGAGACTCTTTTTCTCCCACTCTTGGACATGAATGTGTGTAATTCCTTTGAATGTTAATGTGTTCTATGGACTATGGGGTCTTTTACTCCATAGGGTCTCATATGTTTTTCTATGTGTGTTACACCGCACCCTACGTGCCGTAACACTGGGGCGTCCTAGCGGATCTCCGTCATAGACTCCATACCCGGGGACTGACTACTGTCTCCCCGGGCATGTAAAGTCACCATTGGCTTTACTAGACCTAAATTTACTAACAGAACGAGTACAAACCATCCTATTGTGGACGTACTAGTAGGGGTAATTCGATTACCCCTGGATCTGTTACTCGAGGGGGCACTGTCCCGTCCCCCCTCGTTGAGTTTTGGCTGGTGGCAGTGGAAACTACTTGTTATGTTCGACCCCGAATATAACCCTATGGGATTCTTCCCATTGTTAGAGATTGATACTGTTTCTCGTTAATCTCTAACATACCTCCGGTCAACTTATCTTAAATATGTCTATCAGATGGTATTTTCTGCCAGAACTCGGCTTTTTAAAATGGCGTTTGTGTTCGTCTCTGTAACTCCAAAACCAAAGGTTGAGCCCTTTGTTCCACTTTTGGCGGGTTTCTGTACAGAGACCCTCCAAAGTGGTGCCATTCTGTCTGGGTTACCACAGGGGTATGGGAGGGGGTTTAGGCACCCTGGACCGAGTTGCCTTGCAAACTCCGGTCGCACTCTTGTGTGATTGGCCCAAGCGGTGAGCCTCCCCGCTCACCACTTAGCGTGTGTTGATTGACAGCTAGGCTGAATGAATGGGGGTTTTCTGCATAAAAGCAGGGCTTTTGGGACTGGATCTTCAGAAGTCACCACAGGACCTAAGAATCCGACGAGGGTAAAGCTGAGCCGACCTGCAACAACGACACCTCCGGTGGAGCCCTGCTGAACCGACTCACCACTTCCCGACGACAGAGGAGATCTCCCTGCCGGAGAGTCTCTTCCCCTGACTGGTGGGAACAACCAGTCCCTTTTGCTTTTTCTTCGCCTCAGGACGCAGTGGTCGAATTGCCCATGCAGAGCACCTCGGCAACCGGATAGCCACTACCCATGTACCGAGGCCAAAAGGTGGTGCCTTGTGACGGAGCACTCCGCGGCTGGTCTCTTCCCTGGTGGTGCACCGGACTTCACTTTTCTTCGACAACGAGATCTTCTCTACTCTTGGCAAAGACCCGACGTGCATCCACCACCAGGAACAACTGCCCCCGCCGGAGCTGTCTCTCCACAATCAAGGTACTGTGTCCGCCTGGCTTCCCTTGTTGCCGGATAGAGTGAGGTGTCTTAATCCTCGCCTCTCCATAGGGTCGCCTCCAAGCTTTCTCTAGCGTATTGTTCTGAACTGGTCCAATCTTCCAATAACAATTTGCTACACAGACTCTAACGCATTTCCACAAAGAGACTTTTTGGGACATATCACCTTGCCTCTCTCCGAGTGGGCCTGGCCTCTCAACTTTATGATCTATTGTGGTTCTTGTCTTCTTGCCTTGCATTTTTTTCCGTGAAGTATTGAACTGTGTTGATTTCGTAACCTACTTATTTTTCTCTCCCATCCTAACGAATATTAGAGTGCCATCTAGGTGGCAGCATACACCTCTGTCTGAAAAAAAGTGATGCTGGTAAAACCTAGACTTGTCGAACTATTGTTAGGGGGATTGATCTTTTTCTTCGTAGAGTAATTGTAATTGAATTGTTTTCCGTGATAGTGCCAGAGTGTTCTCTATAGATGTTCCGTTATAAATAAATACCTTTATATCTTGACACTGAAGCCTTGATGCGTGTTTGTTTGTCTTACTGTGAAGAATTGCCCTATATTGTATACTCCTCATACTGCTTAACTCTTCTTGAGGGAAGTCTGACTGCTCAGCCACAGCTACCAAGTGAATCTGTGTGGTACAGACTGCTACCAAGTGGGTTTACTGCCAAACACCTGTAGTCCTAAATCTTTTGCAGTGGTCCCAGAGGGAACTGCACAGGTTTCCGCCTAACACTGGTGTACAGCGGTGGGATTTATATTGAGTATACAGTTTAGAGTACTTTTCGACACTTTAGGATAACTAACCACAAAGTTTAGCACTAAAAAGCAACTTTCAAAAACATGTCTACGATAGAAGCTTACAGTCAAGAATCCTTGTCAGGTGAAAATACTGAGAGTTTACGAGCTCTCTGTAGGCAAGGGAATCTTTCTGTAAAAGGCAAGAAGTTAGAACTAATAGAGAGATTGCTGGTGAACCAAAGTCTGGGTACTGGTTCAGAGGAACCAAATTCTCCAGCAAAAGTAGATAACAGTGATGGTGTTGATCTAAATCATAATTGTGATGATAGTGATGAAGAGGAAGGAGAGGCTAACGAAACTGTCTCCCCTGCTCCTCTACCTGCCTTACCCGCTGTACCTATGGGGCCCATACCAGGTCCCACAAGTAACCCTGCTTATTTTGAACTGGAAAAAATGAAGCTCGAATTAGAATACAAATGGTTCTTGGCTCAATCTGAACGAAACCAAGAGCTCGAGTTCAGACGGATGAATGCCCAGGCTGAGCAGAAATAAGCTGAGGTAAGACTCAGGGAAATAGAACTTAATCACGAGTTAGAGATGAAAAAGTTGTCTATGGAACATGCTTCTCTCTCCTCTGGTTCCTCTAGGAGCTCCAGTCCCAAAAGACCCCGGATGCCGAAGGAATTAGTGGGTATGTATGAACCAAGATTGGATGTGTTGGATTGGTTAAAACTGTTTGAGTACAATCATGGGCTCCAGGACATCACCGGGAACGATTTACTTCCCTGGTTGTTCTCTAGGCTCCCTCCTGTTGCGACTGATGTGGAAATGGAATTGGGGGAGGCGGATAAGACGGATTACGAAAGTGTGAAGCTAGCTTTGATAGCTAGATTCGGGAAGACCCCTTCCCAGTATCTTAAGAGGTTTAGAACCATCAAAAAGCATGATGGTACCCCTTGGGCTACCTGGGTGAGTGAAGGGTTGAAAAACTTAGAGGGATGGATTAATGGTTACAAAGTGAACACTTATGAGGGTATGAAGAATCTTTTTATGTTGGAGTCTATTTATGATGCCTGTTCTCCTGAGCTCAGACAGCACTTGGCTGATTCGAAGGAATTGGATTCCCGGGAGCTAGCTAAGGCTGCTGACTTATGGGTTGCCAGCAGGGCTACTCATAAGGATTCTGGGTCAACTCAGAAAAAGGATGAGGGAAAACAGCCTAAAAAAGACTCAAAAGAGAATTCTAATGACTCAAATTCCAAAGAGGGCCCCAAGCAAAACCAGAAGGGTAAGCCACAAGGAAAACCGCAGCAGAATAGTGTTTCTTCTGGTGTAAAACCGGAGGGAGGCCAGAACAAGCCACCATACCAAAAAGCATTCGGTAAATGCTTTGTTTGTGGCTCGACTGACCACGTGAAAGGAGATCCCAGATGTAAGGGTAAACCTTCAGGGGTCCAACTTGTCTCCTTAGCCTTCGCTCCAGAGGAGGAAGTCCAAATGGCAAGTGGAAACTTTCTACTGCTAGCTGACGAACCCATTGGAGTCTCAGCTAGCGTTTCTTTAGTATCTCTGGGGTTGTGGGAACAACAGAATTTAGATGTCTATCATTCTATCCCCGATAATACTAAAGAATATTATAAGGACAGTGTCCAGGTGAATGGTCAGGAGATTCCTGCCATTAGGGACACTGGGGCCAGCATAACTGTGGTGGATAAATCGTTTTTTCAGGCTGAGGATGTTGCTAAGGCACCCAAACGCCTCACCAAGTTAGCTGGAGGGCCTGTGCAGATACTTCCCCAATTACCAGTTCTCATCCAGTGTAACGACATGACTGTGAAGATACCTGTCAGCATACAGAGTGAGGTACCAGGACGCGTACTATTGGGTAACGATTTGAAAACTCTCGGAGTTGTATCGCATACTCCCAGACCTCCTAGTAAACGGTTACAGGAGCTAACCAGACCCGCAAGAGAGAGGACCATGCGCGGTACTCTCCAGGAGATGATGAAGAAAGAAATCACTCCTGCTCCACTGGAATTATCGGCCGCTGTCTCAAAGAAAACAGAAGCGAAAGGGAAACCTAAGACTTCTGCCCCGAAACCAGCAGCTGGCATTTCAGTACAGCCAACACGGACTTCCCCGCGGTTGTCCAAAGTTACACCCGTAACTCCACCTCCAGCTGAGGCTGAGAGGGAGGTACAACCCTGTGTGGTAGAGTTAGACTCTGAGGAAGAGCTAATAGAAGGCCAGGAACTCATTGGAGATCTGGACCCTGTTGACCATCCTGAGCTGCAGTCTTTACTGGCAGAAGGTGGACCCAGCAGGGCAGACTTCAGTAAGGGACAGAGAGAATGTCCAACTCTGGAAGGTCTTCGCCACCAGGCAGAAGCTCAGGCTGAAGGGCAAGAGCCTGGGAAATACAGTTTGCACTGGGAAGATGGCCTCTTCTACAGTGAACCGACCGAGTCTGCACCTGGAGACTACAAACGACTTGTAGTACTCCAAGAGAACAGACCACAATTCTTGCAGTTAGCCCACGAGATTCCTTTGGCTGGTCACTTGAATTTCAAGAAGACTAAGGAAAGGCTCTCTCTCTACTTCTAATGGCCAAAGATGGGGGCCGAAGTGGAAAAACACTGCAGGAGCTGCCACACCTGCCAGACCTTTGGTAAGGTTGGCTCCAAGAATGTAGCACCTTTAGTGCCTCTCCCAGTTGTGGGAGTCCCATTTGAGAGAGTAGGGATTGACATTGTTGGTCCCCTTGATCCTCCAACCTCCTCAGGCAACAGGTTTATGCTTGTTGTAGTAGACCATGCTACTAGGTATCCTGAGGCAATTCCTATGAGGACTGTAACAGCTCCGGCTGTGGCTAAGGCCCTCCTTGGTATTTTTACTAGGGTCGGGTTTCCTAAGGAAGTAATCTCTGACAGGGGGTCAAACCTTATGTCCCACTACATGAAAGCCATGTGGAAAACCTGTGGAGTTACTTACAAGTTCTCAACAGCTTACCACCCACAAACCAATGGGTTGGTAGAACGGTTCAACCGAACCATGAAGAGCATGATAGGTGCTTTAGAAGAACCTCTTAAGCGTAAGTGGGACCTTCTACTGCCATGCCTTCTCTTTGCTTATAGAGAAGTCCCTCAGGAGGGAGTGGGTTACTCTTCCTTCGAACTTCTCTATGGTCATCCCGTCAGAGGTCCATTGGCCCTGATTAAGGAGGGGTTGGAGAGTGCTCCTTCCCCCAAGCCAGTCAGAGTGACTGACTACGTGATAGGTCTCCGGAGGAGAATGTCACACATGATGACGGAAGCAAGCAATAACTTGAAAGCTGGACAAGCATTGGTCAAGCACTGGCACGATCAAAAGGCTAACATGGTTGAGTTCGCTCAAGACCAGCTCGTTCTCATTATGATCCCAACAAGGCAGAGGGCCTTGCAAGACAAGTGGATGGGACCCTTCAGAGTTGTGGGTAAACTCGGAGAGGTCAACTATCTGGTGGACTTGGGCAATCCCAAGGAGGCTCCGACAGTCTTTCACACCAACCAACTCAAAGCGTATGTCTCAAGACCCAATGTAGGAGCGTTGCTTCTAGCATCATCCGAGGAAGAAGAAGAGAGTGAAGCTCTTCCGGATCTCCTCAGAGGCTTACCTTTAGATGAAAAAATTGAAGGAGTAAATCTCTCCTCCAATCTGACACCCGAGCAACAAGAAGAGTGCAAATCTATGTTGAATCAGTTTGCCTCTCTGTTCTCGCTTTTACCAGGCTTGACCCCTGGGGGCCAGCACGACATACTCACTGGTGACTGTCTGCCGGTCAAAAGCAGAGGATACAGAATGTCAGAAAACGTACAAACCCACATCAAAGGTGAGGTCAGCAAGATGCTCGATCTCGGGGTAATAGAGCCCTCTACTAGTCTTTGGTCTAGCCCAGTTGTGTTAGTACCAAAGGCCGGATCTAAAGAACTTAGATTCTGCATGGATTATAGAGCTCTTAATGCAGTCACCAAGACTGATGCCGACCCTTTGCCAAGAACAGATGAGTTGGTGGATAAACTTGGCGCCGCCAAGTTCCTCAGCACATTTGACTTGACGTCAGGCTACTGGCAAATAGCCCTGACAGACCATGCCAAGGAGAAAACTGCATTTTCTACCCCCGTTGGCTTATACCAGTTTAAGGTAATGCCTTTCGGATTGAAGAATGCACCTGCTACGTTTCAACGGATGGTAAACCAGGTTCTGAACGGGATGGAGGACTTCTGCATGGCATACTTGGATGACATCGCAGTGTTCAGCAATTCCTGGGAAGAACATGTAACCCACCTGAGAGATGTTTTGCAGGCTCTTGGACGAGCCAATCTGACCATCAAGGCGAGTAAATGCCAAATTGGACAGAGTAAGGTAGTCTATCTTGGACATGAGGTAGGAGGTGGAGAAATAAGGTATTTGCTCAGTAAGATTGAAGCTGTGCAAAATTGGACAACACCTACTACTCAAACCCAAGTGAGAGCCTTCTTAGGCGTCACTGGGTATTAGAGGAATTTCATAGAGAACTATGGGACCATAGCTTCTCCACTGAATGTCATCTCCTCACCCAAATTCCCTAAAAAGGTTAGATGGAACGAGGAGTGCAATCAGGCTTTTGAAAACCTGAAAAAGGCTCTTTGCCAAGCCCCAGTACTCAGAGCTCCTGATTACCGCCAACACTTCATTGTGCAGACAGATGCTTCAAAAGTAGGAATAGGTGCCGTACTCAGTCAACTGGATGGGAAAGGTAGGGAGCACCCCGTTTGCTTCATCAGCCGCAAGCTGAAGGATCCTGACACAAGGTGGGCAACAATCGAAAAGGAGTGCTTTGCTATCGTGTGGGCTCTGAAGAAGTTTAGGCCGTACTTGTATGGTTCTACTTTTGTCATTCAGACTGACCACCAACCCTTGAGATGGTTAATGCAAATGAAAGGGGAAAACCCAAAACTATTGAGATGGTCGATCTGCCTGCAAGGGTTTGATTTCACCATTGAGCACAGGTCAGGGTGTCGCCACCAAAATGCTGATGGTCTCTCTAGGATGTATGTCATCGACTAGAGGTATGAGATTCATCCAGGAGTGGATTAAATCCTCCTGTCCCTTAGTCTGGGGGGGGCGAGTGTTAGGGAGAATTCTCTGTTTAGGCTGAATTTCCTAACCTAGTGAGTCCCCCAGCAGCTTTGCTGGATTTCTGGAGTTTGTTTTTTCATCCTGCCAAGAGTGAGACTCTTTTTCTCCCACTCTTGGACATGAATGTGTGTAATTCCTTTGAATGTTAATGTGTTCTATGGACTATGGGGTCTTTTACTCCATAGGGTCTCATATGTTTTTCTATGTGTGTTACACCGCACCCTACGTGCCGTAACACTGGGGCGTCCTAGCGGACCTCCGTCATAGACTCCATACCCGGGGACTGACTACTGTCTCCCCAGGGATGTAAAGTCACCATTGGCTTTACTAGACCTAAATTTACTAACAGAACGAGTACAAACCATCCTATTGTGGACGTACTAGTAGGGGAAATTCGATTACTCCTGGATCTGTTACTCGAGGGGGCACTGTCCCGTCCCCCCTCGTTGAGTTTTGGCTGGTGGCAGTGGAAACTACTTGTTATGTTTGACCCGAATATAACCCAATGGGATTCTTCCCATTGTTAGAGATTGATACTGTTTCTCATTAATCTATAACATACCTCCGGTCTACTTATCTTAAATAAGTCTATTGGATGGTATTTTCTGCCAGAACTCGGCTTTTTAAAATGGCGTTTGTATTCGTCTCTGTGACTCCTAAACCAAAGGTTGAGCCCTTTGTTCCACTTTTGGCGGGTTTCTATACAGAGACCCTCCAAAGTGGTGCCATTCTGTCTGGGTTACCACAGGGGTATGGGAGGGGGTTTAGGCACCCTGGACCGAGTTACCTTGCCAACTCCGGTCGCGCTCTGGTGTGATTGGCCCAAGTGGTGTGCCTCCCTGCTCACCACTTAGCGTGTGTTGATTGACAGCTAGGCTGAATGAATGGGGGTTTTCTGCATAAAAGCAGGGATTTTGGGACTGGATCTTCAGAAGTCGCCACAGGACCTAAGAATCCGACGAGGGTAAAGCTGAGCCGACCTGCAAGGACGAAACCTCTGGTGGAGTCCTGCTGAACCGACTCACCACTTCCCGACGACAGAGGAGATCTCCCTGCTGGAGAGTCTCTTCCCTTGACTGGTGGGAACAACCAGTCCCTTTTGCTTTTTCTTTGCCTCAGGACCCAGTGGTCGAATTGCCGGTGCAGAGCACCTCGGCAACCGGATAGCCACTACCCTGTACCGCGACCAAAAGGGGGTGCCTTGTGACGGAGCACTCCGTGGCTGGTCTCTTCCCTGGTGGTGCACCAGACTTCACTTTTCTTCGACGACGAGATCTTCTCTACTCTTGGCAAAGACCCGACGTGCATCCACCACCAGGAACAACTGCCCTTGCCGGAGCTGTCTCTCCACAATCAAGGTACTGTGTCCGCCTGGCTTCCCTTGTTGCCGGATAGAGTGAGGTGTCTTAATCCTCGCCTCTCCATAGGGTCGCCTCCAAGCTTTCTCTAGCGTATTGTTCTGAACTGGTCCAATCTTCCAATAACAATTTGCTACACAGACTCGAACGCATTTCCACAAAGAGACTTTTTGGGACATATCGCCTTGCCTCTCTCCGAGTGGGCCTGGCCTCTGAACTTTATGATCTATTGTGGTTCTTGTCTTCTTGCCTTGCATTTTTTTCCGTGAAGTATTGAACTGTGTTGATTTTGTAACCTACTTATTTTTCTCTCCCGTCCTAACGAATACTAGAGTGCCATATAGGTGGCAGCATACACCTCTGTCTGAAAAAAAGTGATGCTGGTAAAACTTAGACTTGTCGAACTATTGTTAGGGGGATTGATCTTTTTCTTCATAGAGTAATTGTAATTGAATTGTTTTCCGTGATAGTGCCAGAGTGTTCTCTATAGATGTTCCGTTATAAATAAATACCTTTATATCTTGACACTGAAGCCTTGTTGCGTGTTTGTTTGTCTTACTGTGAAGAATTGCCCTATATTGTATACTCCTCATACTGCTTAACTCTTCTTGAGGGAAGTCTGACTGCTCAGCCAGAGCTACCAAGTGAATCTGTGTGGTACAGACTGCTACCAAGTGGGTTTACTGCCAAACACTTGTAGTCCTAAATCTTTTGCAGTGGTCCCAGAGGGAACTGCACAGGTTTCCGCCTAACAATAACGAACTTTTATCATTACGACAAGGTAACCAGGATCTACTAACCTATATCGCCACTTTCAATAGGTTAGTGGTGGAAACTGGATGGCCAGAGGTAAAAGAATTACATTATTTCATCGTGGACTTCGGGGTGAACTCAAAGACGTTTTGGCCCAAGTTGTGAACCCACCTCAGGATTGTGCAGAATATATAGACTTAGTGGTCCAGTTAGACCACCGACTTCAGAATAGAAAGGCTGATCGAGCTAAGTTCAAGAATCTGGTATTGGTTAAACCCAATGTTACCCTCAAAGGAACATATGTATCAGAACCGATGCAGATCGGGGGGGTCAAGGGACCCTTAACTCAAAAGGAAAGAGAAAGAAGTTGGCAGATGCAATTGTGTCTGTACTGTGGGGCCTCAGGACATTTTCTACGGGATTGCCCTATAAAAACATCTAAAAGAGTAGTCGGAGTTGTTGATAAAAATCAAACAGAGCCTGATTCGGGAAATGATCACACCCGACAAGCGTAGAGGTCCGCTTGCCGAGCTTGAAGACGGATACTCAGACCTCGCACTTCATCAAACCAATGGTCCTTATAGATCCAAGGCAGCCATCACGTATGCACGCAGTGAGGGCATACATTGATAGCGGGGCCATAGGAAACTATGTGGACCATGAGTTGGCTTCTAGGATGTATCTATCTCTCTGCAAAAAGACCACTTCGGATGTCATCACCACAGTCGATGGAACTGAAATTGGCTCTGGGCCTGAAACTCATTCCACTGCAGAGATGACTCTATTGGGTCAGGATGGGCATCGAGAGAATATTGTGTTTGATTTAATCAAAGCCCCGCAGTTCCAAATAATACTGGGGATACCTTGGTTGGAAACACATAATCCTTGTATTGATTGGCGAGAGAAGAGAATAACCTTTCCGGATTGTGCACATACTTGTTACCCGAAAAAACCCTTGAACCAAGGCCTGGCCACAGTTGCTACTCCAGTCGTGAAGTTACCTCAGGAATATCAAGAATTCCAGGATGTTTTCCAAAAGGAACAGGCAAATACCCTACTACCTCACAGATCATACAATTGTCAAATCGATCTCATACCCGGTGCACAACCTCCATGTAGTAGGATCTACGCCCTTACGGAACCCGAACACTTTCACCTATGACAATACTTGGACCAATACCTTGCTAATGGCTTCATTCGTCCATCCAAGTCCCCTGCATCTTCAGCTTTGTTCTTCGTGCCTAAAAAGGAAGGTGACCTCAGAACGTGCATAGACTACCGTGCATTAAATCAGATCACGGTTAAGAACCGATACCCATTGCCTCTGATCCCCGAATTACTAGACCAAGTAAAGGACGCTTGCATCTACACTAAATTAGATCTCTGAGGGGCATATCATCTGGTACATGTAAAGAAAGGCGACAAATGGAAGACTGCTTTTCGCACTAAGTACGGGTTATTCGAATACCAGGTGATGCCCTTCGGGTTGTGCAATGCACCAGCAGCCTTCCAGTATTTTATGAACGATGTCCTTCGTGAACTCATTGACGTCTGTGTTGTTGTATACATAGACGATATTCTAGTGTACTCCTTTTCAGAATCAGACCATGTGAAGCACCTTCGTGCAGTCCTTGAGAGACTACGCCAGCACAAGTTATATGCAGAATTGAAAAAATGCGTTTTTCATGCAACAGAAGTTGAATTCCTTGGATTTATCCTGACTCCAATAGGAGTCCAAATGGACTCTCGAAAGGTGGATGCAATCCTCAAGTGGCCATCACCCAGTTCAGTTAAAGGGGTACAAAGCATGCTTGGATTTGCTAATTTCTACCGCAGATTCATTCCGGATTTCTCACATGTTGTACACCCTATCACAGCACTTTTGCGAAAAAACAAATGCTTCTTGTGGGCCGAAGAAGCTGAAAAGGCCTTCCAAGAGCTGAAAGCGAAATTCACGTCTGCACCTGTCTTAAAGCATCCACGCCCCGAACTTCAATACATAGTTGAAACTGATGCATCCAGTTTAGCCATGGGAGCTGTCCTATCCCAGAAGGATCCTGAAACCGGTCAACTAGCATTTTGGTCCAGAAAGTTCTCGGCTTCCGAGTTAAACTATGCGGTTACTGATAAAGAATTATTAGCCATCAAATCCACCTTCAAGGCTTGGCGGCATTATCTTCTCGGTGCCAGGCATACCATTTTGATAATCACTGATCACCGGAACCTGCAGTATTTAAAAACAGCCAAGGCCCAATCGTCGTGTCAACTTCGATGGGCATTGTTCTTTGCCGAGTTCGATTTTGTGATCACTTATCGACCAGGTTGTAAAAATGGCAAGGCAGATGCCTTATCCCGAATAGGGATGGGAGAAGCATATGCAAACCCGGAACCGGTGCCTATAATTTCAGAACAAAGAATTCTTGGCATAACCACTCTACAGACACTAGAGGATATTCAAGTAAAGATCCAACAACTCTTAGATCCAACAGCCCTGCAGGACTGGGTGAAGAAAGGCTTGGACTATTCAGTCATCAATGACCTACCTTATTATCAAGGGCGACTATTTCTACCACACAAAGAACTACAAGAACTAGTCATCTCCAATTATCATGACACCCTGAAGGAAGGACACCCAGGTATCGCAAAAACTGAAGCGAAAATTAAGAGACAATTCTGGTGGCCCACCTGGCGAAAAGACGTAAAGTCATTTGTAATGTCTTGTGGCATTTGCGCCCAAAAAAAAAAGTCAGAAGAAAAAACCAGCTGGCCTCTTACAACCTTTGGATATTCCACCTACACCATGGCACAACTTATCATTAGACTTTATTACAGATCTACCTCCATATAAAGGATTTAACACCATTCTAGTTATTGTGGATCTTTTTTCCAAGATGGCCCACTTTATTCCTCTAAAGGGGTTACCTTTTGCTTCAATTCTGGCCAAGGAGTTCCTCGAAAACATTGTTTGAATACACGGATTTCCTTCCGTATTGGTCTCTGACCGAGGTAGTCAATTCATTTCACATTTTTGGAAGAAATGTTGTCAACTGGCGCAAATCGACGTGAGGTTATCAACCAATCACCATCCCCAGACCGATGGTCAGATGGAGAGGACCAACCAGACCCTTGAACAGTACCTACGTTGCATGCTACACCAGACCGAAAGTAATTGGAAAGATATTTTATGGATTTCCGAGTATGCATACAATAACTCTGTACATTCAAGAACCGGACAAAGCCCCTTTTATACCATATATGGACATCACCCTCGAACCTCAGACCTAGATTCGCCTCAGCATTTAGAAATGCCTGCAGTTAGTCATTTGCATTCTACTATTACACAAGCCTTTAAAGAGGCAACAGAACATTTGAAACAAGCAAAAGAGAAATATAAGAAAAATGCTGATCAACATAGAAGTGAAACTCCACAATACCAGATTGGGGATCAAGTTTGGCTGGCTACAAAACACATACCTCTGAAGGGAACTCGGACTTTTAACCCTAGATATTTGGGACCTTACACTATTAAGGCCATTATCAACCCGGTAGCCATCAAATTGGAATTACCCTCTAATATGCGCATTCATCCTGTCTTTCATGTTTCACTTTTAAAACCAGTTGAACCAGGAACAAGATTAACCAAACCACCCGACCCCATCTTGATAGATGGGGAACCTGAATTCGAGGTAAAAAATATCCTGGACTCCAAGATGGTTAAATCAAAACTTTTTTATTTAATCGATTGGAAGGGCTACTGACCACAAGGAAGGTCATGGGAACCTAGTGACCACGTCCATGCACCTCGGTTGGTGAAAAGATTCCATCGGAACTTCCCATGCAAACCAGGGCCGAGGGGAAGAACAACTTTAGAAGGGGCCTTGGGGGGGAGTGCTGTCATGATGCCTACCCCCAGGCATCCGGACCAAGCCCATCAGCCCCGGGAGCAGGCATCTAGACATTTAGTAAAACCTCAGCAGCCCCGGCTAGGGGCTATCTGGGTTCAGTCCTGGCGCCTTAGGCGCCAGGCTCATAGTAGAAATCAGTCCTGGCGCCTAAGGTGCCAGGCTCATAGTCATTACTTACCTCAGGCAGACCATGTTGCAAATGACTCCAATCCAACATGAAGCCTGAAAGGGACTATTTTTCTACAGGGTCTATTTTTTACTCTGTGTGGTTCTAGGGACTTCTTACCTGGGACTACTTTTGAGGCTATTTAAACCACGCCCGACCAGCAACACACGCTTTGCGTTATTCTGCATCCAGCAGCGTAACGCTCACTGTGCCTGCAGCCTGCATCCAGTCTTCTGCCACGCCCGCCTCGAATCTGGAGCTCCTAAAACATAGAGGAAAGAAAGGAACAAGGTTAGAGAACAAACTTAGTTCTATTCCACACCTGATTCTGGATCCATCTCGTCTCCGAACCTGTAAAGAACATCATTTCTGCACGCGCTGCACCTCCAGCTGCAGCGCGGTGCCATATTCACCAGTCTTCACAGCATCCTTCGGGTCGGCGCTGCCTCCATAATTTCTTCGCCGAACTTCGGCATCTAGGAGACAAAAGAAAGCCACAAGGTGAGCTGAGGGAACCAACAAATATAATTCTTACCACCATAGACTTACCTGATTTACCACCGGAGGCATCCTTTTGTGACTCTCCACATTTTCACGTGCTGCATCTGTAAAGAGAGACAAAACAACATGTGTTCCACGTGCAGCATTTACCGGACAGCGCCGGGTAATACAGACTCTTACCTGAGCGCCACCAGCTGCCACAAGAGCATCTTTTCACAAGCCAGCTGCAAGACAAGAAAGGAAGGGGGGAACAAGAGTGAACATCGGACATATTGAACTCTATGAACTTAATACTTACTGGTCCTCACCAGGAACCTCAGAGTCAATACTCTCCGGAACTCTCCCGAGCCTTCAAACCAGTGAAGTAACTGGAACCAACGCGCCCCTGCAAATCCACGCAGAATGGAGAGCTCATCTTTCAAGAATATAAGTTGAGATTGCTGTGAGGGCATTTCAGAGGTGATTAGTTGGGGAGGGCTGTGGGGGTGCCATCACTTGAATCCACAAGTGGCTAAATCCATCTCTCCACTAGCAGGAGAATATTCTACGGGTTAAGCAGACAAGATTAGGAGGGCAGATCCAGCCAGTCATCGCTGCACTAAGCATCACGTGGTTGGAGACCCCAGCTGTCCGGGTCCGACCGACGCCCCTGTGGGAGCCAGGTGAGCGTAACACTAATAATCCAGGGAGAAAAGCAGATAGCCAGCTGATTTCACTGACCAGACCCTTTGCTCAGCTGACCCATCCTGCTGTTCACAGTGATCAGACCTTGCCCAGCTGTTCCCATCCAGGAGAGCCCAGCTGTCCCAGTGATCAGATCCTTGGCCTGCTGCCCAGAGACCCTGCTGGCTGTCCAAATTACCAAACTCAAGTGTACCTTGTATCACATCACCCAGTACCCAGAAACTGCATATCCCACTCTTTGACCTTAAATCCAATTAACATCCCATAAAAACCCTAGTCATATACAAAATTGCCAGTATCCTCTGTTAACCTTTTCCTAGAAGCATCTGTGTTAGTCCATATCTGTTAGCGTATTCCTAATCATTTCAGTTATCTGTGTAAGTTGTTAGTACCATTTTGAGATAAATTAATTAATTCCCCTATAAGGAGGTATGTAGTGCAAGCTGGTTGAAATTTGGAATTAACCCCCTCGCGTGCAGTGTCTTTCCTTAAGAATATAGTCATCAAAATATAGCATCAGTAGAACTGTCATTGTGCAACCAAAACTGAATGTGCCCATGTATTTCGCTTTTCTTTAAAAATCAGATTTTCATTTCCTTTAGAAAAACACATACTATCGTCCTATAAAGAGTCATCCCTTCCCCTCCGTATCCTATCTGTTCTGCATCTTTGTTTCCAATCCCAAAAAACAATTTCCGATTTTGACTGGTAAGCCCATTTTCTGTTTCCCTGCTTAAAGCCTGTGTAAAATAAGGAATTGCAATTCTGCCGCGAATGATGCCTGCTGCATTTCTTTCCTCCCCAAAATTGATTTTCTCACCTTTGTTCACGTTGCTTTAGTGTCCTGCTCAGTAGCTTGTAAGCTTCCTTGTCTCTTTAGTGCAGCCACACAAATTTCTGTCCTAGCTATCCTACCCCAAGTGTAAACTGATCTATAAGTAACTTGTAACATCCGAGTATGCCATTTTGCTCATTTCAAGGGTTTTCATTCCGTTTTTGGCCTCCCGTTCTGGGGTGGTGGGCTGAATTTTCAATCCGATTTGTCCCTCTTCTTTCTAACTCCTTGCCACTGCTTTTCATCCACACAGAATTTAGTCAGGAGGTGTTTGGGGGAAGTGTTGCAGGGGGAGTGCTTAACCTGTGTGTCATCTGTGATTGTGAAGAAAAGTGATTTTGTTTCCATTTCTCTTAAAGGTGTATGTATCTTATGCTAGAAGTTGAATTAACTGTGTTCTAAGATTTTGCATTTGTATTGCCACACCTTGGTGGCTGCTGCCCTGCCCCAAGTTTTGTTTTGCTCTGATTTTTCATTTGAATTCTAAAAATAAATAAATATTTCATTGTTACACATCAGCCTCGTTCATGGTCCATGGCGAAATAGGGTATTTGTTAAAGTGGGTGTGAGACGGGTTGGGTGCCTTCTCAAGAAAGAATCCAGGGCTCAAATAAAAATGAAAAGGCGTTTTCAATTGGGCGCCACCTTCAGTGTCAGTGGAAGAAGTCCCTGGCAGGAGTGTGCTTTGTCATAAAATCCATTACATTCCTGCAGAAGCTCCGTGTTTCCAGAGCTCTTGTTCTCTCTACGCTGCACTACGGCAACAACCACTTCCTGAATCTCTCTCTTTCAGCCCTACAACCTCTCCAACTAATCCAGAATACGGCTGCAAGACTTATCCTTGGCCTCAAGCCCAGGGACTGTTTCTCTCCATCCCTAATACCTCTCCACTGGCTCCCAGTGACCACGAGGATCAAATTCAAGACCTTCTGCATCATCCACAAGGCTTTCTGGGGCCTCGGACGACACTTACTCTTAAATTTCTCTTGCCAAATACTTCCCTGCTAGAGCCTTACCTCCTCTAACTCCAACCCTCTGCTTTCAAACACTTCCCCAAACAGAGATTGGATGGCTGCTCTCTCTCTTCAGCTAGTGCTGCTCTTTGGAACAGCCTCCCTTCCCCTCTCAGACTGGAGCCGAACCCTCTTAAGTTCCGGAAAACCTCTCAAAACTCTGCTTTTCTCTGCCACTTTCTCTCTTTCCCTTCCCTGCTAATCATCCCACTGCCGCTGAGACTGGCGGCCTGGACGTTCATGAACCTCATAGGCTACAAGGCCCCTGCCCAGTCGACTCCAGCACCCTCTCCTACCCCCCAGCACTCCCCTTCTGGGCCCCTTACCTGGTGGTTTTAAATCCCACCCCTTGGATTCCTCCACCCTAGAATTTAGCCAGCGGCCTCCTCCCCTGGCTCCCTTTGGCACTTTCCTCCTGGGCTGTCACTTGCACTTGCCCATACCTTGCTCCCCCCTCCCCCTCCCCTTTCTTCTCCTGCACTTCTCTTCAAAGCACTTGAACGTCTGAATTTCACAAGGTCTGGTAGGACCACACATATATATGTATTGCTTGTTTGTCACTTTATTTACTCCCCTGTTTCCTCCCCACTTGCCTTGTGATGCGTGGAAACACCATTTTGTAGTATAGGTGCTAAAAATGTTCAAGTAAATAAAATAAAAATAAATCTCTCTTCCTCATCCCAGTACACTATACAATGGTAAACTTACCTTTACCCCCACATCCCTCATCCTTTTCACTGTCCCCACTACCCCACCTCACTCTTCCTCACCACAGTCCCCCACTAATACCACCTCATTCTTCCTCATCATTGTACCCTAATACCACCATGTCACTCATCCTTGTAACAGTACCCTACTACCACCAACTCACTGTTCCTTGTTACTTTACTCCACTGCCTCCACGTTACTCTTCCCCGTCGCAGTACCCAGCTACCACCATCTCATTCTTCCTTATCACAGTCCCCCACTACAATAATGTCCCTCTTTCTTGTCAGAGTCCCTCACTCCCACAATGTCACTCTTCCTCATCATAGTAAACCACTACCACCAACTCACTCTTCCTCTTCACAGCCTTCCACGACCATCACGTCACACTTCTTCATCACAGTGCTGCACTACCACACCTCAATCTTCCTTCAAACAGTCCCCTGCTTCCTCCAACTCCCTCTTCTATGTCACAGTCACCCACTACCACCACGTCATCTTCCTCGTCACAGTACCCCACTACTACCAACTCACTCCTCCTCTTCACAGTTCCCCACTACCACCACATCTCTCTTTCCTGGCACAGTCCCCCACTACCACCACATCACTCGTACTCTTCATAGTAGCCCACTACCACCCTCTCACTCTTCCTCCTCAGAGTCCCACACTGCTACCACCTCACTCTTCCTAATCACAGCCCCCCACTAAAACCATCAGACTAATCGTCTTTGTAGTCCCCCACTACTACCACTTCACTCTTCATTGTCACAGGTCCCACTACCATCATCTCACTCTTTGTCACATACCCTACTCCCACCACTTCACTCTTCCCCATCACAGTACCCCCACTGCAACCAACTCACTCTTTCTCATCACAGTACTCCAATGCTTCCAACTCACTCTTACTCATCACAGTAGCCCACTAATAACATCTCACTCCTCCTCCTTACAGTACACCACCACCACCAACTCAATATTCCTCTTCACAGCCCTCCATTACCACCATGTCACTCTCTCTCATCAGTCTCCCACTACCACCACCTCACTCTTCCTCATCACAGTCCCCCACTAGAACCATCTGAAAATACATCTATGTAGTCCCCAACTACTACCATTTCACTGTTCATTGTCACAGTTCACACTATCATCTCACTCTTCCTTGTCACATACCTCACTCCCGCCACTCCACTCTTCCTCATTGCAGTACCCCACAATCCCAACTTCCTCTTCCTCTTCACAGCCCCCCATTTCCACCATGTCCCTCTTTCTTGACACAGTACTCCACTACCACCAACACACTCATCCTCATCAGAGTCCCCCACCACCACCATGTCACTATCCCTTGTCACAGTCCCTGACTACCACCACCTCATTCTTCCTCGTCACAGCACCCCAATACCACCATGTTACTCTGCCACATCACAGTACCCCACTACCGCCAACTTACTCTTCCTCATCACAGTACCCCACTATCTCCAACTCACTCTCACTCATAACAGTAGCCCAAAACCACCAACTCATTCTATCTCACCAGTCTCAACCTATTACCACAACACTCTTCCTCATCAAAGTAACCCACTACCACCAACTCTCTCTTCCTGTTTACACCACCCCATTTCCACAATGTCTCTCTTTCTTGACACAGTACCCCACTACCACCATCGGACTCATCCTCATCAGAGTCCCTCACCACCACCACCATGTAACTATCCCTTGTCACAGTCCCTGACTAACACCACCTCATTCTTCCTCGTCATAGCACCCCAATACCACCATGTTACTCTGCCACATCACAGTACCCCACTACCATTAATTCACTCATTCTCATCACAGTACCCCACTATCACCAACTCACTTTTACTCATTACAGTAGCCCAAAATCACGAACTCATTCTAACTCACCACAGTCTCAACCTATTACCACATCACTTTTCCTCATCACAGTAACCCACTACCACAAACTCTCTTCTCCTCTTCACATCCCTGCACAACTACCACATCACTCTTCCTAGTCCCATTCCTCAATAATAAGCCATATCATTACTCCCTAGTGCATGTCCCAGTATCTAATGGTAATCATACTTTTACCCACACATCTCCCTTTCAAATCCCATTATTCAATGATAATCTTACCTTTACTGCACATCCATCTTCCTCGTCCATGTACCCAATAGTAATCTTACCTGTACCCCCACAACTCTTCTTTGTCACAATCTACCACTAACTCCACATCACTCTTCCACATCACAGTTGACCCTTACTTAACCCTTGTTATCCATCAAAAAAGATTAAACACATGTTGCGTAGCTGAAGAACAGATATTGCTATGACATCAGTCATATTATCGAAAGAAAGACACAATTACAGCTGGTGGAAGGTATAGTATAACAACAACCTTGGAATTCAATGAAAACACATTAATTAAGGGACATTTAAGATGAAAACATTCAGTGCAACAAAACCCATGAAATTTAGTTGGAGCACCATGAAAAAATCCGATGCAATGAAACCCTTGAAATTCAGTGAAAAAAACTTTAGTTGGAGGGGTATTAAGGGGCCAACTTAATGCCACAAAACCCCAGACATTGGGCAGGTGTTGGAAACTACACCACCTTAACTATGAGGTCCCCATTGTGCAGCCCCTAGGCACGCTGATGACATCCCAAATTAAGTCACCTCAACTAAAGATGTTTTCCCTGAATTTCAAGGGTTCTGTTGCATCAGATTGTTTCACCTTAACATATATATATATATATATAGTGAAATAACTTTCTTAAAGGGACGTTATGGTTCAAAGTAAAATCGAAAAACCCCTGAAATTCGCCAGTTATAGTAAAATAAGCAACCATAACTCGCGCCGCCACCGTGCACTGCTAACACTAACACCCAGGAAATCAAAGATGACATCACCTATCTCATACTCCCCCACTTTCTCCAAACACTCTTACACACCAACACAGGGCACTAAATACAATTTTTTATCCACGTTTCACAGCGCTGTATGCGGTCGACTGCGAATACAAGATGGCGGGCGCCACAGAAAATCTGACGCGCTCCAAGCCCCTCGCCGTCCAATCAGCGAACACGTCACATGTCTGCAGACATGACGCAAGGCCATGGGCCAATCGGGGTGCTGTCCGCGGAGCGAAAAGGGAAGTCTGACCGCGAAGCAAACACAGATATCACTAATTTTTTTGCCTTACATTTTGGTCATTTTTAAAAAAACTACTGGACGGATTTACACCAAATTTGCAAAAAAAAAACATGCACACCGCAGGAAGGCATGTTTGAGTCTGCATCCAGTACAGGGTGGTGCTTGCATAGTGCGGTGTGTGCAGATTGGTTTGTGGAAATCGATATAATATTGTGACCCCAATCGCATTGTTTGAATGTATGTTGGCCTACGCCAAGTTGTCTAAAGAATACCATGTACATAGGTTCCGCGGCAAGGTCCTGACCTTATTGTATTGTGTAAGCCGCCATCTTGGATCTAGCCGCCATTTTAGGTACTCTTGCAGTGTGGAAGTCACCCTGAATCACAAAATGGAGGCCGAATGACATTTTGAGTAAGACTCCGGCCATGGCGACCTCCGCACACGTGAATAAATAATATGTCCGCAGGCCACTTGTTAGGGTCACGAACTAAGACCTTGTCCTCTCTTTAACCTATGTGTAAATATGTAACTGTATCAGCGGAACTGATCAAATTATGTAAATTGTGTGTTCGACCTGGCTACGAACCCTAGCCACAGTTCAAAGAATGGTTAACTTGCGAGAGGGCTGGCCAATGCAGGACAAAACGTATAAAAACCCAAGCATCCCGATGATCGGTCTCTCCCACTTTCAGTGCGAACCTAACGTTGAAGGTTCTTGTGTTAGTCAGAGAGCCGAATAGCTATTCGTGTGTCAATTGACTTTGGTAACTTTGTAACTTTGAAATAAAGCGCTTTGTATGTCCTTTGTAACCTGTGTTGGTGTGTTTCCTCTCGGGCTTCCCGGCCTCATATCAATTTCTCTGTTTCCACAGTTGGCGCCCGAATAGGGACCCTCAAGATTGATGCCGGATCATTGAAGGTTGACGCAGACTATCGAATCGGGATCGGACGGTGTGATTCTGCGGGCCCGACCGATCGAGACGCGATACCTCGGCAGCGCTGCACGATCCGATCCTTGGGCGATAGTCGTGCGGTCTGACACGGCATCTTGACGAGGGTCCAAATCCGAGGCGGGCAGATTTGCCGAAACCACCGAACGCAGGTAAAATTTGTTAGTTGAAGTCCTTTGTAAACCGTACGGTCCTCCTTAGGTTTGGTCAGGTGCAGTCGTGACCCGGCTCTTAATTTAACCCTGACAATTTGAATTTGGCGTATTGTATCTGCAGACACAAATATTGGACCAGGTAGCACCAATTCTTTGAGAAATGCCTGGGGAATTGTCTAGCTGCTTTAGGGCTCTGTTCCGCAGCGATCGACAATCTTTGGAATTTAGCCGTCCGGCACCACAGGAGGGGTCGCCGGCGTGTACTATGTACTGTAAGTATGGCATTGGTAGTATTGTATTTAATGACATTTGGCACAGACAGACCAGAAATGCCTCCGAATTTCAGTGGCCAATCAATGGTAGTTTTGAGATCCCCCGTATTGAATACTTAGAATCGATCTTGCTTAAGAAAAAGTCTAGGCCAGCAGCCTTTGATGTATTACAAAATTGGAAAAAGGAAGCATTGCAGCAGCTTAAAAGTAGGGATAAACATACACGTCGTCATAAAACAAATGCCGAAAAAGCATTGTTGTATGACAAGGAAAAACGATTAGAAGAAGCTCAGAAAAAGGATAGAGCTTTCTCGCTCGAGGTCCAGAAAATTTACCCCTCTAAAGATTTCCATGTTTCCGAGGAGTTTATTGAGAAAATATTGAACGAACGGAGGCCTGATTCTTCAGCGCCACCTCCGTATGCTCCTGTTGTGGGCACTTTGCCCGTTCCTACTATTGTTCCCGTTGCTATTCCTACTCCCCCTGCACAGCCTACTGCTCCTAGTTCTTTGGTTGTCGCTCCTTTGTCTATTACTCTGCCTCTCTCCCCTGCACCCTTGTTAAGTCCACCTGCACTTTCGATTCCGGGGAGCCCCATGTTCGTTAAAACAGATCCCGGTGCAGGGTCAACAATTGTGACTCGTAGTACTGTTCCTGCGGGCAGGAAACAGGAACTATTTGCTTGGGCTAAGCATTGCATGGAAAAAGGTGATCAAACTGATGCATTTTCAACATTATCTAATTTGCTTGATTTTCCCGAGAAAAATGTTTTTATTGAAGGACTGGGGGTCACTTAGGGGTAATGTGGGGTAGATTGCAGACTTCGGATCTCCCACAAGGGGTGAGAGATCTGAATGCTTTGGCACTTTCGAGGGACACAGAGCAGAAAGTATATGGACATGTTGATAGGTTGTTTGAGTTTAGGAGGGATTTTGAAAGATTACAAAACAAGGATGATGAGGACGATAGGATATATGTACAGAAACGGTTCCTTTCGTGCCGGAGATCAGCACCTGAGGAAGTACAAATTTGTACCAAAGACGCGATTCGATGGATCTCGGATTCATCGATACCGCCAGATGAGGTGTATGACACATACAGTCAATACACGGTAGAGATGCAAAGAAAGGTAATCCAAGTGATGGTACAACACTTACAGGAGGAATGTATAAGGAAGAAGGTTGGTTGCCCCATAGAGTTATTAGATATTTGTAAAAGAGCTTTTTCACCCGACACTTCTACAGCTGCTTTAGCACTCGATTTGGCCCTATTGCTCAGTAAGCGGTCGGAGGTCCCTATATCTCAGTTGCCTATGAGAGAGGTCCCTCCAACCCTTGTCCAAAAAGCAGAAATCCCCGCCGACGCGGCGGCTGGTACTCCCGCGGTGGATATCCCTGCACATTACGTATCGCAGTTTGTTCACGTCCCGTTCTCTCGACAGGAAGTGAACACGATTAGACAATCAGTCCCTGATATTAGGAAAAACCCGACAGGGTTTTATAAAGAGATAGAATCCGTCCTACAGTCTTCTGTGTTCACCTTAAGTGACATGGACTTATTGTTTCCAGTGCTTTTACCAGTTGATATATGGAAACAGATACGGACAGTAGATGATGTGCCGGGGCTAGGGGATACATGGGTAAATCTGATTAGAATAGATGGGGAACGGCCAGCTGGTGAGAAACCACCCCAGGTAATACTTACCTTACCCGATAGAATAGTTGCTAAACTAAAAACTATAATCCCAGAAAAAAGGATTATTTGGGACAAGCTTACGGCCTGCGTCCAAGGGAAAACTGAAGGTACTACTGAATTCTTTAATAGATTTGAACAGGTGTTCTCTGACTTCAGTGGACAGGATTTAGGCACAGAGTCGGGGAAGAGGTTGTTTGTGGACAAATTTGTACGTGGATTGTTGCCCGACATCCAGTCACAAATTATGTCCTCAGAGAGCGCTTGGCAGGCAAAATCTCAGTCAGAAGTTTTGCACATGGCTCAGTATTATGAGAATCGGGTTAATAATGAAAAAGAGAAAATCGAAAAAAGAAGGGGCGACTTAAAGACTAAGGTATTGTTGCAGCAAATTGTCAGAAACCCCAGAGGAGGTACGACACAGACTAGAGGTCAGTACATTCCAAGAGGAAATACTCCTCTGAATTCTATAAATATTAATCAGTGTGCTTATTGCCGCCAGGAAGGTCACTGGCGAGCACAGTGCCCTGCCCTTCGTCAGAGGTCAGGAGGCACATTTGGAGGTATGGGTAGGCGACCAAGGGGCCGCCTCGGAGCAGGGGGCCCTGATAGGGGTCAGCTTCTACAAGATCCACAGCAACCTTTTTCACGGGAAAATCAGACTCCGAGTATGGACTCGAGAAATATATTTGATCACCCTTCTGCTGCCTATCTTTCCGAAGAACTTCCCTTTGACGAAGTTCTGCCTTACTAGGATTGCCCGAAGCAGCGTTTGGAACCTTTACCTATTCCCGTTATTCAGAAGGGCCCCTACGTTGAATTATTGGTGGGGAATAGGAAACACCAGTTCTTGATTGACACTGGAGCACAAAAGTGCTCCATTGACCATTCAAGGGTTCCAAACATCCCACTGTCAGGGCAAACAAACGTTTCTATAGGGTTCTCTGGTATACCAACTGTTTGTCCGGTTTCTGCGCCGGTATCTGTTTCTTTGGGTCCTTTCACAGACCAGTGCCCTTTTCTTCTTACTTCAAACTGCGGAGAAAATTTGCTAGGGTTGAATTTGTTAAAGAAACTAAATGCAGTGATTCATTGTTCCCCTGACGGAATAAGATTAACAGTTTCACCACAGCAACCCTTTAACTCCCAGTACTTGACCCGACCTCTACCTCCCGAGTTTGACATTGTCCCGGAATGTTTGTGGGCAATAGACGACAATGATGTCGGGATATTACACATCGAGCCTGTTAAGATAGTCTTGAAACATGGGGTTAAGCTACCGCGCATTCCGCAATATAAAATTTCAATTGAAGGTGAGCGTGCTCTGAAATACATTGTCTCCGATTTTGTACATCGTGGAGTGATCGAAGAGATAACAGGTAGCTTATCTAATAGTCCGATCTTGCCAGTATATAAGAAAGGCGACAATGCAATTCCGTACCGGTTTATAATAGATCTTCGTGCTATTAACCGGGTGGTAGCCCCACAATTTCCAATCGTGCCTGATGTAACAACGATCTTAACAATGATCCCTGCTACGGCTACACACTTTAGTGTAGTAGATTTGAAAAACGCCTTCTTTAGTATTCCGATACATGAGGAGAGCAGGTATTTGTTCGCGTTCACCTTGGGGGGACGCTCGTTTACATTCACAAGAGCACCTCAAGGGTATACTGAAAGTCCTAGTATCTATAGTAGAGCCTTAAAGGAGCAGCTCGACACCCTTGAATTGCCACCTACTTGCACGCTGCTTCAATATGTAGATGATTTTCTCTTGGCTGCAGACTCTGAGAAAGCTTGTAAGGAAGGCACTATATTGTTGCTTGTTCATTTAGCTGAAAATGGTCACAAAGCTTCACTTAAAAAATTTCAATATTGTTGCCAGGAGGTTGCCTATTTAGGCTACCTCCTGTCAAAGGAGGGGAGAAGATTGACACCTGAACGAATAAAACACATTTCTGGCATGTCTGTCCCAAAAACACAGAAGGAAGTCAGAGCCCTGATAGGGATGGCATCCTACTGTAGACTGTGGATCCCGAATTTTGCCCTAGTGGTAAAACCGATGTTGGCTTTGACGAAGAAGGGCATTTCTCTGCCACTGCCATGGGAATCGGAACATCAACGATCATTTGAGCTTCTCAAAACCGCGCTGTGTTCAGCACCGGTTCTGGGTACACCAAATTACAATAAGGCCTTTGTGTTGTTTGTGCATGAATGTGATGGATGTGCTTTGTCTGTGTTAACACAGGAACATGGAGGGAAGAATAGGCCGTGCGGCTATTATTCCTCCGCCCTCGATCCTGTTGCATGCGCTTTGCCGCGATGTCTGCGCGCTGTTGCTGCTGCCGCTGCGTCTGTAAAACAGAGTGAGGGGATGGTCTTAGGCCACGATTTAATTTTGATGGTACCTCACTCTGTTGATATTCTATTGAATAAAACTCAAACGCAACACCTTACCTCTGCCCGGTTGACAAGGTACGAATTAGTCCTATTTGCTCCTCATATCCAAATTAAAAGGTGTTGTGTTCTCAATCCGGCTGAACTCTTACCTCTCCCGCAAAATATTGTTTGCGGTGATGAAGGATCACATGACTGCCTGTATGCCACCGAACAAGAAACGAAGGGCAGGATAGACCTCTCAGATACTCCTTTAGAGAATGCGGAAGGGGAGCTGTTTTGCGATGGCTCCTGCTTCAAACTTCCGAATGGCACATCTACAGCTGCTTATGCAGTTACTACTTTGAACAAGATTGTTGAAACTAAAAGGATTCCGCATAACTCCGCGCAGGCCGCGGAGATTATAGCGTTGACCCGCGCTTGTGAGCTCTCCCAAGGGCATAGAGTCAATATTTATACGGATAGCCAGTACGCCTTTGGGGTGGCTCACAACTTCGGAAAACTGTGGTCGGAAAGAGGGTTTCTGACCTCACATGGGACCAAGATTCAGCATGGTCCCTTAATAGTACAACTACTTTCAGCGCTCTCACTCCCTGAACAATTAGCGATCATGAAATGTGCAGCACATCGCAAGGTCATAGACAATGTGGGCAGAGGAAATGCTTTTGCAGATTTGATAGCTAGACAAACAGCCACAGACCTTAGCACAGACATGTACACCTCGAGGGAAGTGAGAGATGTTTGTATAATAGATGAAGGCATTGGGTCTGTGCGAGACATGCAGACTGATGCCTCAGTTGAAGAGTCTAGGAAATGGGCTGAAGGCATGGGAAAATTGGATGACGAAGGGTGTTGGGTGGACGCATCCAACGGGAAATGGTTGCTTCCTGATTCTTATGTGTTAGCAATGGTTACAATGGCACACGGTCCAACGCATGTGTGTGCCCAGCAAATTACGAAGATATTACAGCAGGTTTGGGTGAATGATAAAATTTTGGAAACTGCAAAGAGACATGTTCAGAATTGCATGATTTGCCTGCAGCACAATGTGGGTAAAGGGACAGTGACTCCAAGGGGAAGTTTCGGGCCCCCCTCTGTCCCCTTTGAAACCATTCACCTTGATTTTATTGAAATGGAGCGATGTAATAACTTGAAATATGTTCTTGTCATCATTTGTGCTTTTAGCAAATGGGTCGAGGCCTTCCCTGTCAAAGATGCTACCGCTATGACCACCGCAAAGATCCTGGTGAAAGAGTACTTCCCTCGATTTGGGCTCCCGAGGATAATTTGGTCGGACAACGGCCCCCATTTCATCGCAGCCGTAATGTTGCAAATATGTATTGCCCTAGGGATTGAGAAACGTTTTCATTCAGCTAGGCACCCTCAAAGTGCGGGGTTGGTAGAGAGACACAACGGTATTTTGAAAAACAAACTTGCAAAAACATGTGCCGACACTAAGCTAAAATGGCCCGACGCTTTACCTATTGTGTTGTTAGCTATGCGCACCACACCCCAGACTAGAACTGGGCTCTCTCCGTTCGAGGTGGTAATGGGAAGGCCTGCTAATATTTGGGGTCTCCCTAAACCTAAAGCCCTGAGGGATGTGGATAATGTATTGCTCATAGATTACTGTAATCAATTGACTAAAAATCTGTATTTCATTTACCATCAGGTGAATGCCGCCTTACCTGTACGGTTTACGGGCCCAGGACACGATATACTACCCGGTAGCTGGATCCTGGTGAAGGCCTACGAAAGGTCTTCCTGTCTTGCGCCTCGCTGGCGCGGACCCTACCAGATATTATTGGTCACCAGGACGGCAGTGCGGGTGGCAGGAAAGAAGAACTGGATACATGCAACACACGTTAAGAAGATCCCTCACCCGACGCCACACGCTACAGAAGAAACAGAACCCTTCGCTGGTGCTACAATCTCTGATCTCGGAGTAGCAGGCAGCATTGTGAGTGCGTCGGAGAAATTCTCTGAGCCTGAGGAGCTCGGGGAGCCGTCCATTTTGTCTCCGCACTCTCTTGATCAATCACTTCCGGAAAATCTTGTTTCGAGCTCTGCGACTTCCGTCGCCACCGACACGACGCTCCCCTCAGGGAGCGACGATACTTTGCTTTTGGATTCAACAAACTTGGGTACCATCAGGTACAACCTTCGACCACGGAAATAGGACTATGGCACGAGTGTCGTGCATCTGGAAGGAAAAGAGTGATTGAAGTACTGTTGTCTTTCCTTTTTTTCGAACGAAGGAAAGGAGGGTTCTGTTGGCTAGGGTTGGGAAGGACTAAGAAATCGCGCGGCCGAAGTGCCGCCAGCAACGAACATTGGGGCCGTCGATCGGGATGACCATGATGCCTGCCGCCTTCACCGCTGCTCCCCGTATTGAACTATTAGATAAGGAGGTGACCAAATCGAACAATGAACAATGTGCCTGGGCCCCGAAAACATACTGTTGTGTTCTCGTTCTGATTATTGTTACTTTTGCAACTGCTGCCGTGGGGCTTTGGTATTTTGAAGAAATTTATCCTTTGAAGCCTCTGTTACCGACCAAAATTGTACCAACTGTTTTGACTCCCTCTGTACACCTTCCCACTCTGTCCCCTAGAGACTCTCGGCATAGACAGAAATATCATAATAACACTTTGATGATAGTGATGAATGCTACGCATGCTATTTTGAATAAGAGTAATTGTTGGATCTGCACCCACTTACCACAACATGGGAACAAGGGACTGGGATGGTATATACATCCCTTACCTTTAACAACTTCTTGCTATGCCTCTCTTAGAGCACTCTTCTTTGGCCGATGGAATGATAGCATCTCAGGGAATTTCGATGGGACTAATTTGAATGAATTTGAAAAACGTGAATTGACTCCCCTGGGATGCTCGCTTTTCGCAAATAGAAGTAAACCTAACGTCGCTTCTATTAGGCCATCTGATAAACTATCTTTTCCTTTCCAAAATCTAGTTTCTTTTTAGATGGCTCCGATAGGCAATAAGGATGCCATGCCTCCTTCTTATTCAGTGAATCATAGTCCTGATTCAGTTCCCTTCTGTGTACAAAGAAATGGTACTAGGCCAATGGGAGACTTCGAGCCTTGTGTAAATACTATAAACTTGACTGGGGAAAATAGGCCTTTTGTATGTAGGGGGACCCGTTTATTTTGTTTGTGGTAGTTTAGCTTTTCCCTGGTTGCCCAAGGATTGGCAGGGGACTTGTTATTTAGGGATATTGTTACCAGGTGTATTTATAGTCAGTACCTTAGAGGTATCTAAGGCTCGCCCGCGACGGGATAGTAATGGAGATACCCCCGGACAAGTGTTCGGGGATGTAGCCAAATCAGTAGTGCCCTTTTGGGGACAAATAGCTAATTCAGAAAACATTAGGGGATTAGCGAGGGTGTTGGAGAAAACGATCAACCGGACCACGGACATACTTTACAATATGACCTTAGAGCAAAAAGCGATAAGATTGGTAGCACTTCAAAATCGAATGGCATTAGATGTCATTTTAGCTGAACGAGGTGGAGTATGTAAATTAGTGGGGTCCGCTTGTTGTGTTTTCGTACCAGATTCTTCGCCAACAATTTTTAAAGCAATTCAGAATTTACACACTCTCAGTTCTGAAGTCCATATCCCTGTAGGAGACTGGAACCTTAGTACTTGGTTTTGGGATTCCTTACGATCTTGGGGGTGGAAGGTGCTTTCTGTCATTTTAGGTATTTTAGGGATTCTGTTAGTTCTTTGTTGTTGTTTTCAATGCCTCCCGAGTATATGTGGAATGATGGGGGGATGTTGTGCTCAGGTAATGAGCGCAATAGGGCATAAGATATACACCCCGAAGACAGCATCTAAAGAGTTCATGTTGCAAGACGTTCTTATGAACAACTTTATGGCTATTGACATTTCGGACAATGATGCGGAACCTATGGATGATGATGCCTTCAGTTATTCTCGAAAGCATTAGGAAATGATGTATTAGCACTTGGCATAGGCCAAAAAGGAGGGTCTGTGGAAATCGATATAATATTGTGACCCCAATCGCATTGTTTGAATGTATGTTGGCCTACGCCAAGTTGTCTAAAGAATACCATGTACATAGGTTCCGCGGCAAGGTCCTGACCTTATTGTATTGTGTAAGCCGCCATCTTGGATCTAGCCGCCATTTTAGGTACTCTTGCAGTGTGGAAGTCACCCTGAATCACAAAATGGAGGCCGAATGACATTTTGAGTAAGACTCCGGCCATGGCGACCTCCGCACACGTGAATAAATAATATGTCCGCAGGCCACTTGTTAGGGTCACGAACTAAGACCTTGTCCTCTCTTTAACCTATGTGTAAATATGTAACTGTATCAGCGGAACTGATCAAATTATGTAAATTGTGTGTTCGACCTGGCTACGAACCCTAGCCACAGTTCAAAGAATGGTTAACTTGCGAGAGGGCTGGCCAATGCAGGACAAAACGTATAAAAACCCAAGCATCCCGATGATCGGTCTCTCCCACTTTCAGTGCGAACCTAACGTTGAAGGTTCTTGTGTTAGTCAGAGAGCCGAATAGCTATTCGTGTGTCAATTGACTTTGGTAACTTTGTAACTTTGAAATAAAGCGCTTTGTATGTCCTTTGTAACCTGTGTTGGTGTGTTTCCTCTCGGGCTTCCCGGCCTCATATCAATTTCTCTGTTTCCACAGGTTGCAGTAGTGTTAGTGCTGCAAACTGAATGTGAGTAGGTTGGCAGTGACACAGTACTTTGTGAATGGGAATGGGTGCGCCTATAGTACATGTATGAAAGTGTATAGGGGTGCATGAGAGAGTGTTTCTGTTGTAGTGACTCATGAGATGTAAAGTGTCGAATGCCCTCCATAGTGTTTCTCTCCTGTGTGCTGCATCCCAAGTATGATGTCATGGAATGTTGATGACAGTGTTCCTTGTTGGGGTAATCTAAGCGTTCTAATGTTTTCAGTTGGAGAAAGAGCAGAAGGAGAGGAGTCTCTTAATGTTGGGGGTATTCTTCCTTTGTTATATACTAATTAAAGCTTTAATATCACTTACCTGTCTGCGCCAGCCTCTTCATAACAATGGCGACGAGGATGGGATTTGAGTGGCCATAGCGGACGGGCGAAAGGAGACCCCCAGCAGCCAGCCGTACCTGTTTTGCTCCTGAAGGCCGCTGAGAGACCCCAGACCCTGGGTGAAGAGGAGCGGCGGCCCCGCCCCAGTCAGCAGGAGCCGCGGTTCGCCGTGGGCTGCTCCGCATCATTTGTCCGTTGAGCGGCCCCCCCAGTGCGAACGATAGGACGACCGTCGAGGTCCATCGGCGTGGAGTGACCCGCAGAGGGACGATCTGTATTGCCCAGAGCCCGGGTGAAGAGAAGCAGCGGCCCCGCCCCAGTCAGCAGGAGCCGCGGGTCGCCGTGGGCTGCTCCGCATCATCGGTGCGTTGAGCGCCCCCCCAGTGCGAAAGACGGGACGACCGTCGAGATTCCTGGAGCAGGTGTGGCGGAAACGTACGTAGGAGCGAGCGGCCCCTGATAGTACCAGAGAGAGAGGGGAGGTTGCTCCGCCTCACTCCTGCGTCGAGCGGCCGGCTACCCTTGTAAGTGTCGTCTAAAGTTGTGCTGACCAAGCACCACCGGCACGGGGGAGGTTGCTCCGCTGGTCCCTGGTGTTGAGCGGCCACCACACCCCTGCAACCGCTGCCAAGTAAGTGCACATTTTGTATCACACCGCCGCGGATCACTGCGTGGGCCATCCCCGCGGCTGTTTGATTCGAGCAGTAAGGAACACTGTTCAAGCCAAATTACCGTGTTCCTGATAATAGAGGGACAGGTTGCATCAGGAGGGCGCAACGTTGTTACCGTAACACATGTAATAGAGGGTCAAATTAAAACTAATACAGTACTGTTCTGGGTACAGTGCCACTGCAAGTCCTTTGAGAGGGTGGAAACTGAACTGTGGCAGCAAAAAGAGGTTCCTGTGACATCAAAGGCACCCCAGCATCAAAAAGAAAAATCCTTTTGTGACAACCCAGCAGATTTGAGTTTTTTTTCTCTTCTCCAACAAGCACACAAGGACTTAAGTTAGAAGTGCAGCAATAAGAAAAAAAAAACACTCTGCTCTGAACTAGAATTGTAACTTGAAGACATGGCAGCCTTTCCCCGGCATATCTGGACCACCCATATTTATGCCCACGCCAGGGGCGGCAAAAATTGCTTGGCCCCAATGGCTCAAGGGCTTTATGCATTATATGAAGGCGGCCGGGGGAACGGCATATTCCAGCGAAAGGAAATTAGCGTTATTGCTTCATTTTTTGGGTTACAAAGGCCAAAGAATTTTTGAGACTCTCCCTCATTTAGCAAGTGATGGAAGCAGGGATGAATTGAATGATTTCGAGTCAGCTTTGATGAGACTAGACAAACATTTCAACCCAAAAAGAAGCACGATCTTGGAACGTTACAATTTCCGCATGCGCATACAAGCCCATGGGGAGTCTGTCGAAGACTATGTGACTGCCCTCCGTCATCTGGCTCTAACGTGTAAGTTTCAAGGAAGTTTTGACGAGCACATCCGTGATCAATTCATGATGCATTGTCGGTCAAATAAGATACGCGAGGAACTGTGGCTGAAGGACGAGCCGAACTTGGACGAGGTATTGGACTTAGCCAAACGTGTAGAACATTCGCTGGCATGTGTTGCCAAGCTATCGAAGGCTGAAGGAGGAGACTCTAAAGAAGCCAAGCCGGAAGTATTGAAGGTGAATGAAGGGAAGAATAAGAGGAAGGGAAGAAACGAACAGAAGGAGAGGAGTAATGCAGAAGAAAGAAGAAATCAAGAGTCAACGCAAAGAGAAGATAAAAAGGATGAGAGATTGTGCTATAGGTGCGCCAGTGCGACACATTTTGCTTCTTCAGTGGTGTGTCCAGGGCGGAAGGCGATCTGCAATAAGTTCAAAAGGAGAGGACACTTTGGGACGTGCTGCAAGAACTATCAGTTTAGCCAAATGAATCAAAGGAAAGTCCTATACGTGAATGAAGAGGAAGAAGGGAGGTCATCAGAAGATGATATCGTACTGGCATTGCAAAATGTTATTGTGAACACTGTCAATGTTGTTGGTAGGGATGATATCCCGGATGATTATGAGTGCCCATATACTGTTGTGACCGTGAATGGATGTAAAGTGTCGATGATGGCTGATTGGGGGTCGAAGATCACTTTGATATCCAAAAGCGCATTCGAGGATGAAATGAAAGGGGCAGTGTCGACATTATCGGTGCCAGACATAAGTCCAGGGGGGTACAACCAAGAAAAGATTGATTTGCTGGGGTATGTCTGGAGTAAGTTTGAATTTAAAGGACGATGATGTGAAGGGAAAGTGTATGTGACAAAGAAGGGTCAATCTTTGCTAGGATGGAGAGAGCAAAAGAATTTGGGAATCAGATTAGATCCCAACCATCCTGATCAAGTTTTACAAGTAGCAGAAGTGTGTTCGACATATAGCAAGTATGTGAGAGAGCATGGGAAGGTATTTGACGAGACATTGGGGAGAGTGAAGGGATTTCAGCATTAGATATTGTTGAAGAGAGGCAGTGTTCCCACCGTGGCGAAACTCAGGCCCGTCCCTTTTGTGTTAAGGGACAGAGTAAAGAAGGAGTTGGAGAAACTCCTTAAATCAGGCGTGATTGAAAGAGCAGGGGGGGTCGAGTGGGTTTCCCCGGTCGTCATTGTGAAGAAAAGTTCAGGGGATCTGAGGCTGTGCGTTGATATGCGCGAGTTGAATAAGTGTGTGTTGGTGGACAGGCACCCACTACCCAACATGGGTGAATTGTTAACCATGGTGGGTGGAGGGAAGTACTTCTCTAAACTGGATATGACGTCAGCCTATCATCAGGTGGAGTTGGAGGAGGGATGTAGGAAAGTCAGGGCGTTTGTGACACATGAAGGTGTGTTTCAATTTAGGAGGATGCCTTTCGGGTTAGCATCCGCTTCCTCAGTGTTCCAGAAAATCATGGATCGCTTGTTGAAGGGGGTGAGGGGTGTTTTCTGTTTTCAGGATGATGTTTTGGTGAGTGGAGTGACATTGGAGGAGCAGGACAAGAATTTATGTAAGGTGTTGAAGATTTTCGAGGAAAGAGGGATCACACTTAAGGAAGAGAAATGCAAATTTGCTGTGACAAAAGTGGACTATTTGGGACATGAAGTGTCGGGAAATGGTATCAGACCCAAGGAAGAGATGGTGAATGCCATAAAGAGGATAGAAAGACCGATTGATAAGAGTGAATTACGCTCTTATTTGGGAATGACAGAGTTTTATCAGAAATTTGTGGTAAATTATGCTGACAAAGTGCATGAGATGAGAAAGATTCTGAGGAAAGGTGTTGAGTTTGTGTGGAATAGTCAGTGCGAGGCGTAATTCAATGGTATAAAAGAAGAGATAAACTTAGCCCAACCCTTAGGTTGTTTTGACACAAGAAAGCCATCCATCATCACAGTGGATGCGAGTGAATGTGGCTTAGGTGCGGTTTTATCCCAGAAACAAGACGATGGGTCTGAGGAGGCGATAGCTCATGCCTCAAGGGGTCTCAAGGGAGCAGAAGTGAGGTATTCTGTTCTCTGGCATGTTTCTGGACTGTAGAACGATTCAAAAACTTCGTGTGGGGTGTAGAGTTCGTAATTCGGACTGATCACAAACCACTTAAAGCTATATTCGAGAACAAGGGCCTTGATAAGTTTTCCCGCAGGGTGGCAGGATGGGTCACCAGAATGCAAACACATTGTTTCAAGATGGAGGTCATTCCCGGGAAGGACAACGTATTGGCTGACAATTTGTCAAGGATGAGAGTAATTGATTCTGGTGTTGTGGAAGATGAAGAAATGGAATTAGTGTTTGTCAACACAGATGGTATAGTGTCCAAACAGGAGTGGTTGGAAGGGATGAGGAGCGATGAGAACATAAATAAAATAATTCCGTATGTTGTTTCTGCCGCATGGCCAAACAAAGTGGAAGTAGCGGAGGGCGCGAGGCCGTATTGGGAAGTGAAGGATGAATTGTCGGTCATCGGTGGGGTATTGTTCAGATGGGGAAGGGCTGTGGTTCCAGTTGGATTGAGGAAGAGAGTGATAGAGTTGGTACACAGTGGTCACATAGGAGTTACCAAAACCAAAGGTGTATTGAGGGAAGACTATTGGTGGCCGGGTTTTGACAGGGAAATAGAAAATTGTTTGGAAAATTGTCAATTTTGTGTCAGGAGTGGGAAGGGATCTGTAGCCAAGGAGCAACCATTTGTGGATGTGGGTCTTCAGTCCAGGATATGGAGTGATCTCGCCATGGATATCCTTGGTCCTGTGGAATTGGGGTATGGACGTGGAAAGTTCATAGTCCTGGTGGTGGATCTGTTCTCCAGGTGGGTGAATTTTAAAATTGTGAGAGATGTAACCGGAGAAAGCATGATAAAGACTTTGCAGGAGATATTTTCCAATGAAGGTCTGCCGGAGAGTTTATTGACGGACAATCGTCCCCAATTTGTAGGGGGGAACTTCACCAGCTATTTAAGGAAATGTGGAGTGCGTCACAAAAGGACTTCATTGTATCATCCCGAATCCAACGGTGTAGTTGAAAGGATGAATAGGTGTGTGATGGAGAGTATTCGCATGGGGGAAGAGTGCAGATTGGATAAGTTGGCTGTGATACAGAATAGGATCTGGGCCCTAAGGATGGCGCCACATTCAACGACAGGTCTGTGCCCGTTTGAGCTTATGAGAGGCAGGAAGCCATATTCCATGGCGTGTCCGCCGTGGCTGGGTAGGAGTAGGGAAACAGATTTGGTTATTGATGAAGTAAGAAAGTCATTGGTGAGGAAGAAGTCTGAATGGGTGGCGCGTGAAAACCTGAAGAGAGGTAAGAAAGAGTTGCGCGTAGAGTGTGGAGATTGGGTTAGGATCAAGAAGGGAATTGTGAAGAGGAAAGGAGAGTCCCTTTATTCGGATCCAGTCAGAGTTGTAGCGGTCATGAAAGGGGCCGTACGTGTGACTGGAGGGCAAGTGTGGAATAAAGACAGAATTGCTGCGGTCAAGAGAGGGCATATATAGTATGTGTCGAGAACTGGACCAATTTATGTGAAGTATTGTGGTCATCAACATGACACCCTTAGGTTATTTTGTGTGATCGGATTTTAGATTATATAAGTGAAGTTAAAAAAAAAAAGGGGAGATGTGTTGTAGTGACTCATGAGATGTAAAGTGTCGAATGCACTCCATAGTGTTTCTCTCCTGTGTGCTGCATCCCAAGTATGATGTCATGGAATGTTGATGACAGTGTTCCTTGTTGGAGTAATCTAAGCGTTCTAATGTTTTCAGTTGGAGAAAGAGCTGAAGGAGAGGAGTCTCTTAATGTTGGGGGTCTTCTTCCTTTGTTATATACTAATTAAAGCTTTAATATCACTTACCTGTCTGCGCCAGCCTCTTCATAACAGTTTCCTTTCACATTGTGTTAACTGTTGCAATTTGTTGTTGCATAGCTACATGGTGGTGCGCAGGTTGGGTAGGATGGCTGGTGGCAGTGGTGTGATGGTCGATGGTCGTAGTTGGTGAAATGGTGAAATGCATGGTGGCATTACGTTGCTATAGGTGTGTTCAAGCCTATGCTGTGTGCAGAATTGTTGAAGTAGGCCGAATGTTGTGAAAATGTTGTGGTTAGTGACACAATACATTGTGAATAGCTGTGGGTAGAGGTGGTGGAGGATGTGGTATGTTTGTGCACTCTGGTAAGTGTGACCTGTGTTTGTGATTGGGTATTTTATGGTGTGGGGAATTAGGGTGAAGTGCTGCTACCTCCTTGTGGCACGTTTGTGCAAATTGGTAGCTGCCCACATGGGCATTATGTTAACTGTTGTCAGTTGTTGCTGCATAGCGCCATGGCTGTGTACAGGTTGGCTAGCAGTGTTGGTGGCAGTGGTGTCTATGTGGATTGTCGCAGTTGCTGATATGGAGACATGAATGTGGCATTACCTTGCCATGAGTGTGTTCAAGGCCTAGACTATTGAATGCATGGTCAAAGGTCGTAGGCCATGCATTCAAGACCCTAGGCCTACAGGACACACACGGCAGTAATGCATTTTTCAATGTGCATGAGTTAGTGGGTGGCGACATGTAAGGAATGGGTGTGGAGCACATTTAAGCCGTTATAGGACACTGTCGCAAATAGATTGTTGGCAGTGGCACAATACTTTGTGAACGATAGTGGGTACGCCAATAGTATGTGATTGAAAGTGCCCAAGGATGCAGGAGAGAGTGTCTTGTTTGTACATTATGGTAACTGTTGCAATTTGGTACTGCATAGCTCCATGGCGGTACCCTGTGGTTGGATATGCTGCAGTGAAAAGTCACGCTCTTTGGGCACTGGGTGCAATGCTTGTTTACTGTCAGTATGTTACGGGGTATGGTTGAAGGGCAGCTCTGCATTCTGGTAAGTGTGACATGTGTGCGTGATTGAGTGTTTTATGGTGTGGGGCAGTTGGGGTGAAGTGCTGCTACCTACATGTGGCACGTTTGTGCAAAATGGTAGCTGCCCAAATGGGCATTATGTTAACTGTTGCAATTTGTTGCTGTGTGGTGCTATGGCGGTGTACAGGTTGAGTAGCAGTGTTGGTGGCAGTGGTGTCTATATGGATTGATTGATTGATAGTTTATTTATAACGCGCTTAATACCCAGAGGTTTCTAAGCGCGGTCCCGGGGATCGAACCTCCATGTTATCTTGCTGCCAAGGCAAGCACGTTGCCTCTGAGCTATCCTCCTTGTCGCAGTTGCTGATATGGAGACATGCATGGTGGCATTACGTTGCCGTGAGTTGTTAAGTGACTTCAATTCAGCAATCCTACTAAGTCAGTGCCTCGTCTGCGACACCCAAGGGAAGCCCTTATTTATATATTTTTATGACAAGTTATACTCTGGATGATAAACCCTTATATAACGCCCCTCTCTTTGAATCCCCCTGTCCTCACTGAGCCAAGAAGTAGGTTTGTTTTGCAATTTAAAAGATTTATTGGAAAAATTAAACAATATATATATATATCACACTTTTATAATAAATTAATATTTGATATCATACTTAGGCATATGACAGTGATCAACAATGGGTGATGTTACACTACTACACTGATTTAATTACTTAAGAATTAGTATAGGAAGGAAAAGGTAACTGAGAATGCTTTTATGGTTTCAAGGAAAAACAATGATGGAAATAATGCAGTACAGAAATAACTGATTGGGTTTCACAAGAGATAATATGTTCACTTTTCCCCTGGTGGCAATTCACTCCCCCCTATGCAATATAAGGAGATGGAAGTGAAGCACACGGTTTTCAGGAATACAATCACAATACAATACGAATTTCAGCTCCCCCCCTAGCAAGCTTAGATCACAGGGATGATTTTAAAACACAGGCAAAATACTTTTAAATGTGGTATGCAAAGAAGGGAAAAATATGCTAAAAATGATTTTAATTCCCTATAGGAGATTCAGGGTAGGTGATAGCTACTTAAGGTTAGTTCAAGTCACACTGGCAATGCTCAATGAGGGATTATCAGGTTGAAAAAGAATTTTAGCAGTTCAAGCAAAAGCGGCTATTTTGACAGGAGCTAATTTTTCAATTCGCGGCAATTTTTCCAAATGCGTCGAGCGCGATTACGGAATAACAATAAGGAATAGAAGGTTGGTTGGGTTTAGGCTTGTTGGAAAGAGTAGAATATTAGCTTTCAAATGAAAATTAAATCTCGTCCCTAGCCCACACGGTTCCAAAGATACGGACAATTTTGTGGAGATAGATTTTCAGAAATGAAATTAAAGTTTCAGAATGACAGATGTGCTGTGGAAGGTTTGGATCAACAGGATGGTCACACAATTCTATGATGCAGTTCTAGATAGGTTAAATGGTTTCAATCCGATTATTTTAGACTAAGAGATTGGTTCTGGCACAGTTCTAGCTGAGTACTCACACTATAAATTTGAAATAGGCCTTCAAGGTCTGATCGGGTTTGGACTGGACTCCTTGTGGGTGGTTCTGAAGTCACAGCTCTCTGGGTCAGCTCTGCTCTGCACTTCACAGCGATTTGGTCTGGGTCTCTCTGGTTCTGGTCTCTCTGGATAGAGCACGGCTTTCTGGGTCTGCTACCGGTTCTGGATGCAGTTCTGCTTTCTGGGTCTATATATGGTTCTGGCCCAAGGTTCTAGCCAGGATCAAACAGCTCAGCCCGGCTGTTTGAATAATTTGCAAAAGATTTTGAGGCCTGCTGAAGAGGATTCAGCTTGTGGATGGGCCCCTGCTTTAAGTTCTGGCTTGGTTCTGGATCTATCTGGAGTTGACTTCTGGATTTGAAGTCGTCTGGCAAAATGCTTCGCAAGAAAATGAAAAGTGAATGTCTTGCCTGTCCAAAGCAGTCTCTTTTTATGTGTTTTGCAAATGGGTGTGTGCGTGGGCATAACTAAGCCTGCCCCTCACAACTTATCATTGGCCAAGCTCTCCTCTCTCCCTTGATTGGGGGAAGGAATGAAGCGTAATCAGGCATTAATTTTATGGCATACAGAAAGAACACTCCCCTTTGCATTTACTTAGAAAAATCAATTTTACCCAAAACACATATTTCCCAGATACACAGTTTGTTGAAATTACATGTACACAATGCAGATGGATTAAGGTACATTCTTACCCAACTCTGATCTTTCTAAGAGCTTGGGTTAAGAAATGACAACATTTTTTCATTTTTGGTAGCTTTAGCAACATTGGTTTTTCATCAAATCTTTACACAGACCTGTACCCTCTCCCTGAGCATATTACAATAATTTACTATGTCTCTAGCATAAACACAGTGTCTGCAATATTAATAAATAGCAGGGTTCGGTCCCAGAACACCGCACAAAGTGGAGTTTGGTTTCAAATCGTGAGGGCATTTTCCATGTTAAGGACTCCCAAATTGTACATTTCTGTTAGCTTAATACAATATTTCAGAAGCATTTAACGTAAACATATATTTGCTGCAATATGAATCCACAATCCAGTCTGGCCCGTCCCCAGAAGCTTGGTGAGTCAGAGATCACAGTCCTCTCCTTCTTGGCAGGGCAGCTGTTTCCAGCTACACCCTAATCTGCATTTCTATTCAATTGAAAGGGTCTATTGTGTTGTGTCCTGCAGGCTGCAGGGGAAACTCCTCCCTCTCAATCAACAGGGCCATGTGATATCCTGGGCTGTTGTGTGTGTCTATGAGGTGTTAATGGTTCTCAGGAAAAGCAAGTCTTTTGAACTTTTAATTGCATAAGACCCCCTTCTGTTCACTGCACAGTTCTGCAAGACAGCTCTCCTGTCAGGATTTATAGAGCGCCAGCGCCGGTCAGTGTCCAATGCCGGTACTGCACCTATTTTTGACAGCTGTCTTGAATTAATACATTTCAAAAAGAAAGGATTTTACTTGATAGTATATGATCCTTGCTTGACATGGCATTGATGTGGATCTGCAGTAGAGTAAAGTAAAACTCTCAACCATAGTTGGATTTTTGTTTGGTGGTTTCGGGCCCATAATCTTAGCAATTTTTGACATTAATAAAAACGGATTTTGAACAGAACCATCTTTCTTTGCACTGGTGGGTGGCAGGTCAGGGGACCATTTTGGTGTGCGCAAAACTGCGCGGTTCTCCTGGATTCTGGTGCAAATGTGGGCTTTTCCACCACCTTTGATTTTCTAAGCCCACAGCACCAAATGTTGCAGCATAATAGTTCAAACGTGGGTCAAGACACCCAACAGAGTGTGTTCAAGGCCTAGACTATTGGATGCATGGCCGACGGCTGTAGGCTGTGGGCCATGCATTCAAGAACCTATGCCTTCAGGACACGTACAGCAGCAATGCATTTTTCAATATGCATGAGTTAGAGGGTAATGACATAGGAATGGGTGTGGAGCACATTTAAGACGTTAAAGGCAACTGTTGCAAATAGATTGTGGGTAGGTTGGCAGTGGCACAATACTTTGTGAATGGTATGCCCATAGTATGTGATTGAAAGTGCCCAGGGATGCAGGAGAGAGTGTCTTGTTTGTACATTATGGTAACTGTTGCAATGTGTTACTGCATATCTCCATGGCGGTGCCCTGTGGTTTGAGATGCTGCAGTGAAAAGTCTGCTTCTATACTGCCAGTATGTTACAGGGTATGGTTGAGGGGCAGCTTATATGTGCTTGGATAGTGTGCTGTGTGCACAATGCTTGCAGTATGGGTAATGTTGTAAACCTGTTGTGTTTACGCTGCCAGTGAAACAATCCTTTCTGAGTGGAGGTGGGTAAGACAATAGTATGTGAATGAAAGGGCATAAGGGTGCGGTAGACAGTGTAATGTGTATACATTATGGTAACAGTTGTATATAATGATGTGCATGTCCATTGCAGTGTCGAGGTTGGTTAGTGGTGCTGGTGCCAGTGGTGCATATGTGCATAGTGGTAGTTGATGATATGCTAACATGTATTGTTGAATTACCTTGGCGGGAATGTGTGGAAGGAGCAGACCCACTGGAGCAAGGCAGGTTTGGTAGAATATGAGGCACAGGATGGTGATCTTTGGAGAATGTGTGTGGAGCACATTGTCGACATGCGACAGCAGCACAAGTGAGATGCAAAGCGTGGATTGTGCATTCTATGGTTGTGTTGATAGTTGGAGCACACTACAGTATTTGGTGTGCGGCAGGAGATGGTGCAGTGAAAAATTGGGTAGTGTGGCCACAGGGTGCAGTGCGTATGTAATGTGAGTATGGAAGTGGGTATGGTTGAAGGCAGCTTATATGTGATTGGTTACTCTGCTGTGTGTAGATTTATTGAAGTAGGCCCAATGTTGTGAAGGTGGTGTGCATAGGTTGGCAGTGACACAATAGTGTGTGAATGGTAGTGCATAGGGGTGTTGCAGGCTGTGCTATGTTTGTGGCTTCTGGTAAGTGTGACATGTTTTCATGAATGGGTATTTTATGTTTTGGGGGAGTTCGGTAGAACTGCCGCTACGTATGTAACATTTGTGCATAATGTTAAGTGCCAACAGGGTCGCTTGCTTGGATGTATAGTGTTGGGGTGGGTGTGGAAAGGGTAGCAATGTTGTGTGCATAGCTAAAGGTGTGCTGGGGGCATGTTAGGATATTTGTGGATGCTGCAATAGTGCATTATTTAGCAGAGGTTTCTGGTGGAGGGGCTTTTCAATCAAATGGAACATGTACTAATAGTGTTTAACGGTAAATAAGGAGTGGTGTATAGAAATGACAGTGTGCAATGCAGAGGATTTGTATGTGATTGGGGCATGCCTGTTTTGAAATGTGACAGCACCCAAAAAACTGACTGTGCAAAGGTAAGAAGTATTGTCAAAGTTTTACTGGGCCTTGGCCCTCACTGTAGATTGGAAAGCGCACATGCACATCCTCCCATTATGAGCAGGGTGAAAATAAAAATGGAATTGTGGGAAATAGGCAATTAGGAATTTAGGGCGTGATTCATAGGATGGGGTTGTACCATTGCATCACAATGCTGTGTTGTGAGAGTGATCAACATGGAGAGACGCACCTTGCGTATCATCGGTGATACCTTTGTGCACCATCTGAACAGGTGTTGTGTGCAAAGAGGCATTGCTGGTAATTTCGGATTGGAATGAGTGGACGCTTTCTGGGCCTGTCAGGGTGACTGCAGTTTCGGCGGGATGGTTCAAAATTTGCAGATATGTGGCGTCTGTCACAAATGTGGACCGTGTCGTGGTGCACTATGGAAGTGTACATTTGGGTTACATGTCATGTGGATGATTCATCCGTCTCCTGAAGAGGTTGCAGACCGCAGTGATGCATATTTTTCCTACTGCCAAGGTGGTTTTCTCATGCATAACACCAAGAGCAGTGTGGGTCCATGATGGTGTAATTTGTCCCCAGCCAGCGGTCGGAAGGTGTGTTATAAACAGAATTATGCATCAGTTTATGCAGACTGCTGGCATGTTCTCCACCCACTATGAGATCATGAGGTCGCAAAATATGCAGTGGTTCCATAGAAATGGCATTTATTTGAGTGCCATTGGCAATGCCGTTTTCTTCAACACTGTGCAAGATGCATTGACCAGAATGTTGTAAAAATGCGAGGACAGGCAAACAGAAATGCATATAAATAGAAAAAACAAAGAAATTGCTTGCACGCACGGAAAAAAGGAAAAAAAAAACACTTTATACATATATTCATATAAGACTGAATTCCCTGCCCAGTTTCATATTGTTTACCACCCACTCCCCCAACACACCTTCACTATCACGAAAAGATAGTACCCTACGCAGTACTTTCAGGATTGCATGTGCCACATGCTGGGTGGCTATGTGGATGTATGCGGATGGAGAAATTGTGCATACTTTCATTGAACATTGTAGTGAATGTGCTTTGGAATGGCACAATATTTGTACTGTAAATGTGTAACGGTACATTTCAAGTGTTGTACAGCAGTGACAGTGTTCGATGATAGTGGCTTTAATGCGATTGGTGGATGTGTGTGTGCCTATTTACCAGTAACCCAATTAGGTATTGCTGCTGAGAAGATAGTGTAAAGGGAAGAAGGACTGCTCCAGTTTTACAGGGGTGCGGCCCACACACTACTTTGGGAGGCGCACGTGCCAAAATCTGCCCTTTACACTACCTTGCCCAATTGCCATGGCAGTGTGTGGATTAGCCAATCGGGTAGTGTGGGTGTGGTTAACAGGAAGGGGAGGTGAAATGGTTGCACATTATACTGTGCGTACTGAGGGTGGCTGACATGGCGAAATGTATTGTGTTAACTGTAGGTACTCCCTTTCTAATAGATCTGCAAAACTATGCCCTGCAAAGAAACTTTGATGGCAATTTTGGTTTGGAAGGAGTGGACGCATTGTGGAACGCTGTGTATGAGTGCCATTTCTTCGACATGCATGCACTTTGCAAAAACCTCACCATGCTTCCACTAGCAGATGTTATCGTAATTCATTATGACGGCATGCATATGGGTTACCTGCCTTGCTTACATTTGTTCCGTAGACTGAGGAGGTTGCTGAATGTCGTGAGGACAATTTTTCCCACCACCAAGGTGCTTTTCTCATCTACAATACCGCGAGGAGTATGGCCTACTGCTCATGGATGTTGTTCCGAGCTAGACAAAGGAAGGTGTCTCATCAACAAAAGCATGTACACTTTTTTGTCCGCTCGTGGAATGTTCATCTCCAACAATGACCTTATTTCTTGTGGAAATGCAGAGTTTTTCCAAGAAAATTGTATTTTGTTGTCATCCTTTGGCAATGCCGTTCTGTTTGCTTGTCTACACAAGGCAGTGAAGAGTTTACTGAACTAATGTGCATAGAGGAAAACACAAAAGCTACTAATAACAGAAAAAAGGTGTTTTTGTAGAAGGATCTACACAAAAAATTAACAGACTCTTAAGAGTCGTCCCTTACCCTGGTTGTAAGTTATTCCCCCACGCCCGCACGCAGCATGAAAGTCACATGCAGGGATTTTGAGGGTGGCGGCCACGAAAATGGAACTATGGGGATTGTTCAATGAGTTGCTTAGGATGTGTTGCAATCGGAAGAGGGACTCCTGCTGTACGCAGGCCCGGCCCTCGACATACTTGGGGACGCGCATGTGCCACATTCGACACTCCTCACCATGCTGGCCTATGGAAATGGGACTGTAGCGATTGTCCTATCATGTGCTGCTCAGGGTGTGCGTCAGAGGAAAGTGCGCCATTAGGAAGAAGGACTCCTCCTGTTTCATTGGGGTGTGGCCCTGGCGGTACTTGGAGAAAGGCACGTGCCACATTCAGCGTTTGTGAGCATGCTGGCCAATCAAAATGGGACTATGGCCTTTGGCCAATCAGGTGCTTTGGTTGTGCGTCACAGGAAATGGAGGCATTCACTTTGCACCTAGTCACTTTAAGTCTAAGTGTCTGATCCTGTATTTGAGTACACAACACATGTTATGTGAATGCTAATCAATGTAAAAGGGCACCCGCTCCATACCTATCTATAGCATCATATCAATATATATTTCTTTTATCTTTTATCATTTCTTTACAATTTTTTATTCTTTGAAGAATTGCCTCTTTAGCGTCAGAGCACATATAGATAACAACTTGTTCATTTATTATATTGAAGTCTGTACTTATGTACACACTACAAGATGGAACCTACGTAATAACAACTCGTACTTATAGTCCTTCTTTAATCTTGATGCTTGATTCATCAATCTATATTACTCACCCAAGATGGCGGAGTGCAATTTGATCCTGCCGGCCATCATTACCGTTATTACAACACGCGTCTCGGACTGCAGCCTCGTTAGACGCAGCGGACGCTGTGAATATACAGGTACACTCTTGATCCTGTTACACTGTAACTATAAATAATACCAGTTGACATTGTAGTGATCAACCTTTGTTTGATCGTCGCAGATGCTGGACATCATCGTGAATACATTGAACACATTTTGTGTGCACCAATGAACGTCAGCGACTTCCACTCGGTAGACTGACTGAGGTTTCTGGTAGCCATCACCATAGTAACCACCATGAGCATGGGATACATTGGCCTGAGAAAGGTACACGTTTTGACATATAAGCCATAGATGACAGGCTCCCACAATGTATTTAGTAGCATTCTTTACTAGAGCCCCTATCTGTCTTTTCCCACACAGATTACACATTGGGCAATGCACCTGCAGGATTACTTTGGGCATGTTGTGCGACGACACGTTAATAAGGAATAATTTATATTCATGCGACTTGCCGGCTACACTTGAGTGAGTCTGTTTATTTATTTTCTTGTTCGCTTACCCACATTAGCATAGTGCTTCTTGGTTAGCTGAACAGTTTGTCCTATTTTACTTATTAGCCTTATAACATTTTTCATTTTTTGACAGATAAGGCTAGCTAGATTGAATCTACTGAGCACATTTATCCTGCGTCATCTCCACTTGAAGAATGTATTTATCGTGCGCTAAGAGAAAGATTCCTCCTTTCCCTTTCCCCGAATGTGAATAGTTACTCTCATTTCTTCATTTGTTATTTTCTACTTTTTCACTCTAGCCCCTGTCTTTAATATCTTATTTTCTATGTCAACTACTGACTTTAATTGCATTCTCTTCAGTCAGTATTTATATGACGATGCATGGCATGGTTTTGCCACAATGTGTAAAATGAAACATGCCATTTTTTCCTTTAAAAACACATAATGAGTGAGAACTATGCCATGGTTACACCTAGCAAATTACCGATCTGTGAATTGGTGCTCACTCGGTGCGCTTCAGACGCTTTTTGTCTCAACCAGTACGATACTGGTCATTGTAAATACTAGTTGAATGTATAACATATGGAATTATGTTGTCCTATTTATTCTCTATTTCTGCATCTACCTTCTCTCACAACGCTATTCACTATACTTCACCATCTGCAATATAACTTTGTTATGCTGGATTTCATGGTTATGAAAAACATATTTATGGGAATTATGTGTATTTTATTTTTTTATTTTCCCTTATTTCAACTTTATTTTTAATGCTCCTCAGTTCAATTAGGCTCAGAAAAAAAGGAGAAAACCTCGAAACACGTCAGCCAAGTGTATTGAACTTCTGGATGTCTTCTTTTTGCATGATTGTCAATATACCTATACTTGAAATTCTTTTTTTGATTAAATATCTTTAACCCTACAAAGTGATACTGTTATGGAATACAATTGAACGTTCTTTCCTGTTTAACTTTGATTGAATTATTGACTGTCTTTGCTTTGGATAGTACACTATAGTGTGCAGGGGATGGGAGGGTTCCCAATTTGGATCCTCTTATTCTCCTCATTTTGTGCAATATTGGTTTTGTGCCAATACCATTTTTTCCTCCCCTGCACCTTAAAATCTCATAATATCTATATCTCCACATCAATAAGATTAACTTTAATCCACTAGTGTGCAACGATAACCCATGTTTTTTTAGGCATTCACTTCCCCCCATTACTTTGTGTACTGCAGCTGGAAAACATGGAAAGACATACAGTTTTCGTCATGGGTAATGGCTTTGTGGAAGATCTGTGTGTGTATGCCCTCCAAGAAGACATGTATGCCAATTTCGGTTTGGAGGGAGTGCACGCTTTGTGGAGTAGTGTTGAATCATGTTAATTGGCGGACTGCTTCTCGAATGTTGATGGCCTCTTTGTCAACTGTACATGTAGTGATCGTGCCCTTTGGGGCCATCTTTATGGGTTACATGCCTTGTTCCTGTGTGTTCCATCAACTGATGAAAGCAGTGCAGCGCTTTTTTCCTACTGCCAAGGTGCTTTCTCATGTATACCCCCGAGAAAAGTGTGGAAGTATTCCAATGATTCCTGTTGCCAGCCAGAGGTCGGAAGGGGTCTCATCAATAGAAGCATGTGTGACTTCTTAAGTGCTGCTGGGATGTTCTACTATGAGAATGAGAACATTGGTTCGCAATACATACACCTTTTCACGACAAATGGCATGTCTTTGCCGTACAGTGGCAATGAAGTGTTGTTTCGCGATCTACACAATGCACTGAAGAGCCTATTGTAAGAATGTGAGCTAACATTGAAAACACACATTTATGTATAAAAACAGCAAAAACAATGTTTATAGGGAAGCACCTTTAAAAAATAAAATAATAAAGACCCCAAAGGTTCTTTTCAGAGCCAGCACAACTAATGACATCCACTCCCCTGGTTCAAAGTTATTCCGCCACTCCCGCGTGCTTCCAGCACAAAAAGTCCACAAAAATTGTGATAGCTGCAGGGTGGCACGTGTTACATATGCCCCTTTTGCAGATGCCGTTCAAAGAAACAGGCCTACAGACACTACGGGTTTGGGTAACAAAGTTTGTGGGGGTGATGTGTACGGACAGACTGTGCTACATAGTATATTTGTGGACAGAAATGCAGAGGCTGCGGCTATGGCTGTGTGTTTCACGAGGCACTGCGTGCGGGTTTTAGGCGATTTCAACATACATTGACTGAAAGTGAATGGAAAACACTGTGCAGTGGCTACTCAGTTTGCAGTCTATGATGTGAATGTGTAGAGCTATGGAGTAGCTACAATGAAGTGCGTGATTTTGGTTTCTCTGTGTGACACTTTGGTGGCAAGCAATCATGCGGATATTACTTGTTGATTGTGCAGGGAAAATTGCACAGCATGTTAGACAAGTTACAGTGCTGTTTGACATGAAGGAGGCACTTGCCCAGTTCCTGCGTTTGTTTCCGATCTTTTGCATACGTTTTACTGCATTATGCAGTCACGGATGTGGGAGCATCGTTTTCTATTTGGTCTGTGAATGCAGACAGTGGGATACATTGCAAAGTTGTGTATTTCTGCCTTTCTTTGACATGTGCCGATGACATACTTTGCCCTTGGGAATATTACGTTTCACAACACAAATACTTTTCATCAGCTATAACGTTCATCTTAGTATGCCAGCAATCCCAATTTGGGTACACCGCCTCTACATTGGTTTGGTGCCCTTTTTGAAAGTATTGATACTTATTTGTAGTTAGTGTTGCGCTGTGACCTTCTCGAAAATGCTCTGCATCACGTAAACAAACCTACTTGTACAGCAACCCCCTTTCTAAACGATTCCACTACAGTGTTTTCCTACACTGCCACATGGCTAGCCATGCATGTGTGCACTGGCAGTTCCGTTGTTGATCTGTGAAAGGTGCTTTCTTTATTTACCTTTTGTTCCTTTCCCAGTTCATTTTCATTTATCATGCTGTTCTCAAACATGCCACAGAAGGAACGACAGCAGCAAAGGTCAGGTACAGGAGGGGCAGCATCTACCTGGATACTATAGGGGGACGTGCCAGGAGACAGAATTATTGGGTGGCCCTCACGTACATAGGCGCCAATCATTGTAATGCTCCTGTAAGCACCATTCCCATGCACTTCAAAGTACCTTCCCTCTGTACAGTAGCGCGTTCCAGTAATTACATAGTACAATGCACTTTGCCGAGTAAGGGTCTGTAGTGTGGCACATGGTTTGCTAAGGTTGTTTAAGAGCTCCGCTGACCTAAAGGAGTGCACCTCTTGTTGCCTGTAGCAGTTGTGGGCAATGCTGTACATGAAAGTAGGATACGTAATTGTTGGAAGGGCGGTAGCCTGCCCACTGGTCCCCTGTGCTTTCATTTCAGTTGTCGTCACACGCAGTATAACCACTTTATGCTACGCCATTAGTGTTAGGGGTAGCATTCACGGATATGCATACATTGTGGAATACAAGAATGTTTACAACAATGGGAAACACAGCTCCATTACGTGCAGCAGGAAGCCATTTATTGTGTGCGACCCATGCAGCTAACACGCTTTTCTAACCACCACTAAGGGTGTTTGCACTCTGCATATTCTGCTGTTTTTTTTTATTTGCCTTTGCATGTACTAGTATGTGCATGAGGAAGGTGCACAAGCTTTGCCATTTTGCAGACTTAATACAAACTCTCCCACCTACAGTTAAATGTTCTCTTCAACTGCACGACTGGCAGGCGACCTCTTGATACTTTCAGTCACACTGCTAAGTGCACAGACAATGGGGGTCCTTACGACCTGGGCGCAAAGGGATACCGGGCACCAGTAATGACACCGGTGCCGGTAATCCCTTTGCGCCCTACTCCGAGGTCCCTTTGGGGGTCCCTCCCTTAACGCTCAAATAGGAATGGGGAATGGCTTTTCAAATGGCACCATGACAAGCACCAACCTCGTAATGAGGGCCAATGTATCTGTTTAATGGGTCATGGAAAGGCAAGCAGCAGATAAATCAAAGTAATGCAACGTTTACCATGCCCACATGACATTGCAGGTTGCTGTTCCTTGTTACCAGTGCCTGTTATACAGTTAGGAGTACTTTAGCCACACACTGCTAGGTTTGCAGAGCCACCCAGGAAGTCGGCAGCAGTTCTTTAAATGTGGTAGCCTACTGCATGAATCCGTGGGGTTAGCGACTGGTGCGGTATTACCAGCATACAGTGGATGAGCTACGCATGGGTCTAGGTGTGGAACAGAAACACGTTCCCTTCCCCAACTACATACAAGTACATTCGAAGATGCGGACATGCAGCCACTAATGGAGTCCTATGGATAGCTGCAGTGTGATTGCACATATGACAACTAGGTGCAGTGTCCCTAGGAAACGTCCATATTGCTCATCTTTAGTTATCTCGGCCAGTAGTGTGCGGTACAGATTTATCATGCACTGTTAACAGAAAGAGAGAGCCTCCTGACACACTAAACAACATTTACTATGTAAATCTGTAAATGGTACGATACACCAACTCTATTCGGAAAAGTAAGGGGTAGCGCAAATGGATACATACACCAGACAATTTGCCCTTTCCACATGTTTATCATGAGGGCAGGCAAGGAATCAGTAACAAACCTTTGTTAACAGGACGGTTATGTTGCTATACCAAATACCTATCCTCTTTACAGAAAACAATAACCTTTTTAATGTGACTGTTGCCCAGCAAAGTGTGAAAGGTAACACCTTGAACTGGAATAGTCCAATAGAGGTGGGAAAGGCTGTTTTTCCTTCTTCTCCAGATTAATGGGTACTTGCGAGTATCCTTTTGTCAGATCAATCATGGAGAGGAAAACAGTGGCACCCAATCGATCAATCAGGTTGTCTATCCTTGGCATAGGATAACAGTCCAATTAGGACACTGCATTCACCTTTCTGAAATCAATACAGATCCTCCACGCTTGATCTGGCTTGACAACGAGTACTATCGGAGAGGGCCAAGGACTTTGGGATTGGGATGGTTTAATGTTATCAGAGTTCAGCATCTTCTCCACTTCCTCTATGACTATTCATTTTCTTACTTCAGAGATGTGATATGGTTTTAAATGGACAACCTTCCCTGGGGGTGTGCGGATGTAGTGAAAAAAAAACCTTTTACTCTTCCGGGTTAATCTTAAAGACTTCTGGAAACTGTTCCAATAAGTCTTGTAGATCTTGTTTCTGGGTCTGTGGTAGGTGAGAAGGAATCAATCTGTATTGTTCTGACTCCTCTGTTAAGAGACTAGTCAGCGACACTGTTGTGGTTTCAACAGGATCCTCTCTTCATTCCTTATGAAGGTTTATATGGTAGATATGAGTCTTAATTTGCCTATCTGGTTAGGAGACTCTATAGTTATATTGCACTGTTTGTTCAATTACCTCTAATGGTGCATGCCATTTACACAACATCTTGTTGTCAGGAGAACAAAAAGTTTTGTCCAATAGCAAAAGACATAAGTGAAGCCTTCTTGTCATGATACATCTTTTGGTTTTCTTGGATCTTAACCATGTGGGCTTGAACTATCGTTCTTACTGTAACCATGTGTTCTTTTAAATGATGGGCTGTTGGTGAGATGGTAAAAGGGCTTCCTCCCTTTCCTCCCTGGTCTCTCTTGGCATATCAAGGACATCTTGTGGCACCCTAAAATACAGTAACACAAAGGGTGAAAACCCTGTTCAGGATTATGGTGTTTTACAGATGGAAAAAAGGGCCCAAGGTAGCATAGTATCCCAATTGTTTCCATCAGACCACTGAAATGTTTAAGAGTCTTATTGAAAACTTCCACTAGTCTGTCAGTTTTTGTGGGTGGTATACAGAGGTCCTAAGAGTTTTAATGTGTATGATCTCCTTCACCTCTGCCATTGACTGACTCATGATGAAGATAGTCCATTGATCTGTCAAGATATCCTTCAGCAAACCAACCAATGAAAAAAATGTGATCAGGCACTTCAAAATCTGTTGGAACGTAGTATTGTGTAATGGGAGTGCCTCCCGGTATCGAGTAGCATAATTCACAACGACTAATATGTAACGATTTCAAAGTGTGGATGGTTCAAGGGGCCCAACTGTGTTAATGCCTATCCGGGAAAAGGGAACATCAATGATAGGTAAAAGCTGTAGTGGAGCTGGATCAAGTATTTGGGAACAAGTATTTTGACACAGGGCACAAGTAAGCACAATGTTTTTCATGCCAGCATAGATTGCCAGCCAAGAGAAACGGTTTATAACTTGCCCTGTGTTTTGGCTGTTCCAAGTGACCACTAGTTAAGTGGGAATGGGCAATCTCTAGTACCATCCTCTTGTGACTTTTAGGCACCATAATCTGAGATCTAGGAGTACTATCGTGGCTAAGGTCACTGCTATAAAGTAGCCCATGCCTTAGAAAGAAGAATACCCCCCCTTTTAGCCTTCATTCTTCTTCAGATACCACATGTGGAAAATAATCTGCTAGCAAGGGATCGTTCCTTTGGGCATATGCGTAATCGGGAATGATTTCTGTTTCCTCCACCGGGGGGTTTTGGCTGTATCTCCTCTAATGTTGTTTGGTAATCTTTGCCTCCCCAAAGCCTCCCCCACCACCCTCAGTTTGGTCTGCATTCCTAATTTCTTCCACCATGGGAAACAAAGCTCTCTCCAGGATTCCCTGGGCTATTTTCACTCCTACTTTAATTTGATATGCCTCTTTACCGTTGTTATGAATTAAGATCTTCACATCACCTCTATAGTCGGGGTCTACGATGCCTGATATGATGTCTAGGCCATATCGCCAGGCCAGGCATGACCTTAGAGGCTAACCTGAAATAATTGCCTGAGGGGGGTATTTGAAACAGGTGGGTATTCACATTCTGTCTATGGGTTTCACACATTCTTCCATGCTACTACATAGGTCAAACCCAATAGAATGTTTTATGGCTACTGATGGATCAGAGGCTAGGTTACTACATTTTTCAATTCTGAGGGTACCCCAGTTTGTGTCAACTGAGCCCACTCCCACGCCTGACACCATATGTGATGAACTAGGAATGAGACACAGACATAGAGTATTCATAGTGACTGATATACACTTTTATTCAAAATAAAAGGGGTTGGGAAATGCATCACTGTCCCTGTTCTAGGAGGTATTGCCCTACCTCAACCAGAAACTAAGGGTCTGTCCTGCTTCCAGATGTCCAAAGCAAAATGTCCTGTGTCTGAAATCCTATCCTAGCCCTCACATTCTAAAAGTAACTCTAAAGTGGTAAGGGTATTGGTTTGGCCTTGAAAGTGCACACATGTTTAAAGTTCCAAAAGAAAAGGATAGCTCCAACAAAAAGGTTCCAAATGGAAAGTGTTCACAGTTTTAGGGGCTGGCTCCCTTCCACAGGTTTCTCTCCACCACAAACAATCCTTCATCAAGAATAACCAAGTTCTTTATAGGCCAAGAGGATAACTCGCACTCTTGATATTTACAATTTACTTCACAGACTTGGCTTTGCCTGGTCAACTCTCCTGCTCGTTCTTTCTTAGTTCACTCAATTCACAATCCCAAGGGCATGGTCTTCCTTAGGATTATCTTCACACAGTTAACTTTGCCTGGTCTACTCTCCTGCCAGGGCTTTCTCATATCACTCTCATATCACTCAGTTCACAATCCCAAAGGCATGGGTCTTCCCTAGGATTCTCTTTACACACATGGCTTTGCCTGGCATACTCTCTGGCAGGGCTTTCTCATATAACACAACTCTCTCTCTCAATATAGATGCAGGTCCCAGACTTGCACGGTTTCTCAGGCCGCAACCTTTTTCCCATACGTTCAATATCCAACAGGTTGGAGACCCTTCTTGCAACAGTTGCTCTTTTCCAGGGCTTCTTGCCCTTCCCACTCAGTCTTTCAGCTCTTTCCCTGCTGCTTGGCAATCCTCTTGTGCCCCGGCGTCCCAGCTTCCCCACATGGGCTCACTGGTTGTGTTTGGCTGTGTTGCTCTTCCTCGCTCTTCCACACACCGTACCATGAATGCTGCAGTTTGCCCATCAATCGGGAGAGTGAACAGCTTCTGCTCTCTGTCAACGCGGTTGAAGGGCAGCCTCTTGCTCTCAGCCCTGCAATGGCAGAGCACCGGCTCTTGCGTTCCTTCCCCTTGGGGACGCCGGTACCCCCTTAGGGTTGAGCAGCGTTTCGCCTGCTACACCCATTCACCGGACTTCGCCTGCTGCCAAGTTCTATGTAAGCTTCTTTCAATGTGAGCTGCCTGCTCGTGTCAGGTATCTCTCTCTACTGCATCAGTTGTCTGGAAATTAAATGTGCCAGCATTGTGTGTCTCCTTCCAGCAACTGCAGCACAGTGTGGGCTTCCATGCTCTAGTGATTTTCATGGCTACATTTCTCCTCCTCATCCCAGTATTTCCAATGGATTCATATAAATGAGATTGATAGTTTTAGTCATTCTATTTTCAGGATATTGTAGAATGCCATCAGCAAGTCTTGTAGGTCGTTGAAGGCCATCACCACAATATGCCATCAAGGCATGAGGAATGGAGGGGATATCCCTAAAAGGAAAGAGGGGATGCCATGTCTCATCTGATGATGGCTGACTCCCCCCACAGGGGTCAGCTCCCCATGTGATCCTCCCTCATATAGCCACCCCCAGTGTCAGGATCAGGTAGCAGCTGCCGTCCGCTGGCCACATGGGTAGAGGCTGTCTACGGGAAAGGAGTGATGGAATCATCAGCTTCATCACAGATGGATTGATTCCCCAGCAAGCACATTTTTCCCATAGTATGGTGCATGAGACATAGTCGAAGGCACTGGCCTAATCAGCATAACACATATACAGACACCAATTCTGGTGTCTGAGTCTGTCGGCCATTAAGTAATGTAGTGCCCATATATTATGGGAGGTACTGTACCCGCTCCTAAAAACCTATTTGTAGCCTACTCAAAAGGCCACATTCATCCACCCACACCTGCCAATAAGGAGAGAAGAAAAAATCTTTCCATTTGAATCTAGGGTTGCTAGGAGTCGGTAATTTACACGGTCAGAGCGATTACCCTTCTTAAATACTGCACTAAGTGGTGACTCTCTCTAGCTAGCCGGTATAATTCAATTTTTAACAATGTGATGGAAAAGACGAGCAAGTATACGCACCCACAATGCAGGATTACCATTAAAGCACTGCATTGGCCAGGCCGTCCGGTACAGGGGCCTAAATTGCCTTACATCTATCATTGGCCAAAAGCACATCCTCTGTTTCAAAACCATTAAAAAAAACTTGAAGTGAACCTATACTCTACTCTAGGAATCCTGTCAGTGACTGTGTCATAGTATAAATGAATAATATGATCCAACCAACACGACTCAAAGCGGGGATTCAGCTCAGAAAGGGAGACCTCAACTAAACATATCCGGTAATATCTCTAGAATGTTTTACTATCCTTACTCCAGAATAATGAGAATAAAAATAGCAAATTGGAGTTATTCAAATGAGACTTATAGCTAAACAACCAGTTTTTGTATCACATATGCAGTGTATTACTGAGTGCCTTCCTTTCCTTCCAAGAAAGACTAGTATTTACAAAAATGTTCGAAAGAGCATTGTGTAATACTTTTTTCCTACTGGCTATATTAATATCAAACAGTCTGTTTTAGGAGGTATATAGGTTCGCCCCCGGCACACCGATCTCAAAGAGTGATCCAACATTTTGCGAATATCCCAGTCATATTTGCTTGGAAGAATTTAATTGTGCCCTTTTATTGATCAAGACAACTGTTATATTTTCTAACAATGGAATCAGTCCAGATTACACAATTGCCCTGGGCTTTAACAGAGATCGAGAACAAATACCTATTGATAATCTTTGGACTATAGACATTAATAGACCAGGTTATTATAGCATGGTTGCTAAGTTCATTGAAGTCAAGCAATAACGGGAAAATCAAATTCTGCAACTCAGTGCTAGTAAATGCACAGTACAATCTTGAGAAAACCTTTCCATTAGTCCATGTATGCAATGCTTTCTTACCATTGTATGCTTGCCTATCTGGACATGTAAGATCAATATCCTCAACATGTTGTCCCAGCGCAGCCACAACAGACAAGGTTTATTTCAGTGTGAGATATGTTTACAGGTTATATCATATCTTAGGTAATACCATCATCAACTTCATTTACGTGATCTTCAGAAGGACACTGTGCGTTGAAGTCTGCCACTACAAATATGTTGAGTACCTGTCGAGTACAGAGCCATCCATGTTGTTAAAAAGTCTTCCATATGAGTTTGAAGTCTCACAGACTTATCACCCCCAGGTGGATCATAGAGATTAATTAGCAAGATCCTTTCCAAAAGTGACAACAAATTGTCAATTGCCACAATGAGAACATTAGGGGAAGTCTTACCAGATAAAGATTCATTCAACTTAATATTGGATTTGCCGTCCACAGCCAGACCCCACCTCCCCTTTGGAATACCTTGTAAAGGAACTCTAGTAGCCCTACAGGTCACATTAAATCCATCAACCACAAAAGGGATACTAGCCCAAGTTTATTGCAAAATAAAAATATCATATCAGCAGCCATGATGATTGTTTGAATGTCCTTTTGGATTGTTTAAAAAAGGCTGATATGCTCTGATATTCCAAGTCAGAAATGCACGTGCACATCAAGATAGAGTTTGCCAATGCGCATAGCCACCTAATGATTTAGGAACCCAACGTTCAATCTGAGCAACCAAAGGCAGCTTAACTGCAGTAGATTTTGCAAAAGATAATAGACTAGACCTTTCAGGAAAGTAGCCTTGGTTTAAGGAAGTCTCTGTAATACCCTCTGTACTTGCACTTAACCATTTGTTCCTGCATAATCTGACGTAGCCCTTTTACTGCACTTGCATGCTCTGAATAGTCCCTTGACCTAGTAGGAACGTTTTTGTTTGTTTGTTCCCTGATCATCCCCATTCCACATTTCCCCTCCTGCCCATCTCACCTCTTCCTGTTATTGCACTTGCACTATCTGAACTGTCTCTAGTCCTAGAAGCAACGTTATTGTTTGTTTTCTTCCCTGTTCCCCCATCCTTCCCTTCCCCTCCGCCTCATCGCCCTCTCTGCTTCATTCTTGTCACTACACATGCACGATCCGAATGTCTCAAGACCTTGTAGGAATGATATTGGTTTCTTTTTGCCCCTGTACCTCCACCTCCCCTGTCTTGGTGCACCCTGAAACACAAGTTTTGCTGGATAGACACATTAAAAATACCCACTTATAAAATAAATAAATGAAATATGTTTAGTGCACGGCTGTATGATTTCTGTGGGCCGTTTAGACAACATATGCTTACAAGATATTATCAAATAGGAACCCAATGTTCTTAAATGACTATAATTATAATTTTGAAAATAATTATAATTGTGTATTTATAACGCGCTTAATACCAACAAGTGGTTTCTAAGCACAGGATCGGGATTCAAACCTGTGTTGCCCTGCGTTGTCTTGTTTCCAAGACCACTACTTTGCCCCTGAGCTAGCCTTCCTCCTAGTTTGTGGATAGTAAATTAACGATAATTGGAGATACAAATCCAACCACTGCCCAATTCTGAGGGAAATCAATCTCAGGCAATTCTACATGTTCAATGTCAGAAGTCGTGATTGCTATTGGAGGAGGGATTCTGTGAAAAAGACTTTGGGGCTGATTCATGGAATTTGTGGACCCAGAAACGGGGATTTGTGCGCCATTCTGCCTGCAAATCCCCATTTGTTAAACAGGGATTTGCGGGCAGAGTGGCGCACAAATCCCTGTTTTTCGGCACATAAATTCCATGAATCAGCCCCTTAATAAAAAGTCACGGTATAAAAAGGATCTCCCTGCCGTAGGCAAACGTTGCACCGGTTTAATCCATCTACCCAAAGCAGACGTCTGAGATATTGTGCCACAAGAGGGACTGCTATCATCCCATCCCTTTGTAATAGCCACAGTTGAATCAACACATTTAGAAGTAGTCGAGAGGCCCCAAGAATTAGAAGATGCAGGCAATTGCATGACCAAATGGTGAGCAGAAGGCACTGCAAGAGATGTTAATACTGTGGAATTAGTTGATATCAATGGTTAATAATTGTCTGATCAGCTAGAAACTTTGGAGCTGCCTGTTTATCATTCAGCACAATGGACACTGTAGATACAGTAAAAGATGGATGACTCTTCCCCTCACGTAATTGAAGCCAATTGTCTAAAGGTGTATGGACAGCCATGTGTTGCTTAGGGTTGGCTGGTGGTGATGCCACTCCAGTCTCGTTAATCAGAGGCAAGAAAAGATTATTGGTATGCAAACTGGATAAGGGTGCATGATTTTCATTAATGAAATCAGTTTCCATAGTTACTGCACCACGAGTTGCACAAAGAGGTTAAAATCAGTGATGCAGACCTGGATATATTTTTTGAAATCCGAGAGGTCATAAACCGGGCCATCAGATTTGTAGCAGAAGGAGCAGCCAAAAGCACAGAACTAATGGCTGTAAACGGTAGGACGAGAAGACTCTGTTCGAGTATTTTCCGGGCAGACACTGTGTGTAGGTTCTTGTAACCATCCAGCAGAGCTACATGAAGAGCGTGCTGGGGTGGAATAACAATCCCAAGAAGACAAACTAATGCTAGGGGTGTAAGGAAGTTTGATATTACTGAGGATAATATCTATGACCTTGGCAAATATATTCTTCAGTTCTAATTGTTCTTTGGCCATGTTGACACAGAACATAAAGATTGCACCCGCAGTAGCAGCAACAGCACTTAGGCTAGGTGAAGAAAACTCTTAGTTTACATCAATGTCGCTATCGGATTTGCTATCGGGTTGCTGTTGGTGCTCTTGTTCAGAGGAGAATTGCCTAGCATTTCGGTGCTGGACTGCCCCAGGGCAGGACAAAGACTGATATGTTTGGGATATTTCTTCTCTGTGAAAGAGTGAGCTAAAGACTCTGGGTAAGGCTCTTGTAACCAGGACTCATGTCTGGCAGAGAGTCTCCCAGGACCCCCCTTGTTATCTGATATCGGATATATGCAAGAAGTGAGATTCACTATTGAGATACATCAGAGTCAGATATAATTGCTTCTAGATCCGTTGTCGCTGACAAATCTGTGCTGATTATATTATCATAATCCTTGGTGGGGTGCAGGACCCGGAACAAACCGCCCTCAGAGATTCCCTAGGTAGACTCAAAAACAAAGTTTATTAAAAATTAATGTTATCAATGGTCAGGCATACAGACACCCCATCTGACTGTAGCTCTAAGCTTGTTTGAGCAACATTAATTGACATAGGAGTGATAGCAGGTGCGACACCAATGGCAGGAAAAAAAGTGTAATCTTGACAGAAGCATCATGAGTGTTTTCAATCTTATCCCTCTTTGCCAAAGGGGCAGAGTCTTGAACTCAGGGAGTAACAAGGGTCGGGCTCCGGGACCGGTTGCCAGCTCTTTTAGCCTTACTATGCAGTACATAAGTGTGCATGTTTTGTAATTTCAGTTCAAAGTAGATGTTTTAAGCAACACTGCTGTCAATTCCTAAACCTGCGGCTGGGTACAAGCACGCTTCTGCAATTTCACTAATATTACCACGGATTGCATGGCCAAACTGCCCAAATGCTTTGCACTTACACAAGCACTTCCACGCATGCATGTATGCACTCATGTGCTTCCGAGGGGGTTTTAAGCACTGTAGGCAAAAACTAGGCAATTCAATATCCTTCAGCCAAAGGAAATGGATTCCTGAATCTCTGGTAGCTCTGCTTCAAGCCGTCTGCCCAACTGTCTTGCACTTACAAAAACACTTCAATGTGCATACTCATAAGCTGCAACTGGGATTTTAGGCACTCCAGGCATCACTATGTAGTTCACTTTCCTTTAGCCAAAACAAATGGATTGCTAATTCTTTGGTAGCCCTCCACCAAGCACTTCCATGCATGCGCTAACACGCTGCAGAGTTGACTTTAAGCACTCCAGGCAACACCAGGTGAGTCAATATCCTTCAGCCAAAAGAAATAGATTCCTGAATCTCTGGTAGCTCTCCTCCAAACCATCTGTCCAACTGCCTTGCACTGCCACGAGTACTTCCACTCATGCGCTGACACGCTACAGAGGGGGCTTTAAGCACTCCAGCCAACACTAGGTGATTCAATATCCTTCAGCCAAAATCGATTGATTGCTGGGTCTCCAGTTGCTCTCCTCCAAGCTGTATGCCTAAATGTCTTGCACTTTCACGAGTGTAGAGGGGGGTTTAAACACTCCAGTCAACATTAGGCTATTTAATATCCTTCAGCTAAGAAAAATAGATTGCTGATTCTCCAGTAGATCTCCTCAAAGCCATCAGCCCAACTTCCTTGCACATACACCAACATTAACATGTGCTGCAGAGTGGGTTTTAAGCACTCCAGGCAACACCAGGCAATTCAATATCCTTAAGACAAAAGACATGGATTGCTGAGTCTCTGGTAGCTCTCCTCCAAGCCGTCTGTCCACTTGCCTTGCACTTATGTTACGTTATTTGCCATTTATATAGCGCTCTTTATATCATTGGTATGACCTCAAAGCGCTTGTGAGTGGAATGTCCTCAGGGACCATAGTCCAGGTCAGTCGAGAGAGTATTATAGGGTGCTTGGGTGCACTCAATATGTGAGCATCTGATGTGATTGCCTGTTGGTAGCTGCATCATAACTTTAGGTGTGGTGGTATTGAGAGTTCAGTTGAAGGTGTGCAGTCTGGTGGATGGTCTCCGAGATTGTAGGACGCTTACGTGTGCAGATAGTCCGATTTTTATGTGCGGTATAGCTGTGTTCTAGCAGGATGCTGAGGTGTTCATGGCGTATTGTTCGTATGTGAGCAGCTAGGCCGAAATTGATCAAGCGTTGTAGCTGCACTCTATTGTGTGTTGTAGTAGAGTAGATAGCAAGCATAGTGATAGGAGAGGTGAGTGTCTGGAGTGGATGTTTTATTCTTACAAGCCCACTGTTCCGGATTACATTCACATGTTTTGTGATTGCTGCACTGAGAGGGAGACGGCACAGGAAGCAGCTAGGCATGCGTAGTAGACATAGGAAGCAGATAGTTAGTAGTCATATATCTAGCGCCTGCAGGATGCTTGGGTAGTCGTCTATGGTAACCATTTCCTGATTCTGTCCTGGTGACTTGTTAGTCACTTTCAGGGTGTCATTGTTCGGTATCTCCTCTAACATTTGTCTGCAGGCAGTAATTACTTTTCAATGTAATGTAATTGAAGTCGTGGTCCATGGTGATTGTGGCCCTAAATGGTCTCAGGTATATGGAAAGGACATGTATTCTTGGGTGTCTCAAGTGTGTGGGGGGAGTGAGTTCCACAGAGTTGGAGCCAAAGTTGAGAATGTGGATCCTCCAATCCTGACTGAATTGGAGGTTGGAATCACTAGTGAGAGGGAGGTGCTTGATCTTAGGGTGCTTGATGGGAGGTAGGGTTTAATGTTGTCTTGTAGGTACGCTGGGCTGGTATTGTGCACTGCTCAGTGGGTAATGCATAGGGTTTTGAAGTTGAACCTTTGTCCTAAAGGGAGACAGTGAAGGGTGCGGAGAGCGGGGGAGATGTGGTCTCTGTGTCCCAGGGCAAGAAGGAGTTTGTCAGCAGCATTTTGGGTTCTTTTGAGCTGGTTAAGTTGGTACGCCGGTACTCCGAGGTATAAGGAGTTGGCATAGTCCAGTCTTCACATAAAAATGGACATAACAATGGACATAACAGTGGTGAGTCTGTGGGATAGGTGAGGTAAGGGAAAATGCATCTAAGCAGTGGAGGGTTAGGTCTCAGTCAGGGTTTTTGACTATTTTGGAGGGGGGCCAAGGGAGGGGGGCACTTATACAAGTACTTTTACGCATGTGCTCACATGATTCAGAGGGAGTTTTAAGCACTCTTGGCAACACTAGGTGATTATACTTTAGCCCAAAAAATTGATAGCTGATTCTGTGGTAGCTCTCCTCCAAGCCATCTGCCCAACTGCATTGCACTTACACAAGCATTTCCATGTGCACACTCATATTCTGCAGAGGGGCTTTTAAGCACTCCAAGCAACCTAGGAGATTCAATATCCTTCAGCCAAAAGAAATGGATTGCTGATTCTCTGTTAACTCTCCTCCAAGCCGTCTGCCCAACTGTGCTGCACTTACATGAGCACTTCCACGCGCGTGCACACACGATGCAGAGGGGGTTTTAAGCACTCCAGACAACACCAGGCAATTAAATATCCTCCAGCCCAAATAAATGGATTGCTGATTCTCTGTCAGCTCTCCTCCAAACCATCTGCCTAAATGTCTTGTACTAACATGAGCTCTTTCATGCACGCCCTCACGCACTGCAGAGTGGGTTTTAAACACTCTAATGTCATGATCTCTGCTTCCAAAAGGTCAGGGTTTTCCCAACTCCCTTGGAAGCAGATCCATAACCCAGGTTCCGAGAACCAACCAGTCCCAATTGGGACCTTTTGGACCCAGTCCTGGCGCCAGTGGCACCAGGCTCATAAATATGCCCAGTCCCAGCGCTGAAAGCGCCGGGCTCATAATGCTTGGGTGAACTTACCTGCAGCTGACCATGCTGCTTACTTGCCTGCCAGTTGAGCCTCTGATCCTCTTCTGTTTGGAACTACTTTTCCTGTTGGGTGGGGCAGGAGCCACTCCCTAGGTTCAGAACACTGGAACTCTTCTGGAAAGCAGAAACTCTTTTCTTACCTAGGCGTGGCTGTGGAAGGAGACACCTAAGCACTACAGGAGGCTATTTAAACCACACCCGATGGATGAATCTTGCTTTGCGTTATTCTGCATCCTCTGCAGCAGAACGCTCATCGTGTCTTCTGCATCTGATCCTGGGCCTAAGGAAAAAGGCTTACCATCCTGAATCCAGTCTTCAGCAACACCTATAAAGACAAGAAAGAACAGGTTAGCATTACGGTCTTCAGTGACAGCGCTTCACTTACCTGGTCCATCGGCTGTCACCAACGCCTCGCGCTCATTCCGGCATCTGAAAGACAAAGGCTTACCTACTCTTCGTGCACTCCGGAGGTCTTCGCACTGCATTCCGGCATTTGAAAAACAAAAGCTTTACAACTCTTCCCACGCTCCGGAGGCCTTCGGCGCTGCATCCCACATCTGAAAGACAAAACAAGGTGCGTTTAAAGACATTGGGGAACTTTAATACTCACGTGCCATTACTCCTTTCCACATCTAACCCAGTGGGTATTCCGGCACCCTGCAGCCGCTCCGAACTTGTACCTGCAAAATAAAAAGACAGTTAGAGCGCATCGTGAAGCAGGCAACAAGCGCTTACTTACGTGCTTCCAGGCGCTTCTATTCATCACACGGGCTCCATCTTCAACTCACTTCAGCCCGTCATCCGCCATCGCCGGAACCCTGCAAAACAAGAGACATCATTACTAAAGACTTTTAAAGACATTAGAATTACTCGAAACTTGCCGTTCGTGCAGTAAACGACGGACAGCAGTCCTCTGAAGTCAAGAGGCCTGCTCCCCTTATCCAGTGAAGAAACTGGTTACAGCACCCTACCCCGAGGCAGATGGAGAGCACGGCGTTCACTTACCTAAGGTGAGAGCGTTAACCTTTGGGGTTCTACAGGAGAAGAGAAAGGGAAGAAGAGAGAGACATTCAATAACCCAGTTCATTAATCCCATATTTTCTATCTGCAGACATCTTACCCTTCGAGTCAGACTTACAGTGCACAGAGGTCCAGCCCAAAGAGCCAGCCGTGTGTTACACATCACCTTTGAAGATACGGTATACGCCCAGTCAAGACCGGCGCCTCTACGGGAATCAGGTGAGCGTTACAGAACGCAAAGCCTACCGCAAAACTCCCGTCCAGGCGCTATGGAAACCTCGGATACCGACCAGCTAGCCCAGTTACTTGGGGAACTAAGGGCAGAAGTGCATGCAGCCCGTCAGGAAACGAACGCTCTAAGAAGGGAACTGATTATTTCCAAGGAGCGAACAGATGATCTCGCTAGACAATTGCTACAGTCACAAGCCGGACAGACCCCGTTACCCGCATCTGGGGGAAATCTTCCTTCTACATCCTCTATGAATCCAGTGCAGATCAACCTACCTGGGAATGTACCTCTGGCTCCACCCGAACGATTTTCTGGTGACCCAAAGAGGTTTGCAGTATTTATCAATCAGTGCCGGTTGCATTTCTTATGCCGGCCAGCAGCCTTTCCAACTGATCAAGCTAAAGTAGCTTTCGTGCTTTCGTACCTTAGTGGCAATGCGGCAGACTGGTCGATCCCTCTAGTAAATCAAGATGATCCGGTCCTCCATGATTTTCAAGCTTTTCAGCTCAGTATGGAAAAACTGTTCGCAAGACATTCACAGGGGCAGGCCTTGGACAATGAGCTTCTTTCGTTGCGACAAGGTAATCAAGACCTTTTGGCTTATATTGCGTCTTTCAACAGACTGATAGTGGAAACTCAATGGCCTGAGGACAAAAGGATTACGCTGTTTTATAGAGGTCTACGTGGAGAGCTCAAAGATGTGTTAGCCCAAGTAGTGAATCCCCCACAAGATTGTTCGGACTATATAGACTTAGTCGTTCAAATAGATCACAGACTGCAGAACAGGAAGGCCGATCGTTCCAAGTTTGATGCTCGAGTATTTTCCAAACCGCCAACTCCTTCCAAAGGAGTAGACTCCGGGGAACCCATGCAAATAGGGGGCCTGAAAGGTCCTTTAACACAAAAGGAGCGGGAAAAGAGAAAACAGTTGCAATTATGTCTCTATTGCGGAAATTCAGGGCACTTTCTTCGAGACTGTCCGGTGAAACCTGCCAAGAAGGCAGTAGGAGCTGCAGTTACCAAAGTTACAAACTCTGAGCAGGGAAACGACCTCGCCCGACAAGAATAGAGGTCCTCTTGCCGAGCGTGAAAACCAGTTCCGTGACCTCGCATTTCGTGTTACCTATGGTCCTCATTAGCCCTGATAATCCGGATCGATAACATGCAATTGAAGCTTACGTCGACAGCGGTGCCATCGGCAATTATGTGGATCATGAAATGGTTTTGAGGATGAATCTAACTCTTTGTCCCAAGGCTGTAAAGGACTTCATTACTACGGTGGATGGAACGGAGATAGCCTCCGGACCAGTAACGCATACCACTCAAGAAGTGACGCTAGTAAGTCAAGATGGACACCATGAGAAGATCGTGTTCGATGTGATCAAGGCTCCTCAGTTTCAGATTATTCTAGGAATACCTTGGTTAGAGAAACACAATCCTCTGATCGATTGGCGAGCAAGAACGGTCCAGTTTCCAGAATGTGTCTCTACTTGTCACCCTCCACCTGGTGTTGCACTGGCAGCAATTTCTTCAGAGACTCCCCAGTTACCTCCCGAATACCTAGAATACCAAGATGTTTTCCGGAAGGATCAGGCTAACTCTCTACCTCCTCATAGGTCTTATGACTGCCAGATAGACCTGATACCTGGATCTACTCCTCCTTGTAGTAGAATTTATGCCCTCACCGAGCCTGAGAACCTTCACCTTCGACAATACCTGGATCAATACCTGGCAAATGGGTTTATTCGTCCTTCCAAGTCCCCTGCTTCTTCAGCTTTGTTCTTCGTTCCAAAAAAGGAAGGAGACCTTAGAACTTGTATAGATTATCGCTCCCTGAACCAGATCACTGTCAAGAATAGATATCCGTTACCTTTGATCCCTGAACTCCTGGACCAAGTCAGAAAAGCATGCATATATATAAAGCTGGATCTTAGAGGAGCCTACCACTTGGTACGAGTAAAAGAGGGCGATGAATGGAAGACGGCCTACCGCACCAAATATGGGCTATTTGAATATCAGGTCATGCCCTTCGGACTTTGCAATGCCCCGGCCGCCTTTCAATATTTTATGAACGATGTCCTCAGAGAGCTCATAGACGTGTGTGTTGTTGTTTACATTGACGACATCCTCGTTTATTCTTCATCGGAATCTGAACATCGGAAACATGTGAAAATGGTCCTCGAAAGATTGCGTCAACACAAACTTTTCGCTAAGTTGGAAAAATGTGTTTTCAACGTGACTGAAGTTGAATTCTTGGGATTCATATTATCACCTAGCGGAGTGCGTATGGATTCAAAGAAGGTCAATGCAGTTCTCAAATGGCCATCACCATCCTCCGTAAAAGGTGTGCAAAGCATGTTAGGCTTCGCTAACTTTTACCGCAGGTTTATCCCCGAATTTTCTCGAATAGTCCAGCCCATCACTGCCTTGTTAAAGAAAAACAAACGTTTTGAATGGTCTACCGAGGCGGAACAAGCTTTCCAGGATTTGAAGACTAAATTTATCTCTGCACCAATCTTAAAACACCCTCGCCCCGAACTCCCCTACATCGTGGAAACTGATGCTTCAAGCCTTGCCATGGGGGCAGTTCTATCACAAAAGGACGCCGTAAACAATCAGTTGCATCCCGTGGCATTTTGGTCCCGCAAATTCTCGCCTCCTGAAATCAATTACACGATTACTGACAAGGAACTTCTGGCTATCAAGTCTGCCTTTAAGGCTTGGCGGCATTATCTGCTGGGGGCCCGACACACCGTTACTGTGATTACGGATCACCGAAACCTGCAATATTTTATAAACCGCAAAAGCCCAATCCTCTAGACAACTCCGTTGGGCATTATTCTTTGCCGAGTTTGACTTCATAATTACCTATCGACCTGGTACAAAAAACGGTAAAGCTGATGCCCTTTCTCGGATGGGAGTGGAAGAACACTTGATCAACCCTAAACCTGTACCAATCATTCCCGAACAAAGAATTCTGGGTGTAATCGCCACACAATCCATAGAGGGAGTTAAGGATAAAGCCAGGCAACTTGTAACTTCAGCAGACATACAGAATTGGCATCTGCAGGGAAAGGACTTTGCAGTAAAGGACAATTTATTGTATTTCCAAGAACGATTATACCTGCCCAGCACAGATTTACAGAAAAAAGTAATCTCTTGTTATCACGATTCTTTAATGGAAGGACATCCCGGTATGGCCAAGACCTCAGAAAAGATCAAGCGCTACTTCTGGTGGCCGTCTTGGAAAAAAGATTTCAGAGACTTTATAATGTCCTGTGGAGTATGCGCCCAAAACAAGAGTCAAAAGGAAAGACCAGCAGGCCTCTTACGCCCTATTGACATCCCACCTCGCCCTTGGCATACGCTTTCTATGGACTTCATCACCGATCTACCTCCATGCTCCGGATACAATACGATTCTAGTAATCGTGGACTTATTCTCCAAGATGGCGCATTTCATTCCGCTCAAAGGCTTGCCAACAGCAGCAACTCTGGCCCGAGAATTTCTCGAAAACATCGTCCGACTGCACGGTTTTCCTTCGGTTCTAATTTCGGATCGAGGTAGTCAATTTATTTCTCATTTTTGGCGAAGTTGCTGTCGGTCGGCTCAAATTGATGTGAGACTATCGACCAGTCACCACCCTCAGACCGACGGACAAACCGAGAGGACCAATCAAGCTCTGGAACAGTATTTACGCTGCATGCTGCAACAAACTGAAAAAACTTGGAAAGACATCCTTTGGATAGCCGAATATGCCTACAATAACTCTGTCCATTCGGGAACTGGGAAAACCCCGTTTTTTCTTTTATACGGCAGTCACCCTCGAACCTCGGAGTTGGATCCCCTCCAAGATCTTGAAACACCAGCAGTAGACTACCTGCATTCTACAATCACCCAAGCCTTTAAGGAAGCTGTTTCTCACCTTCAAAGGGCTAAAGAACAATACAAGAAAGGAGCAGATCAACATCGGAAGGAAGCCCCTCAATATCAAGTAGGGGATCAAGTCTGGTTATCCACCAAATATCTACCTCTAAAAGGGCCACGCACATTCAACCCAAGATACCTTGGTCCCTATTCCATCACTACCATAGTAAACCCAGTAGCGGTCAAGTTGGACTTGCCCCCGCACATGAAGATACATCCGGTCTTCCACGTCTCTCTATTAAAACCCGTGCAACCTCAAACCCGACTAACTAAATCTCCAAAACCCATCCTAGTTGATGGAGAACTCGAGTTTGAAGTCTAAAGCATTCTGGACTCCAAGATCTCCAAATCTAAACTATTTTACCTAATTGACTGGAAAGGCTACGGCCCCCAAGAGAGATCCTGGGAACCTGCTGAATATGTCCACGCTCCTCGCCTAATCAAAAGATTTCACCGAACATTTCCTAACAAGCCAAAACCCCCGGAGAAGACCGGTTTGGGAGGGGCCTTGAGGGGGGGTACTGTCATGATCTCTGCTTCCAAAAGGTCAGGGTTTTCCCAACTCCCTTGGAAGCAGATCCATAACCCAGGTTCCGAGTGCCAACCAGTCCCAATTGGGACCTTTTGGACCCAGTCCTGGCGCCAGTGGCACCAGGCTCATAAATATGCCCAGTCCCAGCGCTGGAAGCGCCGGGCTCATAATGCTTGGGTGAACTTACCTGCAGCAGACCATGCTGCTTACTTGCCTGCCAGTTGAGCCCCTGATCCTCTTCTGTTTGGAACTACTTTTCCTGTTGGGTGGGGCAGGAGCCACTCCCTAGGTTCAGAACACTGGAACTCTTCTGGAAAGCAGGAACTCTTTTCTTTCCTAGGCGTGGCTGTGGAAGGAGACACCTAAGCACTACAGGAGGCTATTTAAACCACACCCGATGGATGAATCTTGCTTTGCGTTATTCTGCATCCTCTGCAGCAGAACGCTCATCGTGTCTTCTGCATCTGATCCTGGGCCTAAGGAAAAAGGCTTACCATCCTGAATCCAGTCTTCAGCAACACCTATAAAGACAAGAAAGAACAGGTTAGCATTACGGTCTTCAGTGACAGCGCTTCACTTACCTGGTCCATCGGCTGTCACCAACGCCTCGCGCTGCATTCCGGCATCTGAAAGACAAAGGCTTACCTACTCTTCGTGCACTCCGGAGGTCTTCGCACTGCATTCCGGCATCTGAAAGACAAAAGCTTACCAACTCTTCGCACGCTCCGAAGGCCTTCGGCGCTGCATCCCACATCTGAAAGACAAAACAAGGTGCGTTTAAAGACATTGGGGAACTTTAATACTCACGTGCCATTACTCCTTTCCACATCTAACCCAGTGGGTATTCCGGCACCCTGCAGCCGCTCCGAACTTGTACCTGCAAAATAAAAAGACAGTTAGAGCGCATCGTGAAGCAGGCAACAAGCGCTTACTTACGTGCTTCCAGGCGCTTCTATTCATCACACGGGCTCCATCTTCAACTCACTTCAGCCCGTCATCCGCCATCGCCGGAACCCTGCAAAACAAGAGACATCATTACTAAAGACTTTTAAAGACATTAGAATTACTCGAAACTTACCGTTCGTGCAGTAAACGACGGACAGCAGTCCTCTGAAGTCAAGAGGCCTGCTCCCCTTATCCAGTGAAGAAACTGGTTACAGCACCCTACCCCGAGGCAGATGGAGAGCACGGCGTTCACTTACCTAAGGTGAGAGCGTTAACCTTTGGGGTTCTACAGGAGAAGAGAAAGGGAAGAAGAGAGAGACATTCAATAACCCAGTTCATTAATCCCATATTTTCTATCTGCAGACATCTTACCCTTCGAGTCAGACATACAGTGCACAGAGGTCCAGCCCAAAGAGCCAGGCGTGTGTTACACATCACCTTTGAAGATACGGTATACGCCCAGTCAAGACCGGCGCCTCTACGGGAATCAGGTGAGCGTTACATCTAAGCAACAGTAGGCAATTCAAAAACCTTCAACCAAAAGAATACAATTGCTGATTCTCCAGTAGCTCTCTTCCAAGTTGTCTACCCAACTGTCTTGCACTTACATGAGCACTTCCATTAATGCGCTCTAGTGTTGCAGACAAGTTTTTAAGTACTCCAGGCAATTCAATATCTTTCAGCCAAATGACATTGATTGCTGATTCTCCTGTCGTTCTCCTGCAAGCCGCATGCCCAACTTTCTTGCACTTACATGAGCACTTCCATGCATGCGCTCAAGTGATATACAGGTGGTTTTAAGCACACCAGGCAACACTAGGTGATTCATTATCCTTCTAGCAAAAGAAATGGATGGCTGAGTCTCTGGTAGCTCTCCTCTAAACTGTCTGCCCAACTGCGTTGAACTTACACAAACACTTCCAAGTGTATGCTCATGCACTGCAGAGTGGGTTTTAAGCACTCCAGGTACTGCTAGGCAATTCAATATCCTTCAGCAAAAGGAAATGGATTCCTGATTCTCTGGTAGCTCTGCTTCAAGCCGTCTCCCCAACTGCTTTGCACTTGCACTTGCACAAGCACTTCCACATGCACACTCACATGCTGCAGACAACACTAGGTGTTTCAATGCCCTTCAGCCAAAATAAATGGATTGTTAATTCTCCAACAGCCCTACTCCAAGCCATTTGCCCAACTGCCTTGCACTTGCATGCGCCACATATAGCTTTTAGCTGCAGCATATTAACTCTATAATCTTACAGGCTGGATCTGTGGTAAAACATGTCCACAAAATCAAAATACACAGCGCTCCCTGTTAATGGTGAGAGGGGAAGATACTGTCTTACAGTCAATTGTGCAAGATTCATTCTACCTTCGTACTATTCCACAAATTCAGGTGCTCTGTTTAAGTTCCTTCGCAGACATATCAACAATACATGATGAGTTAGAAAAAAGAGTGTTAAAGGATGCTGTTGTCAGATGTACTGCCAAAAGATGAGAAATAAAATAGTTCTCCTCTGCTTAACCCCTTAACTGCTGAGCTTTAATCAAGTCTATAGAAAAACGACGAGTATGCTCGTCCTTGGAAGGCAAGGGCTTAAAGTCCCCCCACATCATCCACACCCCAGAGTTCACTGCCAAAGACACAAATAGCCACACTCTTACCCCTATAGGCAGTTAGCATATGCCTAACAGAAAAGTGTTGCAGTGATTTGGCAAATCTGAAAATACTGCCAATAGATTGTTTCATTTTACCCCTTCTGATTGTTAGATTGTCCTTCGTGTTTAGCTGACTGCTAAACGCTAAGCTAAGATACGCAAAGCACTGGTAGACCTTGAGCAACCATCAAGGGAGATTGTAGGATCATGGAGAGTTTTTTTTGGTGAAACATATTATTTTGCATTTGTCACCGTCAACCTTCAGACCCCTAAGCGTCATAAACCTAGTATACCCCTCTACAAAACACTGAGGAGACCTCGGGTACCTAGCCAACAAAGCTGCATCATCAGCATAACTTAGTACAGGATTCTTCCTGCCTTGCACCGAGGTTCATCAGCGTTGAGATTTTCTAAGAAAGATGGTAAACCATTTACATACATGTTGAAGATAAGGTGTGCGAGTACGCACCTGTGGCAAATCCACATTGACTGTGCTACTCACTTCACCCTTCTTACCGCACCTGACACTGAACATAGAGTCAGAATGTAGGGTATCTGAAGAAATCTTTGTACCATTGTATAAGCCTTATCGTGTACACTGTAAAGAGAACTAAAATGTGCAAACCAGTCTTGCTCCGAGACAAACATTTCCGGGACTTGTGGCTGTCCAAAGTCTAAGCAATACAAAAACAGGGTACAATTAAAAACATAGGAAGATTACCTTCCCTAACCGTTGATAGAACAGGAGAGAACAGATGTGGATTTTTCGCTTGAACACATGCAAGCAGGGCCTGAATGAAGCCATCCAGTGGCAGGAATTAGCCGTGATGCCCCGGTAATAATGATGGGTACTGGGTTAAAAACATATTTCACTGTTTACGTAAGAACATGCAGCATTTGTTTAATAGGAATATGATAGGTGTGCATACCATCTTTTGCATACATAGCGTGACCATCACAAGACACACGTCTACGCACCATTTTAGGCAATACCACTCTCCTTTGCATAGCTTGGAATTTCAATAGCTCCGGCACATGGACGATGAAGCCCAACAGTATAATCATTATACTTATTAACATCTTGCGAGCATGTCTACAGAGTGCATTGCACAACCATTCACTTCCAGATTACTTTGCTATCGGTATGACATCTATGTGTACGCCGAAGACTTTCTTGAGACTCCGCAAGTCTACACATTACAGAGCTCTTGCAAATTTAATAATAGTACGAGTTTTCTGTATATTCAATTATATTCAGTTCATTCTGAAATGCTACTTGACCATCTGTAGCACAGAAACAAATGCGTGCACTTGATATAACATCATCTCTTTTGGCCCATTCCATCATGGCCGCCACGTAATATCTAAACACGTGGTCTTGTGATCAATAGATCACGCCCCTCGTGACGAGCACATAACTCATTTTAATCTGCGCTCGCATGAGAAATGCTTGTTTTCAGCAGACTGAGCAGTTGGCGATTGATGCACGTACACTGAAACGGCACACACAGGTAAGCACTCTCAAATCCGCGAGTTCTACATTACCTTTGCTGCAACCAGATTCACGTATTTGTTACAGCCAGCGCTCCCTCTCTTCACTCTCTTTAGAGTTGTGGGACTCCCACAGTCAACAATCAGAAGCAGGCTTTTGCAGGAACCACGCTGCTCTCCTCTCGATACTGACCACCAATTACCATCAGGTGGGTGGATTCATATTGGCTCTCACTCCAAGATGCCCATTTAATTAAAATAATTTACAAAATGGCATTCTTTGTATCACTATAACCAGGCTCAGGTTGAGACCAGACAACCATGAGTATGCATATGTCCCTACCCCCAGCACCCCCCTCACCAGTCTACTAGAGTTTATGCACAGCACGTGAATGATGTGGCAAAGACCAGTTCCTATTTGAACAAGACTTTGAGTAATGCTAGTTTTTTTAAACCATGCAGCTGTTATTCAGCCCTAATGCAGATCCTGTGTAGCCAATGGGGTACTTACACCCTGCTTTTTCATCTTTGTGTCCCCACAGGAGAGGAAGGCACTCATCTTCACTGTACAACACAGTGATTTGTTGGAATGTGAATTACTACACTACAAATAATGATCCTGCAGAAGATGGTTTAATTTCGTATACCATCGAAACCGGTCGACCAACGGATCATGAGGGGTCTCATGATCACTTCGATATTCCAGATAATAACGAGGGATACGACATACCATAATTACAACTGCACTCATGTCCAGTTAGCGTTTTTAGAGATCCAAAAGATATGGGCATTTGTTTTGAACATGATTTCGAGCACCACCAATTGTGTTTGGTATACTTGATATCTGTGGGTATATAAATCAATTAAAAAACTCCTAAGGTTACAAATATATATTGTTCTCCACCAGTCAGTCAACTATTACTGATTGGATCTAATTTCCAGTTCTGTCTGAATAATAATAGCCGATTGGTTGTATCTCGAGTTATTTTAACTCTAACAGAATTTGGCATGTTCCAATTGGTAGAGATTAGGGAAAGTTTCTCTTCCACTATCCTTGTTAGATAGGCGGCGCATCATCCATTACCTAGGGACAGGCACCCCTTTCAGGGGCAGGGTGTTCTTCCTACAGGGACAGCCAGGACATTGTTTATATCTGTTCCCTTTTAAATTTTCTGACAGTTCCTGTCAGTATTCATTTCTTCTTCCGAAGAACCGTTCTTCTGTGTCCAAGGTCTAACCCAGAGCACTTCTTGGAGACAATCCTCCAGAGATTCTTACTATCATTAGATAAAGCAGCTTCTCACAGTGATTCCCAATGACTGCAGGCAATCTCTTTTCCTCGCTAATAGTTCACGCCTATAGTCTGTAGCATTGTCTCATATTATCTATATCCGGAACATCCGTCTTAAAGGTGCCCAGAAGTACCTTCTTTTTTCCTTGCACCTATCTGAGATTCAGAATCTGTCCTTTCCCTTAATATGGCACATCTTGCTTTACTAAAATGATCCCTGCATTTCTTAGTAAAAGAGGAAAGACCCCTAATCGGATCAGGTGGTGTACTATTCGTATTTACAGACTTCATGAGCCCCACCACGTGTCCCAAAAATGATGTTGCCCTACAAGCCCTTCAAGATATGGCTCTCTTATTTGTTGTTATTTCTAGAAGCAAAGGCTAGGTCTGCAAAATTATCGATACAGTCACAGCAATACATTGGGACCAGAATATAATCAATTATGCTACGGAACTGGCCATTATTAAACATGAAGGTGCCTGCAGGTGAAGTATCAAACCTCCCATTAATGGCAATAAGTCCCACAAAATAAGTCCACTATTATGATGATATGATAGGCTATTTATATAGCGCCTATACAAAATGTGTTTCAAAGCGCTTCAATGCAAGGGAGGGAACAAGGGAAAATACAATGACATTCTTACAGGCCATGAACAGTAAGGATGTGAAATAACAATTAGCCTGACAACATTTCAGATAGTGCAAGAGCTAAGACATAGATAAGGAAGGGAGGGGGAGAGTGGGAAGGAAATGGAAACAGACAGGCGAGTACCATACTAGGCCTGTCGAAATTTCTGGTAGAGCCGGAGAAAAACAAAAGCTGAGGGAGAGGGGTGCAGAAAGGGAGGGGATGAACAAAACAAGCGACTATCATACTATTCCCGATGACATTTCAGATAGTACTGGAGTGGTGGGGAGATGAGCAATGGGAGGGGGGAGGAGACAGACGAGGTTGCTATCATACTAGGTCCAGGGAAAATTCTGATAGAGTATGTGCAGAGAAGAAGAGTAAGGGGAGGAGGAGAGGAGATAGGAAAAGGGAGAAAGGGAAAGGAGGAGAGAACAGAGAGTAAGCAGTCAAAAAGAGTGGAGAAGTAAAAGGGAAGAGCGAATACAATTGCAGAAGTCAATAGTAACACGTAATGTTGCAAGCCAGGATACAAGATGAAGATGGGAACATTATGCTTCAGGGCCACCATGAGTACAAGTTGCAAACAAATTCCAGCATGAGAGCTGAGAAATGGTGACACACTATGAATCAATGAAGTCCATAAAAGTCAAATCCAGCATTGGCCACAAGACATTGATGGTGAAACCAGAATGTATCAGGACAGACTCCTGCAGAAGTAGGCTGGAGGGTTGAGGGGGGGGGGGGCAGGGTACAAGAATCAAGCAAAACAGGCAACACCTGTGTGTGAGAAGGGGTAGATGTAAGTGTATCCCTCAGACAAGTATTAGGAATTGAATCAGTCAACTCCTCTTTATCGACAAATAGATCCTCTCCTGACCCCAGTCTAAGATTAAAATCCCCAAAATGATGGTAATGCAGTGGTAACAGAATTACTGCTGCATTACCACACTGCTGAACTACATGTTTGAAGGTAAAGTGGAGGGGAAACCTTCAAAAGAATGCTGAAGGTAATCCTCCACTTTACAGCCACAAAATGGGCAAATCACTGAAATTACCCATTGAGTCCTATGGACTTCAATGAATGGGGACTAAGACAACCTGCCACCACTTGTAATTTTTTATTTAATTTGATTTGGTTCATTTCTGAAATGGAACAAACAGGTAGTGGGTAAGCAATTAGCTTGCAGCTTATTTAAAAAGAAGGGTTTTCAACTGTTTCTTGAAAGTGTCCTGTTTTCTCTCCTGCCTTCATTTGACCAGAAATTAATTCCACGCCTTTGCCACTAGAACAGGAAATGATCTTCCATTTCCCCACGCTCTTTTTTCCCTTGGGTCCGAGAGGCATTGTGTAGTAGTTGGCTAGCCTTTGCTTAACGTTTCTCAGGGTTTCCCCCTTCATACATTTGTGATTTAGTGCAAGGACTTTGAAATGTTCCCTAGCAGTCACTGGGAGCGAATGAAATTCCTTTTATGGCTTTGTGATGTGATCTCTCCTTGAGATGTTACATACAATTCTCACAGCATCATTTTGCTGGAAAGAAGGCCATGAGCACGACATACTTAGAATGATGGAACCAGGGGGGGCCTGTTGAACAAAGGAAGGGTCATATTTCAGAACGAGAGCCTCCTCAAGGACCACCAGAAAGGGAGGCATGTATAAAAGGGCCCCAATCTCACACAAGCGCCTGGCCGAGGTGATGGCAATCAGAAAGGTTGTCTTCAGAGTCAGAGTCAGCCACTTCAGCTCAATACTTTCAAGGGGCTCAAAAGGATGCTTCTGCAACATGGAAAGGACCAGAGGGAGTTCCCAGAGAGCATCCCCACATGACCCAAAGGATGAGACTCTGACACCTCCTTCAGAAAGCTCGAGACAAGAGCCCCAACCGGAGGGTGACAGGAAGCCAAAAAAGACTGGCTGACCATTGAGAGTGGAGCAGATAAACATCTACACCCTTCACATTCACTTGTTAGGAAAGATTTCATTGCATATGTAATTTCCTTCCAGTTGTACACCCCTAAACTTGTTGCTGCTGTTTGAACACCTTAGTCTGATTTTGCCAGGGAAGCACGGACTTCTGCTGCACTTCTCTGGTCTTTCGCTCACTTTTTATGGGAAACCTGACATGCTCTTAAGACAGTCAGTACTGGCAGACTTTGTTTCCCTTAGTCCTTTCCAATGTTTCAACTTTTTCTGCAACATGTAACAAGTGCACAAGTTTTATTTATTTTATTTATTTGCATTTATAAAGCGCACAAGCAGCCCTGGGGCTTCGTGGCACTGTTACAGAGTGCTTAGCTTGCATAGGTAGTAAGACAGTATTGAATACAATAGAATAGACAGGTATCAGATGATGACAAAGAAAGACGCGTATACTATACTGTTGCTATGGTTACAGTGCAACAGCATGAGTATGCAGGCTAATTAGGTACATTTAGCAAAACAGTAAGGTTTTTAGCGTTTTGTGGAAGGTGGTGTAGGTTTTTTCATTCCTTAGTGTGGTGGGAAGGGCATTCCAACTTTTTGGTGCGAGGTGTTGAAAACTGGACCCTCCTGCTTTGGTTCTTTTGAATGTGGGTACATATATCTGATTGGAGAGGTGTGATCTAGTAGGTCGGTTGGAGGAGTTGGGGGGGATTCGTTCGGATAGGTAGGGTGGGGCATCTGATGAGAGGCACCTGTGTGTGATGGCCATTGTTTTGAAGAGTATACACTCCTTTACAGGTATCCAATGGGCTTCTTTTCTGGTTTGAGAGATATGTTCCCTTTTGGGAATGCTCAGTGCTGCCCTGAGTGCATTATTTTGAGTGACTTGTAGTTTTTTAGGTGTTTTGCAGAGGTGCCCAAGACTAGGGCATTGCAGTTATCCAGTTTAGTGCCTATTGTGGCTCTGGCGGTGGATAGGCAGTTTTTTGTGAAGAGAAAGGGTTTAACGGAGTTGATCACCTTGGTGGTGAGTGTGGCTGAAGAGGCTATGGCGTTGACCTGGCGGGACATAGTTAGTGAAGCGTCTAGGTAGACACCTATGTTTTTAACAGTTGTGGACACTGTGAAGGTGGAGTTGTCAATGTTAAAGGTTTTGTATTGTGGTGGGAGTTTGAGAGTTTCACTAGTACCTACTAGGAGGATCTCAGTTTTGTCCCTGTTTAGGCAGAGACGGGTTGGCACCCATCCAGAGTCTTTTGGCAGCCATCCTGGATGGCTGAGTAGATATTGGTTAGGGCTGCCGCGTCTTCAATATACAATGTACCTTACCATACAGTGCACTTGGGTCTCATACTCAATTACAAAAACCCTAGATACTGTCGTAGGACTTTTTTGGAGATGTGCATATGTGTCATGGACAGGGCTGTTGGCAGCTTATCTTTTCATATAATGTAACCCTTTCCTACCATTTAAACCACGTTAACCGGGTTTGACATGAATAGGTGGCCTGGCTCCAAAATGGCCATGCCACGAGGTTCTTTGTCCTGTTCTTTGGCCATCTTGCCCCTTTGCCTTATTTTTGATATATACACCTGTCTGGGAGTAATTTGTAAGTGTCCTGGCTCTGTGTGCTCATTGAGGTCTTTCAGTCACCCTCACCCCTCCTGAGACTTAGTCTTGCCTGCATACCATAGCTACATTGATTTGTCTGGCTTGTCAAGAGGTTACCCTATTTTATTTATTTTACTTTTTTAAATTTGTAGAGTGCACTGCAGCCCATAGACATCGGGCGCTATTACATGAAGGTGTACGCAGTCAAGATTTTGTATACATAGAAAACAAAGTTATAGAGAGAGAAAACGGAGCATGGTTACATAGGTCGTTCGTCTGCCTCCAGAGATCATGGCAGGAAGGTTAGACAAACAACCTGGTTTTTAAGGCTTTGCGGAAGGCTAAGGGAGAGTCAATACCCCTGAGGTGCGTGGGTAGGGTGTTCCAGTGTGAGGCTGCTAGAGCTGGGAAGCTCTAACCGCCCGCACGTACTCTGCAGGTCTTGGGTGTAGAGATCAGGTTGGTGTAGGCAGATCTAGAGGTCCTGGCAGAGGTGGGTCGTGAAATTCTCTGGGCAAGGTAAGGGGGAGCAAGGTCATGGAGGCATTTATGGGTGAGGGAGAGGATTTTAAAGATGATACTCTGAATATTGGGCAGCCAGTGGACCGGCCTTCTAAGGTCAGAAATGTGGTCTTTCCTGGAGAAACCTGTGGCGGCCCTGAGGGCGTTGTTCTGGGCAAGTTGGAGCTTGGCGATATTTTTGCCGGAGGTTCCACCAAGGAGCACATTGCAGTAGTCCAACCTGGATCCTATCATGGCCCTGGCAATAGTGAGGCCATTTTAAGAGGATTTGAAGGGTCTTGCTGCGTAGATGAGTTTGGAGTAGTATGCAGATGAAGAGGCTATGGCATTAACAGGCCTGTCCATGGTGAGATTAGAGTCAAGGTAGACTCCTAGAGTCTTGACTGTTTGGGATACCGCAATCGGTATGTTGTCGATGGTAAAGGAGGAGTATCATTTGTCGAGGCTGCCTAGAATTGTTGGTGACCCAATAAGTAGAAGTTTGGTCTTCTTGCTATTACGACATAGCCAGTTGTCTGCCATCCAAGTTTGGATAGTGGCGTAGATGGAGTTGAGGGTGTTCTTGTCCAACTCATGGTCACCTGAGAGCGGGATGAGCACTTGGGTGTCATCCGCATAGTTGGTGTAGGAGATGCCCATGGCATCGAGGAGATTGAAGAGAGGCCGAGTGAATAGGTTGTAGAGGGTGAGCACTATGCAGGAGGCCTGGGGCACCCCACATTTGATGTGACTGGGAGAGGCGCATGCTGAGTCCGAGAAAACTTTCGTGGCCCTTTCCTGTAGAAAGGAGGTGATCCATGCGCATGCTTTCGGGGAGAAGTTAGCTGCTATAGAAATGGTGGCAGAGTGTGTTGTGATCGACGATGTCGAATGCCACTGATAGATCGAGGAGGAGCAGGAGTGCTGTTTTGCCAGCGTCACAAATGTCGTCCATTTGATTTTTTAGGTCAATTAGAGCCATTTCAGTCCCATGTCGAGGTCTGAAACCAGACTGCCGAAGGCCCAGAGGGCAGTGCTCTTCGAGGAATTTTTGGACTTGCTGATAGGCCGCTTTGTCCAGAATTTTCAGTAGAAAGGGGATGGTGATGATGGGCCTGTAGTTCCCTGGTACTGATGGGTCAAGTGAGGGTTTTTTGAGGAGCAGAAGAAACCCTGTTCCTAGAAACTATGCTGGCCTTCTGAACCTCTGCCCACCAGGTCAGAGTTCAGAAATCTGTCTTAACACCACTTCAATGAGGAACTGTAAAATGTAAGGAAGACCACACAGCACGGCCTGGAGACCCCTCTGGGCACACCATTCCAGAAAATGAGCCCAGTGGTGGTAATTTGTCTTAAGAGTAGAGGACCGACGCACCCTCTGGACCACCCCAGCCACAATGGCAGAAAGTCCTAACTCTTGCAGGCCACTCTGATCAGTTTTCAGATCCCACAAAGAATGAGAGAGGATGGGGAAGGAAGAGTGCCGCCCCTTAGCGGCGATGGCCACCAGGGAAACACCCACGGGAGAGTCCACTGCATCTCCAGAAGGTTGGGAACCACCTCCATCTGGGCCAGTAATGAACCACCAGGATAAACACGCCGGGATTCTCCCGGATCCACCTGAGTACCCTCCCCATCAAGGGGATTCGGGAAAGGCATAAATAAGAGCCAGAGGCCAGACCAAGGTGATGGCATCCACTCCCAAGGACCCAGGGGACGGAGCACTGACAAATAATTGGGAAAACTCAGCATTGCAGGGGGAAGCAAAGAGGTCCACCCAGGGGAAACTGAACCTCCTGCAAATCTCCCGAAAGATGTCAGGGTGAAGAACCATTTCCCAGACACCGGAAACACCCTGCGGAGATTGTCTGTTGTTGTATTATCCACCCCCATACATGAACCACCTGCTGTGAGAGCAGTGTGACTCATCCCAGGTGCAGATGGACAATGCCAGGTCAGCCACAGCCCCCCCTCGACCTATTTCTGGAAGAACAACAGTGCACTCTTGATGGCTGCCTGTCCTTTCCAATTGGAGGAACGCTGTTGTCCTTCAGAGTCCACTCTGCATCATGAGACAGGCCCCAGAGAGTGGGCCCAGCCCAAGCCGCTGGCATCGGTAGTAAGTATGGTTGGCACTTCTGAGGAAAATGCCATACCTTTCCGGAGATGTGACCCAAAAGACTGCTAGTGGAACGCCCTTTGCAGGGCAGGCATCATTGGAAGCACAGAGTCATAAGCCTGGGAAGCAGGGCTTCAATGTGACAGTATGCGATTAATCAACCATCATGAATGCAGCCATGCCCAAAAGACTGCAAAGTTGCAGGGAGTCATATGGCCCTGGAGACACAATAGTTCCATGGTTAGAGCCCAGTTCTTGTGCAAGATATCACATAACCAGTTCTGGAGTCGGGAAGCCCTGTGTTGTGAAAGCGGAAACTTCCCTTCCCGTGGGAAGAGCAGGACACCAATGAAATGCAAACTTTGAGAAAGAGGCAGTTGAGACTTTGGGAGATTGATCGGAATCCCCATCAGGTCAAAGTTTGACACACCTGCCAAAGATGGACCAGAAACTGGTTTTGGGACCAGGCCTTGACTAAACAATAGTTCAAATAGGGATAAATGTGAATCCTGGCAAAATGCAATTATGCCACCGTGGGGACCAGGTGTCATGATGCCTACCCCCTGTAAGAGGATTCAATTCAACACTACAGCTAAGTCAATGCCTAGTCTGGGATACTGAATGGAAACCCTTATTGATATATCTTTACGTCCAGTTCATGCGTTCTGGATGACTACCCCTATATAACACCCCTCTCTTGGAATCCCCCTGACCCCACTGAGCCAAGAAGTAGTTCTGTTTTGCAAGTTTAAACGGTTTATTTGATAATTTAAACAATATATATATATATCACACTTTATAATAAATTGATAATTGAATATCACACTTAATCTGAGCAGTAATCAATAATGGATAGTCTGGCACTAGCACACTTGTGAATAGGAACAGAAGAATAAGGTGGTAGAGAATGCTTTATATAAGTTCAGATGGATGCAATGTTGAATGAAAATGCAATACAGAAAATACTCAATATGATTTCAACAAAACAATGTAATCACTTTTCTCTGGCAATCCACTCCCCCCCTTATGCAATGTAAGTAAATGAAGGGGAGAGCACACAGTTCTTAGAAATGCAATCAAATGGAATTCAGTTCACCCCAGCAAGCTTAGAGGAAAACAGGTCGGAGTTTTAACACAGGCCCAAAATGCTTTGAATGTGGTTTGCAAGGAAGTGAAAAATATGCTAAAATGCTTTTAATTCCCTTTAGGAGGTTCAGGGTGAGTGAAATATACTTGGGATGAGTTCAGGCTCACTTTAGCAAGGATCTAGGAGCAACTAGCAGGATAAATTAATTTTTGGCAAAGAAAAGCAATGAAGCTGCTGTTTTCACACGTGGCTGGATTTTTAACCAAATTGCAAATCGCGGTAAAATTCGCGAGTGCGAGAATCGTGATTACGGTAAGAGTATATGAAGTAGCAAGTCGGTTCTAAACTTGTCGAAAAGCTGAGATTCTAAGCTTTCAGAGGAAAGTTAAACCAAGTTCCTAGCCCAAACGGTTCCAGAGATACGGACGATTAAATAAAGGTAGTTTTAAAGGATTTGAAATTTTAAAAGTTCAAAGCGACAGGTTACAGCTTGCAGCTAGAAAATGACAAGTGACAGCTTTGCAAATGACAGGTGACAGTAAGGAGGCAGTTCTGGTTAGATTAAAATAGATTGAATTATATTATTTTAACTAAGAGATTGGTTCTGCACAGTTCTGCTAGGTACTCACAATATATTTTAAAATAGGCCTCGCCACGGATCTGGTCTGGTTTTGGACTGGACTCCGGTTCAGCTCTCTGGTTCTGCGAACAGCGGTCTGGGTCAGCTCTGCTCTGCTGGTCTAGCCTCTCTGGATTCTGGATACTGCTCTGCTTTCTAGGTACTGCTACAGGTTCTGGAGATTGATTGACTTGAAGTCTGGATCTCTGGATGTTGTATGGTCCGGCAGCATGCTCCGCAGCAAATGGAATTGAATTTCCCTATCTGTCCTGACTGTCTGCTTTTATATGTTTTGAAAGTGGGTGGAGAGGCTAGCTTTCTAGGCCCTACCCCTCTCCACTTGTCATTGGCCACTTCCTCCTCTTCCCCTTGATTGGGGGAATGAAATGAAGTGTCATCATGATGAGGTCTTTTTATGATACAGAGAACCCACCCCTGTCAACTTTACACACAATCTATATCTGATACAAATACATACTTCCCCGATAGACAGTTGTTTGGCATTGCATACACACATCATGCATTTACTGATGGTAGCCCCTGTTCCAATTCTGTCGTTTCTAGGAGCTTGGGTTAAAAAATGGCAACATATTTCACTTTTTGGTCGGGTCACCAATATTGGATTTGTCCCCGCATTTACACAAATGTTCGCAAAGCATGTGGGCATTAGGTGGTGGAGTGTCAGATTTTTAACATACATACATTTAGAGTAATATCCTCTTTTCCGCTAAAACCCCCCGAACATACCACCGGGTCCTACCACTTCTTCAAATGTGCACAGAAAAATCACAAGAATAATGATATCACTTATAAAATTTTCACAAGTCCGCTCTATGAATGATCCATCTTTTTAGATTTATGTTCTGGCCCCAAAGGGGTGTGGTTTCCCCCCAGCACAAGGTTGAATTTCTGGTTTTTCCAGTTCTGCCAAGCCAGCTTGCTCTCACAGGCAGTGCTCCTCCCCTTTCCTTCCAGGAGGAAGCCACTTTTACGACACCCATAATAAAACATTTACCTGAGTCAGGACAGGGCTGTGTTCAATTTCCTGCAGAGCCCAGGTAATTCAATCAGAGAAGTGTCATATCCCTTTTGGTGGGAACAGCAAAAGGCAGCTAGGCCTGGGAACACAGCTATTGTGCAAGTCTCAACTCCTGTCGGGGGTAGCTGGTGGGCAGAATTCAGTTTCATTAAGCCAGGATTCAGATAAAATGTCACTTTTTGTTCCCCAGTTTAAGTCAAGACAATTTTTACATATGCAGCTAGAATGCTGATTCTAAGTTCAAAACTATGACATTTTAACAGTGACAAACTATGTGACACTCAAAAGTTGGTCACTCAGTTAATTTAAACATTTTCGATATTTGGTAGTTTTAAATCCAGTTTCAGTTAGGCTGCTGCAGACCTGCAGAGCTCAGCCAGTCTTGTTATGAACATTCAAGTCACTTCAGAATATAACTTTACATTGTATCCACCTCTCAGTAAGTCTTTCTTTGGCTTGCTTTGGGTTCATTTATTCAGTTTTACACAAATGTCTGGTGGTTTTAAAACGCCGGCTTTCTGATAGTGGTGAGTACTGGTAATGCAACCATTTTTGGGATTTAAGAAATTAATTCCCCACAGTTCTAGGTTGTTTTTGGCAATCAGCATTGCCATTCCCAATGGTTTCAGGCTACTGTGTGGGTAGTCCAATGGTGGTTTTAGGCAGTGCCCTTCTGTGCCCATAACATCGGCAAAAATGGGTGGCAGCCTATTCTTCATGCATTTCCCTGGGCATTTTCTGGGAAGCTCTGGCTATCATGATGTTTTCAATGCCAGTACTGCACAGTTTTTGTGGTAGGGCTCGGATGCATGGGTAAAAACATACCACAAGCCCCCCTCTTGCTATGGCCATTCTGTTTCACTGATGGAACTTGCAAGATTTGGGATGTTTCCTCATCTTCTTCCAATAGATGGCACAGTTCAGCACCTTTTTCTCCATCCGGTCGGATCGATCGGTTCTCCTCGCCGGTCCTGATGGGAAGATTGGGCGGTACTCCGGGCCCCTTGCGTCTCTGCTCCCGGTCTCCGGATCGTCCTCCCTGGCCAGTCTGAAGGTTTTCTTTCTCCTAGAGCGACAAAGGAAGAGCGGCAATACCTATTCATAGACATTTTTCCCCCACCATTGATATAGTGGGGTGGCATATAAATTTATAGTCAAAACATATGAACATGCACATTTCTTTTTGCATTCAAAAACGAAAACACCCACATTGAGAAACTCAGAATTTGATAGGCGATATATAGGATATTTTAAGTTAGAACTGAATTAATCTGAGACAGTACCCTCTAGGATTCCAGAGGATTCCTCCAGTTGTTGCACAGTGTGCCTGGGATGGCAACACTTCAACTGGTTAATGTGGACCCACTTGTCTTCCCCCTCTGCCAAACCGCCTTTGGGGATGCGGATCTTGTAGGCCACAGGGGAGATCTTGTCTATAATCTCAAAGGGCCCCTTCCATGTAGGCAAAAATGTTCGCTGTTTGGTCTGGTTCCTTTGGAAATTGTATAGATAGACCCAGTCCCCCACCTGATATTCCTTCCTGGAAGTTTTCAGGTCATAGTGGGTCTTCATACTCTCAGCTGATCTTTCTAGATTCCGCTGAGCATAGGCAAAAGCATGTGAAGGTGTTTTCTTAAATTCTCCACATACTCATGAGTTGTGGAGGCATTTATCAACATTTGCTCTTGGGTTCTGTAGAGCAAATGCTGAGGAAGCACCATCTTGCGTCCAGTCATCAACTCAAATGGTGACATTTTGGTTGCAGAGGAAGGGGTAGATCTGATGGCCCTTAGGACCAGAGGTAATCGGATATCCCAACTTGGCCCAGAATCTGCCACAAACTTCTTTAATATGCTCACAATGGTTTGGTTATATCTCTCTACTGCCCCAGAAGAAGCTGGCCTGTAAGCAATGTGTAGCTTTCTCTTGACCCCCAGTATCTCCCACATCTTTGTCATTACTTCACTGGTGAAGTGGCTACCTCTGTCTGACTCAATCCTTTGAGGTAGACCAAAACGGTAAAAGATGTGGTTAATCATCAGGGCAGCTGCTGTTTCTGCCTTGCAATTTGGGGCTGGGAGACATTCCACCCACTTGGTAAGCAAGCATGTAACGGTCAACATGTACTTGTTTCCTCTAGTCGAGCGAATCACAGGGCCTACAAAGTCGATTTGTAAATCTGACCATGGCAGTCTCATCCCCCTCTTTTGGAGAGGCGCCCGGTGTGTGAGGGATGTTCGCTGAAATTGTGCACACACAAGACAACCCTTCAAGTATTGGTTGAGGTCCTGGCCCATGTGTGGCCAGTATGCAACCTCTCTTAAGATTTCCAGTGTTGTGTGAAACCCCCTATGACCGGCGGTGGCCGCATCATGGTCGTGACTTAACATCGGGCTTCGGAATGAGGTAGGAACCACCCACTGATCGTGGCCAGCTTTGGATTTCCTTACCAACAAACCGTCTTGGATCCGGAACATTTTTGGACATTTCATCAACACGCTAAGGTCCTCTTTCCCATTGTAATCGGTATCCGTCAGGGGAAAGTTCTCAGGGTCCTCAATGTGTTGGTAAAATTTACCAATTATTGGATCCCCCTTCTGAGCGGTAATCAAATCAGCATCAGGGGTCTCCTTGCTCCATTGGGCAGTTGACAGATCATTGTGAGCATTTGTCTGGGACCTAGTGATAGCAGTGACCTGGATTTCCCCCAACAGGGACTCAATCTCAATTAGATCCCCTTGGATGGCCCCGGTTTTGGCCAGCTGGTCAGCTAAGTCATTTCCAGTTTTGTCTGGTCCCTCTACTTTGGAATGACCCTTGATCTTTTTCCAGTAGATGGTCATCTCATTCAAGGTGACCAGATCATCAATGTTTTGGATCAACTTCCCATGTTTCAAGGGTTTGTTGTTAGCACATATCATGCCTCTGGTTTTCCAATTAACCAGGTGCTCCACGAACCCGTTCCGTACATAATCAGAATCTGTGAATATGACCAGTTCGTGGAGTTGATGTTGGACAGCAGTGAGGATGGCTTGATGCACAGCCATCCATTCTGCCACCTAACTACTTTGGGGACCAATTTTGTATCCAGCGGAGGGTTCTGGGAACTTCTTCACCCATGCATTCCCTACGCCAGCCACCAGTTCTTTCTCCCCGTCGTTGTCAACATGGTACGAGCATCCATCCACATAGACAGTGGGAATTCCCTCACACTTGTCCTCTTCAAAGACTTTGTGTGGGGAATTAAGGTATGCCTCCGTGTTGTCCTTGATTTTTAGACTTTCGTCCTCGAGACAGTTTTCTCTGGCACAATCATGCAAGTCAGCCAGACCTTGCACGGGGGGACTCTTCTTGTTTTGGCCATATCTGACCTCCACAGGAAAGCCTTGCATTGACAGAATCCAGGAAGTAATTCGGGAATTACTCACATTTCCGGCCCGGATTCTGTCACTTTGGAGATATTGCAGAGGCTGGTGTGGAGTCTCCACTATGATGTGTTCCTCATGGATAAATGGGCGGTAATTCTTCAATGCCCACACCGTTGCCAGGAGTGCCTTCTCACAATCATTGAATTTTTCCTCCACCGAGGATGAAGTTTTGCTCGCATAGGAGATTACTTTATTGACCTTGTCATGCTTTTGGTATAATACTGCCGTCAAGCACGTATTAGAGAACCCAGTCTCCAGGAAGAACTCCTTGTTTCTGACAGGGTGAGCTAGGCAAGGCGCATGTGAGAGGCTTCTCTTGAGTTGTTTTACCGCCTCGGCTTGTTCTGGACCCCATTCCCACTTGACCCCCCCCTTCAGGAGATGAATCAGGGGTCTGGTGATCTCTGCGTAGCCCTCAATGAAATTTCTGCTGTAATTAGTCAGTCCAAGGAGGCTCCTTAGTTCCCGCAGAGTTGTGGGGTCTTTCAGTTTCTAAAGTGCTTCCACTTTCTTTTCCTGGGGACAGAGACCCTGAGGAGTAATCTCATGCCCCAAGAAATTAACACGGGTTCTACACCACTGTGCTTTCTGAAAGGAAAGTTTTGCTCCAGCGGCCCTCAACTGGGTCAGAACATAACGGATCTCCGCTATGTGTTCCTCTACAGATGAACTTTTGATGAGGACATCATCTGCATAAGCCAGGTTATCCCTCGCACCCAGGTCGGGCATGGCCTTATGTAGGAAAATGTTGAATTCATTGCTGGAGTTGAGGTATCCGAAGGGAGTCCGGGTCCATGTGTACTGCTGGCCCCCAAAGGTAAAAGCCAGTTTGTATTGGTCCTCCCTATTGACAGGCACATTCCAGTATCCATTGGTCAGGTCTATTGCAGTGAATACCTGTGACCCCTGGATCTGGGCCAGCCCTTGGTCAATGTAGGGAAGAGGCCATCGGGAAGTATGGACCCGTTTGTTGAGCTCCCTAAGGTCAGCGCAGAGTCTCCACTGGCCGTTTGGCTTTAATATTCGCAGCACCGGATTATTGAAGGTGCTGTGGACGGGACGGATTATTCCCCTGGACTCAAGGTTCTTAATTATTTCAGTAAGGTACTCCATTGATGCGAGAGGCAAGCGATATTGCTTCACAAACATTGGAGTCATGCCAGGGTCCGTGGGGATTGTTGTTGTGTGGATGTCGGTGCGACCACAGTCATATGAGTCTACCGCAAAGAGATCTTGGAAATCCAAGAAAACTTGTTTCATCTTTTGCTTTTGTTCCAGAGTCACACAGGCATCAGCTAGGTTGACTCTCTCTTCCACCATCTGCCTGAAGCCTGGAAAGACTTCTGGTTTGGCTATCTCAGCGGCCTCCTCCAGCTGGGTGGAGAAGTCCCTGGTCAGAGTGCTGATTTGGACTGGAGGCCTCAGGTGGGAAAGGCAACCCTCATGGACCTGGAAAATCACCTCATCCTTCCTGAAGTCACAAGTCACATCTTCCTTGCCATAAGGGCAAGAAGTGTACACCAGGACGTTCCCCCCATGGCGGGTAAAAATCCTGTCTGGTGTTGTATTGTCCTCACTGTCACTTTCAAAACAGTCCTTGGGGATTGGTCCTAACAGTTCATTTCCTAAATCGATGGAAAAATGTCGGTCATCAACCTCCATTCCAATAATGGTGCCTGCGGCTAGAGTAATACTCTTTAAGTCGTTGTTATCCACCTCTATTGGAATGGTGTCATGTTCTATGTTGACTAATGGTGTTGGGTTTAGCCCCATCCCTTGCTGTTGGAGAGAAGCATTTAGATTAATATAAGCATCAGGGTTTTTCAATTTTTGTCCTCTTTTAACTTTCACTTCCAGGGAGAAATGTCGGGTCCTTTCTGGGATGGTGACTTCCTCTTTGATCTGAATCTCAACTGCATAAGGTAGCAATTGAGCTGACCTAAATGCTTTTTCTGGATCATCAAAGCCCATGGGATTATCCGCTAATCGGGACCAAGCTTTGAAGTTTATTAGGTCCAAACTAATGGCAAAGCGATTGAGAATGTCACTGCCTAAGTAAAAAGCGGCAGTGATGTCTCACACGACCCAACAATTGTGGACTATGCTCTTGTTGCCAATGGAGATTTTGAGAATACACCTGCTTGGCAGGAGATGTTTGGAATTGGGTGCTTCCAGTTCCATTTCCCGTTTGTCTATCAGTTTGAATGTGGGAATGGCTGGATCTTTTGGGAGTTGGCGGAACATGGCTTCGCTGATGAAGCTCTTACCGATGTTCACACACACTCGAGCGAGAACAGAGTCCTTCCCATCATTTAACTGAACAGGGATGAACAACTGCTCTCCAATTTGCTGAATATCAGCCAGGCTCTGAGCTGATTTCACATCTTTCTGGACTATAGGAGTGGGAGTTTCTGATTGTGGATTAGTATAGAATTTCAGAGTGTTTCCTTCCAGCGTGGAATACCACTTTAGACTGGAAGGAAGGTTGATTTTCAGAAATAGAGAGGACCCCCCATCACAAGTCTGTTGTCCTACTGCTATTACTGTCACGTCTGGAATCTGGTTGTTCTGGAAGTGAAATTCTACTTGGTCAGATTTTTGTTCAACCATGTGGCATGTGCCGTTTAAACTAACATGGTTTACACTCTGTTTTAATTTTATGGGTCGGCTAGTCTGGGTCCAGAGGACCTTGTTTACGCAATCTATTAGGGGTGACAACCTTCTCAGGAGGTCATTCCCTAGTAAACAAGGGGTGCCCTCTGGAGTCACAACTATGACCGGGTGTTTCAACTTGTGTCGCCCAATTTTAATGTCCAAATCTGCCGTCCCCTCGACGGAAATTTCCTTCCCGTCAAAGTTCTGGTGTTGTCCAGGAAGTGAGGTGAGAGGAATTTGGTAATTCCCTCCCCTTCCTGCATTCAGTTCATCAAAGGCCCTTCTGGACAGAAGGGTAGCTTGAGATCCCGTGTCCACCAGCGCTAAAATTGTGCCCTGCCCCTGTACTTGTACCCGGGCATAATATCTTCCCTCCTTCTCCTCAAGGGGGCACAGATAATGCACATTTTTGGACAACTGGTGGGCTAACTTTCTGGTTTTGGACATTGCAAGAGAAGAAATTTGGGCAGAATTCTGTGGAGAGCCTTGGGAATCTGAAAGAAAAAGTTGGCAACTGGAGATCAGAGCCATTGTGGGTTCCCCTCGTTCTGGTTCTGGGCCACCCCCCCTTTTTGGAGGCAGTCATGGGGATTTTGGTATTGTGAGTTCTGGGATGAGATGATGGGCGGCGGTAGCTCAGTCTCCATATCTCCCCAGTCTGAATTGGCATCCCTTGGGACCCATTTTTCCTTGGGAGGAGTTCCTCCATCTCTGAAGGAGAAGGTCCTTTCCCCAGGATCCTCTGAGGATCCCTCCCTCTCAAATTGGAAGACCTGTACCTCCTCCACAAAGTGGGTCTGTTTGGGTCCTTTGTTTCTCCTACCCCCCCTCTGCTCCTTGGGAGGCGGGCTTTCAGGGGCAGGAGATTTTGTTTCCGGTTCCTGGTTTTCCAGGGGCTGTTTACAAGTTTGGAAGGAAGCTTCCTCCAAGGCTTTACACCCCCCTTCCCCTTGTGCCTCCTCCCTGGGAACCGGTGGGTTGTCGGGGTGCTGCCCCCGTCATTGCTCTGGAGCACCAAGCCCAGAGTTTGGTGCATTCTGTGCCGGCATGCCCATCTGAGGGTTCTGCTGAGCCCTTAGCATGCAACCAAGCTCCTGTGCCAGGTTCTGAACCTATGGCTCTTACAGGGAAACCCGCTCAAGCTGATACGGGGCCCTGTGTTCTCCCCTGGGCTGATCCCGGGAAGGGTAGCTATCCCTTCTCTCTTAATATCCCGGATTGGGAAGATTTGGGTACCCCTCCACCCTTGGCCTCCCCTCTCCCGGATTAGGTTGTCTGGGCTCAGGGAATTGGGGAAAGAAGGATGGATGATTTTGGGGTTGGAAGTTGGTTGGATACCTGGGGAAAAAGTTCTGCCCAGGATTTGGAGAATTTCTGCCCTCCGGTGGGAAGTTAGGAGGGAAGTTCCCTGGGTTAGGTGCTTGGCTGGATCCCCCCCCTTGGGCTGGAGGAGTCCACACATAACCCAGGATGGGTCGATTTCCCTTGTAACGGGGACTTACATAATCAGGAGAGCGAGGGACCCCATTTGTGGGGCTGCCTCCTTGGCTCCCTGTCTGTGACTGGCCCGAGGACCTTCTGGGCCTAGCATTATTAGGTGCAGGTAGGTTTTTAGGCCCCCCCATCTCCAAATCCAAAACAGGGGCAACCTTTACCTCTGCCTCCTTGGCAGCAGCAGGGGTGCTGTTGGTTTTGGGGTTTTTGGGCTGGTTTTTGTTTCCCCCCGGTTTCTGCACCTCGTAGATGCGGGTGGCTTGTTCAATGACCCATTCTAAAGATCTTTTCTCATGAAAATCTCTCACAAGCTGGTTCATTATGTATTTGGGCAAGGCATGGAAAAAAGTATTAACAAATTCTCTACTGTCTGTGCGTACCCTTCTGGTGGTCTGCGCAAAGGCACGTTTCAGTTCTTGCACAAATTCTTGTGGGGCCTGATCCTCCCCACATTGCAAATTGTAGGCTGCCTTGCGAGCCTCTTGAGGATTTCTGTGAACAGAAAAATGTTTCAAGATGGCCGCCTTATAGGTGGACCATCTTAAATGATTTTGGTCCTCCAGCCCCGCAAAGAAACTGGAGTATTCTGGTGAGAAGGTCCACTTTACATATTGGATACAGCTTTGGCTGTCCTTCAAATGAAAAGTCTCCATCATTTTCTCATAGAGCTCCAAGTGTTCCCAAACAGAGTACTTGGCGTTCTTATGATAAGGCGTGATGACACTCCTGATTGCCTTAATCTGTTTCAATGGGTCCTTAAGCAAGGCCCTTTTTGCCTTATTGGCCTTTTTGGTTCGGGTAACCCTGGTCCATTCATCCTCTGATTCAGAGGCACTGCTCCCAGAGGTTCCTGTCTGCTCTTCCAGGTTTTCCCGGATTCTGCGAGCCTGGGAGTGGCTGGCAGAATGTGGGGACCTGGTCTCCTGTGTCCTGCGCCGTTCCGAGGAGTCTTCAGATTCCTCGTTGCTGCCAGGATTTGATGGGTACCCCCCCACTGACCTAACTGGGCAGAAGTTTTCAGGATGCCCCTAATGGGCCTATTCTCCTGGGGTTCCCCACTAAATTGCACTGTGCTTGGGTGCCCATACCCGGATGCCCGCCCATCCATTCCTGGGAGGTACTGGCCTATGAGCCCCATGCTTCTGGCTGGATAGTAATCTACCATCCCTGTGGCCCGGTGCTCATGTGCGCCACGGGACAGGGGGGTGGCAGAGTCCAGGGACTGAGAGAGATAAATGCCTCTGGTACTAGGGCTCCTGAGGTTATGCTCAGGAGTTTCCTTTTCCCAGCGAACCTGGTCTCTATCCGCCCCTGCTCCCTGTTGCAATGCAAGAGCCTGCGCCTTCCGTTCCTCAGTTAAGGCCTTACTAGACTCAATCAGTCTCTCCTGCATCGCTACCTGTTGTTGGAGCCTAGTATTGTGCTGGCAGAGAGCCTCATTCTCTCTCTGCGTTTCCTGATTGGTCCTGGAGCACTGGGCCAGTCTTTGCTGCAGGAGGGTTACCTCCTGAGCTGTGTCCCTATTGGCCTACTCCTTTCTTGCCAGAGCATCCTCCACCTTCCTGGTGTGCTCTAACAAGTTCTGGTGTTCTTTTTGGAGGTCACCCAGTCCCTGGAGGGCCAGGTGATTTTCTTCCATTTTCCTTTTTAAGTGGTAGACTTCCTGGCCTAAGGTATCCCTTTCCTGACTAAGAGCCTGCATCTGTGCCGCCAGGTCGTCCCTTTGCCTTTGGAAGGCACCAGTTTTCTGGCGCTCCTCGTCAAACTCTGCCTGGGTATCCAGGTCTTTCAAAATCAGTTTATCGCTCTCTGACTTCTCCCTATCTAGGTGGCTTTGCAGGGTGACTACCTGCTCAGCACATGCCCTATTGAGGTCTAACTGTTGCTCCAGCTTTTTCTGGCTCTGCAGTAGGGAGTCCAAACCTTCTTGGTACTCCTTCTGCAAGACCAGAAATCTGGTATCCTGGTCCGCCTTTTCCTGTTGCAGCACATCCATATCCCCCTTTATTTTAGTGATGTACCATCTGCTGTCATTTTCTGACTCCTGGCTCCTGAGCAGCCTCTGCTCAGAAGAGTCCAGATCAGATTGGTCCTTCTGTAATGCCAGCAGGTGCCTACTCGCCAGATCTTGGCCTTCAGCACATTTGTCCTGCATGGCTCCCATATGTAAATATAAATATGCCGCTACCCTGGCAATCTTGTGGTGCTCATCTTTGGCCTTCGGGGCCATGTATAGTTCACTCAGGGCCACATGTAGGGGACCCTGATCTCCCCATATATCTGACCCTGTTTCAGTGACCTATTGCGCGATTGCCTGCAACCAGACCGTTTGGTCCTGATGAGTCCACTCACCTCTCACAAATAGCTTATGTAAGAAGTGTTCTCTGGCTATTTTCATATCTACCAAGGTCGTCATTCTGGAATTTGAGTTCCTTCCTGACTTACAGAAATTATTATTTTATTTTTGCAAAACAGACCTTTTTCTTAGAGCGTTCCTTTGAGGAGTGCTTTACAGCGTAACACAGCGTGGTGATCCGACCGGATATGTGTATCTGGTCAGCTGGCACACTGTATTAATCTGCACAAATGGTAAATTTAACCCAGAATATCCCGGCTCGAGCCCCCACTTTGTAAGAGGATTCAATTCAACACGACAGCTAAGTCAATGCCTAGTCTGGGATACTGAATGGAAACCCTTATTGATATATCTTTACGTCCAGTTCATGCGTTCTGGATGACTATCCCTATATAACACCCCTCTCTTGGAATCCCCCTGACCCCACTGAGCCAAGAAGTAGTTCTGTTTTGCAAGTTTAAACGGTTTATTTGATAATTTAAACAATATATATATATATATATATCACACTTTATAATAAATTGATAATTGAATATCACACTTAATATGAGCAGTAATCAATAATGGATAGTCTGGCACTAGCACACTTGTAAATAGGAACAGAAGAATAAGGTGGTAGAGAATACTTTATATAAGTTCAGATGGATGCAATGTTGAATGAAAATGCAATACAGAAAATACTCAATATGATTTCAACAAAACAATGTAATCACTTTTCTCTGGCAATCCACTCCCCCCCTTATGCAATGTAAGTAAATGAAGGGGAGAGCACACAGTTCTTAGAAATGCAATCAAATGGAATTCAGTTCACCCCAGCAAGCTTAGAGGAAAACAGGTCGGAGTTTTAACACAGGCCCAAAATGCTTTGAATGTGGTTTGCAAGGAAGTGAAAAATATGCTAAAATGCTTTTAATTCCCTTTAGGAGGTTCAGGGTGAGTGAAATATACTTGGGATGAGTTCAGGCTCACTTTAGCAAGGATCTAGGAGCAACTAGCAGGTTAAACGAATTTTTGGCAAAGAAAAGCAATGAAGCTGCTGTTTTCACACGTGTCTGGATTTTTAACCAAATTGCAAATTGCGGTAAAATTCGCGAGTGCAAGAATCGTGATTACGGTAGAGTATACGGAGAAGCAAGTCGGTTCTAAGCTTCTTGAAAAGCTGAGATTCTAAGCTTTCAGAGGAGAGTTAAACCAAGTTCCTAGCCCAAACGGTTCCAGAGATACGGACGATTAAATAAAGGTAGTTTTTCGGATTTGAAATTTTAAAAGTTCAAAGCGACAGGTTACAGCTTGCAGCTAGAAAATGACAAGTGACAGCTTTGCAAATGACAGGTGACAGTAAGGAGGCAGTTCTGGTTAGATTAAAATAGATTGAATTATATTATTTTAACTAAGAGATTGGTTCTGCACAGTTCTGCTAGGTACTCACAATATATTTTAAAATAGGCCTCGCCACGGATCTGGTCAGGTTTTGGACTGGACTCCGGTTCAGCTCTCTGGTTCTGCGAACAGCGGTCTGGGTCAGCTCTGCTCTGCTGGTCTAGCCTCTCTGGATTCTGGATACTGCTCTGCTTTCTAGGTACTACTACAGGTTCTGGAGATTGATGGATTTGAAGTCTGGATCTCTGGATGTTGTATGGTCCGGCAGCATGCTCCGCAGCAAATGGAATTGAATGTCCCTATCTGTCCTGACTGTCTGCTTTTATGTGTTTTGAAAGTGGGTGGAGAGGCTAGCTTTCTAGGCCCTACCCCTCTCCACTTGTCATTGGCCACTTCCTCCTCTTCCCCTTGATTGGGGGAATGAAATGAAGTGTCATCATGATGAGGTCTTTTTATGATACAGGGAACCCACCCCTGTCAACTTTACACACAATCTATATCTGATACAAATACATACTTCCCTGATAGACAGTTGTTTGGCATTGCATACACACATCATGCATTTACTGATGGTAGCCCCTGTTCCAATTCTGTCGTTTCTAGGAGCTTGGGTTCAAAAATGGCAACATATTTCACTTTTTGGTCGGGTTACCAATATTGGATTTGTCCCCGCATTTACACAAATGTTCGCAAAGCATGTGGGCATTAGGTGGTGGAGTGTCAGATTTTTAACATGCATACATTTAGAGTAATATCCTCTTTTCCGCTAAAACCCCCCTGAACATACCACTGGGTCCTACCAAGTCTTCAATTGTGCACAGAAAAATCACAAGAATAATGATATCACTTATAAAATTTTCACAAGTCCGCTCTATGAATGATCCATCTTTTTAGATTCATGTTCTGGCCCCAAAGGGGTGTGGTTTCCCCCAGCACAAGGTTGAATTTCTGTTTTTTCCAGTTCTACCAAGCCAGCTTGCTCTCACAAGCAGTGCTCCTCCCCTTTCCTTCCAGGAGGAAGCCACTTTTACGACCCCCATAATAAAACATTTGCATGAGTCAGGACAGGGCTTTGTTCAATTTCCTGCAGAGCCCAGGTAATTCAATCAGAGAAGTGTCATATCCCTTTTGGTGGGAACAGCAAAAGGCAGCTAGGCCTGGGAACACAGCTGGTGTGCAAGTCTCAACTCCTGTCGGGGGTAGCTGGTGGGCAGAATTCAGTTTCATTAAGCCAGGTTTCAGATAAAATGTCACTTTTTGTTCCCCAGTTTAAGTCAAGACAATTTTTACATATGCAGCTAGAATGCTGATTCTAAGTTCAAAACTATGACATTTCAACAGTGACAAACTATGTGACACTCAAAAGTAGGTCACTCAGTTAATTTAAACATTTTCGATTTTTGGTAGTTTTAAATCCAGTTTCAGTTAGGCTGCTGCAGACCTGCAGAGCTCAGCCAGTCTTGTTATGAACATTCAAGTCACTTCAGAATATAACTTTACATTGTATCCACCTCTCAGTAAGTCTTTCTTTGGCCTGCTTTGGGTTCATTTATTCAGTTTTACACAAATGTCTGGTGGTTTTAAAACGCTGGCTTTCTGGTAGTGGTGAGTACTAGTAATGCAACCATTTTTGGGATTTAAGAAATTAATTCCCCACAGTTCTAGGTTGTTTTTGGCAATCAGCATTGCCATTCCCAATGGTTTCAGGCTACTGTGTGGGTAGTCCAATGGTGGTTTTAGGCAGTGCCCTTCTGTGCCCATAACATCGGCAAAAATGGGTGGCAGCCTATTCTTCATGCATTTCCCTGGGCATTTTCTGGGAAGCTCTGGCTATCATGATGTTTTCAATGCCAGTACTGCACAGTTTTTGTGGTAGGGCTCAGATGCATGGGTAAAAACATACCACACCCTGGAGCACCAGGCCAGGCCCAGCACCCCCGGAAGCAGGCATCATGCCCTCGGGTAAAAGCCCAGCGGCCCCTTATAGGGGCTCTTTGGACTCAGTCCTGGCGCCTTTGGTGCCAGGCTCATGTTGGACATCAGTCCTGGCGCCATAGGCACCAGGCTCATAACGGGAGGTGTTTTGTGCACTTACCTGATGCAGACCATGCTGCACGCTTCAGGCCTCCCTGAGACCTGAAAGGGACTATTTTTTCATAGGGACTATTTTTTCACTCGGGCGTGGCCAGGGAAGGAAACATACCTAGTTGGGGAAGGATACATACCTGAGACTTCTTTGGAGGCTATTTAAGCCACCCCCAGACAGCAGCTCATGCTTCGCGTTGTTCTGCTTCCTGCAGCTTAACGCTCACCGTGTCTGCTCCTGCTCCTGGACTCCAGTCACGCCCGCCTCGAACCTGGAAGACCTGCAAGGAAGGAAGAGAAGAGAAAGGTGAAAACCAAGGACTATTTCAAACTTCTTACCTGCATCCGGAATCTTCTCGCCAGCATCCCTGAAGAAAGACTTCCATTTAAAAGCATCCCGTTGCTCGCTGCAGCGCCACGCTTCACTCACCTGTCCTTGAGACATCTCCCAGCTCCATTGCGGCTGTCAGCATCGGACGCCACATCTCTGCACCTATGGGAGAGAGCAAGAAACAAAAGGGTGAGCAGAAGGAACACAGAAGCAAAGCCTGATTAACAGCCATAATACTTACCGGCTTTTCTTCCACATTTCGGGTCGGCGCCGCCCCGTTGGCAGGTACCGTACCCCAGCCCCTATGGGGAAAGGACAAGAGACATTTCTGGGGAATGATAAGGACATTTAGAGGGATCACCCTCATCACTACTCACCTCGGCAGTTTAACCCCTCGACGCATCGCCTTCATTCTGCACCTGAAATAAAGGACAGATCACAGGTTAGAAAGACAACATAAAGGGGGCCTCACTTGAACTTTGAACTTTCATACTTACGGCGCATCGCTCAGGAAAGTCAAGTGGATTTTGCCAGCGCCATTCTCAAAACCAGTGAAGTAACTGGACGAACGCGCGCCCCTGCACCAGAAGCAGGATGGAGAGTTCATCCTTCCAAACCATAAGGTGAGCTTAAACTGGGGTTTGGAGGAAGTTAGAGAGGAACGAAGGGGGAAAAAGGGGAGCTAGCACACTATTCTGCAGACTGTTAATCCCCTTTCTTATCTGCAGAAGGATATTCCTACGGGCCAGGCAAGCACGATTTGGAGGTCCTGTCCAATCGGTGTTCCGGGTCCTGCACATCACGCTAGAAGAGGCCACAGCAATCCAGACTAGAGCAGCGCCCCCGTGGGAACCAGGTGAGCGTTACAGAACGCGAAGCCTTCCTACAAATTCCCACCCAGGCGCTATGGAAACTTCCGAAACTGACCAGTTGGCCCAATTACTGGGGGAATTACGGGCCGAAGTACACGCCGCTCGTCAAGAGACTAGTGCCCTCTGGAGGGAAGTGATTGTAATAAAGGATAGAGCTGATGACCTGGCTAGACAGCTTTTGCAAGGTCAAGCTGGACAAACTCCTTTACCCGGTTCCAGGGGGAACCCCGCTCCTGTTGTCGCCAATAACCCGGTGCAGATTAATCTACCTGGAAACATGCCGCTGGCCCCACCTGAACGCTTTGCTGGGGACCCCAAACGATTTGCCGTATTCATGAATCAGTGTCGTTTGCACTTCCTATGCAGACCTGGGGCCTTCCCTAATGATCAGACCAAGGTAGCCTTTGTGTTGTCATATCTCAGCGGCTGTGCTGCCGATTGGTCAGTGCCACTGGTAACTCAAGATGACCCGATTCTTCGTGATTTTCAAGGATTTCAAACAAGCATGGAAAGGTTATTTGCTCGACACTCCCAGGGACAGGCTCTGGATGACGAACTTCTATCTCTGCGACAGGGCAATCAAGACCTTCCATCCTACATTGCAACCTTCAATAGACTAATTGTGGAAACTGGTTGGCCAGAGGATAACAGAATCACGTTATTCTATCGAGGTCTACGCGGAGAACTTATAGATGTCCTGGCACAAGTTGTAAATCCGCCCCAAGAATGCACTGAATATATAGACTTAGTGGTCCAATTGGATCACAGGCTGCAAAACACAAAAGCAGATCGGTCCAAGTTTGAAACCCGGGTGTTGGTCAAGACCCACGCTAACCCCAAGGGGGCTGATGGCTCGGAGCCTATGCAAATCGGAGGGGTTAAAGGACCCCTAACTCAAAAAGAACGGAAAAGAGGACGGCAGATGCAATTATGCCTTTATTGTGGGTCCTCTGGACACTTTCTACGAGATTGCCCGGTTAAGCCGCCCAAGAAGGTGGTAGGAGCCGCTCATAAAATCCATGGAAACTCTGTATCGGGAAACGACCACGCCCGGCAAGCGTAGGGATCCGCTTGCCGAGCTTGAAAACTAACTCTCAGACCTCGCATTTCATTGTGCCAATGGTTCTCATAGATCCGGAACAGCCTAAACGGTTGCATGCTATAAAGGCATACATCGATAGCGGGGCTATAGGAAACTATGTGGATCGAGAATTGGTCTCTAGGATAAACCTCCCTCTGCATCCTAAAACCAACAAAGATGTCATCACCACATTAGATGGAACCGAAATTGCCTCTGGACCGGTACACATTCCACAGCTGAGGTGACACTTGTAGGTCCGGATGGCCATCGGGAGGCAGTTGTGTTTGATGTAATCAAGGCTCCACAGTTTCAGCTTATTCTCGGAATCCCTTGGTTAGAGACACATAATCCTTGAATTGATTGGCGAGCGAAGAGAATAACCTTCCCGGATTGTGCACAAACCTGCTACCCAGAAAATCCAAAGATTAATCTAGCATCAGTAACCTCTGTCCCCGTGCAACTACCTCCAGAGTACCAAGACTTTCAGGAGGTCTTCCAAAAGGAAAAGGCCAACACATTACCTCCCCACAGTTCGTACGATTGCCAAATCGATTTGGTGCCCGGTGCACAACCCCCTTGTAGCAGGATTTACGCCCTTACTGAACCAGAGAATCTGCATTTGAGACAATATTTAGATCAATACCTCGCCAATGGTTTCATTCGCCCGACAAAGTCCCCGGCATCCTCAGCTTTGTTCTTCGTGCCTAAAAAAGAAGGCGACCTTAGAACTTGTATCGATTACCGTGCATTGAACCAGATAACTGTTAAAAATCGTTACCCTATGCCTCTGATCCCTGAACTCCTTGACCAGGTGAAGGACGCTTGCGTATACACCAAGTTAGATCTCCGGGGGGCTTATCATCTGGTACGAGTAAAAGAAGGCGACGAATGGAAAACGGCCTTCCGTACAAAATATGGACTATTCGAATACCAGGTGATGCCTTTTGGGTTGTGCAACGCGTCTGCAGCCTTCCAATTCTTCATGAACGATGTCGTTCGGGAACTCATCGATGTCTGCGTTGTCGTGTATATCGATGGCATTCTTGTGTACTCCTCTTCGGAATCTGATCACAGAAAGCATGTCAGGGCCGTCCTAGAGAAACTGCGCCAGCACAAACTGTTTGCCAAGCTGGAAAAATGTGTTTTCCATACCACCGAGGTTGAGTTTCTCGGATTCATCCTGACACCTAAAGGGGTCCGAATGGATTCACGGAAAGTGGATGCCATCCTCAAATGGCCATCACCTAGTTCGGTGAAAGGTGTCCAAAGCATGCTTGGTTTTGCCAACTTTTATCGCAGGTTTATCCCGGAGTTTTCACGTGTGGTGCAACCCATCACTGCACTCTTGCGAAAAAATAAACGTTTTGAATGGACCGAGGAAGCCGAACAGGCCTTTCAAGAGTTGAAAGCTAAGTTCACGTCCGCACCTGTTTTGAAGCACCCACGTCCCGATCTCCCATATATAGTCGAAACCGATGCGTCCAGCTTAGCCATGGGAGCTGTCCTGTCTCAGAGAGACCCTGAAACCAACCAACTGCACCCCGTAGCATTTTGGTCCAGAAAGTTCTCGCCGCCGGAGATAAATTATGCGATCACCGATAAGGAACTATTAGCCATTAAGTCCGCATTTAAGGCTTGGCGGCATTATCTCCTCGGCGCCCGGCATACCATCACCGTGATCACTGATCACCGAAATTTACAATATTTAAAAACTGCCAAGGCTCAATCGTCTCGACAGCTCCGATGGGCTTTGTTCTTTGCTGAGTTCGATTTTGTAATCACCTACCGCCCCGGCAATAAGAATGGTAAGGCGGACGCTCTATCCCGAATTGGAATGGAAGAAATAGACACAAACTCAGGACCTGTGCCGATAATTCCCGAACAAAGAATTTTGGGGATAACCACTTTACAAACCCTTGAAGACATTCAAGCACGAGTGAAACAATTACTGGACTCTTCAGCCTTGCAGGATTGGATCAAAAGGGGGTCTAACTTTTCAGTCAAGGATGGCTTACCTTACTTCCAAGGACGCTTATTTTTGCCACAAAAGGAATTGTAAGAATTGGTTATTTCCTGTCATCATGATACCCTGATGGAAGGACATCCTGGCATTGCCAAAACAGAGGAAAAGGTTAAACGACAATTCTGGTGGCCTTCCTGGCGAAAGGATATTAAATCTTTCGTGATGTCCTGTGGAGTTTGTGCCCAAAACAAAGGTCAAAAGACAAGACCCGCCAGTCTTCTTCAGCCCTTAGACATTCCACCAGCACCTTGGCACACCTTGTCACTAGATTTTATCACGGACCTGCCCTCTTGTAATGGTTACAATACTATTCTGGTCGTAGTGGATTTGTTTTCCAAAATGGCCCACTTTATTCCGTTGAAAGGATTACCTTCAGCCTTTGTTCTTGTCAAGGAATTCCTCAAAAATATCATCCGTTTGCATGGATTCCCGTCCATACTAGTCTCCGATCGGGGAAGCCAGTTTATTTCTCATTTTTGGAAAAAGTGTTGTCAACTGGCACAAATCGACGTAAGACTCTCGACCAGCCACCACCCACAGACCGATGGTCAGACGGAGAGAACGAACCAGACCCTTGAACAATATCTACGGTGTATGTTGCACCAATCGGAGGGTAATTGGAAGGACATTTTATGGGTGGCTGAATATGCATACAATAACTCGATACACTCTGGAACTGGTCAGAGCCCCTTTTATACCCTATATGGACATCACCCTCGTACTTCAGACTTGGACTCACCTCTGAGCCTTGAAATGCCCGCAGTGGACCATTTGCATTCTACGATTACTCAAGCCTTCAAGGATGCAACTGCACATTTGCAACATGCGAAAGGGAAATACAAAAAGAATGCAGATCTGCATCGAAGAGAGGCGCCTCCATACCAAATAGGGGATCAAGTATGGTTGGCTACCAAACACCTATCACTAAAGGGGCCTCGAACTTTTAATCCAAGGTATTTAGGCCCTTACTCGATCAAAGCTATAATCAACCCAGTGGCAGTTAAGCTCGATCTACCAGCTAACATGCGGATTCACCCCGTTTTTCATGTGTCACTTTTGAAACCAGTGCACCCAGGAACCAGATTAACAAAGCCACCAGAACCGATTCAGATAGATGGGGAGCCTGAATTCGAGGTGAAGAACATTTTGGATTCTAAGATCTCAAAATCAAAACTTTTCTATCTAATTGATTGGAAAGGGTACGGGCCTCAGGAAAGGTCTTGGGAACCAAGTGATCACGTACATGCACCTCGGCTGGTAAAAAGGTTCCATCGGAATTTCCCAAACAAACCGAAACCTCCAGAAGGAACGACCTTGGGAGGGGCCCTGGGGGGGAGTGCTGTCATGATGCCTACCCCCGGAGCACCAGGCCAGGCCCAGCACCCCCAGAAGCAGGCATCATGCCCTCGGGTAAAAGCCCAGCGGCCCCATATAGGGGCTCTTTGGACTCAGTCCTGGCGCCTTTGGCGCCAGGCTCATGTTGGACATCAGTCCTGGTGCCATAGGCGCCAGGCTCATAAAGGGAGGAGTTTTGTGCACTTACCTGATGCAGACCATGCTGCACGCTTCAGGCCTCCCTGAGACCTGAAAGGGACTATTTTTTCATAGGGACTATTTTTTCACTCTGGCGTGGCCAGGGAAGGAAACATACCTAGTTGGGGAAGGATACATACCTGGGACTTCTTTGGAGGCTATTTAAGCCACGCCCAGACAGCAGCTCATGCTTCGCGTTGTTCTGCTTCCTGCAGCTTAACGCTCACCGTGTCTGCTCCTGCTCCTGGACTCCAGTCACGCCCGCCTCGAACCTGGAAGACCTGTAAGGAAGGAAGAGAAGAGAAAGGTGAAAACCAAGGACTATTTCAAACTTCTTACCTGCATCCGGAATCTTCTCGCAAGCATCCCTGAAGAAAGACTTCCATTTAAAAGCATCCCGTTGCTCGCTGCAGCGCCACGCTTCACTCACCTGTCCTCGAGACATCTCCCGGCTCCATCGCGGCTGTCAGCATCGGACGCCACATCTATGCACGTAGGGGAGAGAGCAAGAAACAAAAGGGTGAGCAGAAGAACACAGAAGGAAAGCCTGATTAACAGCCATAATACTTACCGGCTTTTCTTCCACATTTCGGGTCGGCGCCGCCCCGTTGGCAGGTACCGTACCCCGGCCCCTATGGGGAAAGAACAAGAGACATTTCTGGGGAATGATAAGGACATTTAGAGAGATCGCCCTCATCACTACTCACCTCGGCAGTTTAACCCCTCGACGCATCGCCTTCATTCTGCACCTGAAATAAAGGACAGATCACAGGTTAGAAAGACAACATAAAGGGGGCCTCACTTGAACTTTGAACTTTCATACTTACGGCACATCGCTCAGGAAAGTCAAGTGGATTTTGCCAGCGCCATTCTGAAAACCAGTGAAGTAACTGGACGAACGCGCGCCCCTGCACCAGAAGCAGGATGGAGAGTTCATCCTTCCAAACCATAGGGTGAGCTTAAACCGGGGTTGGAGGAAGTTAGAGATGAACAAAGAGGGAAAGGGGGGAGCTAGCACACTATTCTGCAGACTGTTAATCCCCTTTCTCATCTGCAGAAGGATATTCCTACGGGCCAGGCAAGCACGATTTGGAGGTCCTGTCCAATCGGTGTTCCGGGTCCTGCGCATCACGCTAGAAGAGGCCACAGCAATCCAGACTAGACCAGCGCCCCCGTGGGAACCAGGTGAGCGTTACACCAGGAGCTTTGTGAACATTCTTGGAGCAGATTTGAGCCCAAAGGGGAGATCCAGAACTGATAATGGTGCCTGCCAATGGCGAACTGCAGTAATCGCGGATGGCCCATGAAGATGGGTACATGGTAGTTGGCATCCTTCAGATCGATCAACGCCATCCAGTCCCATCGTAGGACAGGCGGTATGATGTTCTGCAGGGTTTCCATCTTGAATCACTGTGCTCGCACTGAGACATTCAGACCCCCCAGATTGAGAATGAGCCAGAATACCCCAGGGTTTGGGGACCAGAAATACTCTGGTGTAAAACCCAGTCCCCCTCTGTACTGTGAGCACTGTGATGAAAGCCCTATTTCGAAGAAGGTCCCGGAGGGCCATGTGCATCGCTGAATGCTGACAGATGTCCCAGTGCAGAGGCATTACCCGGAGCCGTGACACCATGCACAATGCTGACAGATGTCCCAGTGCAGAGGCATTACCCAGAGCCGTGACACCAGAGGAGGGGAAGCAAAGTGCTTCTTGTACCCCAGGCAAACCTTACAATGAGCCCAAGCACCAGCGGCCGAGTGGTCTGAACCCGGGAAAAGTGAGCCAGCCTTCTTCTCATTGGCCAGCTGTGATTATCAGGACTTCTGATGCTTGTGTGGAAACCTTGGGCGTCAGAACAGGCCTCAGAAGTCATGTTTCTTGCGATCAGCACGAGACCGGAGAGCGTGAGGCTTAGCGGGAGGCCGAAACCCTCCGGCAAAGACAGGCACTGACTTCTTTCTCAATTTGTCCACATGTTTATCTGTTAGGAAAGATTTCCATTAGGTGCAATTTTCCATCCATTTATGGACCCCCCCCAAACGTTTTGCTTTTGTTTGGCTGACCTAACCTGACTATTCTAGTGGAACACAGCCTTCAGATGTGCTCCTCTGGGCTTTTTCTCATCTGTTATGGGGAAACTGACATGTCCTTCAGACTGTCAGTACTGGGAAACTATGTTTCCCTTAATGTTTGACTATGTTGCCATTTCTAGGTAACTTTTTATCTATGTGCCAAGTACCTTATAGTACTGTGCACAGGGGTCATTTTGTTTCATGGCCCTAGACATCCACTAAGGATTTTTTGGTGATTGTACAGTGTGCCTAGGATGAACTGTTGGCAGCAGTTTAGTTTTATAGTATTTTTACTTCTTTTTAACTAAGCATATCAAGTTTATCGCATTTGGCTGAAGACTGTGCCAGTGTCAAAAATGGCTGGGCCACAAAGTCTTTTGTTCTGTCCTTTGGCCATTTTGTCCTTTGTCTTCCCACAGGTCGAGCCAACCCAGGACTTTCTTATTTGGGCATCCTCGCATAAGAGCTGTGTTAGGACAGTTTTTCTGAAGTCCAACTAAGCTTGGAAAAACCATTCAACTGAGGCAGTACAAGGCTCGACTCTTAGTATAAGGCTGTACCACCTGAGGTCAGGGTAGTGTAGACAGAGCAGCCAGGCTTATTTTAGGAGGGAGAGAGGGCAGTAGATACAGTACAAGTGAAATTGTAATACAAATGATCCAAAGAAACACTAAAACACTATGGGCCTCATTACACGGTAGGCGGTAAGGGTTTATCGGTACCAGTATTTTACCGGTACCGGTAAACCCTTACCGCCTTACTACGAGGTCCCTTTGTGGGTTGGAGAATTTAATGCCTGCTTTTTGCAGGCGTTAAAAACCAACCCGCAAAGGGACCAGGGAGCTAATTACGGTACCGCAATTTGCAGTGCCATAATTAGCACCTTCCCCATTCCCATTATGCCCTATGGGGCAAAAATGGGAATGGGGAAGGGCAATGGGGGAAGGGGGAATTACCGTCCCACCAACCTTGGAATAGGGCGGTAATTCCCCTTTCCACCAAGGCGGTGCCGGTATTTTACCGGCATGGACCAAGGTGCTAACAGCACCTTGGTCCATCGCCATCCGTGTAATGAGGCCCTATGTATTGTAAACATAAAGGATTCATTTAGATACAGGTAGGCCCTGATAAATCTAGGGGTTAAGTAAGTACTAACACATTATATGAAATCGCAATATAAAACACAACACTATACTTGAAAGAACACAGACCCAAGTATAAACCTTATGTGGAACACCTAACAGTAGTTCTAGGGAGGTCAAAACCTTGTTATACACATTCAGAATAGGTCAAGCCTATTCTTTGGGAGTAAAAGAACAATGGTTACTTTCAGATTACATTCAGTAATACAAGGGTAGTAGACCCTTTCAGTGTTCAGTGTCTCTTGGAACAAATCACATAAACAGTCAGCTGGACAATATACCTTTGGTGAATAGTGAAACACTTATCCTAGGTGCAGTAAAAACCTATAACTACTTTTGTCAGAACACACAGTTATACCAGGTGAGTAAAACCTAATGATGTAATATACATTTACAGATGCTTTTGAATTCAGGGAACCCCAGATTGAGGTAAGCAGTAACTTATTTTGGATGGCACACAGCTAACACAAGGTAAGTAAAACCCACATACTTTAACTTCAGAATGAAGGTGAAAGTAAAACCCAATGTCACACTTTACTGAACAGTTATTATAGGTAGGCAACAACCTAATGAAGACTTACTAAGGACAGGCTAGAAGCAAGTGTGGGGAAGCAAGACCCAGTTGGGGAACACTCATATAGTTATCCTAACAGGACTAAACTGGTTATACCAACAGTTGGAGGACACTCATGCAATTACCCTACGGGAATAATCTGGTGAAACCAACACATTACTTTTATAAAGAGGCACAACCTAATCACATGAGAGTAAAATACCTTCACATCTACTTTCTATTAGACTGGCAAAACAGTGGCTAAGGAAGAAAAGATGTTAACCATACTTTTAAGAATAGTGCATCACACATTCAAGATCACTAAGAACTTTTGTAACTGTTCACTATTAGAATTACAGTTAGCAACCAACTCTTTACAAGTAAGTAAACCACTTGATTTCTTTTCTAGGCAGCAGTCCCAATCCCTTCAAAGTCGTTCCCTTATTCTTGGAGCATGAGTATTCTCAGTGGCAGAAGGGGTTCACTAGAACTAGTGACCAACAGGCACTGTTAGAATACGTACTTTAGTAGCAAAAGTCAGAGTTTCCTTAGTTAGAAGAGGGTCCAGGGGCTTCACAGAAGACACCCAAGCAGGAGTCTATCAGTGGGACTGGGTGCACTGGATGAGGGACCTCCCAATCACAGAAAACAACCCAGAACTACACCGAAATCCCAACAGGTTTAAGGTAAGTATATACCCAAGCCAACACAGTACCTCAGCAATGAAGAAGAGATTGCAGCAGGAGAACTTCAGGGACTGCAGCCAAATACCCAGTCAGCAGATTCCTTGTCCTGGAGACAGAAAACAAGACCTCAGAAGGGACTTTGCAGCAGGGATCTATGAAGAAGGCTCTGGGCAAGATTTCTCTCACAGCTGAATGTGGTTCTAGAGATTTGGCGCCTTTTCAAGAAGCACAGAAGAAGACAGAAAATTGTGGTTGAATTCTCATTGTTTTAAAGGTCCAGCACTCTGGTGAGGGTCTTTTCAGACTCGATTCATGTCTATGTAGATACACCAAGAAGCCCATGAAGTTTCAGCAAGATTCGAAATTCGGAAGACTGTGCACCGCACAGTGACAGGAGGTCCCAGGGTATTGGGGTATTGCAAGAACGTAAGGTCGCAGCAACCCATGGGATGGCTCAAAATGCAGGTCTTCTTAAGCCTAATGGCTCCCATTAGGCTTTCGGTTCAGGTCTTTATTTTCGGAGTCCCCAGGTTGATTGGAAGGAAGGGCTGCAGCAAGCTTGGGTTACACAGCAGGCTCTCCGGTCGCTGGAAATTGTCTCTGCCTCTTTTCCTTTGTCATCCTCCTCAGTTTCAGATCCTGTGGTCGACATGACTGCAGCTTCCAGGTTTCCAGTATTTATCAGGAACTACAGTAAAACCTCTGCATTCTCTCCCTGAATTTTATAAGAAAGGGGTGTCTGGTTGTCCAATAAGGACAGCCAGCCCCCCACTGGGATTTGTCCTAGTTGAAGCAATGCATAAGACAAAGGAGGGGGAAGTTTTGGACTCCTCCTCCACTTCCTGTGCTTAGACTGACTGGAGCCTGGGCGGGGTGTCCAGGGGACTCCCGCCAAAGACAAAACTCACACAAAGGAATTTCCCACCTTGGATGTCAGGGGAAGAAACATGAAATGATAAGAAACACTAAAATGGCAGAAAAAGAAGATGGGGGGGGGCATTTTGGTAAAATGAGCACCCATTGGTGCCTTTACTACGGCTGTGATCACAGCCCGCAGTAAAGGTGCACCAAATTAGTACAAGGTATCACTGCCACCAGCCATTATAGGTAAGCTTGTCACTGTAACAGAATTGTTACAGTTTTAATGTGAAAGGTGATACACTGTATCTCCCCAGCACTCCACACAAGGTGGGGTGTGCTAGTTTCACAGAATACAATGTAAAAGGGATCCAAAGATCCTTTCTACCCTTGGGAACTGTAGTTCACTCAAGGTTAGCACAAGAAAGGTAAATGGGGAGCCCCTAGGGCAACCCAGCAACACCAGGCACTTTTTGCCAACAAGTTGTTAAACATGATAACTTTAAAAATACACTATGGAGAGTCTTAAAAATGACACCCATAATAATAGTTAAAGATTAGGTCAGTGTAGAAAAAGGTTCCCACTCACTGAGGTATTAACGAAAAATATCCCACTAGAAAAGCAAAAAGTTCTGGGCTTGAACCAGGAAAGGAAGATTTACCAGCTTGGTGGAAATCTTACCTAACACTCTGCAACTTTAGCAGGCTCCTGCATGTCACACATGCTAGTGCCCAGGAAGAGGGTTGGGGCTGTCTGGTCCCAATCCACACTACTGGTGCCAATATGTCTGGTATGCCTGAATGACTTGAAGCACTGTTGGCCATGATTGGCCCACGTCTGGTGTGAATGCAAGAGAGCAGATCTTTGATTGATTATCCCAGATTTGAGTGCAAAGAGAATCTTCGATAAGAGAAGGGGCTCCACATCCATTCCAGGTCGATCACCTGAATTCCACACTGAACTACAGAAGGAGCCAAGTATCCTGAAATGCTAAAGCATACCCATATCAACCGCCAGAGACATGCTGGAAGGGATGGCACCCTGAGGCCGTGTTGTCCCGTCGGACCCCTGTTTTTGCATCCATCACTGAAGACCTGCATGGGCGCTTCGACCCTTTAGAGTAGTGGGAACAACTACTCTCGGCACCTCCTGATTACCCTCCAATAGAACCTCTATGGAAGTGTTAGTGGGCCATACTGCGAACTGGCCAGCTCGAACCCGGAGTATCGCTTAGGAGTGCTGCCAATCAGAGTTGACACCAGAATGTGGTCCTGGGCCTCTACAACAACACCTTTGAGGCTGATTCAAACAAGATTGCACCACTCAAACTAAAAAAGGCTAAACTGATTTCCCACCTCAACAATTGGTTCACCCAAGAGCTCAAAATCTTGAGAAGCAAAAAAGATTGGCAGAACCAACTGGCGTAATTCGCCCACACTTGACAATAAAGCTTTATACAACACAGCATCAGCCATATACAAAGCTTCCATTCTCGCCACCAAAAAATAAACATACAATAACAGAATTCTCAATGCTCAATCAAAGTCAAAGGAGCTATTTAACATCCTAAGAGAGTTGGAGTCCCCAGCCCCTCCCTCAGAGGCCCGCAAAAAGGACGCAGCCTGGTGTGCTAAAATACAAAAAGCCCTCTCCAACAAAATTGCCTTCCTCCAAATGAAAATTGAAGCAAAGAAAACTAGTCTCACTAGTAACATCCTTCCCAAGCACTCACATAATCAACAAGCACCAAAATGTCCACTGTTTGCATTCTCCTCAGTAAGTCATGCCCCTCTTAAAAAACCCTTTGCTAGACCCTAATATACCAACCAACTTCAGACCTATAACTATTGTCACCTTCCTTCTGAAGATTATGGATAGAGTTGCATATCTGCAAATCCAGAAACACCTAGAAGGTAATAACCTGCTCGGCCTTCCCCAAGCTGGCTTTCGGCCTAGACACAGGACTAAGACTGCCCTACTGGATCTGAAAATACAGATGGATGAGGCCAAAGACAAAGGCAAACTAGCTATCCTACTCCTGTTGGACCTCTCAGCTGCCTTTGATCTGGTTGTTCACCAGATCCTTACTGAACACTTGTCCACAGCAGCAGCATTTTCCACCAATGCATCCAACTGGATTAAATCCTTCCTGTCTAACCGTACCATAAGAGTCTTCTCTGCCTCAGCAGACCCGATACCCATCCACTGTGGGGTACCCCAAGGCTCCTGCATTTAACCAAATCTATACAACATTTTCATAAAGCTCCTCTTCGACTGTCTCGACAACCTGGGTGTCAACTACACAAACTATGCAGATGACACGCAGGTCCTCATCACGCTGTCAGGATGCTATGAAAATTACTCTAAGCTAATCAATGACATAAACCTCGAAATCTAGGCTTGGATGGCAGCCCACAGCCTCTGTCTAAATGATGAAAAAACTAAGCTCTTGATTGTCGGCACGCAAGCCCGCCTATCCAAACTCGACATATAATGCACATCCTTTAATATAGACGGCAACCTAATTAAAGTCGCGAAAGAAATAAAAACACTTGGAGTCTACCGGGACTCTAGCTTATCACTAAAAAGACAAGTTAGCGCTATTGCATCATCTACAGACTACACCAATAAGCTGATTAACGCGTGTAAATCTTACCTCTCCCCAATCAGTTATATGACGTTAGCAAGAGCTTTAGCGCTCTCTAAAATATACTACTGTAACACGCTCTTCTTAGGCTCCTCAGAACTCAATCTCAATAGACTCCAGGTCTTACAGAATAACTCACTAAGGTCTGCATTAAGCATTTCCAGATCCAGCCACATCTCGAGCCTAAGACAGAACTCAAACTGGTTGTTTGTGCGCGACAGACTGGCTCTCCACGCTCAAGCAATCACCCACAAATGCCTGTCTAACACTGCTCCCATGTACTTGGCCGACAAGTTCTCCAAATACCAACCGGCCCATCCTACTAGATCTACCCACTCCCAACTCCTCACAGTCCTGAGGTTTAACTTAAAAACCGCAGGTGGCGCTAGCTTCCCAGTTCAAGCTGCCAAACTATGGAACTCTCTACCACCTACCATTAGAATGCAACCTTCCTTCGGGATGTTCAGAACAAAAGTGAAAAGCTGTCTCTCAGAGAAATCTATCATCTGAGGCCCATCAGGCACTCCCACCTAGACATATATATCCGTCTCTCAATTTCATGCCGTCTTTAGCTATGATCATATGTTATTTTTTGTTGTTGTCATACTATCACCTTATTTCTTATTTACTGCACCAGACCTACCTGTAACCTTTAGTCGTCCCAACTGTGTTTACCTATGTATGTACTTTTTATAACATGTTAAGCCTTCCAGCGCCCAGTTACCTCAGACCTACCTGTAACCTTGGCCGTCCCAACTGTGTTTACCTATGTATGTACTTTTTGTAACAAGTTAAGCCTTCCAGCGCCCAGTTACCTCGGAGTGAGGTGCGCATTATAAATATTAAACAAATACAAAAATCATCAACTTTTGTAGTCCTAGCTCCTTGGGGTCATGATTTAAGAGAGTGGGCCACACTCTGAGAATGTGTGGTCCCTGTGTCATCCTGCTGTGCTGATGGTCATTGTAGGAGCCTTACCTGCCTGCCCCCATTGTTCCCTGAGATGTGCTGCACTGAAACTGTCCTCTTTTCTTCATCGAGAGCTGAGAAAAGGCTTCTGTCCTGCCATGGATGATCGTCCCATCCTGCAGCCGCTGAGAGCCAGAGCAACGTGTAACTGCAGGGGTTGACCTTACAAGGGACCTGGCTTAGACGGGCAAAGTTTGGCCCAGATTGTGTCGAGGGTATGCAAGTACTTGCATCAATTACCGGTGGCCCCCTCGAACAGCCATTGTTCTTTAGGCATGAGAATCCCTGAAAAGATACTCACCTTAGCTGGGCTAGCCGGCGCTCCCTAGCTATTACCGAAACTCAAAAATCGCTCTGCCTGCAAGGGTAGACCCTTCTCGAATAGCAGGACACTGTTCTTCATCACCTCAAGCACCTTCCTGAACTGCTACAGCTCCATGAAGAGGAACCGCTTCTCTCATATGCACAACCACATGTTTTCAACGCACTACTGTACTTTTGAACATAAGGCCTCCCATTTCGTAGGGCTGGACTGCTTAAATTAGGATACTGCTTAATGCTATATTTTTGTTAACTTACCCTTCTGTTGCAGGTTGGGGTTGTGTTTTCCCCTTTACCACTTTAGGCAAAATGTAATTGTATATACAGTAAATTGTGAAAGGTGTTTGTGTAAATTACTTGGATTTATTTGTGTTTAATTATTAAGGACTATAATAAATGTATATGTATTTTTTCTATACACTTGTCTAAGCGTATTCTGTGGAATTTTACTGTGTGCGCTCTTTGTGGGCTTCCGATCACTCTCACCTCTCCTGAGACTTAGGGCCTCATTCCGAGTATGGTGGTTGGGGGTTAACGGCACCGGTAAGGATGCCGGTGCCGTTAACCCCCTACTGCCACATTCCGAGGTCCCTTAGCGGGTCCTACCAGGAACGGCTGGTCTGATCAGCCGTTCTTAGCGGGACTCATTAAGGGACCTTGGAGCTAAAAATGGGCCCGCAATTTGCGGGCCCATTATTAGCTCCTTCCCCATTCCCATTGAACCCTAAGGGGGCTCAAATGGGAATGGGGAATGGTTTTCTGAATGGGGACTTAACGGGTCCTCCAAGGTTGGAATGACCCGGTAAGTCCCCATTCAGAGACACCAGACCCAGGTTTTTAATAGCACCATGGCTACCTCCAAACTAGGAATGACCCCATTAGTCTTTACCAACTGCCAAGCTGCCGTGATTGGTCTGGCTTGTACAGAAGGTTCCCCTGTTCCACTAAACTAGGGTAGCCTCCTAAACCTCTGCCCACCAAGTCAGAGTTCAAAATCCGTCTTAACATTGTCTGCCTTGAACACTCTGTGAACTCTGGACTCCAGTGCATCTCCAAACAACAACTGGCCTTCAAAGGGATGCTCAGATCTTCCTGTTTATGGCATCCCTCCACCTCGAAGACACAAATGATGCCTACCAGAGATAGCGGAACCATGGACATGGCTGTGCCATGGACCCCGTCATAAAAAAAGTCAGACATGAACGCAGTCTGCCTCTGCATGACAGCAAGGAGTTGGAAGCATTCCGTGCCATCATCCAGTGACTGCTTCAGTTTTTTAAAACCCACCAACACGGTGCTTGCTACATAGGACCCATACGTGTTGGAACACAAAGCCAAATGAGGCCCCACATAGGATTTCTTGAGAGGTGAGTCCACTTTCTTGTGAACCGAGTATTTGACTACTGCCTCCTCAGTCGACATGGACGACTGTCCAGCCAGACTCGCGAGAATATCATCTACCTCCACTGCCATGGGTAGCAAGAACTGTGCTACAGAGTAGACCATTCCTGTAGAATTTTACATCGAATGTCAGAGATCCTAGGCAGGCCCAACTTGGGGGCATACTTATATTGGTGAATCTTGGGATGCAAAGCCTGCTCCACCGCCCTCTGCTCCTTGAACCCCATGGATAGGCAGATCAGTTCCAGGACCAGCTGGGCATCTTCCTTGTCCATGTCCTTCCCTGTGGCATCTTCATCATCAGAAGAAAGGGAGGAGCAGTCTGCATTAGATGAGGCAGAAGAGATAGAAGAATAACAGGATGAAGAAATAGGAGCCACCTTTCATTTCCCTGCCTTTGGAGCATGGCTGGCCAGGAATTCCTTTAAGAGAACCTTGAAGTTGCGATCAGAAAACCCAACATTAGCAGCAGCAGACTTTTGCTTCTTGATCTTTCTGGAGGAAGAGCCCTCTTTCATGTGCTTCCTTTTTTCAACATGCTTCCCCATTGTAAACAGCAGCCCTGGCACAGTGAGTCCCCAAAGGCAACGCCAGCTGACATTTGAACAACACAACCTGGGAAAAATACCACAAAAGGCATCCCTGTTGCCAGGCAACCATGACACGTAACCATGTAGTCCCCAGCCGCAGGCTGAATCGACCGTGAGGGAGACCTCCACACGCCCAGGCCGCACCACTCGCAGCCTCCACATCCAAAGGAAAGCAATTGGCTGTGCAGGCAAAACAAAAGCAGGCCACCCATCTTTGCCCCATCAAGGCCCCAGAAGTGGATCTGGAAGCCCCAAATCTGACCCTGCGCAGATCTCTCACACTCAGCTGATACCCATGGCGGGGTATGGAACAACCACTCTATAAACCCACTGTCAAAATGAATTAGGCGCTCACTCTCAACTCAGTGAGTTCCATTCCCTTCCAAGCTTAGTGGCACGCTCCCAAAGCACCTATACATATTCAACTTTAGTGAGGTCTCCAACCCGTCTCGCACTCGTTTTGGGTGTTTTATTTGAAAGGCAAAGTTTAGCAAAGGAACTCAACAGGAAAATCATTTTGGGATTTTTATTTGCATAAAATGCAGGGCCTTGGGGAAATCATTTTGGGATGCAAGTAAATAAAAGGGAAATTTCATTTTGCACATTCTACATTCACTGTAACAGTAGCATTTTAGGGTTACTGATGTTGGGATTATGGACAACCCCCTTCTGCACAGAAGACAGGGGTTTCAGATAGGTAGAGTCACCCAAGTACTTTATTGTCTATACCGGTATCTCTAACACACTGGCCATGAACTTTGTTAGTTTCTAACTCTAACAAAACTCATCCTGTGATTTTCTATATGGGAATTAATTGATTTAACTTCAATACACAGCACTACAGATCTACACAGCTTCCCTCCTCCCTACAATTTAATGGGAAGTTTTAAGGCAGGCACTTCCCAAAACAATTCAATTTAAATGATGGAGTGATTTTCTATAGTGCAATTCATTTGAGTTGGATTTAGTAAAATGTGCCAAGTGTTTCCGCAGTTCCACCTACCCCCCCAGCCACTATACGAGATAGAGATTAAGGCTGGCAGATTCCCCCACACTTTTGTTGGCATTCAGATTAATCTACTTACATGGGAGGCCTTGATTCTGTGGCATCCAGGGAGAAACCAGTGCTCCTCTAAGGCCAGCACAGATCTGGTCAAAGGCCTCGGTCAAGGATCATCCCCAGCACACAGGCTTCCTCTAGCTGCTGAAATGGCAGGACCAGCTAGCTTCTAGATTTTCCAGGCTCTGTCTCCCACGCAATGTTTAATGGCCAGCAAAAGTGTGGGAGATTCAAGGGAAAAATCAAAATTCCAAAGAAAGGACACAAGAGTCGAAAAGTCAAAGAAAGATCAGCCAGTAAGTCCATCTCAGATAGAAAACTGATCTCTTATAGGGCTGGTGACACTCCATTATTATCAAAATTCCCACACTACGGATTGTCCAGCTATCGCCTTCTAGCTCTCCCCAATACACCCACTGTCACCAATAGGACAAGGAGTTAGGGAGTGTGAATGATGGAGGCGGAGGGAAGAGGAAAAATACATCATTTCAAAATGACAGGTAGTTTTAAAGTTTTGGGTTCTGAAAATCTAACAACATGGTAGCTATCCTAATTCTTCAGATAATTGCCGGCACATATATATTTTTGAGTTCTATATTTTACAGTGAGTTGGAAAATACTAATCATATCTCGGCACGCACTTCCAGGGAGGAGCTAACATTTTTATCAATTTACTCCTGAGCCGAAATAGTCACAAATCTGCCCCTTCCGGATTCAAACCTTACTTTCACAACCTATTATCCCACCAACATTCTATTCCCTCAAAATCATGGGAAGGCTAGAATCCTAATTGTCTTCATAAATTAAGTTGTTTCCATCACACATAATTTATTTTTACATGGTACCTAGAGTCTTTTTATCCCCTTGAATATGAGATTGGGATGAGCTCACTGGGACGTACAATGCACTTTTTATTCAAGAAAATGTATTCAAAGTTAGTCAATGGCAAGGCATCCCATGCACCCCTCAGTTTCACATCAGTCCCCACCAATTCTTAGGTTACATTTCTCCATCGTCACCTGACTCGAACATCTGCTTATCACCAATCTGTTTCATACATAAGTTTGATCATCCATTAGTGGCTTTGAAGCCATTTCTCAAGGTCGAGTTAGCCCTGAAAAGGTCATTTCTGTTGGCCAATAATGCACAGCAAATGGTGAGATCTGACCCTAAAGGTCATTTGTGCTGGCTGTGTTATCTGCAAATCCCACAAATCTCATCTAATTATATGTATAGTCTCTGTATTTGTAAATGAAAACAAGGCCTGCTTCTCCTGGGAGGGTCAGTCAAAGGTCTTGAGTTCAAATATTTAAAGGCACAGACCTTTCACTTCAGTGGGGAAAACACCAGCTGCAACCATACTTCATACAGTAACATTTTAGCATTAAATCTAGGCATGCAGTTTAAAATACAGTCTTTCTTTTCTAGTATATTAGAACAGAGGTAGATTCATTATTAATCTTATGCACAAAGATAGGCCACATTTAACATAGGAAACCAGTGTTGACTTCTACAAAAACGAAATAGGCCTTTCCCTTTACAGGCTGATAATGTTATAGGATGGGAATGACGTCTCTTTATTACTGATAAACACAATCTGTCTCTTAACTTTATTTCTTAAATGTCAGACATCATTCCTCCTTGGAATTTTTCACATGCTTATCCTTTCAAAGTATATTTTCAGATGTGTACTGCTGCAGGTTTGAATCTGTTAAAAGGTGCCTTTTCACAGTTTAAACAAAGTCAGTATCTGCAGCACCACAGGCTAGCATTTCCATCAGTTTTAAGCTCTCAGGTAGATGACCCTTTACTTGCGCACCTGTCCATTTTAGTGGAGTTGACTAGGCCCAATTCTTTCCATTTCACTAGGCCTTATGTCGAAAATCACAATTTTGTACTGGCTTTTATATTTCAATGGAACTCCACATTAGACAGCTTTACTTTCACAACAAGGGCCTAGCATATCCTCTCCATTCTGTCACTCTGAGGCTGTCTTTTCACTCCACACCACAGGCAGCACATATCCGACAATGGAATGTCGGCCAACTTCCGCCGGACCACCAAGTCCCACAGGGGACCCACCATGAATCTTCCAACACGCCGACCTCCAAGACCAGCCTGGTAGGGTTTGGACGAAGGCCGTCAGCTGACGCTTCCTGCATGTCCCGCACCGAGAAGATCTGACGTTCCATCAGGAACAAAAGAAACTGAGGAGTTGTGGATCAGTGGGAGATTATACCTTCTGGTAGGGGAGGAGTCAGGGGAAGAATGTTTGTAATGTAGTTCCTGAGAGATCAAGACACACTCAAAGGTAACTACTGGGACGAGGAAGAGTGACTAGGAGGTAATGGTGGTCCTTTAAGATGCATTTTCTTTCACTGTGTTTTTATTAGATTTACTGTAGTACAGTTGTAAAACATAGTGGTGGAGGGTGGAGTGGAAGAAAGGCAGCACACATGTATGGGGTTTGTATTGTGGGAGTGTGGGTATGGGGTTGGTGAGGAGCGGCAATAGCAGGGAGGGTCATCAGGTAGTATAGTTCCACTACTTTTGTGTGCACTTCCACCCATGTTCATAGCAAGCCAGTAAGAGAAAGCAGGCATTCTACAACGTAACTCAGGTCGTAGCATGCAGCAGAGCAGAGATGCAAACCTTATAACGCGAACACGTATGCAACAGTGCAATGCAACTTCGTCATCTTATGTTCCATCTTTGCCTGGCACGTGTGTCTGCCGACCGTGACATCATCTGAACCCTCACCAGGCAAAGCGTCGGGGGAGGGGGACTTCCTTGGCAACAGAAATACCTTTAAGTGTAACATAATTACCGCCTCTCTGCCCCTTGCCTTCCCTGCTGGGACTATTCAACAAACTGTGCAACGTATACTTAAATCTTCAACTTCTCGGAGACACTGCACGCAGATGGGAAAGATTTGATTAAAATTACAGTGCTTTAGGTTCAACTTCACCTATTAAGGAAAAAAAAAGATCTGGCGCTGGATTTTTTTTTTTTAAATCTGGGAAATAACTAGGCCACAGTAATTACATACAAGGCCCCGCTGAGCGCCATGAATAGGCTCCCTGGGGTGGTATTTTCCTGTTACCTGTCGTTGCAGGGGCTGTTGACATCAACATGAATGATAACCGTGCCAGGTTTTTTTTTTTTAAATAGTTTTTTCACTCTTTTTTTCTGTATGCCTTAAAAAGCAAAATGGGAGGAGAGAGTGCATTAGTGATAAATGTTGTGATTTACATTTTTCCTGTCAGCGAGGTTGTTTTTTTGTGCCAGATAGATGCACTTTGCTGTACATCTGCGTGTTTGTTTGGTTCAGTCCAAATAAAGCTTTGTATTTTTGGAACGGGGCTTTAACTATGAAAAATGCAGCTTTTGCAGTTTTGCTGTGCTGTTCCCTAGGGGACCAAACAGAAAATACTAATTGTATGCAAGTATTGAGGCTGGAATATCGGGGGCGGGGGCACCTGACTTTGTCACCTGATAACTAATACAGTGATCCTACAGACATTCTAATTTCGGAGGAAAGGTTTGTGTTCATTTTAATTTGTAATGGCGCAATTCTAAAACTTTAAATACAGTAGTCTTTTTGGAAATTCCATCTTTTTTTCCATATTTGAGATTGTTATGTAACTTGACATCTCTCCTGTAGATAGGTTCTGAGTTTGCCTTACCTAAAAACAGACTATCCTTTTCAACTGAAAGAACTTGCAATTAACTTCAGGGATAAAACGTGACAGTGCTTGGAACAAGATAAAGAAACCGAGGTCACCCTTTTTCTACATTGGAAGGGCTCAAAGATAAGTTATTTTTCATGTATAGAAAATTACCTTTCAGAGAGAGAGAGAGTGGGGACTGCATCGCTGATACATTTGCGTGGAGAGAATTTGTGCACATGTGCCGTCAATTTTGTACTGACATTTGCAGAGAGAACCCAGTGCAAAATAAATGTGTTCAACGATGTGATCAGTTTAAGAAATGTGAAATTGACTTTGGTGGCCCTGCCGGACCAGTTGGCAGCTCAGATCAACTGTACAGAGCCTGTCGTAACCACTATTCTGATTGTTTTCCACCCACTATTGACATGATATGATATATGTTATTTATAGCGCGCCTATGCACAAGTGTTTCAAGGCACGACGAGGCAAGGGAGGGGAACAATGGCGCACAAGACAACGATCTTACTAGGCCAAGTGACATTGAGATTGCGCAAGTGCATGGGAGAGAGAAGGAGCAGAAAGTGCAAGGGGAGGAGGAGAAGTGTGAGACATATGATCAATACATAGAAAAAGGAAGCAGATGCCAGTGCACGGGTTAAGTGCGGACAACAAGTGTTAGATAAGTGCAGGTAGGGGGGATTGTAGGATTGCAGATACAGCCCCAAGTGCAGGGTTGCCAGGAGGCAGTGCAGGTGTGCAACTGGGAGGGCAGGGACCTCGGTCAGTGGTTCAGAGGGTAGCCAGGTAACCAGTGCGGTAACAGACAGGAGATCATTACGGAAGATGAAGAGAGAAGGCAGAAAAAAAGAGGAAAGTCTTGAGCTGCTTCCAGAACTGGAAATGGTTCTGCTCAAGTTTCAGAGAGGGAAGGAGGCTGTTCTGGAGGAAGGCGCCAGCCGAAGAGAGAGATCTGCACCAACTCGTTGCTTACGAGTAAATGGATAAAACGGACTCCCGGTTCCCCTAAACAGCGTGGTCACCAATAGTAAGCACACCAGGCCCAGAGGATTAGCATAACTGCAGGATTGCAGTAGCAAATAGGTCGGAGTTGAGGATGTCTGGTGAGTAAAAGGTTTCTCATTTCTCAAAATCAGATAACCAGTCTTATTGCATTGAAAAAAATTACGATGGTCTTGCAATAGCTTCAGTTCAAAGCACTCAATGGAGTTTGGCTGTGAGTAGCCGTGTAATACCCATGCATTCAAATGTGCACCTCCTTGCCACCTGTCAACACCTAGGGCAGTGATGTGCAACCTATGATTCTCCAGCTGCTCTCAACTAAATCTCTCATGATCCCTTACCATTGACTATACTCAAAAGCGCTGCTAGAAGTTGTAGTCCACAACATCTGGAGAGCCAAATGTTGCAGACCCCTGACCTAGGGAAACCTAGGTCTCAACAACATGAATGACATGAGGTCAGCACTTACTATGTCCAGGAAATCCTGCCACCTCAGATTGGCGTTGCAAATAACGAGAGCACTCCCATGCCCAGAGGCTGTGTGAGACTTAATGGCCTGCGAGCAGCCCCCCCCCTCCCACCCCGAATGAAAAATAGGACCAGGCAACAGAAGAAGGAAACCTGTTGCAGTGCTACTTGTCCTGCATGCATGAAATTAGTCTTGTTGAGAGGATGGGGTCCTCTTCCCTTTAATTATGAGTTTAAGACGTCAGCGGGGTCTCGTTTGGGCTGCAGTTCCTATTCACTTCGAGCCTTGTTTATCAGCACATGTATCTCGAAGACAGCATCTCACAACGCCCGCTCTATATTTAACAGCATGCAAGAAAATGAAAACTGGATTCACATAAGAACCTTTCCAATGCTGCCTATTCCATTTCCATGATGGCTGCATTTCAAATGGCTAAACTGCATAGTTGTTTTCTTGGATTTATTCTCTTGTGCATAACAGCATGCTGCATACTGTGTCAGGGAAGGCTCCATCTGGAGTGTGTGTTTTTAGTAGGAGAGTTGACATGGATCTTACATTTTCCTATGACAGGTGTCAGCTGTTCAGCCATTTAAACTTACTTCACACTTCACACAGTGGCACACTTTGCATTGTGGGACTTTTAGTACAACAGCAATAAAGGGGAGAACACCACAAATATGTTGCATGAGTCCAGAGGTGAGCAAGCTAAAAGCCAGGATATGCAGAAAATCTAAAAATAAGTATGTATCTGGCTGGGAGGATAGCTTAGGCGCAACGTGTTTGTCTCGGAACCATGGGAGAGCAACATAGGTTTGAATCCTGGTCCGTGCTTAGGGAATGGTCGTCGGTAATCAGTGTATTATAAAAGATGAATTAATTAATAAAGGAGCACTGTTATGTGAGACAAGTGGCCAGTACTTTGACATACGTGGTAATTTCCTTCTCAGCAGTTATCTTCCATGAAGACTACTACTGCTTGTTTGTTTGTTTGTTTGTTTAGTTATATAGCGCACCAATCCTGGGGGTATCTGGGCGCATTACATGTTGCATAATGACTTCGAGCAAGTTACAACATAAAGCACATACATGAGATTATTTACAGAGCATTATTATAGATATTACATTTCCCTGTGTATTTACAGAGTTACTTTACAGATATATACATGAGGCAGAGTAAAGCAAATATTTACAAGGATAACAGAGTAATACGAGGTTATAAATCATGGGAGAAGAGCCATATGTTAATCTCTTTTCTGAATCTGTAGAAGGGTGGTTCTGATTTTAAGACTACATGCAATGAGTTTCACAGTTGAGCTGGTAAAACAGGATAGCTGCTTGCCCCTGTTTCTGAAGCTTGTATCTGGGTACCTTAAGGCATTGTGAATATAAGGCTCTGGTAAGACTTTGCAATGTATTTTTTGGAGAATTTGTGTGCTAAGTATTTGGGGGCCACATTGGAGAGACATTTGTGGGTAAGGGTTAGGGATTTGAAATTGATTATATCCTTGACTGAACGGCATTTGGTGTTGCTTCTGGCATCAGAGATGTGCTGCATTCTTGGAATACTTAACACAGTTCTTAGAGCATTATTTTGCAGTGTTTGCAGTTTATTGTCATTGGGCCTCATTACGAGTTTGGTGGTAGTCATGGCGCTATTTACACCATGACTGCCACCAATAACGTGTCCGGCACCGGTCTCGTTCAATGGGGACTTACCGGTGTAGTCCGACCTTTGCGGGACCGGTAAATCCCCATTGAAAAAGCCATTCCCCATTCCCATTTGAGCCCCCGTAGGGCTCAATGGGAATGGGGAAGGCGCTAATAACGCTAATACCACAAATTGCGGTACCGTTATTAGCTTCAGGGTCCCTTAACGGGTCCCGTCCATAACGTCTGATCAGACCAGGCGTTACTGGAGGGACCTGCTAAGGGACCTCGTAGTAGGGCGGTAAGGGATTACCGGCACTGGTCTCCTTACCGGTGCCGGTAATCCCTTACCGCCCACCTCGTAATGAGGCCCATTGTATTTACTTGACCCTAGGAATAGCGCTGTAAAATTGTGTAATTTCCAGAGGATTAGTGCTCTTGCCAGGGTGATACAACTTGCTGTGGAAGAGAAACGGTTTGCAAGCATGAATTAATTTACAAGTGTAAGCTGTAGCTGAGGCAGTGGCATTGACTTGTCTGTTCAGGTTCAAGGTTGAGTCAAGGTAAAAGCCCAAGGTTTTTACCTTGTTCGATACTTTGATGTTTATACCGTCAATGTTAAATGATTTAAACTGGTTGCTTAATCTATTCAGTCTCATTGAGAAACCAATGAGAATGAGCTGTGTCTTTTCATCGTTAAGACAGAGGCCATGAGTGGCCATCCACGCTTGGACAATGAGATACATTTTATTCAACAAGGTTGAGTCGAAGTCATGATCACCCGTGGTGGGAATGAGAATCTGAGTGTCATCTGCATAGTTTGTGTAGGTGACAACCAGGTTGTTAAGGTCATCAAAAAGAGGTTTTGTGAAAATGTTATACATTGTGGGAGAGACACGACCCCTGTGGTACTCTGCAGGTGATAGGTGCAGGCTCCACTGAAGCAGTAGGAGAGAAGACTCTCATGAACCGATTATCCAAGAAGGATTGTATCCAGGCCGAGGCTTCTGTGGAAAAGTGGGCCGCTGATGTCAGATGATTACAGAGCACTTTATGGTTAACTAAATCAAACATAGCAGAGAGGTCCATTAGGAGGAGGAGGGACCATTTCCCTTTTTCCTTTATCTCATCCATTTGATTTTTCAAGTCAATTAGAGCAGATTCTATACCATGCTTAGGTCTAAAGCCTGACTGGCAGAGTCCCAGTAGATTGTTAGCCTCAAGGTAGGCCTGTATCTGTAGGTAGGCCGCCTTGTCTAGGATTTTCAGGAGAAATGGGACAGTCGTTATTGGTCTATAATTGGTAGGAATGTTAGTGTCAAGATTAGGTTTTTTTAAAAAGAGGGAGGACCCACGCATCCTTAAGGTTGGTCGGGACGGTACACGAGTCAAAGGAAGAGTTGATTCATGTAGTGATGAATGGGGCTAGATCCCTAGCGGCCTCTTTGACTATTGTTGTCGGGCACGTGTCCCCCTGGCATCTGGATGGTTTAAGGGAGGCTATTATGTCCTCCACTTGGTGAATAGAGACCGGGGCAAATTTAAACCTATTGCAAGGATTAGCGGGAGTCGTCTGCGACTCCTGCAGCGGCAGATCCCTAGAGAGATTTTGTTTTTTAGCTTCCATTTTTTCTTGTAGAAGAGTAATTTCATTAGAAAGCATGGTTTGAAAATTTGTACACCAAGTCTTGTCCTTGATGCAGGTATCGTTTGGAGGAGTTGGGGACTCTAGTTTTCTTAGAATGATGAAGAGTTCTCTTTAACTTGAGTTAGCTTTGTTAATTCTATAGTTATAAGTGTCCCTTTTGGTTTGGATGATCTCAGATTTATATCTTGTGGCAGGTTTTATTGAGTTTGTCTTTGTTCAAGACCGTGGAGTTATTTTTGCATAAGGATTCTGCATTCCTTATTTCATTCCGTATGGCTTTAAGATTTGGGGAGAACCACTAGTTAAGGGGGGCTTGTGGTTTACTTTTGCATATTTTCAGGAGTGCTATTTTGCCGATAGCTTGTTTGAACGTCAAATTGTATAATTCCACTAGAACTGCAGGGTCTGAGCTGATGGATGTGGGATTGGTGATAGGATGGAGTAATGGTAGTATGTTCTCCACTGTTATATTACGCTTGTTTCTAGTAAGAGTTGGAGGGGCCATAAGGTTCGTCAGAACGGGTTGTGAGTTTTCTTGTAGTGTGAAGGAGATAAGGTGATGATCGGTCCAGGCACAGGGTTCATTAGAGGTTATTGTAGTCTCTCAGTTGAGGTCGGCAACCCAGTCTAAGGTTCTTCCTTTAGAGTGTGTTGGCATATTAATCCGATGAGTGAAGCCTAGTTCAGTGATGGTGTTAGCGAATACAGAAGCATTATCATTGTTCAAGTCTTTGAGTCCAAGATTAAAGTCTCAGAGTAATATAATTTGAGAACTAGGTTTCATGTTTGTGGTGAGTAGTGAAGTGATATCTTCCTCAAACATTGATGGGGCTAGGAGGTCTATATATCAGGTGCATAGTTATAGTGCGTTAATCTGAGATTGGCAGTTTGACGCACAAGAGTTCTCCTGAAGGGAATGGGAGATTTGTAGAGACCCTTAATTTGGTTTTGGCAACGAAGGCAATGCCGCCTCCTCTAGATGTTTCTCTATCTAGCCTTAGCATAGTATAATTTTCAGGTATAGCAAGTGATAGAGGTGGTCCTGCTGCTTCATGGAGCCAAGTCTTCTTTATAGCTATAAAATCGAACTGGTTAGCGACAATTAGATCGGCAATGTCTAGTGCATGAGCAACCATAGATCTGGCATTGATTAGCGCACCTTTAATATGTGGTGAGTTATTAGCAAGTAGGTAAGGAGGATCATGTAAAGTTTTCTGTCTGGTATGGTTGTTGGTACCATGGTTAAGTGTGTGTTTTGATCTCTTCTTGGATGCGGTTTGGGTATTTAATTTGTCACTAAGATTAGTTGCTGGATGATGGATATTATTCAGTCTGTATCTGAGCCTGTGATTTCAGAGGTTGATAGTGCAGGGTTGGATAGGCGTTGGCCTAGTGGCATATCACTGGATCCATTGAACTGGAGTTAGTGAGCAGGTGGGACTGGTAATTATTCTACCAATAGGCATTGGATTACCAGTGACTAGTTGTAGGGGTGGCAAGAACTTTGGTGGTATTATAAGTTTTGACTGTGGAAGTGGTATAGTCAGGGTATGAGAAAGACAAGGTTTATTGGGCGTGACCGTGGTGGCATTGGCTGAGACCCAAATGTTATGTGTGTGGGAGTTGGCCATAAAGTCAAAGGTATGTGGAAGTAGAGTTAGTCTGCTGATGGAGCTAATTAGAAGCAGTATGCCTAGAATAGTTGCAATGAGGAGGTGCACAACTTGAGGTACAGGTGTGATACTCATATGTAGGTTAGTGGGTGGAGATGACCAGGCGTACGTTCAGATCAGGGAGACTAAGATCATTTTAAGCAATTCATCATGGGCAGTGGCAGTTGTTGGCAATTGAAAGAGGCAGGATGTGAATCTCATCAAGGCAGTAACAGTGACTGGCAAGTAAGCATGGCAAGAAATTAATTTGGCGTATAAAAAGGGCACCAGCGGTTGTTGGCAATTGAGAATGGCAAGATACAACTGTGGCATAGCATAGGTGCAACAGCAGCTGTTAGTGTAACTTAAAGGCAACAGCAATTATTGCCAGTTGAAAATGGCAAGATATGACTGTAGCATAACATACAGGCAGTAGCAGTTGTTAACGCATGAGAATGGCAAGATGCAACTATGGCATAACCTGCGTGCAGCAGCAGTTGTTAGCACATGCGAGTGGCAAGATGCGAATCTGGCGTAGCATAAGGGCAATGGCAGTAGCTAGCACATGGGAATGGCAGAATGAGAATTTAGGAAAGCATACGGGCAACAGTAGTAGCTAACACATAGGAGTGGCAGGATGCTAATATGACATTATTTAAAGGCAACAGCAGTTATCGGAAATTGAGAATGGCAACATGTGACTTTGGCATAACATACGAGCAGCAGCAGTTATTGACAGTTGAGAATGGCAAGATACGACTATGGCATAATATAAGGGCAATGGCAGTAGCTAGCACAAAGGGAGTGGCAGAGTGTGAATTTACAGCAAAGGGGTCAACATGTTGATCGGGTAGTTTACCATAGTGGTTGTTTGTAAGATTGCCATCTGCAGTGGCGCTTATGTCAGCGAACGGCTCAAGTTGGTAGAGTTAGCCTGGGTCAGGAAGTGGTGCATGCAAGGCTGTTCAACATGAAAGGAAGGATCCTCTTGGTTCGTGAATGTAGATAGTCAAGTAAGACGACGGGTGAATAGTACTCTTAGAACATAAAGTTGAGGGGACAAGAGGCAGCAATGCACGTCCCTATAGCCCTGACTCTCCTGACTGCCCGGACCGGCACAGACAGGCCTTGTGAAGCAAGCCTTAGGAAGCGAGGCTGGCTTCCGCCTGTCGGTTGCGCTGGTTCGATGAAATAGGTGTGGCCAATCAGCTGTTGCAGTGTCGTCGGTCGTCGCAGAGAACAAATGTGGCGGCCATTAACAAAGGGCCGAGAGAATGCACAAATAGTAATGTAGAATATTGGTGAATCGCAGCGCCGGGGATTCAGAGCCTTGTGTGCAGATTAAAAGCTCCAGAGGAGCATTACTCAGCAACTGTAGCAAATTAACAGCTGAAGTGGTTGAATACATGCACATGTACCTGTGCGTAGGGGTACACTCACCAGAATGGTGCTGGTGTACAGATGACCTTGTGCTAAAGCTGCAGAATCCTGGTGGAGAGGGCCCCTGCCCTCTCTGCAGCGTCCTGCAGTGAAGTGACTGTGTAGCAGAAGACAGCATGTGTTCTGCTGCTTGGTGACTATATTCATATCAAGGGACCATAATTTACTGAAACAGACTGACATTACCTTGCAGAGACTTCACATTCTTTACGGTCACTTCAAGAGGCCATGGGAATTAGTTACTCTGCTTATTTTTCCTTTTAGTAATTGTGCCTTGTTTCTCCTGCAACCTACCCCTAATTTAATTTTATGACTACCGCAATGTTTCTGTGCTGTATAAATAAAATATTTGGCCATATTCATAAAAATAAGAAAAAACATCTTTTTAGGACACGATTCGTTCTATACAGAAAAAGAACTTTGTAATTATAGCCTTTTCTATTTTTTCCCCAAAACTTTATTCATACAACATAAGGTGTCTACTCAAACCTAAACCCTTTCCAATGAAAGAAAACATCCCTGTTCTTGATAGTATATTTCAAGTTGAAAAACATATTTTTTGAAGTTGAATGAAAATGGCATTACAAACAGAATCTATCAGTAATCCACCAAGAATAGTTTAGGAAGACTATATTAGCAATGTTGAAACAAGAGTCAGCTCTTTCCTTTTACAAATTGAACATTTTATTAAGAGAAATGTCTAACAGCAGGACAACCCACCAGTAATGGCGTCCATTTTGTTCGGAAGAGTGGAGTAAAATGAAAGTAGTTAAAATAAACAGACGATTGAAGGTTGCCTCTTATTATCATGACTTAATATCAATTTGGCGTTCTTCTGCGCTGAGAATATCTGTGCTCTTCTATCAAGAGGCAGAAGTGATTATTTCTGCCGTGTGTATGCATTGGTTTTGCTGCATCACAAAATGTCGGATCACATTTCAGAACAGAGTGAAGCTTGTAACTAAGGTATGTTCAAAGAGTTGGCCCTTTTCTTAACCCCTTGGTGTGTAGCTGGTATGATTTGGAATGGTTATGAACGTGTCCAAAGGTTCAGGAGAAAACTTTGCACCCCTTCAATGCCCAGTGTTTTCTCGGGTAAGCCAACAACCGAAGTGGGCAGAACAAGTCGGACACTAGGAATTTGTGACCCCAATTCCCCTCTCAGCGTTTGCTCTTCTAAAATTCCGTCTCAATTTGCTGGGAAGCAAGTCAGCCCTAAGACCCCAAAGGACGGATGATGTTGCAGCCAATGTATGTCCAAAGCAAATTCGGAGCATGAATGAACGTGTCTCATAGATACACACGCTTAAATGTTATGCAAAACCCAAATATTAATTGTGTACTTATGGATTCAACCATACAACCGTTTGTCCACAGCTATATTTGTCAAGCATAAAGCTCAGTGGTGATTTATGTGGTGATTTATATGTACACACTTGCGCCCCTACTCGTGCTATGTGTTCCCTTATATCCTTCTAAAAAAAAAAAATCGATTAATCTAGGTTTTTATGATAATGATGTTTTATTTATATTGCGCTTTCTGCAAAGCGCTTTAAATGCACCATATTTACATGCAATATTACCCAACTGACGTTGGTTCTCATTTATCAACCTATGAAGATTTAAAGGCTTAGTTGGCCTTGACATGATTCAAACTTGCGACCTACAGATCACACAGAGATTGCAGCAGCGCATGCTCAACCCGCTGAGCTATTTTACCGGCTAAACATGCTTTGCTTACCAAGTGTAAGGTTCTTGTTATTTTATGCTATGTTATGTTTGGTTTATTGGCTTTTATGCTGTGCCAAATCACCACCATAGTAGTTTCAGAATGCCTGTCATGACTACCATATATATATATAGGAAATGTTAATTAGAAATGACCATTTACACATTTTAACATAGTCAGTTTACAGCGTTTGCACAATCAAAACAAATCCTTTTAATAGCTCCTTTTGCCATGAAGGCACAAAGTTTTGACTTGCAAACTGGCCTTCCTCTGTATGGGGAAAGCACCCTAGGTGTGATAGCAACATTCCTGCGGGACAGACCCGATGACAGCGTGTGTCACCACATACCAGACCGGTCCCCACTTTGGGGGATTCCTCAGTCGCTGCTGCTCTCATTCTACTTCAGCCATAAAACATCAGCACCACCCTTCAAGATATTTCAGTTTTTCCTGTCGTCCTTCAGCTGTCAGCATTGTAGGGTTGCTATGGGAAATGCACAGCTGACAATGACTTATTCCCAGAGAGAGAGAGTCAGACAGAAACAGAGAGAGTGGCAGGGAGGAATAGATAGAGGAAATAGAGAGCATTGCAAGAAAGTGAGAAGGAGAGTGCGTGCTAAATCAGCGTATGATAAGCCAAATACAGCTCGTTGAAGTTTAAATTGTTCAGGGGCTTTGATTTATTCTCAACCACTTACTTTCATCATGACCAGTGTATTGCGTCCAAACCCCTCTTCCTCGTCCCAGTGCGTCCAGCCTTCCCAAGAGCTCCTTTCCAAGCTTTCATTTTCCTCTGGCTTTTCCCCTCCAAGGAGGTATAACCTCACACTTAACACAAATCCGCAGACGTTTTTTCTGTTCCTGCCAGAACATTGTATCTTCTTAGTGCTGGACATGTAGGGAGCAATGGCTGGTAGCCCTTGCCGGGCTTCTCCCCTGTGGAGTTTGGGGGTGGCCAGACTGGAGGATGCCCACCGGGCCGCCTTTGGAGCTGCGTGGTCTGGCACGGAGCTTGTTCAGTGTCCTTTGCTGGAGAGCGGGATGCCAGTGGGTATGCCTGGCCACGAGCGTGAGCTGCTTTCCTGGTGTTAGAGTTCTGTGCCCTGCCCTGGGTGATAGGTGAGTGTTCCCACCCAGTGGCCTCTTTTCGGGTCAATGGGGGACCCAGGGAATGAAAAAAAAGAGAAAAAGTGTGGCACTCCGGCACTCTCTCGGCCCCTAGGCTGCTAGGTGCACCATGGTTATGATTGCCCAGATGGCTCCCGTTAAATAGCCGTCTGGTGATCCATTATGAAGTTCTCTGCTGTCCTTGCTAGGTGTAGATATGGGTAAGCACTCAGAAAAAGTGAAACATGTGGAAGTGGGATCTTCCTCTTCTTTCAGGCCTGCCAAAACGAAGAACTCTGCAGCAGTTACTACTGTTTTTTTTAAAAAGGACTTGAGTTTCTCTTCATAGAAGAGAAACTCTGGCCAGCCATGCACAGAAGAAAGAGAAGTCGAAATCTGCCCCTGCTTCTTCATCTTCCAGTTTTTCTTTTTCTTACTATACCTCTTTGGATCTGGACTGCTCCTCCCTTTCTTCAGGGGATGATGAGAATGTCACAGGGATGTACCCGGACAGGGACGATGTGAATCTAATCCTGGAATAGATTTCCATGACCATGAGGTTCAAGGACCAGACGATAGTGGACCAGGCTTTCGATCCCAAGTTTTGCCAGTACAAGCACCACCAAATTGGGGCTGCCTCTGATCTCGGACATCCATACTAAGAACCTGCATGAGTGGTTTAACCTAGAACATTTCTCCATGCCCTGCTTTATTGCCAAATTGTACCTCCTCAAGGCGGAGGAGGCACCACTGCCCACGGCGGTAGATGTAGAAGATATACTTGCGAGTATTATAGGACATTCTTCCATGTCTGCTGAAGGGCACTGTCACGAATACAGTGGTTAAGAAGGTGGACTCCGCTCACAAGAGCTCCTACGTTGGGTCCCATTTGGCTTTGCATTCCAACACTTTTGCCTCCTATACAGCTAACACAGCGTTGGCTGGATTTAACAAACCGAAGCAATCACTGGACAACGGGGCAAACTGCTCCCAGCTTCTTTGTAACATGCAGAAGCAGACTGAATTCATGCCTGATCTTTTCTATGATGGGGTTCATGGCATGGCCAATGCTATGACCTCAACTATCTTTGGCAGACGTAATTTGTGCCTGTGGGACAGGAAGGCAGAGAGGTCTCAGAAACCGGCGGCTCTGAAACTTCCCTTTGAGGGTTTGAAGTTGTTTGGCAATGCTTGGAGTCTAAGGTGCACACAGTTTTCAAGGCTGATAAACATGTAGACAATTTGTGGAAGAAGACTGCATCTGTCTCGGCCTCCCCATAAACCCCACGCTTCCCGGTCTCAGACAGATCATCAAAGGATGGGATTTAGGTGCCTGTTCTGAAGACCCATCTCTCCACCGAAGCTACAGAAGTCCTGCCAATTACAGCATACCAATGAGTGGATGTCTGGTTCGGTGTCCTTGAGTTCTGGACTTCCTGGCCTCAGAAACTTGGGCTTGGACCACTGGTCATCTGGGGTACAGACTGGAGCAGGTTCCCCTCCCTCCAGAGTCAGGCCTTAGGGGACACAACTTCCCAGGGACTTCAGGAGACAATCGGCAAAGCTCAATCGGCAATGCTCACGGCCCTCCAGGGCCTTCTTCAAAAGAGGTAAATACTCTTGGTGGCCACATTGCAGAGGGATGCAGGGTTCTACTCCAGGGTGTTTCTGGTCCTCAAACCAAGGGCTTCTATGTTTCTGGCTCATTCTCATTCTGAAGTCACTGAATGCCTTTATGATGGTGAGGAGATGAAAGATAGAAACCTTGCAATACGTAATTCCTAGGGTCTTATGGGGGGATTGGCTGAAATCTATAGATTTACAGGATGCCTACTACCATGTCCCCATCTTCCGCCACCACCAACACTTCCTATGGGTCTCTGTGGGCAGGGACAATTACCAGTTCCAGGTCCTCCCCTTCAGGCTCATATCAGCCCCAAGTGTGTTTACAAAGCTGCTGGCCCCGCTGGTGGTCGTTCTTACACTTGGGCGCAATACAGTTTTACTCATACCTGGACAATTGGTTGGTCAAGGCCATGGAACACAGTGTTGGTCCATCTTCAAAGGGTGTGTCAGGCTCTGACCAGGTGGGTGTTCCTGATCAATCTCACTCAAAGTCCCAGCTAACTCCCTCATAGACGGTACAGTTCATCGATGCACAGGTGGGGCTCCTGCTCCAGTGGGACAGGGCCTCCTGACTCAGGCACCTATTGTGTGGCAATCTGAGTAAGGACTGGGTGTCAGTCAGGGAACTGTTGTCTCTCCATGGCCACATGGCCTCCTGTGTGTTAGACCATCGATTTGACTCATCCTGACCCATTGGAACCTGGCAATTCAGACTTATGATTCCTTGCTCTTGATCATGCCTGCCTGAGTAAGGCTCTCTGCTGCTGGTCCTCGGGTTCTTACCATGTTTACTACCGATGCCAGTGGCCTGGGCTGGGGGACCCCTCTCCATGGTCAGTATCATCAGGAAAGATGGACTCGGTGGTACCAACATTGTTCCTCCAATTGGAAAGAACTGGTGGCCATAAAGAGGGCCGTGTTGCTCTTCAGGACGTCAATCCGGGGGAAGACGGTTCTGGTGTGGGCTGACAGTACTAGAGTCCTGTCCTATGTGAATCATCTGCGGGGAACATGGTCTTATTCCCGAGAGACCCTGGTGTTGTCCATCAGCAGTTGGACCAAGTGCCTTCTGGTCTCCCTCCAAGCAGACAATATCCGGGGAGTGGACATGGGACCATGGACAGGGTCAGCAGGGTGTTGCCGGTTTCACAGGAAATTTCACTTTGTCCCATTCTGGGAAATTTGCAGGAGGTTCGGTCGGCCCTAGTCGGATCTGTTTACTTTCCTATGCAACACACAGCTTCCCCCGTTCTGTTCCCAGGCGCCGTACCTGCAAACCAGGGGGTTTGATGTTCTCAACTTGGACTGGCCAAGGGCTCAGCTTTATGTCTTTTGTCTGATCCCTTCGATCCAGTGGGTCCATAGGAAGATCTGGGAGTGCCCAGTCGAGATTTTCCTGGTGGTCCCTTATTGGCCCAGGAGGGAGTGGTTACCGAGCCTCCTCGAACTGCATTTGCTTTCTCTTGGTTGTTTGCCCAATGGCCATCCCCGCTGTGGGGGGATGCCTTCCCTCCTCCTCCTCACTAATTCCTTGGGGGAACTGGAAACTGAGAGGAGGGGACTACAGGCCTTAAGTCTTTTGGCAATGTGGCTGGGGCAATCCAGCTGGTGCGTAGTTCCTCCACACTTAAGACCTAGAATCGACATTGGGCTAATTTTGTTCATGGTGTGACCATAAGTGTCTCCAGGCCCTGCTGCGTAGTCTTCCTGATATTTTGCAGTTCCTCCATGAAGAGGCTGAGATGGTGTTGGCCGTCTCTACCCTTCGATCACAATGGTCCACTATACAGGCCTTTCTAGTGTCCTGCTCCCCTCCTGAGCGGGGAGGCTCTGGTCACTAGACTTTCTAAAAGTGTGTTGGGCTCTAGGCCAATGGGTCCTGTGGGGTACCTGTCATGGAACCTTCCACATGTCTTTGTCCATGTTACAGAAACCTCAGTTTCAGTCTCTTGAGAGTATTGTTCTGAAGTGGGTGACTCTTAAGACAACCTTTTTGATAGCCATCACTTTTGCCAGGATCTTGGGTGAGATTGGGGCCCTTCTGCATAGGCCCCCCTTTCTTGTTGTCAGAGCGGAGGCTCTGGTTCTGAAATGTGACCGTTCCTTTGTTCCTAAGGTCCCCTGCAGTTACCACCATTCCAGCCTTCTTTCTGGTTCCTTGCTCCCCGGAGGAAGATGCCTGTCATTGACTGGATATTAAGTTAGCAGTCTTGTGTTATCTTGACCGTATTCAGTCCTTTTGGAAGACTAATAATCTGCTTGTAACCTTTGGCACAGGGGGCTGTGGCCAGAGGGCTTCCACTTTCACTATCAGTCGATGGATCAAGTCCCTGATTTTGCCCACTTATGAGTCTCTTCATTACTCTTAGTCCTACTCTTCCTTGTCCCAGTACAGACATCCCCCCTCTCTTGCTGTGGGGGCGCAGGTGCCCATGTCTCTGCTTTTGGACCTTCTGCAGATGTGTGGGTACGTAGGAGGTTATACCTCTGGCAGGGAAGCAGCAAGAGGGAAAAAAAAGCCACAAGAGGAGTTCCGGGGAGGGCAGGACGCACTCAAAGGTAAATACTGGGACAAGGAAGAGTAGGACTAGTAGTAATTAAGATTACCAGAAAGTAATCATAGCAATCAGATTCTAAAAACATACTATCTGTCAACGATGTAATATTGTAATGCTGTACCACGAATACCAACCAAAGTGTTTGCTGTGAAACGTAAAGCTGACATGATTCAATTTTAGTTAGTGATTTTGCAATTAGTCAATTAATTAATCAAAACATTATATATTTCTTAAAAAGGTTACCGTTTTACACATAGGCCCTGTAGGATTGTTTTACACCTCTGCTTTGCTACCGCCACCTGCAACACATGCAATGGTGTGGCTGGCCCTTGTTTGCTAAAGCATGCATCTAAACATGGGGAATAAGCTTGCAATCTTTCTCTTTTATTCGGGTAATCTTTGGATACAATTAATACACTTTATGCAGGATGGTGCACAGTAATTTTGCTGCAGGTGGTATATTGGGCTGCCTAATTAACAAAAAGAGAAAATCTACTAGGCCACAGAAACAATGTTCCAGCACACATACTTAAGTTACCATGCATTTTCTATATGCAGTTTGAAAATCTCATCTTAGTACACAATGTTGAGGATGAAAATAATTAATGCAATGCACCAAACTGGATGTGACATTTGCACCCATATAAAATAAAACCACAAGTTGTAACTTCACATTTTACATTGGAGTGAAAGCATTCTCTATTTTTCAGACCAAGATAGCAATTTGAAAATGCTTCAAAGCCACCCTCTCCCAGCGATAAAGCTCTTTTCTCTCTTATCAATTCTAATTAGACTTCACCATTTGGCTGAAAGCACATAGCTATCTGTAACCTTAAAAGATATTAGAAATCTTGCCAGGCTTACGTTGCTCTCAGTTTGCACTTAGAATGTCTGCCCCTTTCACCTAGAAGGGAAAGACACATTGAAAATGTCTTTACTCATGTCACCTTTTTTTATTTCGACCCAAAATCAGCCCACCCAAGTTAAGATAGGCATTCTGCTAATCTATTGCTATATTCATTATAATTGCCTTGACTGGGCATTCTTGTCTAATTCAGCAAGGAAACTCAGCTTGCATGGGAAGTCTTCGATAACGCTGGCTGCCTCACCCTCATTCAGGTCTGCGGCGGCCACTGCCCATTGGAGAAGCTCCTCCTTCCTTCACTGACATCGGCTGCAGTCTCCAAGCACTCTGTTCAGCACACAAGCGGCCAGCATTCGCCACCCCTTCAGTTTTTCTCCTTCTCACCTCTTCTCCCTTCTTTCATCCAACCTCGCTTTGTCAGCCTTTTAAATCCACTTCTGCTTCCCTCTATTTTACTTATATCTACCTAAATAAAATATGTCTTCACCAGCAATTTCACACCTCATTTTGTGAGGTCATGCATCAATCAAACTTGTGCCTGTCTTGTCTACTCCCTGTAATTTAACAGAAGGCTAACACATGCTCCTTCACAGTTACCTTTGTACATGTTTCCGCTCAGTGGCCCTGGAAAGATATTTGAAACACTTTAATTCTAATTTCCTGTGCTGGAAGCTCTAAACAATGGCTGCTTTAGACAGAATGATTCTGCAAATTCTTCACATTCAGAGCTTCATGTCAACACTGTTAAACAGTTTTAATGTGTGCATTTTATTTTCAAAATGATCAAAGCAGAGTCTGCGCACCTGAATTCAGTATCTAAACCCCTAGTTTGCACCCATGATTTGCACCATTCTGAACACTTATCATTTTAGTATCTTAGGGTTAATTGTTAGTATCTTATTGGATTAGTAGTGTTATGTTTATTAGCCCCTGTGCTAAAGCTACACTATGCCTTTGCTATGTAATGCTAAATCCTAAGTCAGGCCTTCTTTAGTTCAGCCCAGTTCCTCACATCAGTGCTAAGCCACACACACACACTGTATTCAATACCATCATCATTTATGCATTGGCACACACCTTCTATTGAAGCCTGAGTTGGCGATTAAATATTTGGCCTAGTTGAAATTCACATCACTTATTGTGGCAATTAAATTCTTCGCCTGTTCAAAATGTTGCACTAATATTTGTTCCTACATATGTCCCTCCTTATTCTGTAGCGACCCGCATAAACATGGGCTCATACAGAAACACTAACCCTGACCATAAGTGTAAAACCGATTTGAACTAATATGGGCCTTAAAACACATGCGCTCCATTTAACTGACTTTTTCTTTTCTCAACAGTCACCATGGTGAACATTATCATGAATAGCTTGACCGTAAGCACAATCAACCGTACCAAGATGGATACTATAGGCACAGCCATAATCACCAAAACCTTTTCTGTCCATGTTCCCCATGTGTAAGCATCTCCTTCTCTCAAAACTGTACCACACATAGTCATATTGTTCTTCTGCATATTCATTTTAATTGTGTGTACATTTTTATGTTTCAATAAATATTCAATATCGGGATACATGGCAAATGTATCTTTCTGGAACAATTGGACATTCTCTGTTTTACCTTCCCACAGGTCCCCATCCATGTGAAATAATTTTAATCCTCCAACTGTCACCACTGTATTTTTACGGACAGTCGTATAAAACACCTTGAATGGTTTGATAAGAAATTAACCTTGATTGAGGTGGGTCACGGTAAAATTGTATGCACAAGTTCTGACCAGCCACCTGTGTTTAACCAATTTGGCATATGCCAACTCATCATGTTTTGTGTTACTTATAGACACTTCACACCCTTCAGCAATACCAGGATCTACCCCCAACCCACAAATTGTGTTTGATGCATCTGGTATAAATGGCTTCCCCGGACATATGTAGTTCTGTTCCTTAAAAATAGAACAAGTGCCCAACTTTGGAACTAAATACAAGTCGGGCTCCAAATCCTGAAAACCGACTATTTCAGGAGTTTCAATTTTGATGTATTTGTCCCCCTTCCAGAAGCCCAAATTGTGCAGCAATTCAGTTTCATGAATCAACTCTGTAGTGACATATGGGATGGATAACCGAAAATCCATTTCCATTCTTTCAACATGTATGTATAAGAGAATTGATTGCACTCCTAATTTCAAATGAAGTTTGCTCTTGGATTGTTTCCACCTCTTTCTGTGTGATCTGTGCCATAATTTGATGGATGATATTGGATGACACAATGTACAAATGAATGTGCCCTTGTATCAGTTGAGACACTCTGTTTTGTACTTCTCTTAGTAACTGTGTCAATAAGCTTTCCAGAGGATTCACTACGTTCAAAATATCCACTATCAGTTTGTCATGTTTTTCTACAATATTATTGCTATGTTCCATTATCCTTGAATGTTCATTTAGAGTCAAAATAGTTTGATATATATACTGAACTTCCTCCTTCTGCTTGAACCTGAGATTGTCTAACCTTTGCTGAATCATTTTCCAGTCCTGCCCCAGTTCTATGATCCTACCACCCAAAGTACTAACAGAAATTGCTCTTACGGTAGACATTGTTGTTACCACAATACCACCAATTATCGTCATGACAATTGCTGCAACCAGAAAGCCAGCCATTCTTCGTACCCTTCTTTTCTTATAATGAGATGAGTTCATAAAAGTGTTCTCGAACTGTAACAGAATTTCCTTTATTGCTCTTTGAGCACCTTACTTATGGACCTGCAGCCATTCGTACCACTAGCCGTTCATTGGCAGGAACATCATCAAATGGATAACGTTGCAGACATCAGATATGTTGGACTACAGCAGATTCAACCACATCCGAGAGGTGGAGACAGAGAGTTGAAGCTACGCCAACAAGAAGCAAAAATGATTTGTAAATTTCCAAGTTTATCACTTGGCTTAAACAAGGAACATGAGCTAAATGTCTTTTTATGGAATTTTCAAACATCAATTCATTCGTTATCTTGAATTATTACATTACATTAGGTACTAAAAAACCAGGCAAGGCAACTAATGAATGAGAGACATAATATCTTTGTAATACATGTCATACTTAGTAAAGTATCACATTTGGGGAACGGGTACTTCAGAACTATCTTGCAAACCTAGCACTTAAGTCCGTTGTGTCAGAATTCCATTTGCAAATCATCGGGCCTCATTCGACTCAACTTGATGCATGTGAACTAGCTAAAGTTGCACGATAATGAAACTAATAATCTGCATCACTTTTGCATGTGCCAGTAGATGCATTTATAAATTTGAAACAATCTATTAATAAAAATTCAGACATTTAAAGTTGTGCACATCTCCAAATAAACATTGTGTTACCAGGCAACCCTGATCATGTGACTATTCACATGACTAGGTAATAAGCTTGGATCCCGATACACTACAATGTGCTAAACCCTTTAGATGCAAAATATATTACATTTAAGAAGTACTATTCAAGTGCACCAGCACATTCATTCACAATATCTGGCGTACAATAATTGGAGCGCGCACGCCAAATAAATCATTTTTCTATTTCGCTAAACTTCCGGGTCACGTGACAACACATGTGACCGGAATAAAACCACTGGTTACCGTGGAAACGCAAGCCTCTGGCCGATGCAGCAGTCACAATCCCCGACAGCGCCTGACATTAGTGTGTGCTATGAAATTGTGCCGGTAAACTTGTTATCTTGACTGCCATTTCGATAACAGATAAGAGTAACCCCTTAGATGACTACTAACACAGATGATTCTGAGTCACGATCGCGGTATGCAATACATGCATACTCTGATATAGTTAATTATCTTTCCAGACCACGGCGAGAACTTAGTTGTAGCTGGCCACTGAAGGCAATATATTGTGATTGCGCAAACTTAAAGCTGCCACAGGTAAATCAATATTATTACCAATCTACTTTTTTTAAATGAAAGGTTTTTTCAGTTTTGTGTATATAACGAACAATTTTGTCAAACCAAAAATATGGCAGTGGTTATATTTTTATATACTATGAATCCTTAGAAAACCTGTTGAAAATAGAATCCAGGCTGATTAAACTGGCCTTTGAAGATTTCAGAACATAACCAGAGGTAGGAACGTTCAACCATATCGATAGCCCTTCATACAAATAAGGTATCTCAAAATACTATTTTGACATGTTTGATCTTTTTCGAAACATTTCAAAGTAAAATATGTGTGAAAACACAGGACTCGAAGTCCAAATGATTGTATGGACACCAGCGCTCGAACATAAAATACACGAGCCAAGTTGAGCCAAATGACCAACCTACTCAGGTTTCGAATTGTAACATAGGTTTAATATTCCAACCCATGTATATTCATGAATTTGTTTAGTTATCTTTCAAATCCGGACCAAATGTTGACTAAATAATCATCTAATTCTAATTGCTATGTTAGAGACTAACTCAGTCCAATGAACTGTTATTATGATACATAAACTAATTTATTCACAGAATATGTCATACCAAGGAATGTAATAACACTCTTATGTTTATAACTAATATTCAATGTTTGTATTCACATGTTTACTCACCACTTTCCTTTATATTTTCCTCCCTCTAGTTTCTTCCTCCATCCCTTTTTATTATGTTTTATATTCCTCACCCCTTTCTGGTCACCAGAATTGATAACAAATGTCACAAAAATGTGGGATATGTTAATTATGTACTGTCACCATGCCCTGAAGACGGCCTAGTCAGGTTGAAAGACGTGTTGGCAAGATGATAACTGCACAAACTCTCCAAGATCACTTATTTTGCAGAAGTTCATGTGAAATTGTTTTTGTTTAAAAAACCAATGCAATGGTTTAATTCTTTCTGTACTTCAATATAGGAACTCTTTTCACCACAACAGTGTATATTGTGTCTTACTACTTTTTAACAAGTAATACAAATCTATGAGGGTATGAGCGCAGTCTGTGAAGTTAGAAACCTTCAAGATACAATCTCTTTGCAGGTGATAGTGGAAAATCACCAGTCTAAGCACACGGCTGCAGCTGTCTACACAACAAAATAGCTAACTTTAGGGGACTATTAAGTTAAGGGGTGCGCACCTACAGCCTGCTTAGGGCCGTATATTCCACAACTTACAGTTTTCCTGTTTTACATAAGTGTTTTGCACAAGATTTTTCTTTTTTGTTGCAATAATCATTATTTTTTTAATGATGTTTAGTAGCTTTCTAATACATGACTAAAACACCAGTGGCACAGTCCTACATGAGTCAGTTTGCTAAAATAATGTAAAATAAGTCTACAAGTCCATATCTATACATGCATTGAAACCAATGTCTCTAGATTTATAGAAGTGCAAATAAAAACAGTTTAATTGTTCATGAGTCAAGAATGGGTAAAGTTTAGAGGAATGGTTCATCATACAATCATTGTAAAACAAAGTTTCCTTTAAACCAGAAGCAGCAAATCCATCAGAAGGCCTAATGCTGTTGCCACAATTTTGCACACATGCACCTGCTTGCCCAATAGGCTTGTGTCCTTGGGTGGGGTCTCCTTGCTGCTTACTAGTCACTCATCTTTTCCCCCTTTTCAGTCCAGGGAGTTTTGGTCGAGGACCTCCTGTCCGGCGGACTCTAAGGGTTCCCTCTGGCAACATCCAACTCCGTGGGCGCTGGTGAAGAAAGGCAGTTAATATCTAAATCAGAAGAGAAATAGATTAAGTGCCAAGCAAAATACATTCTTTCTTTGTATTGCCAATAAACCATTTCCCTTCATGACCTGGAAGAAATATTATGTATTATACAATATACAAACACATTATACAACATTTAATTTTCATTTTTTTTCTGACAACAAAAGCATGTGTTAAACAGCATGTACACCGCTGCATCTGCAATTCTCTGAAAGCAATTGTATGGAATAAACATAATGTAAACTTATAATTCAAACACATCCCCCATTTGTTCCACCTATTTGGAAACCAAAATGTATACTACCTACCATTAACCTAGAAATACAATATTACAGGCCTAAACACCTTATTTTCTCTTTCTTTATTTATTTTCACACCTCACATCCATACTCCCACACAAAACTACTCACTTTATTTATCCCCCTTATGCTACTTATATAAATTCCATTCACACCTACTTATCTACTGAGGTGCATCTACTTACCTGTTATGGTGAATCCCTTCAAAGTAAAATGCCACACATTTGTTTTTGCTTTGATTTTAATATTGTAAGTGACTTCAATCCAGCACTCCAACTAAGTCAATGCCTAGTATGGGATGCCCAAAGGAAGCCCTTATTTATATATTTTTATGTCAAAGTTCTTTAAATTTGGATGATGAACCCTTAGATAACGCCCCTCTCTTTGAATCCCCCCGACCTCACTGAGCCAAGAAATAGGTTTGTTTTGCAAATTAAAAGGTTTATTTGAAGAGTTGAACAGTATATATATCAAACTTTTATGAATAAAATAATATCTGAATAGCACAATTATGAATATGAACGGTAATCAGCAATGGGTAATATTACAGTCTCAACAATCTGTTTAATCAGTAAGGAGGAGGAATAGGAAGGATAAGGTAGCAGAGAATACTATTATTCTTCAAGGAAATGCAAGATGGAAAAATGCAGCACAGAAATAAAACTTGATATGATTTCAATCAAAAGATAATATGATCACTTTTTCCCCAGTGACTACTCACTCCCCCAACTATGCAATATGAAGAGATGGAAATGAGGACACACAGGTTTCAGAAATACAATCAATAATGCAGTTCAATCCCAGTTCCCGCAGCAAGCTTAGAGAGAACAGGTATGATTTTAAAATAGGTCAAAAATACTTTTGAATGTGATTACAATGAATGGGAAAATATTCTATAATGATTTTAATTCACTAAAGGATATTCCGCACTAGTGTGAATTACTTTGGATTGGTACAGGTCAACACTAGCAATGATTCATGAATGATTATCATATTGAGTCAGATTGAAAACGAGATTCAGCAGTTGCAAACAAGAAACAGCTATTTTGGCATGTGTTGAAATAGAGCTAAATGGCAATTTGCGGCAATTTTTCCGCATGCGTGAAACGTGATTACGGAAAAACTATTGGAATCGTTTTAGGTTCGTTGGAAAGCTTAGGATCTTAGCTCTAAAATGACAAATTTTGGTTCTAGGACGTATGGTTCAAAAGTTACGGACATTTTTGTGAAGGTAGATTTTTCAAAAATAAAGTCAAGATTTCAAAATGACAGATCGCGCTTTAAAGATTTACCAACAAGGATAGGCTTAAACTAAGGAGCTATGAAGAAGCAAGACACTCAACGGGCAGCCACCAGAACTGCAGTGCCACCGCTCTCATCTCTGTCCGTCAAAACACTTGTCCCTCTTCAGAAAATATCAGCGCAAAGATGATTATTGCTACAATTATCAAGAATTATGTGGAGGAGAGAAGAATTTAGGATAGACCAAAGAGGTTCTGTAATGCAGTTCTGGACAGGTTGAGGTGGTTGGAATAAGGTTACTTTAAACTAAGAGATGACAATGGACATTTATATACTAAATACTCACTCCTAGGCTTTGGAATGGAGTGGGCCTTGTCAAAGATCTGGTCAAGGGTATGGCTTCACTCGCCACTGGACAGGTCTCAGGTACTCTGGGTTCTGCTCTCAGCACTGCACAGCGGTTTGGGTGGCCTCTTGAACTGGATCTGACGGGTTCTGGATACAGCTCTGCTTTCTGGGTCTGTACCTTGGTTCAAGCACAGGGTTCTTGGCTAGAATAGCAAAACAGTACAACCCGGCTGTTGAATGGTTTGGTTAGGCCCTGTGGAAGCTTAGGGGTTAGAATCAGGTTGCTAGATTCTGCAGGCCTGCTGAGGAGGGTTCAGCTTGTGAATTAGGCCTCTCTGCTTCAAAGTTCTAGAGTTTGGTTCTAGAGTCTGGTCTCTGGATCTATCTGGAGTCTTCCCGCAGGGTGCTTAGCCAAGAATAGTTGAGTAGTGGAAAAGTGTGTGTGTCCTATCCATCCTAAGCAGTCTCTATTTATGTATTTTCAAAGTGGGTGGGAGGCTGATTCTACATGCCCAACCCTCTAATAATTTGATAGGTTAGAGGATTCCCTGTCCCCTTATTGGAGAAAGGATCAGCGTGTCATCCTGTGTCATCTTTATGGCTTAGGGAAAAAAACCTCCCCTTTGTGTCTGTACAGGATATCCTATTTTCCATAAAACACATCTTTACAATATATTCCACTTGTTAATATTACATAAATTACATGCCAGATTAATTAAGATACATTTCGGTTTAACTCTCCTCTTCCTCAGAGCTTGGGTTCAGAAATTACCACTTTTTGCGCTTTTGGTGGGTTTCGCAATATTCTTTCTGCACCAAATTTCAGACATGCCTGCACACCCTCTCTGGGCATATTACTGTAATTTCTTATGTTCATAGCAACAACACAGCAGCTATAATATGAATACATTCCGGGGTTTGGTCTCAGAACATCACAAGGCGTCCAGCTTAGTCTTAAATCGTGAAGGAATTTTTCATTTTAAGAACCTCAGTTTTACATTTTTGTCAGCTTGGTACAATTTGTTATAAGCATTTTTATAAAACATACATTTGCTTTCAATTCAATTCACATCTCAGTCTGGTCCGCCTCCTAGAGCTGGGCTGACTCAGAGGGTCAAATGTCTTGCATCCTGCCAACAGTCTGTGGTCAGTTACACCCCAAATCAGCATTCCCATTCAGTCCAAGGAATCTATTGTTCATTTCTCCGGGCTGCAGAGAAAATCTCCTCCCTTTTTGATTAGCATGACAATGCGACATCCTCCTTCTGGTGAGAATGACAAGGTGTGAAGGGTTCTCAGGGGAAGCAAGTCTTTTGGAGTTTTAATTGCATCAGGTTACTTTCTGATCAATTGTAACATAGTTCCTTGTGAAAAAAAATAACATTTATAAACTTAAAATAAGCAACATACCTTTAAATCAAGTCTTTTTCAACATGAAATCACTGTGTGGCACTCTATATGGCATTTTTATGGAATTCTCTTCTTGGGCATATTTAACTTCTGAAACACCAGTTCTCCTGTCAGAATTAGAAATCGCCAGCATCAGACAGAGGCGAGTAACGGTGGTACACCTGTTTTGACAGCTGTCTTTCCATCAAGTATCTTTAAAAAGGGGATTTTGTTCTGATAGCATATGATTTTTGCTGACATTGTATTGATGTGGATTCTTGCAGCAAATGATGTGGAATACCCAACAAAGAGTTTTAGCAAAGGTGGAGTTGATCGTGGTGGGACTCCCTTTCTCCTGTGCACCACCTCTTTTCTTGTTGCCGAATCTGACCAGCAGCCTGGATCCTGGTTTGTTGAGGAACCAACTCTGGGGTTCCCATTAAGATGTAAGAATTGTGGGGATGACAAACTCTGGATCAGTTGGGCGCTGGTAGGGTATGGTGGCCCAATGGTCGCTTGTTGAGCGATTAGATCAATTATATGGTCCAGTCAGGTCATAGTCATTAATTTGTTTATTTTTGTTAGTTGGCACCAAAGAAAACATCATTGTAGAAATGAATGACAAGTTTTTGACATGGTAACTCGCTACACAGCCGATGTGCGTTTCAACCTAAGTCTTTTTCAAGGCCAATTGAGTTAAGGGGTGGACTTCAATTGCTGTAAATTGGTCCTCCCAGATAAGGGTGCCAGGGGGGCTGGATAGCCGATCGTTGGCCGGGTCCGTCGAGTTTGTTGCGTGCGAGCTTTCTCGGTAATCTCAGCACACGGATTCATTTCTACAATGATGTTTTCTTTGGTGCCAACTAACCAAAAATAAACAAATTAATGACTATGACCTGACTGGACCATGTAATTGATCTAATCGCTCAACAAGCGACCATTGGGCCACCATACCCTACAGGCGCCCAACTGATCCAGAGTTTGTCATCCCCACAATTCACCCAACAAAGAGGTTGGATCTTTTAGGTGATTTGTGAGCCATGATTTCAGCAATTCTTGACAATCAAGAAAATGGATTTTCAAACAGCTCTGTGTTTCTTTTTCCATCAGCATTGCTTTTTCCAAGTGGTTTCAGGCTACTTTATGGGTAGCACCATGGTGGTTTTTGGCAATGATCTCCTGTGCTCACTAAGATAGGCAAAATTAGATGGTGGCCTATTTTTCAGGTTTTCACTGCACAATTTCTGGTGTTTTCTAGCGAGCAGCATGCTTTCCAGTGGCCATTATGATGTTTCTGCTGCCAGCAATGCAGATTGATGTTGCAGGGCTTGGATGAGTGGGTTGATACATCCCACAAGCCCCCCTCTTGCGATGGCCATTGACTTCCATCAATGGAACTTCGCAAGACTGGGATGTTCGCCTCATCTCTCCGTATTCCACAAATGGCAAAGTTCATCGTCTTTTCTTCCATCAGGGGAGGAGCGATCGGTTCTCCTCGCCAGTCCTGATGGGAGTATTGAGTGATACCCCGGGCCCCTCGGATCTTTGCTCCTGGTCCCCGGGTCGTCCTCCTTGGTCAGTCTCCATGGTTTATCTCTCTCTCTTTCTCCTAGGATGACAAAGCAAAAGCATATTTGTAGACATGTTCCCACCACTATTATTGTAGTGGGGCGGACATATATATTTGGTAAATCAGGAGACATTTGCATTATTGTATTTTACAGATTATGGGCCTCATCACGACTTTGGCATTAACCCTTACATGCAGCGGTAGCGCTATTACCGCTGCATTTAAGGGTCTGCCAAATCACGGCTTCGACTGATTTCCCCCCAGTTCTTAGCTGGGAGGAAATCCACCAAAATTTCGCGCTCATACCGCGGCGGGAAATCCGGCAGCGGTAAGAGCGCAAAATTTCCCCATTGAGCCCAATGGGGAATGGGGCATTCCCGAATGGGCTCAATGGGGAATGGGGATTTCCAGTTCTGCCAAACCTGTGATCTGGCGCTAATAGCTCTGGTGGGTTTGGCGGTAGGGCAGATAACGCCAGCGCTATTAGCGCTATTAGCGCTGGCGTTACTGCCCAAAATGTGATGAGGCCCTATATGTGGAATATTTTAGGGTTGGAATTTAATGGATCTGGAGTGGCCCCCTCAGGGGTTCCAGAAGACTCCTCCAGTTGCTGCAGAGTGTGCCTAGGATGGCAACACTTCAGCTGATTAATATGGACCCACTTGTCTTCCCCTTCTGACAAACTGCCTTTGGGGATGCAGATCTTGTAGGCGACTGGTGAGATCTTGTTTACAATTTCAAAACATCCCTTCCAGGTAGGCAGAAATTTCTGCTGTTTGGCCTGGTTCCTTTGGAAATTGTATAGATAAACCCGGTCTCCTACATGATATTCCTTTCTGGTAGTCTTTAAGTCATAGTGGGTCTTAATGCTGTCGGCTGATCTTTCTAGATTTCGCTGAGCATAGGCAAAAGCATGTTGAAGTTGTTTTCTTAAATTTTCAACATACTCATGAGTTGTGGATGCATTGATACATGTCTGCTCTCGGGTCCTGTAGAGCAGATGCTTGGGAAGCGAAGCACCATCCTGCGTCCAGTCATCAGCTCAAATGGTGACATTTTAGTTGCAAATGAAGGGGTAGAACTGATGGCCATTAGGACAAGAGGTAATCAAATATCCCAGCTTTGCCCAGAATATGCCACAAATGCTTTTAATATGCTCACTATGGTTTTGTTGTAACATTCTACTGCACCACTAGAGGCTAGCCGGTAAACTATATGTAGCTTCCTTTTAACCCCAAGTATCTCCCATATCTTTGTCATGACTTCGCTGGTGAAATGGCTACCTCTGTCTGACTCAATCCTTTGGGGTAGTCCAAAACGCGAAAAGATGTGGTTGATCATCAGGGCAGTTGCGTTTCTGCCTTGCAGTTTGGGGCCGGGAGACATTCAATCCATTTAGTAAATAAGCATGTCACGGTCAACATGTACTTATTCCCCCTAGAGGAGCGAATCACAGGCCAGATGAAATCTACTTGCAAATCTGACTATGGCAGTGTCATCCCCCTCTTTTGGAGAGGCGCACAGTGTGTGAGGGATGTTGGCTGAAATTGTGCACACACAAGACACCCCTTCAAGTATTGGTCGAGGTCCTGCCCCATGTGTGCCAGTATGCAACCCCTCTTAAGATTTCAAGCATTGTATGAAACCCCCTATGACCAGCTGTGGCCGCATCATGGGCGTGACTTAATATCAGGCTTTGGAATGAGGTAGGAACCACCCACTGATCATGGCCAGCTAGGGATTTCCTTACCAACAAACCGTCTTGGATTCGGAACATTTTTGGACATTTCATCAACACTCTGAGGTCCTCTTTCCCAATGTAATCGGTATCCGTCAGGGGAAAGTTCTCAGGGTCCTCAATGTGTTGATAAACCTTACCAATTATTGGATCCCCTTTTTGACCCATAATGAAATCAGCATCTGGGGTCTCCTTACTCCATTGTGCAGTTGAGAGATCATTGTGAGCATTTGTCTGGGACCTAGTGATAACAGTGACCTGGATTTTCCCCAACAGGGACTCGATCTCTATTAGATCCCCTTGGATGGCGCCGGTTTTGGCCAACTGATCAGCAAAGTCGTTTCCAGTTTTGTCTGGCCCCTTTACTTTTGAATGACACTTGATCTTTTTCCAGTAGATGGTCATCCCATTTGAGGTGACCAGATCATCAATATTTTGAATTAATTTCCCATGTTTCAAGGGTTTGTTATTAGCACATAGCATGCCTCTGGTTTTCCAATTAACCAGGTGCTCCACGAACCCATTCCGTACATAATCCGAATCGGTGATTATGACCAGTTCGTGGAGTTGATGTTGGACAGCAGTGAGGATGGCTTGATGCACAGCCATCAACTCTGCCACTTGACTACTTCAGGGACCAATCTTGTACCCAGCGGAGGGTTCTGGGGACTCATTCACCCATGCATTCCCTACGCCGGCCACAAGTTGTTTTTCCCTGTTGTTGTCAACATGGTAAGAGCATCCATCCACATAGACAGTGGGCATTCCCTCACACTTGTCTTCTTCAAATACTTTGTGTGGGGAATTGAGGTATGCCTCCATGTTGTCCTTGATTTTTAGACTTTCGTCCTCGAGACAGTTTTCTCTGGCACAATCATGCAAGTTAGCCAGACCTTGCGCGAGGGGACTCTTCTTGTTTTGGCCATATCTGACCTCCACAGGAAAGCCTTGCATTGACAAAATCCAGGAAGTAATTCGGGAATTACTCACATTTCCGGCCCGGATTTTGTCACTTCGGAGATATTGCAGAGGCTGGTGTGGAGTCTCCACTATGATGTGTTCCCCCTGGATGAACGGGCGGTAATTCTTCAATGCCCACACCGTTGCCAGGAGTGCCTTCTCACAATCGTTGAATTTTTCCTCCACAGAGCATAAAGTTTTACTCACATAGGAGATTACTTTATTGACCTTGTCATGCTTTTGGTATAATACTGCAGTCAAGCATGTATTAGAGAAACCTGTCTCCAAGAAGAACTCCTTGTTTCTGACAGGGTAAGCTAGGCAAGGCGCTTGTGAGAGGCTTCTTTTGAGATTTCTTACTGCCATGGATTGTTCTGGAACCCATTCTCACTTGACCCCCCCTTCAAGAGATGAATCAGGGGTCTGGTGATCTCTGCGTAGCCCTCAATGAACTTTCTGCTGTAATTAGTCAGTCCTAGGAGGCCCCTTAGTTCCCGCAGAGTTGTGGGGTCCTTCAGTTTCTGGAGTGCTTCCACTTACTTTTCCTGGGGACAGAGACCCTGAGGAGTAATCTCATACCCCAAGAAATTAACACGGGTTCTACACCACTGTGCTTTCTGAAAGGAAAATTTTGCTCGGGCGGCCTTCAACTGTGTCAGAACATAACAGATCTCCGCTATGTGTTCCTCCACAGTTGAGCTTTTGATGAGGACAACATCTACATGAGCCAGGTTACCTCTTTCACCCTGGTCGGGCATGGCCTTATGCAGAAAAATGTTGAACTCATTGACGGAGTTGAGATATCCGAAGGGAGTCCGGGTCCATGTGTACTGCTGGCCCCCAAAGGTAAAAGCCAGCTTGTATTGGTCCTCCCTACTGACAGGTACTGTCCAGTATCAATTGGTCAGGTCTATTGCAGTGAATACCTGTGACCCCTGGATCTGGGCCAGCCCTTGGTCAATGTAGGGAAGAGGCCATCGGGAAGTATGGACCCGTTTGTTGAGCTCCCTAAGGTCGGCGCAGAGTCTCCACTGGCCGTTTGGCTTCAATATCCCCAGCACCGGATTATTGAAGGTGCTGTGGACTGGACGGATTATCCCACGGGACTCAAGGTTCTTAATGATTTCAGTCAGGGACTCTATTGATGCGATAGGCAAGCGATATTGTTTCACAAACATTGGACTCATACCAGGGTCCGTGGGGATTGTTGTTGTGTGGATGTCGGTGCAACCACAATCATATGAGTCCACCACAAAGAGGTCTTGAACATCCAAGAAAACTTGTTTCAACTTTTGATTCTGCTCCAGCCTCACACAGGCATCAGCTAGGTTGACTCTCTCTTCAACCATCTGTCTGAAGCCTGGAAAGACTTCTGGTTTCGCTATCTCAGCGGCCTCCTCCAGCTGAGTGGAGAAGTCCTTGGTCAGAGTGCTGATTTGGACTGGTGGATTCAGGTGGGAAGGGCAGCCCTCATGGACCTGGAAAATCACCTCATCCCCCCTGAAGTCACAGGTCACATCTTCCTTACCATAAGGGCAGGAAGTGTACACCAGGAAGTTCCCCCCATGCCGGGTAAAGATCCTATCTGGTGTTGTGCTGTCATCACTGTCACTGTCAAAACAGTCCTTGGGGATTGGTCCTAACAGTTAATTTCCTAGATCAATGGAAAAATGTCGGTCATCAACCGCCATTCCAATAATGTTGCCTGCGGCTAGAGTGATACTCTTTAAGTCGCTGTTATCCACCTCTTTTGAAATGGTGTCATGTTCTACATTGACTAATGGTGTTGGGTTGACCCCCAACCCTTGCTGTTGGAGAGAAGCATTCAGATGAACATAGGCATCAGGGTTTTTCAATTTCTGTCCTCTTTTAACTTTCACTTCCAGGGAGAATTGTCGGTTCCTTTCTGGGATGGTGACTTCCTCTCCAATCTGAATTTGAACTGCATAAGATAGCAATTGAGCTGACCTAAATGCTTTCTCTGGATCATCAATGCCCTAGAGCGAGAACAGAGTCCTTCCCTTCATTTATCTGAATTGGGATGAACAACTGCTCTCCAATTTGCTGAATATCAGCCAGACTCTGAGCTGATTTCACATCTTTCTGGACTATTGGAGGGGGAATGTCTGATCGTGGATTGGTAAAGAATTTCAGAGTGTTTCCTTCCAGTGTGGAATACCACCTTAAACTGGAAGGAAGGTTGATTTTCAGAAATAGAGAGGACCCCTCATCTCCATTCTGTTGTCCTACTGCTATTACTGTCACGTCTGGAATATGGTTGTTCTGGAAGTGAAATTCTACTTGGTCAGATTTTTGTTCAACCATGTGGCATGTGCCGTTTAAACTGACATGGTTGACACTCTGTTTTAACTTTATTGGTCGGCTAGTCTGGGTCTAGAGGACCTTGTTTACGCAATCTATTAGGGGTGACAATCTTCTCAGGAGGTCATTCCCTAGTAAACAAGGGGTGCCCTCTGGAGTCACTACTATGACCGGGTGTTTCACCTTGTGTCGCCCAATTGTAATGTCCAAATTCGCAGTCCCCTCGATGGGAATTTCCTTCCCGTCAAAGTTCTGAAGTTGTCCAGGAAGAGAGGTGAGAGGAATTTGGTAATTATCCCCGCTTCCTGCATTCAGTTCATCAAAGGACTTTTTGGACAGAAGGGTAGCTTGGGATACAGTGTCCACCGGTGCCAAAATTGTACCCTGCCCCTGTTCTTGAACCGGGGCATAGTATCTTCCCTCCTTCTCCGCAAGGGGGCACAGATAATGCACATTTTTGAAGAACTGGTGGGCTAGTTTTCTGGTTTTAGACATGGAGAGAGAAGAGATTTGGCCAGAATTCTGTGGGGAGTCTTGGGAATCTGGAGGAAAATGTTCGCAACTGGAAATAGGAGAATGTTTGAGTTCCCCTGTTTTCCGGTTCTGGGTCGCCCCCCCCGCCACCTTTTTGGAGGCAGTCACCAGAATGGGTTTGAACTAGGGGATTTTGATGTTGTTGGTTCTGGGATGGGATGATGGGCGGCGCTAGCTCAGTCCCCACATCTACCCAGTCTGGTTGTGAATCCCTTGGGACCCATTTTTCTTTGGGAGGAGTTCCCCCATCTCTGAAGGAGAAGATCCTTTTCCCAGGATCCTCTGAGGATCCCTCTCCTTCAAATTGGAAGATCTGTACCTCCTCCTCAAATGGGTCTGTTTGGATCCTTTGTTTCTCCCCCCCTCTGCTCCTTGGGTGGCAGGCTTTCAGGGGCAGGAGATTTTGTTTCTGGTTCCTGGGTTTCCAGGGGCTGTTTACAAGTGGGGAAGGAAGCTTCCTCCAAGGCTTTACACCCCCCTTCCCCTTGTGCCTCCTCCCTGGGAACTGGTGAGTTATCGGGGTGCTGCCCCGTCATTGTTCTGAAGCACCAGGTCCAGAGTTTTGGGCATTCTGTGCCGGCATGCTCATCGGAGGGTTCTGCTGAGCCCTCAGCATGCGACCCAGATTGTGTGCCATATTTTGGACCTGGCGCTCAATCTGTGAAACCTGCTCAGGATGATACGGGGTTCTGTTTTCTCCCCTGGGCTAATCCCGGGAAGGGTAGCTATCCCTTCTCTGTTAGTACCCCGGGTTGGGAAGATTTGGGTTCCCCTCCACCCTTGGACCCCCCTCTGCTGGATTAGGTTGTCTGTGCTCAGGGAATTGGGGAAAAAAGAATGGATGATTTTGGGGTTGGAAATTCTGTGGGTACCTGGGGAATAAGTTCTTCCCAGGATTTGGGGAATTTCTGCCCTCCTGGGGGACGTTCGGAGGGAACTTTCCTGGGTTAGGTGCTTGGTTGGATCCCCCCCTTGGGCTGAAGGAGTCCACACATAACCCAGGATGGGTCAGTTTCCCTTGTAGCGGGGACTTACATAGTCAGGGGAGTGAGGGATCCCATTGGTGGGACTACCTCCTTGACTCCCTGTCTGTGACTGGCCCGAGGGCATTCTGGGCTTGGAATTATTCTTTGCATGCAGGTTTTTAGGCCCCCCCATCTCCAAATCTAAAATGGGGGCAACCTTTACCTCTGCCACTTTAGCAGCAGCAGGGATGCTGGTTGGTTTGGGGCTTTTCTGAGCATTATTTTTATTTTCTATGGGCCTCTGCACCTCATAGATTCGGGTGGCCTGTTCAATGACCCAGTCTAGTGACCTTTTCTCATGAAAATCTCTCACTAGCTGGGTTATGATGTATTTGGGTAAGGCATGGAAAAAAGTGTCAACAAATTCTTTGCTATCCGTGCACACCCTTTTGGTAGTCTGAGCAAAGGCACGCTTCAACTCCTACACAAATTCTTGTGGGGCCTGATCCTCCCCACATTGCAAATTGTAGGCTGCTTTGCGAGCCTCTTTGGGATTTCTATTAACAGAAAAGTGCTTTAAGATGGCCGCCCTATATGTGGACCATCTTAAATGGTTTTGGTCCTCCAGCCCCGCAAAGAAACTGGAGTATTCTGGGGAGAATGTCCATTTTACATACTGAATGCAGCTACTGCTGTCTTTCAAATGTAAAGTCTCCATCATTTGCTCAAAGAGCTCTAAGTGTTCCCACACAAAATACTTGGCGTTTTTGTGATAAGGTGTGATGACACTCCTTATTGTCTTAATCTGTTTTAAGGGGTCCTTAAGCAAGGCCCTTTTTTGCCTTATTGGCCTTCTTGGTTCAGGTAACCCTGGTCCATTCATCCTCTGCCTCAGAGGCACTGCTCCCAGAGGTGCCCATCTGATCTTCCAGGTTTTCCCGGATTCTGCGAGCCTGGGAATGGCTGGCTGAGTGTGGGGACCTAGTCTCCTGTGTCCTGGGACACTCAGAGGAGTCTTCTGATTCCTCCTTGCTCCCAGGATTTGATGGGTACCCCCCCACCCACTGACCTAACTGGCGGCCAGAGGTTTTCAGGATGCCCTTAGTGCGCCTACTCTCCTGGGGTTCCCCACTAAACTGCACTGTACTTGGGTGCCCATACCCAGTTGCCCGCCCATCCATTCCTGGGAGGTACTGGCCCATGAGCCCCATACTTCTGGCTGGATAGTAATCTGCCATCCCCGTGGCCCTGGGCTCATGTCCGCCAGGGGACATGGAGGCGGCAGAGTCCAGGTACTGGGAGAGGTGAAGGCCTCTAGTACTAGGGCTCCTGAGGTAATGCTCATATGTTTCCCATTCCCAGCGAACCTCATCTCTATCAGCCCCTGCTCCCTGTTGCCATGCAAGAGCCTGTGCATTCAGTTCCTCATTCAAGGCCTTACTAGACTCTATCAGTCTCTCCTGCATGGCTACCTGTTGCTGTAGCCTATCATTGTGCTGACCGAGTGCCTCATTTTCTCTCTGTGCCTCCTGGTTTGTCTTGCAGTACTGGCCAGTCTTTGCTGCAGGAGGGTTACCTCCTGGGTCCCGTCCCTACTGGCCTGCTCCTTTCTTGACAGACCATCTTCCACCCTCCTGGTGTGCTCTAACACGTTTTGATGCTCTTTTTGGAGGTCACCCAGTCCCTGGAGGGCCAGGAGATTTTCTTCCAGCTTCCCTTTTAAGTGGCAGACTTCCTGGCCTAAGGTATCCTTTTCTGAGTAAGAGCCTGCCTCTGTGCTGCCAGGTTGTCCGTCTGCCTTTGAAGGGCACCAGCTTTCTGGCGCTCTTCCTCAAATTCTGCCTGGGTGTCCAGGTCTTTCAGAAATAATTTGTTGCACTCTGCCTTTTCTCTATCTAGGTGGCTTTGCAGGGTGACTACCTGCTCTGCGCATACCCTATTGAAATCCAGTTGTTGCTCCAGCTCTTTCTGGCTTTGCAGTAGGGAGTCCAAACCTTCTTGATACTCCTTCTGCAAGGCCAGAATTCTGGTATCCTGGTCTGCCCTTTCCTGTTGCAGGATACCCATCTCCTCTTTGATTTTAACTAGATATTGCCTACTTTCGTTTTCTGACTCCTGGCTCCTCTGCGGCCTGTTCTCAGAAGAGTCCAGATAAGATTGGGCCTTCTCTAATACCAACAGTTGCCTACTTGCCAGATCCGGCCTTCAGCACATTTGTCCTGTATGGCTCTCATAGATAAATATAAATATGCCGCTACCTTGGCAATCGTGTTCTGCTCACCCTTGGCCTTAGGGGCCATATATAGTTCACTCAGGGCCACGTGTAAGGGACCCTGATCTCACCAGTTATCTAACCCAGTTGCAGTGACCTGTTGTGTGATCGCCTGCAACCGTGCATTCTGGTCCTGCTCAGTCCATTCACCTCTCACCTCTCACAAATAGCTTATGTAAAAGGTGCTATCTTGATGTCTACCAATGTCGCCATTCTGGAAATTGAATTCCATCATGATTTACAGAAGTTTATTATTTTATTTTGCAAAACAGACCATTTCCCTTTGAGGGGTGCTTTTACAGCGTATCACAGCGTGGTAGCCCAACAGGATGTATGTATCCTGTCAGTTAGCACACTGTATTAAGCTGCACACGTGGTAGATCTAATCCAGAATTCCCGGCTACCGAGCCCCCAATCTGTAAGTGACTTCAATCCAGCACTCCAACTAAGTCAATGCCTAGTCTGGGATGCCCAATGGAAGCCCTTATTTATATATTTTTATGTCAAAGTTATTTAAATCTGGATGATGAACCCTTATATAACGCCCCTCTCTTTGAATCTCCCCAACCTCACTGAGCCAAGAAATAGGTTTGTTTTGCAAATGAAAAGGTTTATTTGAAGAGTTGAACAGTATATATATTTCACTTTTATGAATAAAATAATATCTGAATAGCACAATTATGAATATGAACGGTAATCAGCAATGGGTAATATTACAGTCTCAGCAATCTCTTTAATCAGTAAGGAGTAGGAATAGGAAGGATAAGGTAGCAGAGAATACTTTTATGGTTCAAGGAAATGCAAGATGGAAAAATGCAACACAGAAATAAAACTTTATAGGATTTCAATCAAAAGATAATATGGTCACTTTTCCCCCGGTGACTACTCACTCCACCCACTATGCAATATGAAGAGATGGAAATGAGGGCACACAGGTTTCAGAAATACAATCAATAATGCAGTTCAATCCCAGTTCCCCCAGCAAGCTTAGAGAGAACAGGTATGATTTTAAAATAGGTCAAAAATATTTTTGAATGTGATTGCAATGAATGGGAAAATACGCTAAAATGATTTTAATTCACTAAAGGATATTCAGCACTAGCGAGAATTACTTTGGATTGGTACAGGTCAACACTAGCAATGATTCATGAATTATTATCAGATTGAAAACGAGATTCAGCAGTTGCAAACAAGAAACAGCTATTTTGGCATGTGTTGAAATGGAGCTAAATGGCAGTTCGCGGCAATTTTTCTGCGTGCGTGAAACGTGATTATGGAAAACCTATAATGAATTGGAATCGTTTTAGGTTTCTTGGAAAGTTTAGGATCTTAGCTTTAACATGACAGTTAAATTTCGGTTCTAGGACGTGTGGTTCAAAAGTTACAGACGTTTTTGTTAAGGTAGATTTTTCAGAAATAAAGTCAAGATTTCAAAATGACAGATCGCGCTTTAAAGATTTACCAACAAGCATAGGCTTAAAGTAAGGAGCTATGAAGAAGCAATACACTCAACGGGCAGCCACCAGAACTGCGGCGCCACCACTCTGATCTCTGTCCGTCAAAACACTTGTCCCTCTTCAGAAAATATCAGCGCAAAGATGATTATTGCTACAATTAACAAGAATTATGTGGAGGAGAGAAGAATTTAGGATAGACAAAAGAGGTTCTGTAATGCAGTTCTGGACAGGTGAGATGGTTGGAATAGGATTACTTTAAACTAAGAGATGACTATGGACAGTTCTAGACTAAATACTCACTCCTAGGCTTTAGAATGGAGTGGGCCTCATCAAAGATCTGGTCAAGGGTGTGGCTTCACTCGCCACCGGAAAGGTCTCAGGCACTCTGGGTTCTGCTCTCAGCAGTAAACGGCGGTCTGGGTGGCCTCTTGAACTGGATCTGACGGGTTCTGGATACAGCTCTGCTTTCTGGGTCTGGACCTTGGTTCTAGCACAGGGTTCTTGGCTAGAATAGCAAAACAGCACAACCCGGCTGTTGAATGGTTTGGTTAGGCCCTGTGGAAGTTTAGAGGTTAGAATCAGGTTGCTAGATTCTGCAGGCCTGCTGGGAAGGGTTCAGCTTGTGAATTAGGCCTCTCTGCTTCAAAGTTCTAGAGTTTGGTTCTAGAGTCTGGTCTCTGGATCTATCTGGAGTCTGGAGTCTTCCTGTAGGGTGCTTCGACAAGAATAGTGGAGAAGTGGAAAAGTGTGTGTGTCCTATCTGTCCTAAGCAGTCTCTATTTATGTATGTGAATTTATGAATCTCCCCAACCTCACTGAGCCAAGAAATAGGTTTGTTTTGCAAATGAAAAGGTTTATTTGAAGAGTTGAACAGTATATATATTTCACTTTTATGAATAAAATAATATCTGAATAGCACAATTATGAATATGAACGGTAATCAGCAATGGGTAATATTACAGTCTCAACAATCTCTTTAATCAGTAAGGAGTAGGAATAGGAAGGATAAGGTAGCAGAGAATACTTTTATGGTTCAAGGAAATGCAAGATGGAAAAATGCAACACAGAAATAAAACTTGATAGGATTTCAATCAAAAGATAATATGGTCACTTTTCCCCCGGTGACTACTCACTCCACCCACTATGCAATATGAAGAGATGGAAATGAGGGCACACAGGTTTCAGAAATACAATCAATAATGCAGTTCAATCCCAGTTCCCCCAGCAAGCTTAGAGAGAACAGGTATGATTTTAAAATAGGTCAAAAATATTTTTGAATGTGATTGCAATGAATGGGAAAATACGCTAAAATGATTTTAATTCACTAAAGGATATTCAGCACTAGCGAGAATTACTTTGGATTGGTACAGGTCAACACTAGCAATGATTCATGAATTATTATCAGATTGAAAACGAGATTCAGCAGTTGCAAACAAGAAACAGCTATTTTGGCATGTGTTGAAATGGAGCTAAATGGCAGTTCGCGGCAATTTTTCTGCGTGCGTGAAACGTGATTATGGAAAACCTATAATGAATTGGAATCGTTTTAGGTTTCTTGGAAAGTTTAGGATCTTAGCTTTAACATGACAGTTACATTTCGGTTCTAGGACGTGTGGTTCAAAAGTTACAGACGTTTTTGTTAAGTTAGATTTTTCAGAAATAAAGTCAAGATTTCAAAATGACAGATCGCGCTTTAAAGATTTACCAACAAGCATAGGCTTAAAGTAAGGAGCTATGAAGAAGCAATACACTCAACGGGCAGCCACCAGAACTGCGGCGCCACCACTCTGATCTCTGTCCGTCAAAACACTTGTCCCTCTTCAGAAAATATCAGCGCAAAGATGATTATTGCTACAATTAACAAGAATTATGTGGAGGAGAGAAGAATTTAGGATAGACAAAAGAGGTTCTGTAATGCAGTTCTGGACAGGTGAGATGGTTGGAATAGGATTACTTTAAACTAAGAGATGACTATGGACAGTTCTAGACTAAATACTCACTCCTAGGCTTTAGAATGGAGTGGGCCTCATGAAAGATCTGGTCAAGGGTGTGGCTTCACTCGCCACCGGAAAGGTCTCAGGCACTCTGGGTTCTGCTCTCAGCAGTGCACGGCGGTCTGGGTGGCCTCTTGAACTGGATCTGACGGGTTCTGGATACAGCTCTGCTTTCTGGGTCTGGACCTTGGTTCTAGCACAGGGTTCTTGGCTAGAATAGCAAAACAGCACAACCCGGCTGTTGAATGGTTTGGTTAGGCCCTGTGGAAGTTTAGAGGTTAGAATCAGGTTGCTAGATTCTGCAGGCCTGCTGGGAAGGGTTCAGCGTGTGAATTAGGCCTCTCTGCTTCAAAGTTCTAGAGTTTGGTTCTAGAGTCTGGTCTCTGGATCTATCTGGAGTCTGGAGTCTTCCTGTAGGGTGCTTCGACAAGAATAGTGGAGAAGTGGAAAAGTGTGTGTGTCCTATCTGTCCTAAGCAGTCTCTATTTATGTATGTGAATTTATGAATCTCCCCAACCTCACTGAGCCAAGAAATAGGTTTGTTTTGCAAATGAAAAGGTTTATTTGAAGAGTTGAACAGTATATATATTTCACTTTTATGAATAAAATAATATCTGAATAGCACAATTATGAATATGAACGGTAATCAGCAATGGGTAATATTACAGTCTCAACAATCTCTTTAATCAGTAAGGAGTAGGAATAGGAAGGATAAGGTAGCAGAGAATACTTTTATGGTTCAAGGAAATGCAAGATGGAAAAATGCAACACAGAAATAAAACTTTATAGGATTTCAATCAAAAGATAATATGGTCACTTTTCCCCCGGTGACTACTCACTCCACCCACTATGCAATATGAAGAGATGGAAATGAGGGCACACAGGTTTCAGAAATACAATCAATAATGCAGTTCAATCCCAGTTCCCCCAGCAAGCTTAGAGAGAACAGGTATGATTTTAAAATAGGTCAAAAATATTTTTGAATGTGATTGCAATGAATGGGAAAATACGCTAAAATGATTTTAATTCACTAAAGGATATTCAGCACTAGCGAGAATTACTTTGGATTGGTACAGGTCAACACTAGCAATGATTCATGAATTATTATCAGATTGAAAACGAGATTCAGCAGTTGCAAACAAGAAACAGCTATTTTGGCATGTGTTGAAATGGAGCTAAATGGCAGTTCGCGGCAATTTTTCTGCGTGCGTGAAACGTGATTATGGAAAACCTATAATGAATTGGAATCGTTTTAGGTTTCTTGGAAAGTTTAGGATCTTAGCTTTAACATGACAGTTAAATTTCGGTTCTAGGACGTGTGGTTCAAAAGTTACAGACGTTTTTGTTAAGGTAGATTTTTCAGAAATAAAGTCAAGATTTCAAAATGACATATCGCGCTTTAAAGATTTACCAACAAGCATAGGCTTAAAGTAAGGAGCTATGAAGAAGCAATACACTCAACGGGCAGCCACCAGAACTGCGGCGCCACCACTCTGATCTCTGTCCGTCAAAACACTTGTCCCTCTTCAGAAAATATCAGCGCAAAGATGATTATTGCTACAATTAACAAGAATTATGTGGAGGAGAGAAGAATTTAGGATAGACAAAAGAGGTTCTGTAATGCAGTTCTGGACAGGTGAGATGGTTGGAATAGGATTACTTTAAACTAAGAGATGACTATGGACAGTTCTAGACTAAATACTCACTCCTAGGCTTTAGAATGGAGTGGGCCTCATGAAAGATCTGGTCAAGGGTGTGGCTTCACTCGCCACCGGAAAGGTCTCAGGCACTCTGGGTTCTGCTCTCAGCAGTGCACGGCGGTCTGGGTGGCCTCTTGAACTGGATCTGACGGGTTCTGGATACAGCTCTGCTTTCTGGGTCTGGACCTTGGTTCTAGCACAGGGTTCTTGGCTAGAATAGCAAAACAGCACAACCCGGCTGTTGAATGGTTTGGTTAGGCCCTGTGGAAGTTTAGAGGTTAGAATCAGGTTGCTAGATTCTGCAGGCCTGCTGGGAAGGGTTCAGCTTGTGAATTAGGCCTCTCTGCTTCAAAGTTCTAGAGTTTGGTTCTAGAGTCTGGTCTCTGGATCTATCTGGAGTCTGGAGTCTTCCTGTAGGGTGCTTCGACAAGAATAGTGGAGAAGTGGAAAAGTGTGTGTGTCCTATCTGTCCTAAGCAGTCTCTATTTATGTATTTTCAAAGTGGGTCGGGAGGCTGGTTCTACATGCCCAACCCTCTAATGATTTGATAGGTTAGAGGATTCCCTGTCCCCTTATTGGAGAAATGATCAGCGTGTCATCCTGTGTCATCTTTATGGCTTAGGGAAAAAACCTCCCCTTTGTGTCTGTACAGGATATCCTATTTTCTCTAAAAACACATCTTTACAATATATACCACTTGTTAATATTACATACATTACATGCCAGATTAATTAAGATGCATTTTGGTTTAACTCCCCTCTTCCTCAGAGCTTGGGTTCAGAAATGACCACTTTTTGCACTTTTGGTGGGTTTCCCAATATCCTTTCTGCACCAAATTTTAGACATGCCTGCAAACCCTCTCTGGGCATATTACTGTAATTTCTTATGTTGATAGCAACAACACAGCAGCTATAATATGAATACATTCCGGGGTTTGGTCTCAGAACATCACACGGTATCCAGCTTAGTCTTAAATCATGAGGGAATTTTTCATTTTAAGAACCTCAAAGATTACCATTTTTGTCAGCTTGGTACAATTTGTTATAAGCATTTTTATAAAATATACATTTGCTTTCAATTCAATTCACATCTCAGCCTGGTCCACTTCCTTGAGCTGGGCTGACTCAGAGGGTCACATATCTTGTTTCCTGCCAACAGTTTGTGGTCAGTTATACTTCAAGTTAGCATTCCCATTCAGTCCAAAGAATCTACTGTTCCTTTCTCCGGGCTGCAGAGAAAATCTCCTCCCTTTTTGATTAGCATGCCAATGCAACATCTTCCTTCTGGTGGGAATGACATGGTGTGAAGGGTTCTCAGGGGAAGCAAGCCTTTTGGAGTTTTAACTGCAACAGGTTACTTTCTGATCAATTGTAACATAGTTCCTTGTGAAAAAAAATCACATTTATAAACTTAAAATAAGCAACATATCTTTAAATCAAGTCTTTTTCAACATGAAATCACTGTGTGGCACTCTATATGGCATTTTGATGGAATTCTCTTCTTGGGCATATTTAACTTCTGAAACACCAGTTCTCCTGTCAGAATTATAAATCGCCAGCACCTGACAGAGGCGAGTAACGGTGGTACACCCATTTTGACAGCTGGCTTTCCATCAAATATCTTTAAAAGGCGATTTTGTTCTGATAGCATATGATTTTTGCTGACATTGTATTGATGTGGATTCTTGCAGTAAATGATCTGGAACACCCAACAAAGAGGTTGGATCTTTAAGGTGATTTGTGAGCCATGATTTTAGCAATTTTTGACAATCAAGAAAATGGATTTTCAAACAGCTCTGTTTCTTTTACCATCAGCACTGCTATTTCCAAGTGGCTTCAGGCTACTTTGTGGGTAGCCTCATGGTGTTTTTTGGCATTGATCAACTGTGCTCACTAAGATAGGCAAAAGTAGATGGTGGCCTATTTTTCAGGTTTTCACTGCGCAATTTCTGGTGATTTCTAGCGAGCAGCATGCTTTCCAGTGGCCATTATGATGTTTCTGCTGCCAGCAATGCACAGTGATGTTGTAGGGCTTGGATGAGTGGGTTGATACATCCCACAATATACAACTACACCTTTTATTCCATACCAGTTTCTCCAGCTTGTTTTAGCCTTTTCACCAAATTTCTGGGGTGAAATGGCTTTATTTGAATGACGTGGACAATTTATTCCACGGTCAGCTCTCCTTCCTTTATCACAATTCTGTAGATCTCAGGTGAAACCTTGTACAGAATTTTGTATGTACTGCGCCAGGATGATAGACATTTGGCATTCTTGTGTTTACCTTTTGTAAAGTCAAATTTAAAAACTTGATTGCCTACTTGATACTCTCTCACAGATGTTTTCGTATCATAGTATGATTTGATACTGTCAGAGGTTCCTCCTAAATTCTACAGCGCAAATGCGTGCTGCAAATGTTTTCCCAAATCTTCTATATATTCAACAATTGTGGCTGCATTTACCAGGACCTGTTCATTGGTCCAGTATAAAAAAATGTTGTGGCAAAACCATTTTTCTGCCTGTCATCATTTTGTGTGGGCTGAACTTTTTGGATTTTGATGGTGTCGACCTAATAGCCATTAGCACCAAAGGCAGTCACAAATCCGAAACGGACCCTGCTTCAGCTACAAACTTTTTCAAAATGTGAATAATTGATGTATTGCAACTTTACACACTATTAGAAGAAAATAGCCAATAGGAAATAGGCAGTTTCATTTTCACTCCCTAAATCTACCACGTCTTTGTCATCTAAGGCCGGGAGGATAGCTCAGGGGCAACGTGTTTGTCTTTGAAGCGATATAATGGAGAGCAACACAGGTTTGAATCAGAAACAGAGAATGAATCAGTGTTCCCAGGCACAGATGATCACACATGAGCTAACATATAAAAGGCAGTTTAGTTTCCTGCTTATAAGAGGAACAGCAAATAACACTGATACAATATGAGTCATGCTAGAAAATGGTTGCATATTCTGTGTTCAAATCAGCAAAAAAAGATTGAAATCACAGATAACTTTGTTATTGCAGGGCGGATTCAAATCTAAAATGTTTGACAATATTAATTTATAGTTTAGACATAGATACAAGAATGGTTGGTAGGTTTAACTTAGTAACACTTATTCAAAAGGATTTAGTTCAGGACAGAAGCTTTTATATTGGACCGCAAATCACCTTGATGTATGAAGGAGCACATAAGCAAATAATTATAAATTGAAATAGACAGGAAATCAATAGATTAATTCTAATTCTTATTAGGAGTCCACTTAAGGCAGAAGCATTTATTTACTGTTAAAAGCTATTTGGAAAATTATGCGGGTTATTTATGGTGCCATTGTTTTCTGGTAAAGAAGGGCAGAATCTACCCTCCTACGGTTGTCACCTTGAGGATTAGTACCCTCTATTTAGGATTTTTCTTTTATGTAAACTATGATTATCAAAGGTAAAGAAGGTTATAAATTCATGGAAATCTGATCTGAGACATGTTGTATACCATGCATGCAAACTCGGATATAATTTGCAATTTTGAAATAGGGCAAATTAATTAATCATGTGTTACTGTTAGAAACACATGTGCCCTTCCTACTTGTGTATTCCATAAAAAATCTAATTTAAGTATACTTTTACAAAGTTTCATTTACAATCCCACTCCCCCTTTAGTGATAAAGCTTGTTAACAGAGTTCCCCAAGAAACTTTATATTTCTATCTAAGACTTTATTAATTCTTGCAATATTTATTTAAATGTTCTTGAGATATTGTGCTCACTTCTGGTTTGTCTTTCAAAGCCAAGGACAGGTAGGCACATCAACCACTCACGGCTACTCCTCTATGTTAACTCACTCTGTCTACGTGCTCCTAGATCCCTCTCAGGAAATCTGATTCTGTCTTGGCAAATTGTTCTGAATTCAGCACCCTATCCAAAAGACCTATTTAAGTAGGAATTTCAATCAGCTGCTTCCATTTTGATCCCCAATCCACTTTTCTCCTATCAGGCAGGCACCCTTCCATTGCTGCATCCCGCAAAAGTCTTGCACTCTTCATATGAGTTTAACTTTAAATATCCAGGAAAATTCACCCCATACAGCATCATTTGACATTGCAATTTTGGATTAGAAAGATCCTGTGTTGAGCTGGCACAATGTAATGTCCTCCTGGTGTCAGATAGATGAGCACATTTGGACATAACATCGATGGCCCTGACTGCATTATTTTGAGCAATCCGTAGTGCGTGTACGTGTGAGCATGTTGTACCTGCTAGAAGGCTATTGCAGCAGTCGAGTTTGGAGTTTAGTAGTGCAGAGGCCAGTAGCGCACAGTTCTTGACAGTAAGTAATGGACGGATGTAGATTAGTAACTTAGTAATAAGGCCACAAGAAGATCGGATGTAGGTGAAATACAGTGGATGGATAGTTCATCGTCGAGGACAACTCCCAGTGTCTTTACTCTCTTAGAGACCAAGATGATGTTACCCACAATACAAAAATTGACATAGGCCGAGCCAGTTTACTAAGTCGGGCTTTAGATGCCACGATCAGAAGCTCAGTTTTGTTCCAATTCAAGGCGAGTGAGTTGTTTGCCATCCATGCCTGGATAGCATTATAGCTTTTATTTATTGCAGCCAGATCCTGCTCATATTTCACACTGAGCTCACGGACGACCTGAGTGTCATCAGCATAATTCATATACCGGACACCCAGTTCATCCAGCAAGTCCAGCAGGGGCCTGCTCGAAGTGTGGAGCAGGGTAGGTGAAAATCAACAGCCTTGGGGGATACCACATGTTTGAAGGATGAGGCAAGAGCTTTCTTCACAGACTGATACCCGGGTGGATCGAAGACCGAGGAATGAGGATATCCAATGGGATTCTTGATCAGAGCAGTGTGCGATCTCCCCAAGCCTTGTCACAAGTAGAGAGCAATCCACCAGGTCGAAGGCTTTGGAGAGATCCAGGAGCATCAGCAAGGTGGGGTGACCTCTATCTGCTATGCTAGCCAGGGTGGATTTAAGATCTAGCATTGTGGTTTCCATCCTATGCTGAGCTCTAAAACCTGAATGACGTGAACCGAGAATCTGGTGGTCTTGAATGGGTTTCTGTAGCTGTAGATATGCTAGTTTGTCCATGATCTTGAGGACAAATGGCACATTTGTGATAGGTCAATATTTGCCAATAAGGCAGGGATCTGAATTGGCCTTTTTTAGTAATGGTGTGATCCAAGCCTCCTTGAGAGAGGATGGCACCAGGCTTTCGACGAAGGAGAGATTGATGAGTTTGGTCATCCAGGGGACCAATAGCTCCAGTGATTCCTTAAAGAAGTCTGCCAGACAGCAATTGCCAAAGCATGTGGTGGGTTTGAGGTCTCAAATAACTTTGGAGACTTGTTCCTCTGAATAGTGGGCAAAACCAAAGATGCAAATTTTATTAGGTGCGGTGGTCGGATTCTGTGAGACGTTCATGTAGGTATTACATCCATGTGATGGAGTCTGGATGTTGCTAACGTTCTGTCTGTGGACCACATTATTGGCTAGGTCCGTTGTGGATTTCCTGCCACCATGCAGAGTACTTTATTAGATCTTGGCTGATAGGGGGGGTGTCCTGAAAATCTGCCAAAATCTTAAAGAGTTCACTGGTATTGGAATGTGCATTGTTAATCCTGTGATTAAAGTAGGTGGATTTGGAGGTAATGATGGCAGTTTTAAATTCCTTTACTGCTTGTTTGTAGTGAGTTTAATGTGACCGGGCTAGGAACCACCAGGCTCTTTCTCGTGCTCTCTTTGTCTGTCTGATAGTGATGATGTCATTGGAGAACCACGTGTTTTTGCTTTGGTTTGATTATTTTGCTTTTCTGTGGTGTCAGAGCTGAGATGACTTGCTCTATGGATGTAGTAAGGTGTTCAACTAAATAGGAGGACTCGAGAAATCGACGACGAGTGGTTTGAGGCTGGATGATAAAATGGTGGTGAATTTGGCAAGGGTGACATTTTTAAAGTTGTGAGACAGTTATTTGACTCTAGGTAGTGTATTCATTTTTGCTGGTGGTGCAGGAAGATGCACAATGGTGTGAATCAGAAAGTGATCAAATTATGCGCACAGCAAGTCTTTGAGGTGTGACACGGATGAATGTTGGGATACCAACCAGTTATGCGTGTGGCCACCTGTATGTATGACCTCCTTCACCCATTGTGTGAGCCCTGTGGAATTCAGGGAGTCGATGAGTAAGGATGCCTGTTTGTCTGAGGAATCGTTCACCCAGTGATTGCAGTCCCCCATAATCATCAATCAGTTTTTTGGTTTAATAATATGAGTGAACAGCTCCAAGAGCTGTTCCTCAAAATGTGGCATATTTCTTGGAGGCGTGTAGAGGGTCAAGATACTTAGAGAAGATTTGTCCGAGGTCTTGATCTTGACCCATAGTGATTTGCAGTTATCCAGACTGGTGTGAGTAATGGTATGGCAGTCAAGATGTTTTTTTTTCCATATTAGTGCTACCCCTCGCCCTTTACTGGCCTAGTAGGATTGTTGTCTGTCTTCCCTCTGTTCCCCCTACCTTGCCTCGTCGCACCTTGGAACACTTGTGTATAGGCGCGTTATAAATGCCATATCATATCACATCACATCATAAACTCTGGATTAATCTAATTATGACCTTCATTGGCAATCCCCTGTGCCAAACACCCTTTTAACGATTTGCAAACGTCAGGATTGATACGATTCCACTGGTAATCTGTACCTCTACACCTAACCTGAAGTGTGAAGATACTTTTGCCTACTGGGTTCAGCCCCGGTCCTTCATGGCTAGCTTTGCATTCTCTTCTCCGCTTGCCTCAGCGTTTTATCTTTGAGCTGATGAAGATTTATATTGAAACTATGGCCCGCATTCTGAAATTTGGCAGTGCTAGCTGTGCTAATAGCACCACACTTAATAACATTAAATTTGGTGGTAACTGATGATTGCCTGTTTGCTTGTGTACACGTGTGTTATGCTTCATTCTGAAGTCCCTCAGGACTGCATTAGGGAATGGGGATTTTACATGGAAAGACATTTCCGGAGACATTGCATGAGCTGCAGAGAGATGATGTCTCCTGAAATTTATATTTTTATGGAGGAATCCACTTTACTAGGTGCAGCATATTTGGGTGCCTTTTAATCTGCTACCAAGAGTGTTCTTGGGCTAGGCTTGACATTTAAGAGGCAACATGAACTGTCTCTGATAATTGTGCCCCAATTCCTTGTACTGGGCCCTGTTTGACTGGAATTTGTGGACAGGGTTCTTTCTTGTATCCACCCACCCCAAGAGCATTCATGCCTGTTTTCAGGACAGTTATTTCGTCCAGAGTGGTGTGACATTGCGGCTAAGTACCTCTGAATCCTCGACTCACTCTTTTGGGTCAGGAAATTATAGATAATTCCAGACAGGTTTGGGGATATTTAGAGGCTTTTCTCTTGATGTTTATCTGTCCTTTGCAGGACCTTCCTCCTAGTCATTATATTCAAGTAGTGGTTTATCACCCCTGTTCTTCTCGTCCTCTGCCAATGCTTGCACAAAGCTGGCCACATTAATGCTGCAAGTTCCCTTCTTGATTGGGGCAGGGATGGAGTGAGGATCATGTTTCTCTAATCCTCATAAAGGATCTCCTGGAACTGCCTGTTGTGAGATGCCTCTTGTTAAAGGGTGACCTGCACAGTGTATGGGACCATTCACTGACCTTTCTGCCAGTCAAGGATTTGTGAGTGATTCTTCTGCACTCCGTGGGGGCAAGGGGTGTGATTGTTATTCATGGTTTCCAACAGAGCTTATAAATGCACCATTGTACATCAGAGGACAAACCTGCATATTCCACTTATGCTGATCATGTGTACAGTCCTGACATCTTATCTCCTCAGTGCAGCAGCGGCACATGATTTCGCATTGTGCCACCCCAGCCCTGCCAACACCTCTTCTACCTGAACTAGACAGAGTTACCATTCATGGCCACTCTGCCTTCAGAGTGCGCAACCCCAAGCACAACAGCATTGTTGTGCTGTTCTGCATGTATCCACCCACTTTCGCATGCATATGAACCTGGTATCTTCAGTCCCATCAAGTGCCCTGCTCAGACCCTTTCTGATTGTTTCAGAAAATACCCATAAGGTTATGCTGGGTTTAAAACGGCATGAAAAAACCAGCCTTGCAAAATGTCTGTCTTGTGCTGGTTTATATATGTATAAAGTAACACTGCCCTCGAATGCAAAGACAATTTTCTGCATACTACCACTCACATTTGGAATACTTTGCCTACCCACAATGCTTTGCAAATGTTACTTAGAAATGGAGGTGAACTTACAACGATTGCTACTAGGTGGCATTGTGGCACGTGTTACTTAGCTTGAATGGACTATCCTTTCACATTTGTGGGGAAGCCTTTTTTTCCAAGCCTTTTAAACCCACCATAACCTTTTAGGTGTTTTGTATACATGCCCTAATGATCCAACCACAACGCTGTCAACAGAAGTGTCATTCATTTAGTGAGTGGCACCCAGTGAAGAAGGACCTGGTGGTTAATTGAATGCATGGTTACAAAGGTAGAAGCTGGGAGAGAGGAGGGGTACTGTAAGAAATGTTTGTTTGGGGGAATTCGTTAATTTGCCACCTATTTACTGTTATGCTTTTCTTTTGGCATCCTTGGCAAATGACTTACCATTGGGCACACTAGATCTTCACACCAACTTTACTAAATACACCATACCCCAAACTATACATTGTAGACTAAATAAGGGACACAATAACAAACCACCATACAGGCTTTCACAATTCTGCCCTTAGGCACCTTTATACCAGTTCAGCAGAACCAAAGAAAAACATGTAGCAGGGCAACACCAGTGTTACATTCTCTTTGAACCTATGCAAGGAACAGGAAAACACTTTGCATTGGAATAAAACAAATATAAAGTCATAACAAATCAATAGATTCAGCCATGCACGTTATCAGAGAAAATAAGTCAGAGTATGCAACTTGCAGAAACACAGCATTTATGTTCACAGTTATACAGGAATACTTTTAAACTTCCCTTGATAACCACACCCAAGACAGTATTTCTCTTTCCCTTAAGTGAAACTAGCAACTTATAAGCAAACTTGGCAGAAAACCTGCATTCTTTAGGTGCAATCTTGGAATTGTAACTGACAGATATAAGCACTCCTGCAGACCCACCCTTTCTCATCAAGTTACCATATGTGCACGGGCAAACACATTTCTGTTTTTCGGTAACTCAAAAACAAGTTGATTATAATATTAATGTAGAAGCTGGGAGAGAAGATGGGGTTGTAAAGAATAATTTGTTTGAGGGAATTAGTTAATTTTGGGATCATTGGCTAGTGACATACCAGGCCTTATACTGCATTGAGCACCCTATATCTTCGCAACGACTGTACTGAATCCACTAGACACCACACTATACATTGTAGACTAAATAAGGAACACAATAACAAACCACAACACCGGCTTTCATAACTCTGCCCTTAGGCACCTGTATACCAATTCAGCAGAACCAAATAAAAATATGCAGCAGGGCAACATCAGTGTTATATTCTCATTGAACCTATGCAAGGAACAGGAACACAATTTGCATTGGAATAAAATAAATCTAAAGTGAACAGAAATCAATAGGTCAGCCATGCACGTTATCGGAGAAAAGTAGCCAGAGTATGCAACTTGCAGAAACACAGCATTTATGTTCACAGTTATATTGAAATATTTTCAAACTTCCCTTGATAACCCCCATCCAAGACAGTGATTTATCTTTCCCTCAAGAGCTACTTATAAGCAAACCTGGTAGAAAACCTGCATTCTTTAGGCACAATCTTGGAAGTAAAACTGACAGATATTAGCACTCCCACAGACCCCCCCCCTTTCTCACCAAGTTACCTGTTGCACACGGGCAAACAAATTTGTCTTTCGGTACCCCAAAAATAAATGGGTTCTTGCCCTTTTGTTTAGAATTTAACACTTTACTAGATAGACTATGGGGGTGCCCTAATTAATTATGTTATTCTTTTATTTTGTCACCTATACTCACCAAGAGTTTAGTGTTTAGTGGCATTAACTGCTGTGTATTTTGTAACATGGATCGCACCTTCCCTTCTCAGCTACTGTCTCTCTGTCTCTGCCATGATCTGCTCTTCCCAGAATCACAGCAAGCACAGCACAGTGCCTGGTTCTCGTCTCCCAACAACCTGCCCTCTCACAACTTGGCCAGCCACTCAGTCCTGACCTGCCTTCCTTAATTTTTGTTTTTCTCCATCTTTTCCTTTCTCTGTTCTTACTGTTTGTATGTCCAACCCCTTTCTCCCTCCTTTCCTCACCTTTTAAGCTTCCTTTCATTCACCTCCCCCTGCCTATATTTTCATGTAGATCCTTGTGATGGCATGGATGATGTCTCTGGTCACTTGCCACCCTCCTTTTAGCCAGCACTGCTGGTAACTTTGCAGCTTCTTTGGTCTTTTCTACAATGACATTTACACAGCAAATCTTGGTCAACATGCCACTGAGCCTAGATGCATTGTGAAACAAATGTCTTCTCTATGTCCTGGCCTTAACAAGCCTTAACAATGAAAATGTTCTTTGCCGCACACATCCTTCTGTCTAAATACACTGCTGTCCAGCTTTCCATTTTCATATTTATTTTCTAAACTAACATTTCAGTGTGAATGTTCATGCACCTCCAATCTGCAACATCGCCACTCTAGCCGCAGTCTTATTGCTACTGTCAGTAGTATTACAATCAGTTAGTATTGTTAGCAGTGTTTGTAGTTAGCCATGTTAAGATTGTTAACACCCTATACTACACTGTGCTATGATAAACCCCCAAATCAACCTCCTATTTAGTTTGCCCTTAATGCCACACATCAGTAGTGGTATCCCAAATCACATCTAACACATGCTGCAATGTTAGCATCATTTTAAATAGATGCACACTTTCTCTATTGAAATCAGTGGCACAGTTGAAATGAGTGCACAGTTGAAATGTGTGCACTGCGTTAGTCCAATAGGACCTATGGGTTTCATGGTGACAGATAAGTGAAGCGTCTGGGGTTGGAGGAGGTACGGATTGATGAGAATGTAGACAGAGTGACTTTTCCCATATGAATGTTGCATGACCCAAAGATCATCTGGAATTGGCAAGAGTGAGGGTGAAAAATAGGGGAGACAAGAAATTTGGTGATAAGGTATATGTAGGAAAGAAGGTGCACAAGTGTATACAGATGGGTCCAGGCACCCAGAATGATTAAAAGTGGGTATGGCCTACTACTTTAAAGAGGAAGAGGAGTATAAGACTATCAGATAATGGCTCCATCTGCACAGCAGAGCTAATCACAGTACATATGGCAGTGATTGGAGCTATGGAGAGACACTTGGCAAGAATGGTGGTGTGTGTGAGATCTCATGGAGTGCATTGCAAGTAGTAAAGGAAGGGAACAGCAAAAGAAAAGATATAGTACCGCAGATTAGGCAGCATTTGGTGAAATGCTCAGTGGGAGGGATGGTAAATGAGTTGGCGTGGATACCGAATCATTGTGGGATATTAACTTCCCTCATCTCTGACTGTCTGTCTGCTATCCAGGAGTGGTGTGCCGCCAATGACCTCTGCCTTAATGCCAGTAAGACTGAGATTCTCCTCATCGGCCCACCTGCTCCCTCCTTCCCTGTAGCTCTCTGGCTGGCCTCTCTTGGCCCTCTTACCGCTCCCACCTTCAAGGCAAAAAACCTCAGGGTCATCTTCGACTCCACACTCTCCTTCTCTCCTCACATCTCCGACGTCTCTAAGAAGTCACACTACCAGCTGCACCTCCTCAGAGGTATCCTTCCTTTCCTCTCCTTCCCCCAGAAGCTCACTGTCTTCAGAGCTCTGGTTCTATCTAGGCTGGACTATTGTAACAGCCTCTTTCTAAATCTGCCTGCTTCTACTCTCCGCCCTCTGCAACTTATCCAGAACAGGACCGCGAGACTTGTCCTTGGCCTCAAGCCCAGGGATCATATCTCTCCAGGATTAAAATCTCTGCACTGGCTCCCAGTGGCTGCGAGGATTAAGTTCAATACCCTCTGCATTATCCACAAGGCCTTCTGGGGCCTGTGGCCTCAATAGCTTCAACTCTCTCTTCCTAAATATCTTCCTTCTCGAGCTCTTCGCTCATCCGCCTCCAACTCTTTCAGGGTCAGTCACTTCTCCAAGCAACAAGTTGGTGGTAGATCTCTTTCTTTGGCTGGTGCCTCCCTCTGGAAAAGCCTCCCTGCCTCCCTTAAACTTGAGGAGAACCATCTCTGGTTCCGGAAACACCTCAAAACCTTTCTCTTTGCTTCTGCTTTTTCTCCTCCTCTCCTCTACTGACCTCCAGGCTGTAACCTGAACTGCACTGGCTACCTGGACACCCTCTGATCTCAGGCCCAGGTCCCTACCCCGCCAGTGTCTCACACCTGCACTGCCCACCGGCCAACCCCTGCACTTGGGGACTGTTTCTGTATCTCTACAGTCCCCCTACCATCCCCTGACATCTGATGTCCACAATTAGCCATGCACTTACCACATGTTGGCCGTTACTTAATTATTGTTATCATCTTGTACTGCACTGTCCCAGCCCCCATCCCATGCACTTGCGTGATCTGAATTACACCTGGCCTAGTAGGATCGTTGTCCGTCCTTCCTTTGTTCCCCTCCCTTGCTTTGTCGCGCCTTGAAGCACTTGTGCATAGGTGCATTATAAAGGCCATACCATACCATATCATATTAGGAAACACATTGGTGGACAGGGCCACATATGAGGCCACAAAACAGGATGTTGTGGACATAGATATCCCCTTAAGTGTGGATGAGGTACAGGTGGTTGTGAAAGGCATTGTTCAGTAAGAGTGGTAAAGCTGGTGGGATGTGAGCAGGAAGAGGAGACACTTGTATGCAGTACAAAATAAGGTTTAGAGTAGGAGGCGTGGAGAGAATGTGGAGTCGGCATGCAGATAGAAAACTATCTTCATTCAGCAAAGAGTTGGTCATGCAGGGTTGAAAGGATGGCAGTTTGAGGTGGGTAGAGCCACATCTGAGAATTTTGAGTCATGCAGCAGCCAAGAGATCGTGGGTTACTATTTGATGGTCTGTGAAAAGTTCAGAATGCAGAAGGAGTTGTTGAAAGACAGGAGGAGTGGAAGTGATGCAGCTATCTGGTTTATTACAAATGAAAAAGGGGACAGAGTTCAGGCAGTACAGGTTCCTTCTCCAGTATGTAAGGGAGAATGGGAAGTGGGAGGAGATATAGAGGCGGTGCCGGCTGACAAGGTAGACTAGCGGCGAACATCATCTTTTCAAAAGGAAATTGCCAGCCTTGACCTTTAGGAGCCAACCCAAGAAGAAGAACAAGAAGACTGTCAAGACTATACTGCACTGATGATCCCTAATAAGGGTAAAACCAGGTATGTAGTTGTCTTGATAGTCTTGCAAAATGTCTGTCTTGGGTTGATTAAGCTATGCACAAAGTATCACTGCCTGCTAACACAAAGACACATTCTTGGAGAAAAAGACTTGCATTTGGGCTAATTTACATCCTACTTTCAGAAAAAAGAAAAAGGCGGTGTGTTTAGCCACTTTTCTAGTTGTAAGAACTTAAACAGAGCCAGGGGCAGGGACGGGGAGTGAAAAAGAAACTTCCTCAAAAATTCTGGAAGTTGATCAAAAGGCTTCACATTTCAGGAATGTGACCAGGACATTATATGAGAAAGTCCTGAATGCCGATCAGTAGAACACTTTTTCTATGTGCCATTATTGTTCTAGGTGGTTCCTGGCGAGAACACCTTTTAGTATGCATATCCAGGGGGTGTCAAGGGGTTAGTACCCGGCTGCCCTCGCTACCACCTAGGTCTGCAAGTGGCAGGGAGGCTGCTTTGCATGGGGTTCTGTCTGTGTGGTGTACTGGTAGAAGTGGTTGCAAGAGTATAACGCTTCCCATCTCATCTGGAGTTAGTGTTAGTGTGCGCGGTGTATTACTAAGTGCAACATTGACTAGAAAGTAGTGGTTAGCAAACTCAACAAGTGACTTGTAAACGGTTGCTGGTTAATTCAGGGAAGATGTGAACCAATGTCCTTAACACTCAGACCGGTCCCCATGTAATACCGATTGCAACCCTCAGCACCCCAGATAAAGTTACCCAATTGTACACTTTTTTATCAGCAGAAGGGCACTGGAAATAGAAAAGACATTCAACATGCCCCAGTGACAGATGGGGGACGCCAGGATACAGTGGTGCAATGGGACATACAATAGGGCCATTTGGGTGGATGACAGTAGCCTTTCCTCCCACTCAGGGCCCTACTTTATTACCCCTGGGACAATTTAACATTATCTGGATACATTTCAAGGAGAAGTCCTAAAGGATTTTGGATCTCGAGCCATCCAACATTCATCTGATTCATGTTTTCCCATAACTAGTACACGCACCCATACTGGAAAGCAACACAGCCCTGTAGACATATATGCTGAGAAGATTGCTGGAGGACAAGGGAGAGCATGGGTGTGTAGGAGGGTGGAAAAGGGGCCTGTTGGTGTGTGGAAGGTAACCCATCAATATTCTCCACCTTATCTCCAACAACCAATACTTACCAAATCCCACAATGCACCATTAACTCTATGATCCTTGGACCTACGCCTATCACACCCTTGAACTGCCTCTTCAACGTACCCACTCAGCTACACAAAGACAACAATCGCTACTTGCTAAATCCTGTCACAGGTAAGCGCTCTGCTGCCTTAGCCATCCGCAGCCTACATTCCACTAGCTCCCTCTGATGCCCAGTTGACCCACTACCCACCAAGTCTAGGGATTATAGCTCAGGGGCATAGTGCTCACCTTGGAAGCAAGGCAATGCAGAGCAACACAGGTTCAATCCCTGGGTCAAACCTCTGGGTTTTAAGTGAGTTATAAATAACCAACTACAATTACAATGAATTACTTGCTTCCTATCCCCCTCTTCTCAACAATCATCAACCCACCAGCTCCATTTGAATACACACTCTTACCTCCTACCCCCAAACAAGCTAGCATTGGGCCCTACGCTACCCCAACAACTCCAGCAATCGACAGAAAGCAAACATACCCTGCCCACCTGCATCTTCCCTCCTACCACAATACCAAAACAACCATTCCTCTATTCCCCCTACCAAATTCTTACCAGCACTCCTCCTACACCAAATGTCATGCTCCAACATCCAGCGCAACCAATCTCCCCTCGAACCAGCCAGGCAAGCACCTAGCCTCAAGCCGGGCCAAACAGTCCATGCTATATACCCACCTCCATGCAAACTATACACCATATTCAAGTCCAAATTCACCACACCACTGCTACCACAGAACACCACAGCCAGCCAACTTCCTTACTCTACCAGAACGAGTAACCACTGCATCACACACCACGCCCCCATGCCAGTAATTCCAATTTCCACCTGACCATTATCAGAAACAGGTTCCTTCATACTTGTACCATCACAGAAATCACCACCATTCACAACTCTATTACCACTCATGTCATCACACATCACACTTGTAATCACCACACACCCCACAACCACAAACCTGCACTAAACTTGCTAACCCTCATCCTATCTGCCACTCAAATGAGCTTTAATCACCACCGGTAAAATCCCAGCACATGCCCCATACATCCTTGACCTTAACACTTCTAACAACTTTGATCTTCTCGCCATCAAAGAAACCTGACTCAACTCGGCAGCCAGTCCCACACCATCAATTGCAATCTCCCCAGGCTACTCCATCCTCTGCAGCAATTAGTTTCAAAGAAGGTGGAGTAGCCATAATCTACAAATAAACTATTGCCATCAGACTCATCACCACAAGTCCATTATCAACTGTGAGTTTCTAGCCACCAAAATCTCACTATCTCCCACTGACACCACCAGACTTCATCTCATCTACCAACCATGGCCCCCCAATCCTTTTAGGAGTACCTCCTTTAACTCATTACATTTAACCTCAAACCAAATCTAAACTCTTGTTCTGAGGTGACCTCCATTTAGGCCTAAATGACCCTGCAGAAAAAAATGCACTGGACCTTACCACAGCCCACAACACCTATGCCTTACACACACAATATCTGCACATACCCACATTCTAGGACATACCCTAGTTTGGCTAGCCAACCACAATTGTTCCAACCATCACCCCTTGCCCCAGGTCAGACCATCATCTCATCAACTTCACCATTCCCACAAACAAACACAATTTAAGTCCTCACATAGCCTTACCTAAAGCCTTTTCCCGTTGCTCAAAAATATCAACACAGACCAACTCCTACCACTGCTCTCAGACCTTATGAACACCCCAAGATACGCATATAACCCAAAGACTCAAAGACTCTTGTGGACCTCTACAATACTGTAATCCTACAGGCAATAAACACACTAGCCCTCCTTAAACTGTGCAAAACAAATCTTCGTCCCACAAAAACTCATGGTTCACCCCTGACTTTCCTAGCCACCCACACAAAGAAATGCGCTGCGGTAACAAACCGGAGGCAAACCCCATCAGAAGCAAACAAATGACTTCTCATAACCATTGCTAAAAATTACAGAAAAGCGATACAAGTAGCCAAAGCCTCCAGGTACCACTCCAGAATAGCCAATGCTAAATCTGATACACGCAAGCTCTTCTCCATCCTCTGGGAACTCAAATCTCCATTCATGCCCCCCGCTGACTTCTCAAAAGATGGCACCTGGTGCCCCAAGGTACAAGTAGCCTTCAGTGGAGAAATCGTCACACTACAAGAACAAATCTGCACTAAAAAGCATGCCATCTTTTCCAAACCACAGCACACCACCCGCTCAAAAGCAAGGCTTCCTTCTCAGCCCATCCCCCATTTAACTTCCACCCCTTAACAGAGAAGAAAGTAACTAACATAATAAAAAGCCTATCAGCCTTGCACTGCAAAGGAGACGCCTGCCCCACTCCAAAAATCAAGGACTATGCTGAAACACTCACCCCCATCATCACTGCTATCATCAATACCACATTTGCCACAAGACTAGCCCCGTCCAGACTTAAAGAAGCCTGGATTCTCCCTCTGCTCAAGAAACCATAATTGTACCCAGCCATTCCAACCAACTGCCTGAATACCACCATCCCGTTCATCATAAACATATTAGACTAAGCCACCTAGCTCCAGATCCAATCCTACCTAGAAGAAATTCACATCCTTGGACTCAGGTTTCCGTCCAAAACACGGAACGGAAACACCCAGCACGACCTCAGAAACCTGCTAGATGACATTAGAGACTCCAGCAAACTATGCCTCCGACTCATGTTGGACCTCTCTGCGGCCTTCAATCTCATCAACCACCAAACCCTCTGCCAACACCTTGCCACAACAGCCAACTAATCCCCATCCGCCACCAACTGGGTTGCCTCCTTCCTAACTTGGGTCTTTGCTGATGATCATGCAGCCCTCGGCCCTTGCAACTTGCAGCATCCCACAAGGATCATGCATAGCCCCCACACTCTACAACACATACACAAAAAGCACACTTTTTCCACCTTGATGACTTGGCATATCATAAACGAACAATGCAGACAACACCCAAATCCTCCTCCAACTATCAGGCAACTACTCACACAAAATCTACCAAGACCATCCACAAAATCATACAAGAATGGAAGGCATCCCACCTCCTTTGCCTCAATGACAAAAAGACTGACATCCACCTTGTTGGCACCCATACCACACTCTGCAAACTCGATTCAGCCTAAAAAGCCTGTATCATAGATGGGAACTCGATCCCCACCTCACCCGCGCTTAAAACCCTGGGCATTTACCTAGATGCCATCCTTGGCACATCCCATCAAGTAAATGCCATTGCCTCCTCAACCGCCTACACTACCAAACTGCTAATTGCCAGCAGACCATTCCTTTCCTCAGACAATAGCCTCACCATAGCCATAGCTATCATTGGATGTAAACTCGACTAGTGCAACGCTCTCTTAGCAGGTCCACGGAAAGAAACCTGTTCAAACTCCAAGTCAAACAAAATAAAGCCCTCCACTCCACCCTAGGGTTATCCAGACACAACCCCATCACTGAATCCAGAAGAAATGTGCATTGGCTACCAATTTGCGAATGGATCAAATTCAAGACCCTATCCATCTCTCACTGCTGCCTCACAAACACAGCACCAGCCTACCTATCTCAGCAAATTGAAAAATACCACTGTTCCCGCCAAACGTGGTCTTCGAATGCCCACCTCATCAAAGTGCCCACCTTCAAACCTGCAAGAGTCGGTGGCGCAAGCTTCCCAGTTACGGCAGATATGTTATGGCATTACCTCCCATTGGCACTCAGAAAAGAACCATCATAGTGGCCATTCAGAAAAAACCTGCCCCTTTATCTAATGCCTCCTCTTCGGACTGCCCTCATCTTCATGAACCCTCTCCTACTGTCCCTACCTGCCATGTGACTGCCGCCTAGATGCTTGAGGGCTCAGTGCGCCACCTACACATGCAAAAAGAATTAAATAAATAAATAAATGCAAACTGATGCTGTTCACTTTGCACACACGTTTTATGCTACTGTGTTGCCACACGAGGTTAGCTCACATATTTTTTTTTTCTTTTAGTCTATGAGCTATACAAACATACATATTGCAAATCGAAGAATGTTAATGAGCACCCAGGAGAGACAGGAAAACCTACGGCATGCCTTTTGCTGCAGGAGCTAGATGGCCATTTTAAACCCATTTTGATGTTAATTTATCAGCTCATTGGGTGACTGATTTTCCTGCCGAAGTGAAAAATGTTCCGTACAGTACGGCTTCTATTTTTAGGCTGCATCAAAGCTGCTTCAAATTATTTTTACATCACCGAGTTTCTGACCAGATGGACCAACACTAATTGTGTATCGTTCTGTATAAGCACATATAGGCAGCATAGAAACTGAGCAAATCAATTACATCTGTTAATTTCAATTCCGTTCCGTAGGAGGGAGGTTGTGGAACCCAGTGACACCCGGAAGTGGCTTGTCAAAGAAACGACACTCCGAAGCAAGGGGCATGTTGATGAAGGTGAATTCATGTAGTTGTCCTATTTCACTAATTATATCTTAATGTGGCCGCGCTGCCAAATTACGTCAAAAGGCAACAGACTGTTTCAATACTCTTTGTCGCCACTGCATTTAAAGCATCTGAATTGTATTGATGTGAGAGCGTTCCATCTAGTAGAATGGACGGCAGGTCCCTTTGCTATGAAATCTCTTTGGTAGTGGTAATATATCTATTTTAGGAAACGTTATCATGATTTCATGGAGTGAGCAACAGTAGGCTGCTTCAATTGGCTCATAGGCTACGAGGTGATGCGCGAACAGCTTCCCTGACAGGGCATTCCGGTCAACTTTCTGTGGCAATGAGGGCCACTTTAATGACTGTGAAACCAGTAGTTTTAGACACAACTCCAGCGCTAGTCACGCAGGTAAAACCGGCAGGCTGCCCCCAGAGTTGTGATTTCTTTCTGGTGCCTTGCTCCATGGAAACACCAGGGTATTACGACCCCGGTGTTCCTGGAAGTCATTCGCCAGAAGAAGTTAAATCCCTGTTTCCATTACTCAAATGGGAACGGTGATGACGTAATCACCAGAACCATTGACAACGGTGCTGGTGCTTCCCGGAAAGTCTGCGGGCGGCTGCCGTCCTGGGACAGCAGCCGCCCGCAGATTCGGTATCTGCTGAAATGTCTTAAATTGAAGTTCGTAATGTGGGCTACATTTTTTGGTGTCTTGGGCTATTTTTTGTGCAAGTGCAATCCTTCAAGAATGTATAGAGATTTTCAAACCTAGGTCACACTGGTTTCTAATGGGTGAAAAACATAATGCAGGCTTGAAATTAACACCACCAGCCATGTACTAAAAAAGTTTCAAAAGATGTACAAGTATTATGACAAGGGATATGCACAGTTTATTGTAAATGAACTTCAGAGGGAGGGAGATCAATTTTGGAGCATTATCATACGTGCACAAACAGTGATAATTAATGCGGTGGTGTATCACATATGCAAATGTGTTAATATCTACATAAAAGGCCAACAAGAAGCAGGGTCGAATCCTAAAGTAGCCAGACAACTTGATAACATAATATTTTAGAGCACTCGGATGAGTAAGTCCTAATATCCTTGTGTCTTCAACAAGTATGTGTTTTAACTTTTTATAATATGATTGTTTGTAACTGTTGGGAAAGATTCCCATGTCTGTGAAGTTTTCCCTCCAATTGTGTACCCCCAACCTTTTGCTGCTGTTTAAATGCCATAGTCTGACTTTGCCAGTGGAGCACAGCCTTCGATGGGCTTTCGCTCACTTCGTTATGGGGAACCTGACATGCCCATAAAGACATTCAGTACTTGGAGACTTTCTTTCCCTTAGTCCTTTCCAATGTTGCAACTTTTCTGCAACATGTAACAAGTGCACAATGTACCTTACAGTACAGTGCACTTGGGTCTTTCTTTCATTTCCAAAGGCCCTAGACTCCCTAGGCAAAGCGCAGATGTGCCTGGGAGAGGGCTGGTAGAAGCTTATCTTTTTGCATAGTTTTGACCCTTTCTTGCCATGCAAACGGTGCTTACCGCGTTTGACATAGGAATGTGACCTGGCTCCAAAATGGGCATGCCACAAGGTCCTTTGTCCTGTCCTTTGGCCATCTTGCCCCTTTGCCTTCCCCAGGTCGAGCTGACCCGGGTCAGTCTTTATTTGGGCAAGCATTCTCCCGCAAATGTCAAGCTTCTGCAAGCTTCTGCATGCCTTGTGTGTGTGCTTCCAGGATGTGGGTTGGACTGTCTAGTTCCAATACACATCCTAGGTGCCAGAGAGTTTGGTGCGCTGTGAATGACTGGAACCACCATGGTCCATGATTGGTCCACGCCTTGTGTGCCTGTATATGAGCAGATCTCCCACTGGATCCTCTTTGTTTTGGCATGAAAGATATCCTGGATAAGAGAAAAACCCACACCATGTTGATCTCTTGAGTTATCACTGAACCTGGGATAGGATCCAAGTATCCTGAAACTAAGAAGCAGAGTTGAGGAACGGATGGTTACCCGCTGGAGGGTTTGGCACCCTGAGCCCGCTGTCATCCCGCTGGACTCCTCTGCATATGATCGAACTAGAAGGTCTACAAGATGCTTTGACTCAGTAGAATAGTGGGACCAACTATGCTCGGCATATTCATCAAATCCTGCAAGTAAGCCTTCTCGGTAGTGACCCTGAGCCAACCAGTAGGCTGACCAGCTTACGCAGGACCTTTGCTCTGACACTGCTGCCATTTTGAGGAGACCCTTGAAACTTGGTACATTGCAAGCTCTGTGTTCACCGCACTCCCCCACGGAATTTCATACACTTGGTATTCCCAGGTCTGTAATAAAGAGAGAGCACCCGAACCGGAGTACACGCAGTTACCATGTCGCCCAGCCGTGGTGGTGAACTTTGCAGGTGCCTTTCTGCTGTGCCCCTCTAAGCCCTGAAGCCTGCTATAGTGAAATTGGCCTGATCCATCCACCAGAGCAGAGAAATCGTCACTGTCCCACTAGGGAATCATCGCTGTAATTTCACAGCTGAAAGCTGCAGAGCCGCACAAATGCTGCATTGAACCTGCAAACAAAGTGGGCTCGACTGCCGAAGTTTGGTCTGGAGTGTGCCGGGGGTCGGTGAGTACTTGCAACCCTTACCAGTAGCCCCTAGTGTATCCATCCATTTTCATGCATGAGGGTCCCCTGAGGGCCACTCTACCTTTCCACAGATAGCCTGAGCTATCGAACCTTTCCCAACTCCTGGAACTTGTTCTGCCCTTTTGGGGGGACCCTCCACTAATAGTGGGAACTTGTTCTTCATTGACTTAACCACTTTCCTGAGCGGCTACATCCCCTGCAAGAGACCCTGTTTTCGCCCTTCTGCACCATCGCATGCGCCAGCATTTGAAAGTACATTGAGCGCTAGTGTCCTCTCTTCGTAGGGACTGGACTTCCTCTCAGTTAGGGTTAACACTATGAAGAACTGCCTAAAGAATATTTGCACTGCTTGCTTCCTTCCCTTTTAGGCTGTGGACCCATTTTGTGCTTTTATCCATTTTGGCTACTTGATATTGTGTATATATATTATGGTAGTGTTGTGTTGGTTTGATATATTGCTATTGATGATAATTGCTGTGTACTGAATTTCAAAGGCCTTGAATAAATGTACTTATATTTTTAATATAGATACACCTGCCTGGGAGTGATTTGTAAGTGTCCTTTACTTTTCAGTCACCTTCACCCATCCTGAGACCTAATCTTGACTCCCGCCAATGTTACCTTGTTTGGTCTGGCTTGTCCAGAAGGTTACCCTGTTCCAAGAAACTAGGCTGGCCTTCTGAACCTCTGCTCACCAGGTCAGAGTTCAGATATCCATCATAACAGTAACATTTTGTAACAACTCTGTGTCTTCAACAAGCTTGTGGTCTAACATTTTTAATACGATTGAAACATTTTGTAGCAACTAATTTTAATTGGGTACTTATATAGGTACTGTTATATATATATTGGTGCATATATCCAGGGCGAGAGGTTAGACCCCTGGGGAACACCAGAGGTAGAGAGGAAGATAGATGATAGGAAGGACCCAAGTTGGACATGCGAGGGTTGATCAGAGAGGAAAGAGGTCAGCCAGGCTAGAGCCTGATCAGTGATATCCAGGTTTTCACAGAGACGGTTGAGCAGGATGGTATGGTTGACCGTGTCGAAGGCAAAAGAGAGATCAAGGAGGATGAGGACAGAGGGAATGTTAGAGTCAAGGTTGGAGAGCAGATCTTCAGAGATGTTCAAGAGAGCAGTTTCTGTGCTTTATCAGCTCTGAAGCCAGACTGGTGGTCATGGAGACAGCCAACAGAATTAGAATGAAGGTTAAGCTGAGAGATAGCTAACTTTTCCAGGAGTTTGCCCAGAAAGGGAGTAATGGAAATTGGGCGATAGTTAGCTGGACAAGAAGGATCAGCTGTGGGTTTCTTGAGAAGAGGATGCACATGGGAGTGCTTCAAAGGGGAGGGGAGGTATCCTGAGGCAAAGGAGTGGTTGGAAAAATCAGCAAAGGCCTGAGTGAGGGTGTCAATGTGGTCCTTGACGGTTTTAGAGGAACAGGGATGAACCTGTTTTGACAAGGCTTTCATAGATCGGCCTTGTCTAGCAACCTCGTCAGGGGAGAAAAGAGGAAAGGACGAGAAGGATGATGGGGGTGGCTAAAGGAGGGTCATCAAGCACAGATGGAGAGGGGAGAGGAGGCGTGTGGGTGGAGAGGGTGGACAGGATGTCCTAGATTTTTTAAATGAAGTGAGAGGCAAGGGCATTGCAAAGAGCCTGGGAGGCAAGAGGAGGGGAGAGACTGCAGCAGGGTTGGCCAGCTCCTTGCAGATTTTAAAGAGTTTGGCTGAGTTGCAAGATGCCACAGAGAAATGAGCTTGAATGTGGACTCTCTTCTTGGTGAGGACAGAGAGTTGGTATTGCCTTTGTTGCAGGCGACAGGCCAGTTTGTCAGAGGATGAACAGGAAGCCCTCCATTTCCTCGCAGCCGCCCTACACTTACTTTTAAGTGTAGCTAGGTCAGAGTCATACCAGGAATTGCACTTGGCTTTGGACTTCAAACAGATCCTCATGGCAGGGACAAGAGCATCAAGAGTATCAGAAATTGAAGAGTAGAGCAGAGACAGGGCTGTGTCAGAATGTGAGACAGCCAGAGGTGGAGGGGAGGAATGCTGTCCCTTATGACCTGCAGGTGTTTGGAGGGCGTGTGGCCAATTGCCTCCATCTCCTGCTGTCTCCGCTCCATCTCCTCGTGCTTCTCCAACAGCGTGCTGCGTGCTGGTGTGTGCTGTGTGGGAGAGGGACTGTGCACTCACCCTGGGCTGTAAACAGGGGTGCCCTAAGGGGGTGTATCAATGTCTGGCTCTGGGGTCTGTGGATGCCAGTGGCATCAGGAGCTCTCCGGGGTCTGTGGATGCTGGTGGTGTGGAGGGCTCTCTGGGGTCTGTGGACACTGGCAGTGTGGAGGGCTCTCTGGGGTCTTTGGATGCTGGCAGCGTGAGGGGCTCTATGAAGACTGTGTCCCTTTGGCACGTGGTGAAATCCGATCGTTGTCTCCCTGTAACTCCATTGCTGCCCTCCAGCTGCAGGGGTGGGTGCAGTGTGCCTTATGCTGCTCCTGGTGGCCTGTGGTGTGGAAGTTGCAGGTAGTGGTGGTGGTGGTGGAAGACTTTGAGGGCCTGATTGTGCCACTCCCAGATGGACCTACAACTTTCTCCTCCTGTGATGCTCTGGTGATGCATGGGTGTTTATAGGGGACATAGGACATGTTGTCAGGTATGGTTCCCCCATGTGTGTTGGCATGGGAGACCCATTTGCTATGGTACAGGTGGGGAACCCGCACATATGAGCAAATGTGCATGGTTGGTCAGGGGGGATTGCATGTGGGCCCAGCATCATGGGGTTTCTTGTAGCAGTGAGTGTGTAACACATGTCCAGTTGGTTGTTGGCCTGTTTGTGGGGAGGGCAGGGTGTCCATGCTGGAGCAGCTGACGTCTGGCATGCATGCTTATGGTCTTTTATAACCCCAAATACCCTCCTCAGGTGGCACTCCCAAGGTGGGGGTAGGAGTGGTGGCTTACTCCATGTCACTGGTATGAATTTAAGGGGCACTGCTGGTTTATGGTGATTGGCAGGCTGAGCACATTTCGGTGTGGGGGATGAGTACTTCCCTGTGGCTTGTCTACCATGCAACATGGGCCAGGCAAACTGGGCCCACAACATGCTTGTGTGGCTGCTGCACAGTGTTGTGGCTGCTTATGCACCTCAATCCCGCTGGTACAGGGTGCAGCAGTAGGGGTGTGGTGTGCATGGCATTTGTCCAGAACTGTACAGCACTTTTCCTCCCAGGCAGTGAGGACCAGTGGCTCCACAGTGCCTCCTCCAGTCTCCAGGGACTCCTGGCGGTGTTGGGACAGCAGTCCCCGTACCCTGACCCTCAGGTCGTTCCACCGCTTTTGGCAGTCTTCTCCATCCCAGGGTACACTTGCCACTTCTGTCACCTTCTGGCTGATAGCATGCCAGGTGGCTGTCTTGCATTGTCCAGTGGTCTTCCGCTGCTGACTGCCATATAGTTGTCACAGTGGGCAATTACTTCATCTGTGAGGACCACCAGCACCCCCTCACAAAATATTTTTTTGCACAATGTTCTGCCACCTTGCCTCTGTTCCTGTCCTAGGACATTCTGGCATCTTTCCAGATGGCTGCAGGAAGTGGAGATATTTAATGGATTTTGTCTTTCAAAATGGCCACCGCAATGTTTCCCATTCACCATTCAGGTGATGACTCAATTTCTGCTGGTGCTAATAGAGCCGCGATCCGCACTGGTAGCACTATTAGCACTGGTTTTTCAGAGGTAACCCTTATTTCGGTGCATTTTCCGCCAGGTGCTATTAGCGCTACCGCCAGAGTCAGGGTGCATTCATGCCAAGTTGTGACGTGGCGCTAATACCACCGCACAACCTGGCCGTAATGCTATTTCTGCCTGCTAGAAATTGATCCGGATTACCGTCCAACTTGTGATGCGTCCCTTGTAGTCTTCAAGATATCTGAAGGGTCTCATTTGTTCTGACAATTTCCATTTTCACATTTCTCTCAAGCAAAGATTAGTTTGTCCTACTCAAAGATGAGAAAATCTCCCAAGAGAGCTCTGGATGTTGCCTACGACTCTTCTTATCGGATGTCTCTGAATAAGCATGGCCTTCCCGGCAGCGGAAAGGATCACCATATTCAAGAGTGCCTGTGACTGTGGTTCTGACAAAGACACTCAGCCACCACTATGATAACTGCCATGTTTGCTGTTTTTCAAATTGAGAAAAAACTACAAAACATGATGGCCACCATGGATCTGTGTAAAAAGAACTGCACGCCATCCCTTCTCCCTTTCGATGGCAGCTATTGCCACATCGGGGATGCACTGGGAACACTTGTGTTGCCGGTGCCCGCGAGGGACAAGGGAGCGCCAGGTAAGTGGGGATGGGTTGATGGGGTTAAATATGTGGAAAAGGGGGAGTACTTGGGGGGCAGGGATGCAGGGAAGTGTGGGGGTGTACTTACCTTGGTACCGGCAGGGGAAGATGGCGGCCTCCAGCTCTGATGAGGCAGGGAGCAGGTGTTTTACCATGTGGTAAAAGCCCCATTCTGAGCATCCTGATTGGCTGAAGTTGTCTTCATAACTTAATCACTTTAATTGCAAACTTATCAGTGATGTCATCAATGATATTTGTGATGTCATCTTTGATGTCCTGGGTGTTAGTCTTAGCAATGCACGTAGATGGTGCAAGTTATGGTTGCTTAGCTTATTATAATGGGGGAATGTGCAGTGGTGTTTGGTTGCACTGTGAAGTATAACATTCTTTTAGTGATTTTTTTTTTTACTGAATGCACATACATATTTATGGCATGGAAGGAAAAGAAAGGGGCTAAACAAGTGATGTCATCATTGATGTCACCATTGACATTTCAGATGACATCTTTCGTGGTGTGGGTGTTAGTGTTAGCAGTGCACAGGGGCAGTGGCAGGGTTGGGGGCTTAGTTTATCATATCTGTAAAATTTCAGAGGGTTTTCGGTTTTAATTTGAAGCATAAAGGGGAGGTGGAAAGTATTTTTGTAGTGAAGTGTACAAGTCTTTGTTAGGGCAACTTAACCATAACGTCCCCTCAACAAAGTTTTATTTTTAGTGAATTGTACAGGTTTTTAGTAGTACAATTTACATATAAGGTGTACCTAAGAAAGAAATGTTGTACTGCATGGCACAGATTTTCAGTAGCGCAACATAACCAAAAGGTTCCTTTAGGAAGGGTTGCTTGGTTAACAATATATAGCTTCCGAAGAATGCCACATGAAAATATATATATGTATATATATATATATTTTTTTTTATTTACTTGTTTTGGTTTAGAAAAACCTTTACAAAAGTTAAAATACATTACGAAATTTCCAACAGAAGCAAAAATAACATTACATTACAGTTCCAAACAAAATCGAACAATGTACGGCAAGTAAAATAGGATCCAGTATTCTTTAGTACAAGTCATCGATATTCTTGTACCTTGTGTAGTCATTAGTATGAATGCTCGTAATTTTACCTAAAGCAACAACCAACTCCTTCTCGAACTCTTACATAGTAAGAAGACCACATCAAAAATGTATTAACACTCTAAAAGGTTCTCTATACATTTAAAACAGAGCGCAAACATTTCTTAGAAATGTTGCAACCCTGATATTCAGGTTGCCTTTGCAGTTATGTAACATTTTATACCAAATTAGCTCTCTGTCCACATCCGCAGTATTATTAACATATTGGGCAAAATATACCCTTCTTTTATCCTTCTGAGCCGGACAGACCAGGAGAATATGTTTCAGGTCCTCGAACACCCCTTCTACCTTACAAAACCTACACCATGGCCATAGTAGTTTACCATTGGATCTAATTGCTAGTATTTGGTTTGTAGGCAGAACATTGAATCTGAAATGCATGAAGTCATTTCTGATTGTTATATTAGGATATATTTAAGAAGCATTCCATCATTGGTAACCATTTATTTAGAGCACAAACTTGTTGGTAAATTTGTGTATTCAGTATCACATTTTTCATATGGATCCCATCAAATCCCAAAACACTTTCTTTCACCCTAGCAGGGTTCTTTCTCAGGGAAGTGGCAGATATCCCCATTTTCCTCAAGCTATTTGTAATCTCTGCATTCAATTCCGCCATGAAAGGGTTAGAGGTATCTTGGCCTGCATAATAATACAAGGTATTTGTGTCAGAAGAATAGCATTTCCTCCATAGCGACATCCTTCTCCAGGTCACTAAGGCTTGCAATGAATTTAGGCCCAGTTCGTACTTGATTAAGTTAAATGGGATACATTTTGGCAGATAATACAGTACCAATTTCCAAATGCTACTTTCTATTGAAGCCCATACACTCTCCCATGTTGAGGGGTAACATTCAGCCCCATATGTCAATCTAGGGATCACTTTTTTGGTATAAAATTCTCTAACGGGGATCATTGAGAACTTCCCGAATTTTGCATCGAGGGCCCGCATTTGGGAAATAGCGATATCAGCCTTAAGTTTCAGTTGAGTGCGCATCAGCGGTCTAGAAAGAGTACCAGCTATCGAGAAACCAAAATATTTAAATTCCCCCTTAGCTTTCAGGCTAATATTACCCGATAACCATGTCAACCTATTTAAGGTCTGGTTCTTTCTCCCAAGTCGTACAATGACTGTTTTGTCAGGATTGATCTTTAATGCAATTGAGTCAATGAAACCCTCGAAGGCTCTAAGCATGCGCTGGAGACCCACTCTAGTTGTATCAATTAAGAGAAAATCATCAGCGTAAGCTAACCAGTCCATCCTCAAAGTCGAAGTTCTAGGAGAGACTAACCCTCTATTCAATAGGGCCATGAATGCCCCACTAACATATAGGTTGAAAATTGTGGGAGCCAGTCTACAGCCTTGACGCAAACCATTATGAATAGTGAATTGGTCCGAAAGGCTGCCTGCTGAGTCTAGTCTGACTCGCACATCTGTCTGAGAATATATTGCTCTTACAATATCCAACAAAATTGCCGGCATGTTTAAATTTCTTAATTTAATCCACAATATATTCCTATCCACCATGTCGAATGCAGAGCTTAAACCCATCGACGCAATAAAGACAGAGGTCCCCACTTTTTTCATAGCTTCCGCTCTCAGGCAATGCACAATGACACCCCCACATTCCGTCCCCATCTTTCTTCTAAAACCAAAATGTCTCATATCCAAAACCTGCTTCTCGTCAATCCATTTCTGGATATCTCGTAGCACAAGTGACAAGAAGAGTTTGGATTCCGGGTCTGCCAAGGTAATTGGCCTGTAGCTCTTAGGACATAACCTAGAACCCTTTTTAAATATGGGTATGATAATCAATACCCTCCAAGACATAGGGAAAATTTTAGTCACCAATATTTTTGTAAATAGCATACCTAGTATTCTCGCCCATAAATCAGGGTCAAATTTGAGTATTTTATTCGACAAATTGTTGGGTCCCGGTGCCGCGGAATTTTTAGATTTTATTATAAGGTTTTTTATATCCCAGGTGGTGAAGTTCAAAAAACAGAGTATATCTTGTTTCCCCAGCACATCCGTCACAGCCTCTTTGGGGAAATACAATTTTGCAAAGTGACCCTTCCATATTACTTCATTAATGGGATTCGCTAAAAAATCTTTCTGTGGTTTATCCCAGTTATTAATTAGATGCCAGAAATTTCTTGAGTTAGTACCCCTTAGTGACGCCAACAGTTTTTCCCCGTCACTCTGGCTTTTGCTTATTCTGTGCTGTATAGACCAATTTTTATATGTTTGTTTTAATTTTTTTGATACTATCAGTCATGTTGATAAAAGACAATCCCGAATTCTTAATTATTCTTATATCTTTCCGCATGGTCCGCTTTTTGTTTCTAATTGCTAGGTCAAAATTGTGGGCATGTCCTTTCCTTGGTTGGGTAACCCTCTTATCAGTTTTATCCAATATTTCTAAGGCACTCCGTATGTATTCAGTGAAATTCCTGGCTGCATAGGTCATTTCCCTCTTCTGTTCTGAGAAATTCTCACTATCAGCTATCATAGATGCAGTGAATTGTCTAGTTTTGGAACCAGTCCATGTAATTCGATTCCCAGCTTGGTTAACATTAATATTATACTTAAACACAGTATTAGCCACAGGTTACATAGTGATACTAAAATCCACAGACACAATGCAGTGATCGCTCACAGTGGTCTCAATGCACTTAATATTGCCCGAACAATTAAACAGATCCCCGGAGCAAATGATATAATTAAGAATAGAATTACATCCTCTTACTATCCAAGTAGGTTGAGTATTAATCAGGATTTCCAAACCACAGGTCTCTGAAAAATGAGACCACATCCTCCCCCTACATATTGGGTTGTCACCCCTAGGATTTAGTTCAGCCAATTTGCTTATCATCACTTCACCAGTGAACAAATCCCCTTGTATAGTAGCATTGAGATCACCTGCAATCACCACCTGTCCTCCTGTATTTGTTACAAACCAATTCTGCAAGAGCAAGCCTAAATTACATAATTCCAGGCCTAGTTGTTTGTCCGACAAGTCAGCCGGGTTCCAATATATGTTGACCAACAAAAAAGGTGTAGCCTTGTTATTATATAACAGTACAAAAGCCACTGCCAGAAAATGATGTGCAAAGGCCCATTCTCCCATGATTTTAGGATACAAGTGATTCTTTACTGCAATAAATAGGCCTCCTTTAGGGTGACCCCTACCACCACCATGAGCACAAAGAGAGCAAACCAGAAATCCCTCCCAGCATAGAGGGACTTTTGACCATGTTTCCTGGATGAACAATAAGTCATATTGTACCAGATCACCCATTAGATTTGCATTATTTAGGAGATTTGTCGACCCTCTCGAATTCCAAGTTAGCAATTTCAAAATACCATTATTCTTTACTAGAGAGGCTTCCCTAGTTTTTTGAGATTATCAATGGACTCTCTCAAGGACAAGGCGAGCCATCTCCAATCCTGTAACTCGTCCATTACCCTCTCCTCCTTCCTTTCTCCTTCATACATATTCACAGGATTATCTCTCTGTTCTCTACCTGGATTTCTAGAGGTTCCACTTGGATGAGGCAGGGTCTGTACATATTCAAAAATATCAAAGCCCCTACGATACAATTCCTCTGCTTCCTTCATCATAAGATTTCTAACCAGTGGGGACGGTATCACAATACGGACGTAATCCAGCCTCTGTCCATGTATATAGTCAACCAGGTATATGTCCGAAGTTTCAATTAAGCTTAAGTTAGGAATCTGCCCCAAGAGAGACAAAATATATGGTCTATTTAAGGAGGTGTTGTACTGGTCCTGAAACAATGTAGTCAGTACTAGTGCCGGGAGGTCCGGTCTCACCGGATCCTTCAGGTCCATGAACCTGATGTAGCTGTTCCTTCTCCTTCCTCACATTTTCCCTTCCCTGAACCACACCCCTCCCTCCTTCACAATATTCTTCGTACGTCACCTCCCCCATGTTATTCTGACTCAAATCCCTCCCCATGTTCGGTACCTCCTGCAGTTGTTTATCTCTTAAGACTCTTAATATATTTTGATAGAGGGATTCATCGGTTGCATTCTCCTGTAATTTGCCTTCAAATGTCTGGTTCTCCAGGAGGGCGGTGTGTCCCATCTGAACCCCCCCCCCCATAACAGCCCCGGTCAAGTCTCCAGGATGCTTCATCCCACTCTCCACTCCCACTTCCTGGCTAAGATTGTCCAAGATCATGCTTGACTGAATTTTCAGAACATTGCTCGTAGGAATCTTCCAGTCCCTACTCCCCAGTCCCTCCTTGACTGCAATGGGTATTATATTCCTTTCCAGAGCCTTCTCAGTATGTGTATCATTTATCTTCATGATATTTTTAGACATGGGTCCCTCCGCTAATATAATGATTGATGTCTTTCTCATTAACTGACCCTCCCTTCTTCGTTGAATTTTCTTGAGGGGGAACCACATTGAAGATTTCATAAACCTCATCACTTGTATTTTTATTTTTCAGAACGTCGCAAAGTTGTCTCTCACCTTGTACATATGAGCTTTGTGTGGCTTGATCCTCCATCTTATCGGAGGACCTTCCCTAATCCATTGGACTCTTTTTATTCTGCTGTTGTACATTACCTCTCGTTGGAGCTTCCTCCATTTCCTCATCATGACTAATGTTTCTCATACATTTTCTAGATGTTTTAGCCATTATACCATTTTTATTATCATTTATTTTTTTTTCACCATTTTTTTGGTCTGTCTTTTAGATAGTTTAAAATCAGTCGACGGAACCACATGCCCCTCAGTCCCTGTTATCACCTCCGGACCAGATAGGACAATTTCCTCCAGTAAGCTAATTCCCATCATCTCGACCACTTCTTGAGGTGGATCCTGTGTGGCGTCGACCATAATTATCTCTCCATGGGGGAGCTCTTTAGCAGGGTCCGTCGACCTTCCCTTCCCTTCCCACTCTTTCCTAAGAGATTTTAACAATATGTCTGAAAATGTATCTGGTCACCCTCCGTTTGCTTACAAAGTTCCGACAAGATTAAGCGGTTAAAGATAGTCATCATGACCGTGAATTCCGAAGGTGAGGAATTCAATTCAGTCTCGTTTGTCTTCTCCTTATCAAAAGTTGTACCACCAGAAAAGTCCAGCAGTTTATCATAGGTCAGATTATCATAGCCTTTATTGTGATTTGCTTTAAGGCTCTTTTCTTGCTCTTTATTTCTATTGGTTATTACGTTACCATTGCACGTAAGAATATTCACAAGCTCTTTATTTCCATTAATTACCGTCCCTATGTGTTGGTCAGGGTTCCCTAAGTCATCCTCCCCAAAAAGTGATTGAGAGGAGTCAACCAAGTCCTCGGTCATTTTCTCCAGAAGGGACCTTTCTTGGGCAATTTTTAAAAATTCTGCCACTTGCGAAGGATCAATTTGGTCCTCAGCCTGAATTTGTATCTGGGGACCTTGTTGTGTAAATTGAAGAAGGTCTGCCTCCTCCTCATTAGCCTCAGGGAGAGGTAGAGCAGCTGCCCTCGCCAAACTTGCCCTTCTAGTACTTAATGCCACAAAAAATTCTGCCCGTGCATCTTTGCGGGGCGGAAGTTTAGCTTTCCCCATATCAAACACTGGGGGGTGCTTATAGCTGATTATAACTTCAGAAATACCAAATTACCTTGAAACCACACACCCCTTAACCAACACAACACCCCTACCACCCGAACAAAATCAGCAAAGCCCACAGTAGTACCTACCCCCTTCTCCCTCCGCCAGCCGAACAGCCCAACAGCCGCACTTCCATGCACTTCGGATGCGCGCGCGAGATGCGCGTGCACCAGTGCCTTTAAGGAAGTGGAAGTGGCTGAGGGCGAAGGGGCCGGTGGTGGGTTGGCCCAATGGGCGTGTCTGTGGGAAAGAGAGAACCAGAGAGAGTTATTCACTTCCTAGACACAACCCGCGGTAAACCCGTGGTTGACTCAAAACAAGTACGTCAGCTGGGTATTTACGTTTTCACCCAGCAATTCAAAAAATATCGAAGTCCACAGAAATACCCAGCAATCCAAAAAATATCGAAGTCCACAGAAATGCGTGTTACGCGCTAACAGGGAGATGCAAGCTTCCTCTTGCCGACGCCTCCTCCTTGCAATCCGCTTTCACAGTCACAAGTCCAAATCCAAAACCGGCAGCACGGCACAGCCCAACAGCCGCACTTCCATGCATTTCGGATGCGCGTGCGAGATGCGCGTGCACCAGTGCCTTTAAGGAAGTGGAAGTGGCTGAGGGCGAAGGGGCCGGCGGTGGGTTGGCCCAATGGGCGTGTCCAGCAATCCAAAAAATATCAAAGTCCACAGAAATGCGCGTTACGCGCTAGCAGGGAGTTGCAAGCTTCCTCTTGCCGACGCCTCCTCCTTGCAATCCGCTTCCACAGTCACAAGTCCAAATCCAAAACTGGCAGCACGGCACAGCCCAACAGCCGCACTTCCATGCACTTCGGATGCGGATGAAAATATACTGTCGTACAACACCGTGACATGTCCCAGAAGTAGTACACACTTACCTGAACGAAGTATGCCTGTTGGGCAATGTGGAAATAGATTTTATATTCATGTAGGAACGTATACCTTCAACATTTGCCTTAAACAACGCCAACATGTACTGGTATGCAGCGACAGCGAATGCACTACACATTATATATTGGCAGGGAAAGTTGTACTTATCTGAAAAAGACATCAGCTAAATGCAGCCTTCCTCCTTAAGAAACAGCAGCAGTGGTGTAATGCAAAAGCATAAGAAACTGTGTTGCTATCTAGCACATAACAGACGGAAAAAAATTGTTGCCACACATACAGTCACTCATATTACCGTTTGATGCCTTTTTGCTCAATGCCGGTCGCATATTACCTTATTGCCTGCCGTGGCAAAAAATAAAGATACCCGTAAACAAAGTTAATAATGGGTTAACAACGACCTTTCACAGTATAATTGAAAAAAAATACAACTTGAATACACTTCATGCACTCCTTATTTCTCTGTAAAGTACATAGGCGCAATAATCTTTGCCAGCAATAGTCTAAATTACGAATGCAGTAACGTGTGCTACTAAAAAGGTCGTGTACTTGTTGTAATCTCAGGCGACTTTGGCAGTAAGGATCACAAAACAAAATCCTCTTTCGAGATGGCCGCCATAAAAAAGGAAGGCGGTTATTGCATACATAGACCCTCTTCCCTTTCCATTGTAGGTTGCAAAAAGCACAAGGACGTGGCGTCACGCAGAACCTGTAAATAAACATTCAGCGACGTACAAGCTAATAAATTACATTTGCAAATAAAACAGAGGAATGGTAAAGAACACGTGACCATTTTACAGCTTACAAACTAGATTTATTTAATAACAAACTTGCAGAGACCATCAGAATAATCGCATAAGCAATGCAATGATTACAATGCTGGTTAGGGAGGCATTGCAAACGTTGGAGATAAGGAGGCCGTTTTTTTTGCGCAAACAAACATTTTGGGGTCTTCGTTGAAGCAGTCGCTTTGTTTCCACAGTTATTTCCCAAAAGTCATCATGACGTAGAGCCTACAGCACCATAAATGATGTCACGGTGCTCCGAATAACGAGTTCAGCGAACGGATAAAGCGGGTTTACAGTGTCATTCCACATTGTTTTTATGGACAAGCAACCGCTCACCAGCAGTTGTATTTGCCGTCCGAAGAAGCCCTCACTCGGGATTTGAAAACCATTGCACGCACAGTACGGCAAAATATACCTAATCGGGAAAAGTTACAAAAAATAAGTGTCAGTAACCAACCTGTACCAACATTTTTTAAAAGATCAAATCGAAACTGTGCAAAGTGGTACACAAAAGTACGTGCTCAAATTTGACATTTTAGCAATTTGTTACTAATGTCCAAATGTACCTATAGGTGGAGGTTAGAAACAGTGAGATTTTGCATGCACCGTAAGAGAAAATAAAATGCCAAGTACACAGAAAGACGATAATGTAGGTATGAAACAAAAAAGTGTGGACAAATAAAAAAAAATTACGTCTCGTCATTTCAAAGAACACCAAAAAACTTGCAAAGTTATACACAAACCTACGTGGACACACTAAGAGTTTCAAATTTGGAAATCAACAGTAAAAAAGGTTGAGTGCAGTCATACCCTGCAAATAAGCAACCTGTGCAACATTACAGGAAAATTATACAAGGGCAGAAAAATAATACGTTCAGTATTTTAGAACAATTAGATGGGAAGTTATGTAAAAATAAAGCACGGATTGCTGCACAGTGGGCCAAAGTGAACTTACAAAATATTTACAGCCTTCATTCTTTTTCGGTAAGTCAGTCACGAATGTGTTTGCAGCGAAGAATCTTCCTTGACTGATATACATGTCACTTACAAACTTTTTAATACATAACCTTATCAATTGTGTTTTTTTTTTACCCTTTCATTCCGTGAATAGCGCGCAAGTTTGTCTTGGGCTCAAGGTCAAAAAACAATTTCCCCTTTACTTTCACTCGGATGCGAGGGCGTACTGAGCGGTCAACCAAAAAAGCAACTCATGTGGCCTTCACTCAGAAGGCAAATACATTCTTGATTTGAAGCAACATAATGAAATCTAATTATAACAACCTGTACTCCCATACAGCATCAGAAGCGCTTTTTCAAGCAAACAGTGCAGATGATAGCCTTAGTTCTCAAAACTGTAGAGGCCAATGTGAGGGAAATATTAGTGCAAAACACATTTTGATTCACACGCTATAATTGGTCGTGGTGCAGTGAGCATGAACTTCCATTTAAACGTATCATTTTGCAGAGAAGAAAACTGCACTTTTTCACTTTGTGCTTCCACAGCTCATTGGGCCCCCTGAAATGTCACCTTGTGAAATATTATTACTTGAGTGTGAGAATTATAATGCTGTCTTGTTTTGGAGCTGTTTCTGGTGGTATCCGCGCACACGAATACATTAGTAGAAGAGAGGGGGCCACCAAACAAAGGTACCCTACTACACGCTATTTTGCAAACAATCTGGGAAAGAGCCACATGGTCGCGAGCACAACCTTTTCCCCCCGTTCAGTGTAAGGGGAAAAAAGATGTTTTGAGAACCCCTCCCCCTTATAACTTTCGCCCCCCTGCACCAAATAAGACCAAACTTTCCAACCAAAGTCAGAGTAGGCGATATATTTTTTTCCAAACTTTGGCGACGATTAGTCCAAGGGTACGACAGTTATAAGGCAGCCAAAAACAGTTCTTTCTATGGAAACAGACACTCCACCAAAGCAATACAGTCAGTAACGTCCCTCTCGAATGTGCTGCAGTCGGTGCCGCCAGGACCTAGAGGTTAAGATATATGTCCACGTACCTTTGAATGTATATGTGTACAATGGTTTATGCCTCCACCGCTAACAAGGTCGTTACTGGATGCATGGGCTTCGGCCATGCAGCCAACACTGTACACCATCCCCAGAACCATCTGATATGCTAACCTATAGGACGAGTGTATGCACTGCAGTAATATGAAGTGGTGTTTCTGGGCAGGGCCTAAGGTTTTACGACAATGATGTATGGGCTACATGCTGCAGCCATGGAAGCAAAACTCTACATCCTGGCCACAATCACCTCAGTGATGTACAGTAGTACAGGTGTATTGATAGGTGTGCTATGCTTCACTTATTCTGGCCAGACACTGCACTCCTGTTTGTACTTAGATATTATTGCAATGTGTTGATGTCCACTGGCTTATAACTCCAGTGCTCATAACTTTCTTGTAGGGTGCATGCCCTTTGGCCATGCACCCAACACTGTACACTCTCCCCTCAACCATGTAAGAGATAATGAATAGGACACGTGTAGCCATGGTCGTGACATGCAGCGGTGGTTGTGGGCATGCCCTACAGTCTTGGAAATATGGCCTTCGGCATACGGCCATGCATCCAAGACTCTAGGCCCTGTCCACAACCACTGCAGCATGTCACGACCATGGTGGCGTACTAAGGAATAATACACCCATAGGAAAATGTAATGTAATTGGGAAATAAACTCAAAATTAATGGTCACTAACGCCAAGCATGTCCTGCAAACGTTTTACAATGGCTTATGCCTCCACCGCTAACAAGGTCATTACTGGGTGCATGGGCTTCGGCCATGCAGCCAACACCGTACACCCTGCCCAGAACCATCTGAAATGCTAACGTATAGGACGAGTGTATGCACTGCACTAATGTGAAGTGGTGTGTCTGGGCAGGGCATAGGGTTTTACGACAATGATGTATGGGCTATGTGCTGCAGCCATGGAAACAAAACTCTACATCCTGCCCACACTCACCTCAGTGATATACAGTAGTAGGGGTGTATTGATAGGTGTGCTATGCTTCACTTATTCTCACCAGACACTGCACTCCTACCTGTTTGTACATACATATTATTGCAATGTGTTGATGTGCACTGGCTTATAACTCCAGTGCATATAACTTTCTTGTTGGGTGCATGGCCTTTGGCCATGCACCCAACACTGTACACTCTCCCCCCAACCATGTATGCGATAATGAGTACTACACGTGTAGCCATGGTCGTGACATGCACCGGTGGTTGTGGGGAGAGCCTACAGTCTTGGAAATGTGGCCTACGGCCATGCATCCAAGACTCTAGGCCCTGTCCACAAACACTGCAGCATGTCACAACCATGGTGGTGTACTAAGGAATAACACACCCATAGGAAAATGTAATGTAATAGGGAAATACACTCAAAATTAATGGTCACTAACGCCACGCGTGTTCTGAGAACATTTTCAAGGTGCCTGTACACAGCACGGACTCAAATAGTAGCTTTATTAGATCCCTCATTTTCTCCACGTACAAACATCCTGAATAATGCGTCAAAGCAGAATATATAATAGACAATTGCCGGCCAAACAAGTACAGTATTTCATCCGTCTCTTACACTGTGATCCTCCCCACGCACTATAGGAGAGCAAAACAGTTTTAAAAACAGCATTTCGCCTCTGGTAAATAGAGCGCTGTCTTCGGATCCAAGATGTCGGGCGCATCCACACATTCTGACGTACATCACGGGTCGCTGTAGCCAATCGGCGCACACGTTGCGTGTCCGCGGTGATGACGCCACCCCCCTGGCCAATCGGTATCATGTTTGTGGAGCAAACAGGGAAATGTGACCGCAGAGCGTACATAGATATCACTAATTTAATCAGACATATTTTTTGGTTGTTTTAAAGGAAAGAACTAGACGAATTGTCACCAAAGCCCCTGCCCCTGGCACAAATTTGGTGCAAATCCGTCCAGAGGTTTCACCTGTAGCCGTGTGCAAAGTTTTTCTCCCATTCAGTCTATGGGAAAAAAAGATGTTTTGGGACCCCCCCTATAACTTTGTCCCCCTTGGCCCAAACATCTCCAAACTTTGCAAAGAAATTCAGAGTGGGCCATATACATTTTCTTGCAAAGTTTGGTGAGGATCCGTCCAGGCAGAGCAGTGTTATAAGCCACCCAAAAGTGCTCTTCCTATGGAAACAGCAACTTAACCATAACATACATATATATATATATATATATATATATATATATATATATATATATATATATATATATATATATATATATATATATTACACCACAATAGTGGCAGTGTAGTTATGGTTAAGTTGGTGTTTCCATAGGAAGAACACTTTTTGGGTGGCTTATAACTTCGCTCCCCCTGGACGAATCCTCACCAAACTTTGCAAAAAAAATATAAGGCCCACTCTGAATGTTTTGGTGAGGATTCGTCCAGGGGGGAAAAAGTTATAGGGGGGGGTCCCAAAACTTTTGTTTTTTCCCTGTGTGTCACTCCCTCCCGCCCACCCCCCGCTCATGCCCTGTGTGTCCATCCCTCCTGCCCACCCCCGCTCATGCCCCGTGTGTCTATCCCACCCGCCCACCCTCCGCTCATGCCCCGTGTGTCTATCCCTCCCGCCCAGCCCCCGCTCATGGCCCGTGTGTCTATCCATCCCGATGTGTCTATCCCTCCCGCCCACCCCCCGCTCATGCCCTGTGTGTCTATCCCTCCTGCCCACCCCCCGCTCATGCCGCGTGTGTCTACCCCTCCTGCCCACCCCCCGCTCATGCCACGTGTGTCTATCCCTCCTGCCCACCCCCCGCTCATGCCCCGTGTGTCTATCCCTCCCGCCCACCCCCCACTCATGCCCCGTGTGTCTATCCCTCCCGCCCACCCCCATGTGTCTATCCCTCCCGCCCACTCCCCGCTCATGCCCCGTGTGTCTATACCTCCCGCCCACCCCCCGCTCATGCCCTGTGTGTCTATCCCTCCCGCCACCCCCGCTCATGCCCCGTGTTTCTATCCCTCCTGCCCACCCCCGCTCATGCCCTGTGTGTCTATAACTCCCGCCCACCCGCCGCTCATGCCCTGTGTGTCTATCCCTCCCGCCCACCCCCCACTCATGCCCCGTGTGTCTATCCCTCCCGCCCACCCCCGCTCATGCCCCATGTGTCTATCCCTCCCACCCAGTCCCCGCTCATGCCCCGTGTGTCTATCCCTCCCGCCCACCCCCCGCTCATGCCCTGTGTCTCTATCCCTCCCGCCCACCCCCCGCTCATGCCGCGTGTGTCTATCCCTCCCGCCACCCCCGCTCATGCCCCGTGTGTCTATCCCTCCTGCCCACCCCCGCTCATGCCCCGTGTGTCTATCCCTCCCGCCAAGCCCCCGCTCATGCCCCGTGTGTCTAACCTTCTCCCTCCCGATGTGTCTATCCCTCCCACCCACCCCCCGCTCATGCCCTGTGTGTCTATCCCTCCTGCCCACCCCCCGCTCATGCCACGTGTGTCTATCCCTCCCGCACACCCCCCGCACATGCCACGTGTGTCTATCCCTCTCGCCCACCCTCCGCTCATGCCCCGTGTGTCTATCCCTCCTGCCCACCCCTGCTCATGCCCCATGTGTCTATCCCTCCCGGCCACTCCCCGCTCATGCCCCGTGTGTCTATCCCTCCCGCCCACCCCCCGCTCATGCCCTGTGTGTCTATCCCTCACGCCCACCCCCCGCTGATGCCGCGTGTGTCTATCCCTCCTGCCCACCCCCCGCTCATGCCCCGTGTGTCTATCCCTCCCACCCACCCCCCGCTCATGCCCCGTGTGTCTATCCCTCCCGCCCACCCCCCACTCATGCCCCGTGTGTCTATCCCTCCCGCCACCCCCTGCTCATGCCCTGTGTGTCCATTCCTCCTGCCCACCCCCCGCTCATGCCCCGTGTGTCTATCCCACCCGCCCACCCTCCGCTCATGCCCCGTGTGTCTATCCCACCCGCCCACCCTCCGCTCATGCCCCATGTGTCTATCCCTCCCGCCACCACCCGCTCATGCCCTGTGTGTCCATCCCTCCTGCCCACCCTCCGCTCATGCCGTGTGTCTATCCCTCCCGCCCAGCCCCCGCTCATGGCCCGTGTGTCTATCCCTCCCGATGTGTCTATCCCTCCTGCCCACCCCCCGCTCATGCCCTGTGTGTCTATCCCTCCCGCCCACCCCCCGCTCATGCCGCGTGTGTCTATCCCTCCCACCCACCCCCGCTCATCCCCCATGTGTCTATCCCTCCCGCCACCCCCCGCTCATGCCCTGTGTGTCTATCCCTCCCGCCCACCCCCCGCTCATGCCCCGTGTGTCTATCCCTCCCGCCCACCCCCCGCTCATGCCCCGTGTGTCTATCCCTCCCGCCCACCCCCCGCTCATGCCCCGTGTGTCTATCCCTCCCGCCCACCCCCCGCTCATGCCCTGTGTGTCTATCCCTCCCGCCCACCCCCCGCTCATGCCCCGTGTGTCTATCCCTCCCGCCCACCCCCCGCTCATGCCCCGTGTGTCTATCCCTCCCGCCCACCCCCCGCTCATGCCCCGTGTGTCTATCCCTCCCGCCCAGCCCCCGCTCATGCCCCGTGTGTCTATCCCTCCCGATGTGTCTATCCCTCCCGCCCACCCCCCGCTCATGCCGCGTGTGTCTATCCCTCCCGCCACCCCCGCTCATGCCCCGTGTGTCTATCCCTCCTGCCCACCCCCGCTCATGCCCCGTGTGTCTATCCCTCCCGCCAAGCCCCCGCTCATGCCCCGTGTGTCTAACCTTCTCCCTCCCGATGTGTCTATCCCTCCCACCCACCCCCCGCTCATGCCCTGTGTGTCTATCCCTCCTGCCCACCCCCCGCTCATGCCACGTGTGTCTATCCCTCCCGCACACCCCCCGCACATGCCACGTGTGTCTATCCCTCTCGCCCACCCTCCGCTCATGCCCCGTGTGTCTATCCCTCCTGCCCACCCCTGCTCATGCCCCATGTGTCTATCCCTCCCGGCCACTCCCCGCTCATGCCCCGTGTGTCTATCCCTCCCGCCCACCCCCCGCTCATGCCCTGTGTGTCTATCCCTCACGCCCACCCCCCGCTGATGCCGCGTGTGTCTATCCCTCCTGCCCACCCCCCGCTCATGCCCCGTGTGTCTATCCCTCCCACCCACCCCCCGCTCATGCCCCGTGTGTCTATCCCTCCCCTCCCGCCCACCCCCCACTCATGCCCCGTGTGTCTATCCCTCCCGCCACCCCCTGCTCATGCCCTGTGTGTCCATTCCTCCTGCCCACCCCCCGCTCATGCCCCGTGTGTCTATCCCACCCGCCCACCCTCCGCTCATGCCCCGTGTGTCTATCCCACCCGCCCACCCTCCGCTCATGCCCCATGTGTCTATCCCTCCCGCCACCACCCGCTCATGCCCTGTGTGTCCATCCCTCCTGCCCACCCTCCGCTCATGCCGTGTGTCTATCCCTCCCGCCCAGCCCCCGCTCATGGCCCGTGTGTCTATCCCTCCCGATGTGTCTATCCCTCCTGCCCACCCCCCGCTCATGCCCTGTGTGTCTATCCCTCCCGCCCACCCCCCGCTCATGCCGCGTGTGTCTATCCCTCCCACCCACCCCCGCTCATCCCCCATGTGTCTATCCCTCCCGCCACCCCCCGCTCATGCCCTGTGTGTCTATCCCTCCCGCCCACCCCCCCGCTCATGCCCCGTGTGTCTATCCCTCCTGCCCAGCCCCCGCTCATGCCCTGTGTGTCTATCCCTCCCGCCCACCCCCCGCTCTTGCCCTGTGTGTCTATCCCTCCCGCCCACCCCCCGCTCATGCCCCGTGTGTCTATCCCTCCCGCCCACCCCCCGCTCATGCCCCGTGTGTCTATCCCTCCCGCCCACCCCCCGCTCATGCCCCGTGTGTCTATCCCTCCCGCCCAGCCCCCGCTCATGCCCCGTGTGTCTATCCCTCCCGATGTGTCTATCCCTCCCGCTCACCCCCCGCTCATGCCCTGTGTGTCTATCCCTCCCGCCCACCCCCGCTCATGCCGCGTGTGTCTATCCCTCCCCCCCGCACATGCCATGTGTGTCTATCCCTCCCGCCCACCCCCCGCTCATGCCCCGTGTGTCTATCCCTCCCGCCCACCCCCGCTCATGCCCCATGTGTCTATCCCTCCCACCCACCCCCCGCTCATGCCCCGTGTGTCTATCTCTCCCGCCCACCCCCCGCTCATGCCCTGTGTGTCTATCCCTCCCGCCCACCCCCGCTCATGCCGCGTGTGTCTATCCCTCCTGCCCACTCCCCGCTCATGCCCCATGTGTCTATCCCTCCCGCCCACCCCCCACTCATGCCCCGTGTGTCTATCCCTCCCGCCCACCGCCGCTCAAGCCCCATGTGTCTATCCCTCCCGCCACCCCCTGCTCATGCCGCGTGTGTCTATCCCTCCTGCCCACCCCCCGCTCATGGCCCGTGTGTCTATCCCTCCCGCCCACCCCCCACTAATGCCCCGTGTGTCTATCCCTCCTGCCCACACCCCACTCATGCCCCATGTGTCTATCCCTCCCGCCACCCCCCCGCTCATGCCCTGTGTGTCCCTCCCTCCTGCCCACCCCCGCTCATGCCCCGTGTGTTTATCCCACCCGCCCACCCTCCGCTCATGCCCCGTGTGTCTATCCCACCCGCCCACCCTCCGCTCATGCCCCGTGTGTCTATCCCACCCTCCCACCCTCCGCTCATGCCCCGTGTGTCTATCCCTCCCACCCAGCCCCCGCTCATGGCCCATGTGTCTATCCCTCCTGATGTGTCTATCCCTCCCGCCCACCCACCGCTCATGCCGCGTGTGTCTATCCCTCCCGCCCACCCCCCGCTCATGCCGCGTGTGTCTATCCCTCCCCCCCGCACATGCCATGTGTGTCTATCCCTCCCGCCCACCCCCCCGCTCATGCCCCGTGTGTCTATCCCTCCCGCCCACCCCCGCTCATGCCCCATGTGTCTATCCCTCCCACCCACCCCCCGCTCATGCCCCGTGTGTCTATCTCTCCCGCCCACCCCCCGCTCATGCCCTGTGTGTCTATCCCTCCTGCCCACTCCCCGCTCATGCCCCATGTGTCTATCCCTCCCGCCCACCCCCCACTCATGCCCCGTGTGTCTATCCCTCCCGCCCACCCCCGCTCAAGCCCCATGTGTCTATCCCTCCCGCCACCCCCTGCTCATGCCGCATGTGTCTATCCCTCCTGCCCACCCCCCGCTCATGCCCCGTGTGTCTATCCCTCCCGCCCACCCCCCGCTCATGCCGCGTGTGTCTATCCCTCCCCCCCGCACATGCCATGTGTGTCTATCCCTCCCGCCCACCCCCCCGCTCATGCCCCGTGTGTCTATCCCTCCCGCCCACCCCCGCTCATGCCCCATGTGTCTATCCCTCCCACCCACCCCCCGCTCATGCCCCGTGTGTCTATCTCTCCCGCCCACCCCCCGCTCATGCCCTGTGTGTCTATCCCTCCCGCCCACCCCCGCTCATGCCGCGTGTGTCTATCCCTCCTGCCCACTCCCCGCTCATGCCCCATGTGTCTACCCCTCCCGCCCACCCCCCACTCATGCCCCGTGTGTCTATCCCTCCCGCCCACCCCCGCTCAAGCCCCATGTGTCTATCCCTCCCGCCACCCCCTGCTCATGCCGCATGTGTCTATCCCTCCTGCCCACCCCCCGCTCATGCCCCGTGTGTCTATCCCTCCCGCCCACCCCCCACTCATGCACCATGTGTCTATCCCTCCCGCCACCCCCTGCTCATGCCCCGTGTGTCTATCCCTCCCGCCCACCCCCCGCTCATGCCCCGTGTGTCTATCCCTCCCGCCCACCCCCCGCTCATGCCCCGTGTGTCTATCCCTCCTGCCCACCCCCGCTCATGCCCCGTGTGTCTACCCCTCTTGCCCACCCCTCGCTCATGCCCCGTGTGTCTACCCCTCCCACCCGCCCCCGCTCATGCCCCTCCCACCCCTGCTCATGCCCCGTGTGTCTACCCCTGTCGCCCACCCCCCGCTCATGCCCCGTGTGTCTCTCACTCCCGCCCACCCCCCGCTCATGCCCCGTGTGTCTCTCCCTCCCGCCCACCCACCGCTCATGCCCTGTGTGTCTCTCCCCTCCCCCGCTCATGCCCCCCGTGTCTCTACCCTCCCCCCCACCCCCGCTGTTGCCCCCCTCCCACCAAACCCTCACTCATACCCGTGTGTCTACCCCTCCCGCCCACCCCCCGCTCATGCCCCGTGTATCTACCCCTCCCGCCCACCCCTACTCATGCCCCGTGTGTCTATCCCTCCCGCCCACCCCCTGCTCATGCCCCGTGTCTGTCTCCTGTTCCCCCCACCCCCCTCTCATGCCCCGTGTATGTCTCTGTTGTTCCCCCCACCCTCGCTCATCCCCCGTGTCGGTCTCCTGTTCCCCCCACCCCCTGCTCATGCCGCGTGTCTCTCTGTTGTTCCCCCCACCCCCCGCTCATGCCCTGTGTCGCTCTCCTGTTGCCCACCCGCTCATGCCCCGTGTCTGTCTCCTGTTCCCCCCAGCTGCTCATGCCCCGTCGGTACACCCCGTTTCGGCGTCACTGGTTCGGCGATGGGATGTTTTGGCGCACCGCACACCAGTGCACATCGCCTGCTGTTTAGGGAAACGTTCAGTGCAGTGAAAATGCGAGTTTCAACTTCACCCCACACTATTTTAAAATGAAACTGTTCTAGAGCGGTTTAATTTTAAAATAGTGTGGGATGAAGTTGAAACTCGCACTTTCAGTGCACTGCACTGAACTTTTCCCTAAACAGCAGGCGATGTGCACTGGGGTGCGGCTCACAGAGCATTATTGATCTGCTGGGCTCACGAGGGTGGGGGCTGTGCTGCTCGGAGCAGACTGCTCCGAGCAGCACAGCCCCCACCTTCGCGGGCCCTGCTGTGTACTCTGCGTGGCTGTGGTGCCTGCATGAAGAACTCACAGGACATTTATGTGCGGCCAATTCGGCACGGGCTGTCGCGCCGTGCCGCGCTGAACCGGCACCTGCACCGAACCAGCCGTGCCAAATCGTCCCGGGCCAAACCGGCCGCGCCCGAAAAGTCCTGCTCCGTGCCCCGTGTCTCTCTCCTGTTGCCCCCCACACCCGGCTCATGCCCCGTGTCTGTCTCATCTACCCCCCACCGCCCCCCCGTTCATGCCCCGTGTCTGTCTCCTGTACCCCCCAATCCCCCGCTCATGCCCCGTGTCTCTCTCCTGTTCCCCCCACCCCCCGCTCATGCCCCGTGTCTCTCTCCTGTTGCCCCCACCCCCCGCTCATGCCCCGTGTCTTCCTCCTGTTCCCTCCCACCCCCTGCTCATGCCCTGTGTCTTCCTCTTGTCACCCCCTCCTATGAAGCCCTTGTTGACCTCTTGTTCCCCCCACCCCCCGCTCATGCCCCGTGTCTTCCTCCCCCCACTCCACGTTCATGCCCTGTGTCTCCCTTCTTTCCCCACCCACCCCCCGCTCATGCCCCATGTCTGCTCTGTTGGAACAGGGCAGACACGGGGCATGAGCGGGGTTGGGGAACCCACCTTGCCCTACCCCCACTCATGATGCCCCATGTCTCTCCTGTTCATCTCACCCCCGCTCATGCTCCGTGTCTGTCTCCCTCCTTTTCCCCCCGCTCATGGCTCTTGTCTCCCCTGTTCACCCCCACCCCCCGCTCATGCCCCGTGTCTGCTCTGTTGGAACAGGGCACACACGGGCATGAGCTGTCATGATGCCTATCCCCGGAGCACCAAGCCAGGCCCAGCACCCCCGGGAGCAGGCATCATGCCCCCGGGTAAAAGCCCAGCGGCCCCTTATAGGGGCTCTTTGGACTCTGTCCTGGCGCCTTTGGCGCCAGGCTCATGTTGGACATCAGTCCTGGCGCCATAGGCACCAGGCTCATAAAGGAAGGTGTTTTGTGCACTTACCTGATGCAGACCATGCTGCAAGATTCAGGCCTCCCTGAGACCTGAAAGGGACTATTTTTTCATTGGGACTATTTTGCCACTTGGGCGTGGCCAGGGAAGGATACTTACCTGGAACTACTTTGGGGGCTATTTAAGCCACGCCCAGACAGTAGCTCCCGCTTCGCGTTGTTCTGCATCCAAGCAGCTGAACGCTCACTGTGTCTGCTCCTGCATCTGGTCTCCAGCCACGCCCACCTCGATCCTGGAAAACCTGTAAGGAAAGAAGAGAAGAGAAAGGTGAAAACCAAGAATTTTATCAAACTTCTTACCTGCATCTGGAACCTTCACGCCAGCGTTCCTGAGAAAAGACTTTCATTTAACAGCAATGCGTTGCTCGCTGCAGCGCCGCGCTTCACTCACCTGTCCTCGGGAGTTCTTCTGGCTCCACTGCGACTGTCTGCACCGGTCGCCACATCTCTGCGCCTAGGGGAGAGAAGAAGAGACAAAAGGTGAGCAGAATGAACATATGAGGAAAGCCTAATTTACCGCCATAACACTTACCGGTCTTCTGTTGGTGGATCATTCCTCATGTCGGGTTGGCGCCGCTACGTTGGCAGGTACCGCACCCCGGCCCCTATGGGGAAAGGAAAAAAGACATTACTGGAGGAATATAAAGACATTAAGAGGGATCGCCCCCATCGCTAACTCACCTGAGTTTACCATCGGCAAGTCAATCCCTCAACGCATCGCCTTCATTCTGCACCTGAAATAAAGGACAGATCACAGGTTAGGAAGGCAACAGAAAAGGAGGCTCAACACTTGAACTTTTGTAATCTTCATACTTACGGCATTCCGCTCGGAAAAGTCAAGTGGATTTTGCCAGCGCCATTCTGAAAACCAGTGAAGTAACTGGACAAACACGCGCTCCTGCACCAGAAGCAGGATGGAGAGTTCATCCTTTCAAACCATAAGGTGAGCTTCAACCGGGGATTTCAGAGGAAGTTAGAGAAGAACAAAGGGAGGAAGGGGGAGCAAGCACACTATTCTGCAGACTGTTCATCCCCTTTCTCATCTGCACAAGGATATTCCTACGGGCCAGACAAGCAAGATTTAAGGGTCCTGTTCAGTCGGTGTTCCGAGTTCTGCGCATCACGCTCGAAGAGGCCACAGCAACCCAGACTAGACCAGTGCCTCCGTGGGAGTCAGGTGAGCGTTACATGAGCGGGGTTGGGGGCCCCACCTTGCCTTACCCCCGCTCATGCACCCTGTCTCTCCTGTTCACCCCCACCCCGCTCATGCTCTGTGTCTGTCTCCCTCCTTTTCCCCCGCTCATGGCTCGTGTCTCCCCTGTTCACCCCCACCCCCCGCTCATGCCCCGTGTCTCCCTTCTTTCCCGCTCATGCCCCGTGTCTCCCTCGTGTTACCCCCACTCATGCCCCGTGTCTCTCTCCTGGGATTCCCGACCCCCTGCCGATTACCTGTTGTGTTCTCTTTATACACCCTGCCTTCCCTTTCCCTGGTGTCCATCTTGGTAAAAGATTTTCCTTCCTACACCGGGATGCCTGCCTACGGTGTCCTGGTTTGGGAAGAACATTTTTTTTTTTTACCACCCAGGGTTCCCACTTTGAGAACCTAGGATGCTAGTGGTCTTCCTCCATTGAAAAGGACGTTATGGTTATGTTGCACTAATAAAAAACTATGAAATTCAGTAAAAAATTATGTGTTAAAGTGACTTTATGGTTAAGTTGCACTAATAAAAACCTATGAAATTCAGTAAAACAACTTTGTTAAAGGGACGTTATGGTTAAGTTGCGCTACTAAAAACCTATGAAATTCAGTGAAAAAACGTTGTTAAAGGGACGTTATGGTTCAAAGTAAAACCGAAAAACCCCTGAAATTCGCCAGTTATGGTAAGCTAAGCAAGCATAACTCGCGCCACCACCATGCACTGCTAAGACTAACACCCAGGACATCAAAGATAACATCACAAATGTCATTTATGACATCACTGATGATATCACATGTTCATTACTTTTCATGACAAGTCTGTGCAAAGGATTCTTATTATAATATTGACACAAAAGTGTCAAGGATCATTGGAATAAATATCATGAGCTATGTAGTGCATTGATATAAATAGCATTCTATTATGAAGTTTCATACGCTGTGAGTGGACTCTAAGTGAATTATTGTAAGAACATATTTGAAGTATAAGTATAGAAAGCTACTCATGTATAAACATTGTCTGCAGCATACATGATGGAGGTGAAATATTCATAATCTTCCCATGTTGAATAGTGAAAAACAGAACAACACATACAAATATGAGTATATAAAGGGAAAGTGGAGTATGCAAAAAAGCATCAGTAGAACTAGAAAGTGTTCATAACCTAACTGATTATCTTTATGCACATAAATGATTGCACTGCTTGAAACCTACTACTTCCCTATGTATAAATATCACATGATGTGACTGCACCCTAAAGAAAGTTATGCGAATACAAACATGAGCATATCCAGAGAAAGTACAGTAATAAAAAAAAGAGCAGAACAATAAGAAAGTGTTGATAACCTTACTGATTCTCTTCATACACAGAAAGCATTGCTGTCTTTCAAGTGTGTATTTTCCTCATGTATATGTTTCATATGCTGTGAGTGGCCCCTAAGTGAATTATTGTAAGAACATATTTGAAGTATAAGTCTACAAATATAGTATTTTTTGAATTTTTTGATCCTAACCATTACTGGCCAAGATATATCTCTAAAGGAAAAAAGAAAGAGTCAGACATGTGATGCAATCAGTGATATCATCAATGACATTTGTGATGTCATCTTTGATGTCCTGGTTGTTAGTCTTAGCAGTGCATGGTGGTGGCGTGAGTAATGGTTGCTTAGCTTACCATAACTGGCGAATTTCAGGAGTTTATCGGTTTTACTTGGTACCATAACATCCCTTTAACAGCGTTTTTTTACTGAATTTCATAGGTTTTTAGTAGCCCAACTTAACCGTAACGTCCCTTTTACAAAGTTTTTTTACTGAATTTCATAGGTTATTAATATCACAACTTAATCATAACGTCCCTTACTTTATATACGTGTAACATAAAACATACTGAACCCCCAGCTAGTGATTTTTTGTCCGCAAACTGTGCGTATGTCCGCGTTCGGAAGCGGACAACAACACTACCCGAAACCTCAGGGGGGTATCTTAAATTGTTCTATTAAGTCATATAAACACAGCACAAGTTCAAAAAGCAGCATATAAACTCATTATATGTAATAATAAATAATAAGTAGAACCTATATATGTAACATCAACCATCCACTTAAATACCATATGTACTAACATTGAATGTACCAAAACAGAAAAGATATGCCTCCAACATAATTACCTCACAGAAACTGCACAGCGAGGAGCAACAGCAGACCTACACAACAGTAAGAATACAACTTACCAGAAGCTAGTAAGGTAAACTTCATTTTTCTTACATATTTCTAAAGTTTCTATATTAAGTACACTTTTTTTTTTTTACAGAGAAATGGCCAGTACTTTGGAATGGCTTGAGGAAAATGTTCCACATGACGAAATGACTGAAGATAGTGATACTAATGGTAGACACTTCTCTATATAACCAAATTAATAACCATAACTTTATGTGTACTTAACATTTTAATTTTTTTCACAGACCATACAAACATTGAGAATAATACACCTAAAGACACCTTAGAACATACTCTGCACCGTATGGAAGAAAAAATGGACATGCTAATGGAAAATTTCAATCTTTTGAAACATTTTGTGGAGGACCACATAAAAGAAAAAATTAAATATCATTGTCCCACATGTACCTGTTCCCCCTCTCCATGTAAATGTCAACTATCCCCAAACCTTCACCACCAACGAAAACATTACAATGAGACTTCCATCCCTTATCTCCTCCCATCCATCCCCTCCAAACCCGTAATCCCCCTGTGTTTGTGTCAGTTTCTGCTTCCCCCTCTCTTTCATAAACTGTATATCTATATATAATAAAAAAAAATATTAGATGTGTTTTAAGTCAGTCCTTTGTGTCTTCTTATTTTTTAAAGGCAGTTAAGAGGTCCGCGGACAGCGCGGGTGTTTGGAATGTCCGTGATTAACCAAAATGGGGGTGTCCTAAGGACACAATGCCTGTCTGTAATGTCCGCAGGCAAGTTTAAACTGTTCTAAGAAAATGCGCGGTGTCCGGATTGTCCATAATGAACCAAAATGGAGGTGCCCTAAGGACACTATACCCATCCGTAATGTCCGCAGGCAAGTTGAAACTGTTCTAAGAACACACGCGGTGTCCGGGTTGTCCGTAATTAACCAAATTGGCGGTGTCCTAAGGACACTATGCCTGTGCGTACTGCCTGTAGAACATCTACGCACATGCGCACCACACCCATAAGTCCTACGAACATTGCGCCTGTCCGTAACTGTTCGTCTCACTTGTGTCGCACTTTTAATTAGTTTCAGGACCCGAGCACTGTCCGTAGAACACCCAAACGCATGTGCACAGACGTTCCCATACATTTGGTGTCCTGCATACACCCATTCCCTTTGAGGACGTGTTCAAGACGTCATCATGTGACCGCACCCACGCTGAGCATGTGTCCTGAAATGCGGACAGTGTCCGGGTCCCTGAACATTTTAAAAGTACTCTTTCAGGCAATCCACAGTATTTTATAGTACAAAATCACCATAGCACATGTCCCAGACAATGACCCTGACTTTCTACATACTTTTTGGAACTTTTTGAGCCTTTTTAGGGTGTTCGATCTGTTCGCGAAGAGCGTGGGTGTTCACGAAGCATGCACATGCACCCCTATAAAAGGCCATACCCCAGAGCTCATCCTCCTTGTGCTTTTAGCTATGTGACAGAGCACTGTCTACTTTGGATTGAAATCTTCCAGATTTTGCTGCCTTTGCTGAAACTGATGGCATCCATGGCTGCTGTTCTTCCACACGGTGCTACATCTGCCTCAGTACCACCCCCACCCCTCCACCACCACCACCTCCCCAAGGGCCTGAAGAGGGGAACAGGCGTGAGGATGTAGAAGAGGATGAAGAGGATGAAGAGGATGAGGTAGTGGAAGTCCCTACTACCAGCACTCGCCGTGAGTCTTGGGTGTGGAGGTTATTTACCATTCATGGTGACGTACCAAAGGCGCGTGCGAACAAGGTTACCTGCAACCAGTGCAAAATGAGCTGAGTCGTGGGAGGCCTGGTTCGCACAGCTTTGGTATGACATCTATGAAGCGACACCTAAGGTCGTTCTACGGTGGGGCCGTTCACAAGGTTGTACCTTGTGATCAATGTAGTAGGTTGAGTTTGTCTACTATATCCTCTGTTTCCGCTCCTCTCACCACAAGAGACACTCCTGTGGGAGAGCGCATCCCTCCAGCTACCTCACAGGCCATTCACAATGCTGATGACCCTTACCTTTCGAGGGTCACAGTTTTGTGTATGTACTGCAATGCAGTACTGTGCAGGGGGGAGAGACTTCAAAGTGCTTTTGAGACTGTGGTCTCAGAGCACGAGAAGACCTGCTACCTACCTTAGTAAGGCCATCCCTACATCTTCCTTTCTCCACCTGCCCTTTCTTATCCCTGTGGTTGGTGTCCCCCCTTACCCTCCTTTCTTCTCCTCTCCTAGTGTGTCGTGTGTAAAAAAACAAAAAAAATAAAACAACAAAAATAAAAAAAGGCTCTTTTCAGAGCCACCTTTCGTAGGCTGAAAATAGAAGTCACAAATAAATGGAGCAGAGCCCTCTGCAATTTTTAGAAGTCTGCGGACAGTTCGCGGACAGTTCGCGGACATCTAAGATTTTAGTGTCAAGACCATTGCACTTTTCTCTGGGAAGAAGTGGTGGCTCTGAAAAGAGCCTTTTGGTGGTGTTTTTTTGTGTTTCAAAAACTTGAAATAGTCAACACCTCCTGCAAAATGGATGGCTGTAATTCCACAAAAGGTTGCAATGCATTTTGTACATTTCTCAGAAAAATCTGATTACTAGCATAAGTAAGATGAACTCCATCTCTGCGAAATATGTATGTACTACGAAACATAATATTCTCATTGTGGAAACAGGACATGCCAACATCTCTTAGAAAGGCACAAACAGCCTTATTGACATTCCGCCTTACTTTCTCCATTTGTGGACCAAATGAAGAAGAACGCAGCCACATTTGTCTCTGCGCAATAAGAGAAAAAATTACTTGGGAATTTGGAAACATGTCCATGACCTTCCCAAGTCCTTCTTTCATCGCAAAATGCAAATAAATTCCTGACACATGTCCTAAACTGTTCCCTCCACAATGCTATTATAATTATGTCTGGATGAAGCTCTATCTCCAAAGTAGCACAGAGAGGTAGCAAGTCCAACCACTTGATTCCACGCACTCCATGCCAGTGCACTTCCACATGAGGGAATCCAAGATCTGCAGCTACTCCACAGCGTTCTGCATGCACCTTCAACCAATGTATCCATGAGTCTCCCAAAATTCAGATAATCTGTTTTCTGAAACACACAGCCATAGCTAACTGTTCTTCTCTCAGGAAAAAGACTTTCTGACAAACTCTCTCCTTACACAATACACCCACTAAACTTTACTCACCAATCACTTGCTCTGCTCATTCTCATTTGCATGCCTCTCCACCCCAAAATCCCTGTATGTAATAAGGGGTGTCCTCGGACTACCGCCATGTCCACAGACATATCGAAAATCTGAGCGTGGTGAATGTAAATTTAAATAGTGTGCCCCATTTCCCCTTTGAGGTTGGCTCTGAAAAGAGCCGGTTTAGTTTGTTTTTTGCAAACACCTGTTATTTTGTATTTTTTGGGTTTTATTTTCCTTACTTTACTCCTAAATATTCACATAACCTTCTCCAAAGCAACCCTTAGATTCCAAAACAGAATGGCATTTCCCAAAAAAGATAAGGGAATACCATATTCTTCAAAATTAACAGAATTACTGGAATCAATGTTCTCATTATTACAGAAGAACATACCAGCTCTAAGCATGAAAGAACATATGCCCCGTTGATTGCACACCTAGCAATGTTTTGCTGAGGACAAAAAAACAGAACTATTGTCCCATATTGCCTTAGGTACTAATCCAGAAAAAAATGACTTTGCAATTTGGAAGGATGTTCATTACTGCTTGAACCAAGTGTTCCAAATCTGCCAACAAAGTAGGGGCACTGACATAGCCCAAATGGAAAACTCCATAATGCAAAACTACCACATGGGGACTGTTCATCCTGCCCATGTCTTCACAAACTTGTACAATTCCCTGTACATTGCAATCAGACACAGTGCTCCACACCACCTCCACTCCTTTAACATCAAAATTATTTGCCACATGCCTGCATTGAGCATACTGCTGTAAACCATGCACAAACATATCTCTAAGCACCAACACCCTGACTTTCTCCACCTCTGCCATCTTCACTACACTCAGTCTCTTTCAACACAAATCCACAACCTCAACATCTGATCGGCTGATCCCTACAGTCCCCTTTCCATGCTGGATTTGCTGGAAAACCACAGATGTGGCACGCCCTGTCCACGGACAGCCGCAGTGTCCGCGGACCGGTAACTCTTGGACAGCCCGTCTACCCTTTCCACTTCACTCTCTCTGCCATTCCCTCATTGGATACAGCTAAGCAGTCACACAACCATCCACCAATCACATCCAAGACCTCTACATCTAACTCCATCATCAGAGTTCAGCACTTCAAATGTACTTTTGATCACTCTGAGTACAAGTCTCATTTCATTGGAAAGCACCTACTACAAAAACTACTCTACAAGTCTCCAAGATTCTACTTGCAGCTGCATGCATGTCCACATGCAAGAATATAAACTACAGGTATGCATATTATCTGCACATTACATGTACAACTCTTACAAATGCATATAAACAGAGTAACTGCCACTTAACCCGTATAACCTATAAAATGAACTTATTGTCATGTTTTCCATCTGCTATAATCAACTGTCACTTCCAAACCTGTCTGCTATCTCATTTTTTCTTTGCACACACACCTATCTAAAAAATTATAATATTAGAAGATGGAAGAAATACAATATAATTGTGGAAAAACACTTAGCAATGTATCATAAAATTAAACACAGCCAGTAAAATGTCCTGCATCTTCATGCACTCACACACATAGACACTATCATTGAAATGCTCCCAGCTGCAATAACACCACTACCTGTAAAACACACCCTACTACTTTAATACCCACACCTTCACAAATACATATATTCCATGATTTTCTATACAGTTTCTGCCATTTACCTTATAAAAAATGCAAAATAAATATATCATTATTTCTTTTTTCTACTAACCTTCTATAACACAGCTTTAAAAAGCCAAGTGAATTTCATACACTTAATATTCTACTCACTTGCAAAGCATGTTGAACTAACATAATATAAATAAAATATAAAGGCTGCACATAGTTAAATGAAACTGCATGCATACACTATGTTCGGAAATCGAACAAGAATATTACTTCAAAGACATAAAAATGAACCTCTCAATTAACATCACTGCTATAAACACACAAAATTATTAACTTCTTTCTTTTACAATTGCAGTGAAGACCACTCTCCTGGAAAACAGCAACATCTGAACTACAAACACCAACTACAAAGAAACCTGCTCATTCCACAAAAAAAAGAGTAAGTACAATACTACCTTAGTTTCTCTGCCTAGTCTTTAAATCTCTCCACGATCTTGCTCCCCCTTACGTCTCCTCTCTCCTCTCTTTCTACACTCCCTCCCACTTCCTTTTCTCTGCCGACCACTTTCTTCTCAGTGTTCCTCCTTCCCCTTGTGCCACATTACGTTTCCGCTGCTTCAATCTCCTAGCCCCCCTGCACTGGAACTCCTTACCTCTCTCACTCTGCTCTATTTCTACCTTTTCCTCATTCTGCACTTTCCTCAAATCTCTCCTTCTTCATTCCCCACCATTAAACCCCTTCTTGCCCCCTCCCCCCCTGCCTTATCTCCTTAATCATCTCGCTCCCCTCCCCTCATGCCCCCCATTCTCACCCTTCACCCCATCCATGTCCCTACTCCTCCTCTTCCCCACCCCTCCATCTCTCTCACTTCTACTGCACTACTCTCCTTCTCCCCTTCAGTTTAATTGCTCTACTTACTGTTTTGTTGGTCTGATTCTCAATTTTAAATTGCTTCCACTGTTACTGTTATAATGTTAATTGTTATATGTATCCTGTTGTTAAATTGTGCAGCACTTTGGTGTAAATCAGTATATAAACACACTATATGGGTGATTCATGTAATTTTTACACCAAAAAAACGAAGATTTGTGCACCATTTTGTCCACAAATCACCATTTATTAAACAGGGATTAGCACGCAGAATGGCACACAAATCCCAGTTTTTTGGAGCACAAGTAACATAACTTGGCCCCTAGAATATAATTATTACAAAACAAAGAATTGTTTTCATTTTATACCATTTGATTTAGTATTACTGCTTATCCTCACAACTAGCTCACTTTCTACTGTCATCTGAACCACAGTATAGTAACACACAAATAGAAGAATAGCCTTCCCAACTAATTGTAGCTGCCCAATGCACAATCACACACCACCAGATACATCTTTACCATCATACACAGACATTCATGCATACAGCACACATACATTGCACAACAGCCCAACCCATACCTTCTTTTTTTTGTTTCAACAGACCCCACAAAATGCCTACCAGAAAGCAAGTCCATATAAAGCAACACAGAAATAAAGCAAATGAAAATAAAAATGTCCAAAATAAGCATCCATCTCTAGCAGAGTATTTACAAAAAGTTCAAACAAAACAGCTAATACAGTCATTTAGCAAAACAAAACAATCTTCCAGTACAGAAACTGTGCCTCCTCTATCAAAATGTAAAAGAAAACAGAAAATGATTAACAAGAATGCAGCTACCACTACTGCTAAAACTGCACCTATAAATCTTGATATAGTAGGAAGTAACCATACCAAAAAAAGTATATTAGCAAAAATGTTCTGCCACAGAGACCTTCAGAATCTTATAAAAACAGGATACAATTTATGCACAACCCTTAAAAACTACCGTACAATATTAATCTTAAAAGCCTTGATAGACAGTGCAATCCTTCTCAAAAGAAAGTTATTTATTTTAGTGTTAAACAGAATGAAACCACTAACAAAACTAAGTACTAAATTACAAAAAAGACTTCTCAATAAACGGAATGTAAACAAAAATAACTTCTTAAATATTTGTGGAGGTGAATGGAGTCACACCACAAGCACATAACCATATTTTAATGAAGAAGCATACAAACAAAATCAAACAAAGACAATTGCCATACATAGCAGTGGAAGAGGTTATGAAAAACTTAATAATACCATAATGGAACAAGAAATACTGCTTACAATAATATCCCCAGAAAACTCAGTATCAATTCTCCATTCGACTGAACCAGAACGTCCGGTATACAAATGGCCATGCACGTCAATGTGTAACATTGACAATAAATCTTTCAAATCTTTACGCCAGTTCCTCAATCAATATGTGTAAGGCAAAGACAAAATCAAAATAAAACTGCTGCAAAATATGGATACCTGTCCAGCGCGCAAATGCACAGGACTGCAAGGACATTCATTGGCCTGCATTTCAGTACCTATTTGTAAAAGCACCTTCCATCATATCAAAATGATATCAAGACATCATTCAACTATAAGAAATCTAGTCTATAAACTGTACTATGCTAAAAGTCCTGCTTTAGCACTAGACAATTTAAATAACAATCTTCTACATGGTACAGCCAAAGACCTACTCGAAGAAATTGACCATATCCAGAGAAAATATTTTGGAAGTGAAAGCCACTTACAAAATGATATAGCTTTACAACAGACTAATAACAATTTTGCACATGGCAACCTTCTACTACACACATACAAAAAAGAAATACTTAAATTCAAAAGTAAATCTGCTGAAGTACCAAACCATGTGTGTGTGTGTGTTGCCGCAGAATTTTTTACAAAAGTAACACAAAAACTTTAGACCTAACATACAAAATAGAAGACAATGAATATTCCAAATGGTTTGAATTAGCTCTCTACCTTATAGCAGAAAACAAATACAAAATAACTGACCCCTTAATACTTTGCAGTTACTGCACTAAAAAACTTGACAACAATCCAAGTCCTTCAAGTGTTATTACAAATAATTTGGAATTATTCCCACTACCAAAACCCCTGCAACAACTCAATTTATATGAGAGCTGCATAATTCAAACAGTGCACCAATTTCAAGCAATAATATGCCTTCAACCAAAACCAGCAAAATTACCTCCCTCTGAATTGGTGAAAGGCATTCGGGGCAAAGTAGTGTATTTACCATTAGATCGAAAAGAAAATGTGCACACTCTGGTAGTGCAACGTCCAATTGAGCAATGATATGATATGATATGATATGATATGGTATTTATAACGCGCCTATACACAGGTGTTTCAAGGCGCGACGAGGCAGGGAGGGGAGGAACAAGGGGAGACAGACAACGATCCTACTAGGCCAGGTGTCATTCAGATCGCGCAAGTGCAGGGGTGGGGGAGGGGGAAAAGTGCAAGGGGAAAGGGGAGGGAGGGAAGTGCAGTACAAGGTAAGTGGCGAAAAGTAATAAATAAATAGGGCCAGCTGGTGGCAAGTGCAAGATAAGTGCAGAACAAGTGCTGGGGGAGGGGGGGGGGCTGTAGGGATACAGAGACAGTCCCGCAGTGCAGAGGGGTTCAAGGGCAGAAGTGTAAGTGGAGAGTGGCTGGGCCCAGGACCGAGGCCGTTTAGAGTGGTCCAGATTCAGGATCAGTGCAGTTTCAGTGAAGAATTAATTTGCTGTTAAGCAGGGGAGAGGGAGAGAGAAAGCAGAAGCAAAGAGGAAGGTTTTGAGGTGCTTCCGGAACCGGAGATGGTTCTCCTCAAGTTTCAGGGAGGCAGGAAGGCTGTTCCAGAGGGAGGCCCCTGCCGCGGAGAGAGATCTACCCCCAGCTCGTTGCTTCGAGAAGCGGCTAACCATGAGGGAGTTGGAGGCGGATGAGCGAAGGGCTCGGGAAGGAAGATATTTGGGAAGAGAGAGTTGAAGGTATTTAGGACCCAGGCCCCAGAAGGCCTTATGGACAATGCAGAGGGTTTTGAACTTTATCCTCGCAGCCACTGGGAGCCAGTGAAGAGATTTCAGTCCTGGAGAGATACGGTCCCTGGGCTTGAGGCCAAGGACAAGTCTCGCAGTTCTGTTCTGGATGAGTTGCAGAGGGCGGAGAGTGGAGGCAGGCAGATTAAGATAGAGGCTGTTACAGTAGTCCAGCTTCGAGAGAACCAGGGCTCGGGAGACAGTGAGCTTCTGGGGGAAGGAGAGGAAGGGAAGAATACCTCTGAGGAGGTGCAGCTGGTAGTGTGACCTCTTGGCGACGTCAGAAATATGAGGAGAGAAGGAGAGTGTGGAGTCGAAGATGACCCCAAGGTTTTTTGCCCTGCCCTGCACGTAGGAGCAGGGAGGGGGCCAAGGGAGGCAGGCCAGAGGCAGGCCAGAGAGCTGCAGGGAAGGAGGGAGTGGGAGTACCGATGAGTAGAATCTCAGTCTTACTGGCATTAAGGCAGAGGTCATTGGCGGCACACCATACTTGGATAGCAGACAGACAGTCAGAGATGAGGGAAGGAGAGGGGGAGGCTGAGGGTAGCCTGAAAATGAGCATAGCACTGGAAATTAGGGCAGAGAGCGGCAATGCGGTGGGCAAGGAGTGCCAGATACTGGTTGAACAGCCAGGGAGAGAGATTAGATCCCTGGGGGACACCACAGGTGGAGAAAAAGATGTCGGAGAGGAAGGGCCCCAGTTGGACCTGGGAGGGTGGATTTGAAAGGAAAGAGGTCAGCCACGCCAGAGCCTGACCAGTGATACCTAGGTTTTCCCGGAGACGGTTGAGCAGGATGGCATGGTTGACAGTGTCAAAGGCAGAGGAGAGATCGAGCAGAATGAGAACACACGGAGTGTTGGAATCGAGGTTCAAGAGCAGGTCTTCACGGATGTTCAGGAGAGCAGTTTCCATGCTTCTGGCAGCTCTGAAGCCAGATTGATGGTCATGAAGACTACCAACAGATTCAGCATGGAGGTTAAGCTGGGAGATGGCCAGTTTCTCCAGGAGCTTGCCCAGGAAGGGAGTGATGGAGATAGGGCGATAGTTAGCCGGGCAGGAGGGGTCGGAAGAGGGTTTCTTGAGAAGAGGGTGCACAAGGGAGTGCTTGAGGGGGGAAGGGAAGACTCCAGAGGCGAAGGAGTGGTTGCAAAAGTCAGCCAGGGCAGGAGCCAGGGAGTCGATGTGGTCAATGATAGTTTTGGAGGAACAGGGGTGAACCTGTTTAGACGAGACTTTCATTGATCGGACTTGTCTGGAAACCTCGTCAGCAGAGAAAGGTGGAAAGGCAGAGAAAGAGGGAGGAGGGGTGACCGCAGAAGGGCCAGAGGAAGGGCCTGGTAGGGAGGGAGGTGAAAGGAGGAGAGCGAGGACAGGATGTCCTGAGTTTTAGAGATGAAGTGAGAGGCCAGTGCAGTGCAGAGGGCCTGGGAGGGGACAGGAGAGGTAGAGACTGCAACAGGGTTGGCCAGCTCCTTGCAGATTTTAAAGAGTTCGGCGGAGTTGTTTGATGCCGCAGAGATGCGGGCTTGGATAAGGGCTCTCTTCTTGGTGAGAACGGAGAGCCGGTACTGCCTTTGGAGCAGGCGGCAGGCCAGTTTGTCAGAGGATGAACATGAAGCACGCCATTTCCTCTCTGCAACCCTGCACTTGCGTTTTAGGGTGACGAGATCCGAGTCATACCAGGAGTTACATTTGGCTTTGGGCTTCAGGCGGATTCTCATGAGGGGGGCAAGGATATCAAGAGTAACAGATATAGCAGAGTGGAGCATGGAGAGGGCTGTGTCAGGGTGGGAGTCAGCCGAAGGGGCAGGGGGGGGGGGAGAAGGTAGCAGCGAAAGCCTCAACTGACACACGCTTCATGGGTCGGATGACCGAGAAGGTGGGTGGCAGTGAAGAGGGTGGCTTTGCCTGTGGGGTAGGGACGGTGAGGTGGGAGGATAGGAGAAAGTGATCACTCCAGGAGAGAGGAGTGGAGAGAGGGACGGAAAAGGGAAGGTCAGAGGAGATCAGAGCATCAAGAGTGTGCCCAGCAGAGTGAGTAGGCCCGGATGGGAGAATAGAGAGTGAGAGAGAGTCGCAGAGGTCACGAAAGAGACCAGTGGGGGGACTGGAGGCATCAAGGTGGATGTTAAAGTCGCCAAGAAAGAGGAGTTGAGTGGTTGAGGACAGGAGTGAGGAGGAGAGGTCAGCCCACTCAGAGAGGAAGGAGGAAATTTGACCAGGTGGCCGATAGATAGTAGCCACGGTACTTACTTAATTGTCTTAGTAAATGGTGTACCTACGAAAGACAACAAAATTTGGCAACAACTAGTAGACTTACATAAGGTTAGACAACCTTTGCAATATCTAAAAGACAATAATGAATACTACAAAGAAATAAATATTGAAGAAAACTTAACTGGTCAATTTGAACTTCTACATCCTGCTACAGTATCGAATATTTTAGACCATTAAACAATTCATCCATTACACTCTAATGACACCATAGACGATGCATTATAAACGTACCAAATGTGACAAACAAAAGGATCACCAATCAACATATGGGAAAAAGGTATAGAAGCATGTGCTTTTCCTCTACTCTTTCCTACTGGCAAAGGAGGAAGAAACGATGATAGACCTATTCAAATAACAGCATCCAAATACCGCTCGTTACGGATGTATTCTGAAGATCCCAGATTTAGACAACATGTGCAATACATATTCCACCTACTCTTTGAAAGTGAACTAGCAACTCTATGTTACGGAGTTGCACACACATTAAAATCAGGAACCCACTTTTAAAATATCTCTACAAAAAGTGCACGAAGAAAATGAGGTTTTACAATCAAGCATTACAAATCTATTAGCAAACATGCGTGGTACTAAAGAGTAGTGGTTCCAATGTCACAAAGATGTATGTTGTATGATAAGAAACCTTGGCCCACCCACTTGGTTTGTTAAATTAAGTTGTGCAGAATATGCATGGGAAGATTTAAATGATTTCCTACGCACATCACCCAAAAACAAAACAAACATAGATATATTAACACCTGGAGAACTTTGCTCTCTAGATCCTGTTAATGTTTCAAGATATTTCCATCATCGCTTCATTGCTATGCTATACTTTATTTGTAATAAAACTGTTCCTCCTCTCGGAGAAGTGCAACACTTCTTTTGGAGAAAAGAACACCAGGCCAGAGGAGCACCACATATCGACATGCTTTTATGGATTAAAGATGCTCCTAAATTTGGTCAAGACAGTGATGCCACTGTGTTACAGTTTATCGAAAAATATGTCACTTGTGAAATTCCATCAGAAGCACCAAATTGTGATCTTCATGCACAAATTGTACAATTTCATAGACACAAATGTGGCAAATATTGTCGTCGCAAATACAAAAACAAAGGGAAATACTACACCAAATGTGTTTTGGTTTCCCTAGACCAGTTACAGAAACAGGTGAAGTGAACAACTTCATGTCTTCAGTTAGACATAGTTTTAAAGGTAAATCACCTAAAAATGACATATTACATAAAAAGAACTGAAGAAGCAAAATATATCAATGATTACAATGCAATAATTGCCCTATTATGGAATGCAAACATAGATGTGCAGTACATTGCAAACAATTTCACTGCAGTTGCACAATATGTTACAGCCTACTTAACTAAAGCAGAAAAAACAGAGCTTCAAGACCTCTGGAATGACCTGTCATCAGACAAAACACTGTCTCAGAAATTGTACAGTTTGGGCATAAAAATGCTCTCCCATAGAAAATGTGGCTGCTATGAAGCTGCAGATCGTTTAATCGGTGCTGCTTTGTATGGAAAATCTGAATATATAGTATGGCTAAGTCTTGGTCCTGCTAAATCTAGAAAAAGAGTTCTCGAATCGTACAACAACATAGAAACAATAGACAAAAATGATCCCAACAGCCAAGACATTTTGAAAATATTTACTATACACATACTACCCAAACAGAAGTACCACTTTGGAAACCACGTGTCTATACCACATAGCCCAAAACTTCACATACAAAAATAATATAAAACCCAATGAAAAAAAAAGGTAGATACAGAGTGACAAATTGTAAAGGCAGCTTAGTAAATCTTACCAAACCAAGTTTAATCAATCATATCAAATTGTCATTAAAAACTCCTCAACATAAAGAACTATATTACATGTCCCTGCTACAACTGTTTACACCATGGAGAAAAGAAGAAGAGTTACTAGATAACTATGACTCCCATGAAGACGCTTTCAAAGCAAATGAAAACACTATAACCAATGTAAACGTTACACGGTACAAAACAATGTTGTACAATGAACAGCAACACAAAGAACTACAGGCCCAACTAGATATGACACTCTGGACAGTAGTCAACTTCTGTAACAGGAAGCCACGAACCACTGGGACAGCCACTAATAGCAAATGAGGCAGAATTAGCCATGACAGAAGTAGAAAACACCAAGTGTCAGTATGAAGGAAGATACAGAAGACTTAACTGTACTACAATCAAAACTAAACAATGAGCAGCGTAGCATTTTTCAAGTAGTAACAAAAGAAATTGCACATGGTGTACAACTTGAAAATAAAGAATGGAGCTGCCAAAATTACAAACCCATACTACTATATGTCAGTGGTGAAGCTTGTTCAGTCAAAACATTCTTAATCAAAATCATCAGCAAGTTCCTTCAACCTTCAACAATTGACAAACAACAAACTGTTAGCTGTTGTAACTGCCCCCACAGGTTTAGCTGCCTACAACATAGGTGGTGTCACTTTACACCGATTACTACTCCTGCCAGTAGAACACCAAAACAAATAAGAATATTACAAACTTTCTACAGAAGCTGCAATGGAACTATGCAGAGTGTTAAAACAAATGTAAATGCTACTAATAGATGAAGTGAGCATGGTCTCCAACCTAATGTTGGCTTTGATTCACCTCAGATTACAAGAAGTACTTAAAACAAACTACGAAGAGCTCTTTGGAGGAAAACACATTATTGTTTTCGGAGATCTTCTACAATTAACACCAGTGAAAGTTGAACCTATTTTTAAAACCTTAGGACACAAACTATGCCGTAAAACTGTTGGCAGCATAGGAAATATTAACCTTTGGCAACATTTCCAATACAGAGAATTAACAGAAACAAGCAACAGTCTGCAGACCTCACCTACGCCAACATTTTAAAAAAAGTATTAGAGTTGGTGTACTATCTCAAGAAGCACAAGCAATATTAAAAACCCGGCACATCCATGCACTTTATGGCCATAACTCATGTGCTGCTGATGTCATGGAACAATTAGCACACCAAAAATGTCAATTGTATGTTCTTGATGCCAACTCTTGCAAGCTGTTCCAAATTCAATGAAACAATGTTGAAAAAAGAAATGCAACCAATAATTGAAATTTCTGCAACATACAAACTGGAGGTACATTGGCTTTCAAACATACCCATGTGACAACACCATTCAGTTTGTCAATATTCTCTTAGACAAACTTTAAGATATAAAAAGGATTGGGCGCTCAATAGCTTAATTCCTTCTTTTCAAAGACATATCTACGAAGTGAAACATTTTCTCTAACTCTAGCATACGCAGTCACCATTCACAAATCACAAGGTATAACCTTAGATAAAGCATTTATAGATATTGGGGACACAGTCTTCAAAGAAGGTATGAGCTACGTAGCACTATCATGCTTTTGTAAACTTGACGGTCTATTTCTAATCAACTTTGATGCAAGTAAAGTAAAGGCTGATATTCCTTGCATTTTAGAATGCAATAGACTACGTTCACTATACATCCCCCATCTAAAAACATATCCTGTTCCACAAAAAGCAAAATGTTGTAAAAGAAAACTACTTCAAACAGAAATGCAATAGGATGTCACTACAAATCCTCCAAATAGAGTAAAAGAAACTAATACTTCATTAATGAGTACAACCAAAGAAGAATCTATTACTCAAAGTAACTCAGGTACTTCTTAAAAGAAGCAACACACACTCTTGGACACAGATCTATCTGGTCGATTCACATTTTCAAATGTAACTGGTGTAAGTTGCTACGCAAATGTAGCAATCAATATTCTATTTCAATTGCCATCAATGATTGACAACATTTACTTACACAGTACAGACCAATTGTGTTTGCAAATGTTAGTCCTTCATAGAAATGCAACCAACAGTCCTGACAACACCTACAGTGTTCATGGAATAAGACAAGAATTGGACTACTGTGCTGGATTGGTGAAATTCACTATAAAGAAGATCCACAAGAATTTCTAATGTACTTGCTACAAGTACTGGAAAACAAAAACATACCTATAAATGAAATCTTCCAGATTTCATACATGTGGAAACATACATGCACTCTGTGCAACAATATGCAATATGAGAATATCCCTAATTAATGCTTTGTGGATGTATCCATACCTAACTGTGAATCCATTCCATTTCAGCATCTTGTATAAAATGCAAACCATGACAGATTATGTACTACCTGCAATTCAGATAATCGTTCCACCTTACTAATACAAACACATAGTAAGTATGTAATATTAATGCTTCTACGTTACAATGCAGATGGTACCAAAAATAACTGCAAGTTGACTGGATTCACACATGGTCAAGTATCGCTTGGTAAGAAAACATTCACAACAATAGGTATAATCTACCACGCAGGAGCCACAACCAATGCAGGTCACTACACTGCATATATAAAAAAGAATTGTGGATGGTTCAAGTGTAATGATAATACCATTACTCTACAGCAGAGATTACCAGCAAATCTTATAAACACTTATTTAATCTTCTTAAAACCAACATTTAATAACTAATCTGTACTTAAACATTAACAAAACTTCAATTACAAAACTATAAACAGTTAGAATATGGCAACAGGTATCTAATTGCTCCAAGATTTTTCAACAACCATACAAATAAATCAATACCACTAATAACTAACCTGTGTATAAACATTAATAAAACTTCAATTGAAAAACTATAAACAGTAGAATACGCCAACAGGTATCTTACTGCCCTACGATTCTATAACAACCAAACAGATAAATCAATACTACTAAATTATAACAAGAAATAAACAGTTAGAATACGCCAACATGTATCTAACTGCCCTAAGATTCTATAACAACCAAACAGATAAATCAATACCACTAAATTATAACAAGAAATAAACAGTTAGAATGCGCCAACTGGCCTAAGATTCTATAACAACCAAACAGTTACCTAACTGCCCCAAGATTTTGCAACAATCCAACAGATAGATTAACAACTTGACAATATAAATAAAAATGTATATACCAATTTTAATCCAACATGGATTTTTTTTTCCCCACAGACCCAATAATTTAACAACAAACACAGAAACTGAGCAAATTGCACAGTACACTGGTTTGTAATCTACTAAATATGAGGTTTGAAAAAAGCTGAAATGTCTATTATGCAATGTTATAAGTCCTTACAAACTACCAACACTAACATGATCTTTTCTTTTATCACAGAAATTGACAAAGAATATATGTACTCCAGTTATCAACCCAAACAGTAAGTATATTATAGTAAGTACAACTCATAAATACTGCTCCATGACACAACCATTGAAGCAAACATGTAACCGTACACCACAATGCAAAATGTTTACTTACATGGATATGTTATACTGCAGAGCTTGTTACCAATCTCTGCATTCTTAATGGCATGATGTAGCCAAAACTTCACATACAAACTATACAAATCAAACTGCACAAACTGTAGATTTGCAAATATCTCATACATATTTGATTCTATGGGTGTGATCTGTGGGTGAGATATGCTGCAGTGGTTGTGGCCAGTCTTGGGTGCATGGCCTACGGCGTACGGCCTTCTTCCATGCACCCAAGACTCTAGGCCCTGGCCACAACCACCGCAGCATATCACACCCATAGATCACACCCATAGAATCAAACTTTTTAACCATGCAGCATGGGCATTTTTATGTCTGCGGACACCTAAAGTGTTCTAAGAACAGTTTTATTTTGCCAGCGTACAGTACGGACAGGAATAGTGTCCTTAGGACACCCCCATTTTTGGTAAGTGCGGACATACCGGACACCCGGCCCGTTCATAGACTAGTTTCAACTTGCCTGCGAAGAGTACGGACAAGAACAGTGTCCTTAGGACACCCCCGTTTGACGAATTACGGACATCCTTGACACTACGGACAGGACTACTGTCCTTAGTACACCCCCATTTTGGCATATGCAGACATCCCGGACACCAGACCCTTTCTTAGAACAGTTTAAACTTGCCTGCGGACAGTACGGACAGGAATAGTGTCCTTAGGACACCACATTTGCCCAATTACGGACATCCCAGACACTGTGCATGTTCTTAGAACAGTTTCAACTTGCCTGCGGACAGTGCGGACAGGAATAATGTCTGTGGGAAACCCCGTTTGCCCAATTACGGGCATCCCGGACAGCGCGGCTGTCCGCGGGCAGGACAAACACAACAGGGGTGCCTGCCACTTAAATAAATACAGCATTTGACCCATCTCCTACTCCCCTATCCTCCCCAAACGCTCTTGCACACCAACACATTTGCCAAAGTTGTATTTCTCCACCATTTGTCACCGTGCTGTCCGCGGATGTCTGCGGATCCAGGATGGTGGGCGCTTCCAAAAATCTGGCGCACATCACGCTCTTCACCATCCAACCAGCAAACACGTTGCATGTCCGTGGACATGACGCAAGTCGATTAGCCAATCAGGTCACTGTCCGCGGAGCGAACAGGGAAGTGTGTCCGCGTGCGGACATAGATATCACTCATTTTTTGTGACCTACTTATTGGTTGTTTTTTAAAAAACTACTGGACGGATTTTCACCCAATTTTCACCAAGCCGCTGCTCCTGCTGCAAATTTGGTGAAAATCCATCCAGCGGTTTGGGCTGTAGGCGTGAGCAAAGATTTTCCCCCATTCAGTCTATGGGAAAAAAAGAAGTTTTGGGATCCCCCTATAACTTTGCCCCACTGGACCAGACCTCACGAAAAATTCAGAGTGGGCCATATACTTTTTTTGCAAAGTCTGGTGTGGATTCGTCCAGGGGAAGCGAAGTTATAAGCTGCCCAAAAAGTAATCTTCCTATGGGAATAGAGAAAAAAGTGTGTGGCAGAAAAGGACAAAAGTGGAATTGGCGCACTTGACTAAAGGGATATGAGGGCTGCTTCAAGGGCAGCAATTGGGAGCAATGTGTGAACACCCTGCCTGCAGTGTGCACAAAAATTTACTATGATACAGATTGGTTTGCTCCCAAAAATTGCGCACACAACCAAAAATTAAGTTGTTTAATTGCAGATGATTTAATGTAGATCAAACAACAGCCGACACGTGTTTCGAGCAGAGCTCTTCTTCCAAGGCTGAGAAAATTACCCAAATGATGTACAGTTTTAATAAACAATAAACAGCAGTTAAGCATCATGCAGATCCAAAAGACATACAGTAAGTATGTGGGTGGCAAGGGAAAAGCAAAATAGGTGTCACAATGTTAACCAACAGTTAGCGCCAGTTAATATGCATTGCAAGGTATAATTATATGACATGGCAAAATTAAAATTAGACATGAAAGGATATATAGATCGTAGATCATTGAGGTGGGGCGAGCCGTCAAGTCAATGTCATATATAGAGGAAAAAAAGGAAAAAGATATATACAAGAGAGTGAATGATGGGAATGGCCCTGTAAACCCAAGACTCATCATACTTATATCTAGTTAATGGAAGTTGTTAATGAATTAATTTTTACCTGAGGAGGCTTGGCACTAGAACTACTAATTTAGAAAACAAAAGACAAAAAAGGGTATTTATTTGAGAATAACCATATTGATAATTAAACAAGCCGCTAGAGAGAAGATTGCCATGTTAAATTGTATAAAATCTTACCTGATTAAGGTTGATAAATATCGGACAATTATAGGTTGCGGCTCCGCTGTAAGCGGGACAAAAATCTAAGTTAGCCGCTTAACATGTGGTGGGATTTAATAACATGTTGAATGGACAATCATTAAATTAAAAAATAAATAAAAAATCATACCTATATAAACGCGTATGCGTATTCAATTGTAGCTGTCAGCCAGAGCAATAAGGACCTAATGCGGTAGAGTTGGAGTAGACACCCGGCATCGTGTAATGGGGGAGACAAAAAGGGGAAAGAACTAATTAGTCAATTAAAAGGCACTCGCAAAGGCGAGACAGTCACATGCGTGTCCCCCCAGGGTGAAGTATCCTTAGGGGTTGGCGCGAAAGACCTACACTTACCGGCGTTTCCACCCGAACTGATGAAATGGAGCCTCGCGCATGGTTGTTGAGCTCGTATTTAGTACGGCCAAGCCCAGTTGAGCAACTAGAGCTCTGATGTAGGCTCTGGTGGCCATATTGGATGTGAACCCAAGTTATAGTTTAAAAGGCACGAAGGTCCATACACATTTGAGTAATAGTTAATACTAAATAAGGAGGCCATTTTTCATGAAGTGACTGATAATTTGTAATTTTATGTAATTTTTAATTTTTAAAAGTTAATTAATGGTAGATGTTCGTACGGCACATGAGCAATGCAGCCTTTCTTGTGTTAGTTAGCAAATAATACTGATGACATAGGCCATAATTGTTATTATACGCCCAATCTACCCGTAATACAAAATTCAGATAAGCAGGTAATGTTCACAGGATGCGCAATTATTGCAACCTTGTGTTGGAGGCTGGTTAGCAATTGTGAGGGATGACATGGGCCATAGTTAGAACGCCCAGTGTCCCCCAATTCTCGATGCTGCGTGTTTTGGAGACAATTAGTTGAAATGATTGTGTAAAAGAGTTACTGATAAATCCAATTTGGAAAAGATCGGTCTTGTAAGTATGGAGCCCCATACAGGTCTGGTGCAACTTAGCACACAGGCATCAGAGAAACACAGATAGTTCATGGTCGCTGTTGAGGCCATTGGATAAGGTTCGGTATTGACAGATTAATCGTGCTTCCAATTGTCTCAATTTGAGGGTAAGGTTGCCTCCATGTTGTGGTACAGATACTTTAGCCATACCCACAAATGTAATCTGTGATTTGTCATCAAGCTGATGACATTTTTGCCAATGCGTGGCAAGTGGATATTTGGACTCCTGATTTGAAATAGTAGATAGATGTTCACGTATTCTCATTTGAAGGGGTCTAATCGTACTCCCAATGGGAATAGCATCTACACCATAACTACGGTGGCTGTGTAATATATGTATATATATATATATATATATATATATATATATATATATATATATATATATATATATATATCAGCATAGACTAAAATGCCCACTCAGCCATCACACCTCAGTCAACACAATCATAAAGGTAAACCAGGCACAGTCAAGAAATATACATTCATCTTGTGTGATACCGTGGGTTGAGGGAAGGCTGTACTCTCATGTGTGAATGTGGTCCAGTAGCAACCCAAACAGCAAGGTATAACAGTCCAAAATAAAGGAATGTCCAATCAAGGTTCTATAAAATATATACACATTAATCAAACACACTATGTACAATTATAACTATATAGAAAACACTGTAAAAATTCAGCCCTGTAGAAAGAATACATAATATGCAACCATAAAATAGATGCAGCACTCTGGGTAGTGAGGCTGGGATAGAAGAGGCAATAATAGAGCACAATTTTCAAAGGATAGGTTGTTGAGATTGCAGAAGGGATTAAAATGATCCATCAGTCTCTAGGTCCAAAAGCCAGACCAGTGGGGCAGATAATAGTCAATAATACTTTTCCAAAGCACTTGGTGGCTCAACAACATCCATCGTGGGTTCTCTTCAGCTAAGCAATGTGGCAGTCGTCCAGCGGCAAGTTGGCATTGAGTCAGGTTCAAACGGGAGGTAACTTCAGTCTCGAATCGTCGATTGAAGCTGAGTGGATCAGGCAGTTACCAGATGAGGTGGTCGTGGATTGACGGCAGTCGAGCTGGTACCGGGATGTTTAAGCGAGTCAATTCTATGCAGAGGCCTGGAGATTGTGGTTCGGAAGACACCAAGATTGACTGGATTGACTTACAGGAGCAGAGTTGATGAGACTGGTGATTTGGACGGGGACATAAGCAATGCAAAGCAGTGGTACTTTATTTGTTCAAGCCAATCTATTGATGCTCTTCAGCTGTTGTGGTGTGGCAGCGAACAGAGTCAAACAAGCAAATGGCAGTTTAAAGATCAATGAACGCTAAATGCAGTGTCAAAGGGTCCTGATGGTTTGCTCTGTGTTGAACATGCTTGAAACATGGCTCGCAGAATGTCGATGTTATAAACATGGTTCTAGGCTATTCTGGCTTCAAGGTGCTCCAAGTCCCACTCTGAGGTCTGATGGGCCTGGGTTGCTCCTTTCTCTGACTGCCATCAAGGGGGTGGCTGGTACACGCCTTCAGTGGTCGGCAATACAGTAAGGTCGCAGACAACAGGATGGCTGGTAAATATGCAGTCTTGGTCCAGCAGCAGAATTCACCCCTATGGTCCCTGGGGTTGGTTAGGGGACAGAGCTTGCCTCTGCCTTGGAACACCTGCCTTCTCCTCACAACTGGAAGACTCTGGAAAGAAATGATCTCCAGGAACGGTCCAACACAATCTTCTTTCAGGATTGAAGTCCAAGGAAGATTCAAAGTAGTTGTGTGGGATCGTTTCTTTTAAAGGTGAATGCCCACAGATGATTTGACTATTTAAGCTGCTTTAGGGTTCCAATCTCTGCTCTTGAAAGGAGTGAACTTTGTCCTTCAGGCATCACACCCAAAGTGATTTGTGCTACAGAAAGGTGAAAGGACAGGAAAGAGAAAGGGAGGCAAAGAGAACCAAGATGGCAGAATCTTCCTAAAATGGTACAGATCTCTTTCTGACTACACTAACTGTGCCCCATCCCTCCTCAATTGAATCACAGGCTTTTAGACATGCAGCACCCTGGTGTGAGGCATACTTCTTTGTGAATGGGTGTGCCCTTTGGTTCCTGTTTCTAGTGGAGTGGTTGTCTCTGGGGGAAGGGTGTTGCCAGCCCTTACAAAGGAACACAGAGAGGCAATCCCCCCCAAGGCTAGAGTCCTGCCAGTGGGCTGAAGGAGCCTTGCCTGGAATGAATAAACATACCCCTTCACAGCTGAACTGGGCCCACGGGTGTGACACATATGTGATATCAGTTTAAGGTAGCTGGGATAACTATGGGAGATACTGGCCACCATACCCTAACTCAGTCATGGCTTATTTTTACAGTTTACCATGCCACCAGGACAGTATCCACATATAGTGTTCAATAGTGTTTGAGCAATTGTCAAGCAAGCTGGCAAACCTTAAGCCTGCTACAAAAGTGAAAATCTAAATACTGTATGATCGGTAAACATACCAAAAGTGATAACATTGAGACCATTTGAACCTGTCATTCTTCACCCCACCCCTTATGCAAAGCTCTTGACCATGTGCCAAAAAACCTGATGCTGATCATCTTCAGTACAGCTTGCTCAAGTATAGCAGGACAGATCCCTGTCATTTAAACAAAAAATGAAGTAACGAAAACATGTTTAATGATCCCTAAATACTGATAAAAAAACAATGTTTTATTTTATTTTTGGGTGGAGTCCCCCAAACCCCCAGTGTTCCTCAGTTTATTCCCCACCCCAACCCACTCCACACCTCTTTGAATTCTTTAGCCAACCACCATACATATTTTTTACAAACAATTCAGTATTTTTAGGTATTCACGGTTTGTTTAAAATGTATTTCGTTATTTCCAATTAGTTAATATCACTGGATACCCAGCAGGACATCCAGTCCACCAGATGACAGAGCACAGAGAAGGCCAGACAGATAAGAATGAGAGCAAATATGATGGGAAAGAGGAACTCCCATGGTGGAAGAGAGCAGGGAAGATGCAGTAGATCAGTGTATACAATGCCACAAACCTTTAGCTCTTGAGCATTTCTACTAAGAATAAGATGAAAAGGCACACTGTATCTCCTAGGAGTGATGATAATGACATACATATGCCATTCCGTACCCTTCATCACCATCTAAAATGCCTTTTATGTCTTTAGATTCCCTTGATGTTAGAAACCAGATGATCGAGTCCTTCCTGCCTTGCTGCGCCAGGCCGCGCTGCACCTGGGGAGAGCAGAGCACCATGCACAGGCCCCTGGGGCTCTGGCCCACAAAACTGTAGGGGCTCCCCATCAAGGGTTGGTGATAGTCTAACTCCACCAACGATGGACCACAACAGAGTCACACGCTGCGGCTGCACCACAAAGGATGCTCTCCTCAAGCTCTTGCTCAGACGGCCTCCACCACTGCCGAGCATGATACCATACCCGTGTTGGCGTAAAACTTACCCTGGACCTTTCCAGAGCCAGAAACCAGGCACGATTAACACTCCAAGGAATTCGGTCCCAGAAAAAAATAAGAAACCAGATGTTCAGTTGTGGCTGTGTTAAAACTACCACACATGATTAGGCGATGGGCCACACAGTTTATGTCAACTTTAAGTCTTAAGATCTTGCTCGGGTTGTTCCAGTTTGGGTGGTATTGTGAGACAAGGGTATTTTTGAAATCCTTGTACATGTACTGGGAGATGACCTATCACTCTCTTTTACCTGTCTTAGAGTTCATAACACAAATACGGTAATTACATATGACAATGGGCACCCTCCTAACTGCAGCACTTTGAGACATAGCACTTTTCCAAGGTATACCTCGCATCTTCAATAAATGTGGGTGCCCCTAAATTGAAGGTGCATTCAATTCAGAAACATGATATTGGTTTTGAATACTTATGCATTTTTCTTCAAGGTATTAACAATCCAGAAATCATTCCGCAAATTTAAGCAGCTTGTATTAGTGAGGACACTATATAAAAACAACCCTACATTTCTTATTCACTCCTTTCATTCCAAGGAGGTGTGTGTAAGAGAAAGTATTTGTGCTATTGTCCTATTTGTTGCATGCCCTGTCTGTTCTGGGAGAATGTCTTCCTCCACCACCCTTTAAGGAATGTGAAACTCAAATTATGGAAAATATAACCAAAATGGAGGTGTCTTGGTGGTGGGCCTAAACCTCTCAAACCATTGCACTTCCATAATCTCTAAACTGTTCCTCTCTTATTTCATCAGATGTATGGCATTCTGTATCCAAGCCTGGAAACAAAAAATATGTTTTATGTGGCCTAAAGGTAGTTATGTAAATGATGCCCCTTTTTCTTTCAGTCAGACAAACCTCTGCATGTCTTGTTCATTGCTTTCTGGCATTATTACGGGGCATCCTGACAAACACCCACCCTGTCGGCTCTTTGGTAGCAACACATATGGCCACGTTATTTGAGTTTTTTTTTTAAAGTGTACATCACTCTGGTAGTGGATATTTGATAGGATATGATAAGTCATTTATAACGTGCCTGTAGACAAGTGTTTATAGGTGCAAGATACATATGAGCTCCCATATTCCCCTCAACACTTTGTAGATTTGGGACTTTCATCAGTGATGCTGGATTTAAGCACTGGGGCCAAAATGTAACTTTCAAATACTTTCAGGTGAGAATATTGTCTTGAATGCTACATTGTTTGTTATTTTTCTGGGCTGTGAATGTCCAGATTGTTATTTTATTGTATTGCATTGTATTTGTCATTTGTATAGTGCCTTTCACCATTGGTATGGTCTCAACATGCTGTAGGTTGAACGCGCAAAGATTGGTCCGAGCTCTTATTCCTACAGAGGAACAGTTAAAAAGTTGTAGCAAACACCTTCACATATGAGATAAAGCACTCATTGCCCCCATGATACCCCTAGGATTTGGATATTGTTAAGACAGGATTTCTTTTTTTAAATATTCTACTGCTAAGGCAATCAATCTACTCATCCTCTTTCCCTGATAGTTCTCTATCATTTCATTTAATCTCCCTTTGTTGCTGTTCATATGCTGTTGGTGTTCCCTGCAGAGCCAGGATTCAATGATCAACTTGTAAATCTACCCTATATAATTGTAAGATTCTTCAAGTTTCAAGCAAGTTTTGGAGGAGTCACATGGAGTTAAGGCATGGTGGTGTCTGCCGTGAAAGCTACTCTAGAGCACTGAGATTGCTTAGCTCTGTGGCAACTATTGTCACCCATCCTTCAAGTGGAGTTATTGGGATATTCGTACTGAGGAGCACATTGGTTAGTGGATGAGCTTGGACAAGGATTCAATCTGAGGCAGTTGGTTGTGTGGGATGCGTAAGCCAAACCCGATAACCTGTGGGCCATGAAGGACCCCGTTGATACCATGATTGGTGGGGTTAGTAAAGAACACTGGTTCAGGGAGCTGTGGAGTGGACCTCCACATTAATGGACTGGTGGCTTCTTCTTCTCCTTCTTCTTCTTCTTCTCCTTCTTCTCCTTCTTCTTCTTCTTCTTCTTCTTCTTATTCTTCTTCTTCTTCTTCTTCTCCTTCTTCTCCTTCTACTTCTCCTCCTCCTCCTCAATAATAATACCCGTTAAGGACCGATCCGGTGGTGGGGATCGGTTGTTATCACCCCGGGCCCGAGTTAAAGGTCCAGTGCCACCATATCTGGTTGAGGCCTTAAAGAGGGTTGAGGACATGGTGTGAGTGATTATTATTCTTTGTTCCCCCTCGACCCCTTTGCTTGCCTTTGCTCACCATCTGTTAGGAGTAACGCTCACTGAAACTATGGCCTGACTAAAAGGCCCTGGTTTCTGACCCGTTTTCTCAGTCATCTGTGCCACTGTAGCATAACTGCAGGGTACCCAGTTAGCCGGAGATGGATGGCGTGACAGTCTTGTACCTTGGGTGCCTCCACATTGCAGTGGAAATGGGTTATCTCTACTCACGCCGCGTTAAGAGTTTTCCTATGAGAGCACATGTGTGCCCTGTGGTTCTGCCAATATGAAACCCAAGATATTTAGTGGATACTAAGACTGTTGATCCAGCTTCCTGCTGGGACCATTCACTGGTCATTTTCTGTTTCTCTGCCACCATAAACTGTGATGGACATTTTGGGACCAGATTATTGAACATCTGCACCAGTGCTAAAATTAGCAAATTATTAGATAATACACAATGGAGCAAAAATATTTAGTCACAGTCTGGTAATACCAGTGAATGAAATTTATTTGGACAAAGCTCCTAAAACCAGTACAAACATTACCAATAGAATTACAAAATGTTAAACTACAATTAGTTAAAATCCCCTTTAAAGACGTAGGGCCTCATTCCGAGTTTGGAGGTAGCCATGGCGCTATTAGCGCCATGGCTACCTCCAATCCCGGGTCCGGTGTGGCTGAATGGGGATTTACCGGGTCATTCCGACCTTGGAGGACCCGGTAAGTCCCCATTCAGTACACCATTCCCCATTCACATTTGAGCCCCCATAAGGCTCAATGAGAATGGGGAAGGCGCTAATTACGGCCCGCAAAGAGCGGGCCCATTATTAGCGCCCTGGACCCTTAGCAGGACCCGTAACGGACGTGTGGCCAGACCACACGTCCTTTACGGTTCCCGTTAAGGGACCTCGGAATTGAGCGGTAAGGGTTTAACAGCACCGGGCTCCTTACCGGTGACCGTTAACCCTTACCGCCCAACTCAGAATGAGGCCCATAGTTTGAGCAGAAATGTAACAAACTATAAACTCTGCTTTCCCCCAAGAATAAACTCAAATGATGCAATTACAATATAATAGTTGGGAAAGGGTACATACAACTATATCAAGGTAAAAAATAATATTGTGTTTCTCGCCCTTATCCATAATGACACTTTCAAATTAGTATCTACAGCCCAATGCAGCATTTTTGTTAGCGAAGTAGTGCTTGGTGGCAAGTCCAAAATCCCCTTCATTTTAGAAGAGGCTTTAATGTATGCTTAATCTGGGACATAGAATTAAAATATAATGAATAAAACTTTCTTCAAGGCTCGTACAAAAAGGACAGATTGTATTATCTAAATACTCATCCTTCCATTTAATATAGTGTGTCAAACAGAAAGAAGATCAAAACGAACATGGGTCAGGAGCGATCCTGATGAAATGGCGGAGATCCAAATAAGATAGTTCTCTAGAGAGCCATGATTGGGTATCAAAGCAATATTCCTGTTACTATGGTTTCTTAACTTCCACCATGTGTCTTTCCTCATGTCATTTTCCCTCTACTTTATGTACCAACAATCCATCCTCAATTTTGGTCCGTTTTCTAGATAAATTAAAATACTGAATGCACTGTATGCTCATAGGCGTTATGTGATCGTGTTTCAGCCACGGGATCTTAAAGTGTGACTCCCTTTCTAAAATATCATTCATAATATCCAAGAGCAGTGGCGAGATGAAGTGGTAAGAGCAGTGGCGCAGAGCAATTGGGTCATAGATGAAGTCAACTCCCACTTGGTCTTGACTTCGTCTCATCCATGATGCAAATCAGATCTAACGTGTTATCCTCCAAGCGAGACGGGGGCCATATTGGATAGCCACAAGTTAATTTTAAAAAACATATTTCATTAGTCTGAATAAGATGATGTTCCTCGAAGCCCCACAATTCAGCACCATAATCTCAATGGAACAAAACCTGGCCTTATAAACCTTTTGAACTACTATTATTGACAGCCTGCATTGATAGTTCAAACATTTGGTAAGTGCCCATTTAAATGCCTTATTTGAGCTGCTTGTTTTCTGATGTGTTGACCACCCCTTATTTTTTTAGAGGAGGTGACTACCAAGTAGGTGAACGTTTTAACAAATGCAGTTATTAGGTCTTTAGTGATAAAATAGCAATTAAATGTACTCTTAACTCCCACTTTCAGAATTTGAGTTTGAACACTATTGATTGGGACCTCTTTCTCCCCCAGATAGTATGGCATTCTAGCCAATGCAACTGTGTCATCAACATACCTTAATATGGGTGGAGGACTATCATCAATCTTTGGAACATCACAAACAGCTAACAGCAAGGTGCCCTCCAGAGGGAAGATGTGAGGATTAGGCAGCAGGGGTATTAGAATACACCCTTGTCTCACACCCCACGTGACCTTAAAATCTTGTGTGCATTCTGTCTGCAAACCAAATCTTACAGAGGTGCGTTTGTCATTATGGAGCACTTGGATTAACTACAATATATCACCTGGTACTGCCAAAGCCTTCAATACATTATAAGGTATCCCCATATATCGAAACCATATTGAAAGCTGGACATAGATCCATGAAGGCTAAAAAAATAGGAGCCCTCAGGAGAGAGTAGAACCTATATAATAAATAATAAAGAACCAGTACCTATCCTGTTGTTGCAAAAAGCATCTTAAAACTACCTTGTGACATGGGCAGTATACTATTATCAGACATCCATTGATTCAGTCTGCTGTAAAGAAATATTTCAGAGATTTTAGAAGTTATGTCTGTTAAGCAGATTGGTCGAAAGGATGCTAAATGTCTATCCCCTTTCTTGAAAAGTGGAACTATTGAAGCAGACCAACTATCCGGTAAAGTGCCTGGCCTAAATAAGCCATTGAAGACATTGGTCTGCACATGAGCCCAAAGATCCACATTAGCTTTAAACATATCTTGTGGCACACCATCAGGACCAGCTATTTAAGGGAAGGCATACATGCTGGAATCATTCTTATTTCAAATCCCCTCGAAATTTTTCTCGAGTTCTATTACTAGTTTCATGAAAATGTTTACTTATCTAAGCACTGGAATTAGCTGATTTATACATCTTAAGGAAATGGTCCACCTAGGATGGGGGCGTTGTAGAGTGAACGTTTATTGATAATGTATTTGAGCCTGCAGCGACCAATTTTCCAAACAAAAAAGCGGAATTGTTCAAATTAACTGCATTTAATACATTTCCCCCAGGCTGGCTGACCCCGCTCATCATTGGCATGCATGCCTGTTTCTTTGTAGGCCACCCTGCGTGCTGATGCCCATTTTATGCATTTATGCGTGCTTAAGAGTACCATCCGTTCAACATTTTTAGGCTGACTTGCAGGGTACTGATCAATCGTAAGCAGACAACTCACTGTAATAATAATTAAGCGCTCCCGCCGGATCGGGTGTTATCGACCTGGGTCCCGAGTTAAAGGCCTGTGCAAAGCAAGAGCGTTTAACGAGGGTCCCCGGTCCAATAATACCCGCTAATACCCAATCCGGCATGCCAGAGAGGGTCTTTACGCTATTAGCACCCTGGGTTGCCAATCCGGTAACCCAGGGTCCTGAGAGCATTGCATTTTCATTCAATGAAATTGATCAAACTCAACAATTGACTCTCTATAACAAATGAATGTAGTATATAGGTTGTAAAAGTTTTTTAATATGTTGGTTTCTAAGGCTTATCTAATAATGTTCTACTGTTCTACGATTGTATGATTGAAATCCCATAATTGATAAAAATGGATTTAAACAAACTCCTACTGTATCACATCCAATATAACTTGTTTCAATAAGTCAAACGTCGCAAGCTGTCACTTAATCCTCATCAAAGAGCCCCTGAGGGGGACGCTCCCCTTTTTTGAATTAAATCCCCATCACACCCCCTGAGAAGAGCATTGCTAGTTTTGCACATCAGTTTTTTGTGCATGCTGACATCCTTAATTACAAATAGTTCTTTAAGGAGTTTAGAAAAGACATTTTGTAAACAGGGATTGTAAAAATAAATCTATAATATATTCAGATGGTGACCCATTTCTCCATACAAGGCCAAAATGTTTACAGAATGGGAAATATCTCTTCATCCCAGAAGTCAAGACAAGTTGCTTTGAGGATACATAAAGCACCAGAATTCCTTCCGTGTCTGTTTTAGATGCTGCTTTGGGAAAGAATGTGAACCACTCGAAAGTAATGTGTGCAATAGACCAGGTTTCTTGTAGCAGAACAACATCACATTGTTGAAAGAAGAACACACTATCCTGATGATCTAATTTGCAACCTTCCTCTTTGATATTCTAAGATGCAAAATCACACACCTCATGATCTATGTTACACACATTAGGAAACCCTAGGGCTAATCCGGAAGAGGTTTCCACACTGATGCAAAGAAAGGGTGACGACTGCGGACCTACAGACAACTGTAGGAAGGGTTATGAGTTAACAAATGTGTGCAGCATATCCTGTGTGCAGTGTAGTACATGGATACTAACATTTAGTATTGGGGATAACAAGAGTGGTGACATTGGGTACTACCAACTAGTAAAGTGGGCCAGATCTGTTAGACCGCAGGCTCTGAGTGTACTGACAGTGCAGCAGATGCACAAACAATAGTGGGCCAGATCTCTTAGGCCGCATGCTCTGAGTGTACTGACAATGCAGCAGGCGCACAAACATTGCTGACTGATCATTGCCAGTTTCAGAGAAAAAAAAGTGAGAGGTGACAGCAGTTCTTTGCAAGGCAGAGCGTGCAGGGTGATCCTGAGCACGAAGATGAGGGAAGAATAAGCAACATTATGGGTAGGTGTTGTGCTGAATACTGTCCAAAGGTCATTTATGCCTAGGTGTTGTGCTGAATACTGTCCAAAGGTCATTTATGCCTGGGTTGGAAAGTTACACAAATGGGATCAGAAGGAAGCAGGATAGGTGCAGGAATGTTCTGGCACTTGGTGTGGTAGATGACAGCTGATGCCACAAAAGAGGCTGGAAAATGCTAATGAAAACATATGAAAAAATAGGTTAAGAGGCAATTGCCACTGAGAGACTTAAAAGAGGGTGAAAGGAGGAAGGAACTTTTCTTCTGCTGGTCTTCTGCTGGTCCATTGCTCGAGCTTCCTGGTTTCTGCCAGGTCGAGATCCCTGGTCCTTTGAGCTTTCTGGTGAGAGGGACTTGTTGCACTTCCAGCTTCCTGGGAAGAGCAAGGTGTTCCATCTGGCTAACTGAAGACCAGTATGGCTGCAGGGAGGTCTTGGAAGGCTGTGCTTTGAATCGGGGGCAGTGTCCTGGTAGAAATGGGCAGATCGTACCTGCCTGCAAAAGGGCTTGCAGTGTCAAAGGCAAGCCAATCATTTTGAGAAAAAAACAGAGAACCCAGTGTGAGTATAACAGGTTAATAATCATTTAGGACCCCCTTCTATAGAGCATTTTAATTGGCAAAGTGTCTGATAGGGAAATGAAGGCAGAGCTTTTTTAGTCCTTCTGATATCAAAGGATTACCAAAGTAGTCAAGATCCAAAGCATTAACGGGGGTTCTTTCTTTTTTTGAAACTATTTTATTCAAATTATCCAACAAACAACAATTGAAATACAATTACTTCATCATAAATAGCTCCACCAATCTAAATGCAACAACAATTCCACCAACTCCTACCCCCCAGCATCCAAACATCTATGAGAAATCCAAACTGGAGATCTAGAAGGAAAGGGAAGAAGAAGGAGAAAAAAAACAAAAAAAACACAACACAAGATTTAGTGATCTCCTGAAGCTCAATAAACCTCTATCATCAATAATCAACAGCTAAATTCATATCTACATACATGTATTTCTATATATATACATACAAATGAAAAAAGTACTTATCTTATATTCTGTTCTCTTCTTGAAACATGCTCATTTTCAAAATGTGGACCCCCAACCCAAATTTTCTGAAAAAGAGCTTCTTGTTTTCTGCATCGATAGTATCACCTTTTCAATGTTACACCCTGAATACATTTCTTCCAACCGTGAGTCCTCACCTCACCTTTGGTGTCAAGCTGTGTCAATACTGTTCCAAGACCAAACAGGCTTGCATCAACAATGATCTCGGAAGGTAGGGCGGAGTCAAAAAATGCCATGGTGTTGTTTGCCTTGAGGGCCATCTTAACCTTGTCGAATGCAGTTTGTCCCAGTGGACCCCACTGGCATGTGGTGTCCTTCTAGTCAGCCTCCTTAAGGGCTCCGATATTGTGGCCAGGTAGGTTCCTGATAAAATGCCTGCAGTCAGTCACCATTCCAGGAAGATGCATACTTCCATCACCGTCTCCGGGGGTCTGGCAGTTTCGATGTCCTTTACTTTTCCTGGATCAGGGGACACCCTTCCTTCTTTGAAGACAAACCCAAATAACTCAATGCTGGCTTTTAGAAATTCACATTTCTCCAGAGTGCAAAGTGAGACCTAATACCTGGATGTGTTCCAGTTCCTGACCAGCCTCCCCATTTGTTCAGCTTCTGACCCTGCAAACACCAGAATGTCATCACTTATGTTGAACACCCCTTCCAAGTAAGCGAGGACACCCCGTGTTATGTTTTGGAATACTTCTGCAGCCGACAACACCCTGAAGCTGAGGCGCTTGCAACAGTACAGCCCTTGGTGATTTGTACATGACGTTAAATATCTGAACTCGGGGTGAAGTAAGACCTGATGGTAACCAGCTCTTAGGACGAGCTTCGAGAAGAATCTCGCTCTTTGCAACTCTGTGATAATATTGTCAATCGTAGGAGTCAGGTGTCTCTCCCTCTTTACGGCTTTATTTGATAACCTAATGTCCACACAAATTCTCACTGAATCAGGCTGTTTAGGTTTTCTCACCACCACAATGGGTGACACCCAAGGTGTTGGTTCCTCCACCTTATCAATGATATCAAGTTGTATGAGGTTCTCTAGCTCCTTTTCAACTAATTCCCGCAAATGGAACGGGATCCTTCTGTGCTTCAGGGCTACCGGTTGAATGGAGTCATCTATGTGCAGTCTGACGGGATCTACTTCCAACTGCCCAATGCCAACAAAAACATCTGCAAATCTCCTCAGCACCCCCTGCACATCCTTGAAATATACCCCATATGCAAAGGTCACTATCTTCAGTGTCTCTGCTGCTACGCAGCTTAGCATCGTATTATCACTTAAGTAGGTGATGAACAATCTGGCCATGATCGAATTGGAACCATGCTCCACCTGGGAGGCAAATGCACCCATCAGAGGGATTGGTTGGTTACCTCTAAATGTGTAGATGCAAAGCTTTGGGTGCCTCAACACCAGGGGGTCAGCCATTGCTTCATAGTGCTTTTTCGCCATGACATTCACAGAGGTCCCCGAATCCACCAGTACTGGAATTTCAGAGCCATTAACTCTTACCATACATTTTTGACACTGTCATCTTGCTTTCGCCTTTATCTCTAACAGGTTGAATATGAAACAAATATTCTCTTCATCCTCCTCGTCTGTGTACTGCCCAGCCACCGCCTCTTCTTGACCTGTGAGTGCTGCACTCTGGGAATGTCTTGGCCTGAAGGATCCCACCCTGAGAGGTCAACTCTGTATCACTACCGGGTAAGGTGTGTTAAGACGGATTTCTGAACTCTGTCCTGGTGGCGCAGAAGTTCAGAAGGCCAACCTAATTACTTGGAACAGGGTAACCCCTGGACGAGCCAGACCAATCAAGGTAGCGATCGCGGCGGTCAAGACTAGGTCTCAAGAGGGGTGAGGGTGACTGAAAGACCGCAATGAGCACACAAAGGAAGAGCACTTACAAACTACTCCAAACAGTTGTTATATCAAAAATATATACACATTTATTTTAAGGCCTTTAAAACAATGACCGTAGCGAGAAAATCACAGTATCACAATATTAAGCCAACACATACCATATCAACACAATATATATACAAATACGACAGTCGCAAGCGTTATATGCACGAAATGTGTAGTCCACCTGAAAGGGAAGGAAAACAGGCAGTGCGATAATGCTTTAGACTCAGTTCGCCTTCAGAGGCACCTAACTAGATGGAAGTCCGAGCCCTGCGAAGAGTGGAGCCTTGTGCTCAAAGTACCTGCACACTCTGGTGCCAACGGGCAAAAGGAGAAGCTCATCGGAGGAAGTCAGGCAGTTCGGGTTAGTGCACAACAGAAGAAGAACAAGTTCCTCGACTCAAGCGCAGCCTCCACAGTGAGCAGAAGCAGAGCGCGAGTACGGACAAAAGGGTGCTGTTTTTACACAGCGGGGAAAAGCAATGGGCTACTGCAGGAGGGCGACCAGATCCTAGCTATACTACTCACCGGTCCCCGATGCAAGCAGACCCAGGCTTCTCCACGTTAGTTTCAGCAGCTGGCAGGTTCAGAAGAGCCGGGAATGCCTTGTCGTCATGTAGAGAAAAAAGACATCCCAATCGAAGAAACCTGCACAGTTTTGTCACCACAGCAGGGCAACGGAGCGGCCGTGTGTATCTGAGCCAAATGTACACTACTCACTTCAGACTTGGGAACGCCAAGTGTACGAAGCGTGTGAGAGTGACCAGGACTCGAAATACAACACAACCTGGCGGCGGTTACAGAGCAAGACTCCCGTGTAAACTGGTCAGTCAACTGGATGGCCCAGAGACGCTTCCGAAGGCTTATTGGCAGGAGATGATGAAGTCGCCGAGAATAGCTGTTCCTGCTATTCCAAAGGTCGAAGCACCAGTACAGGCCTTCTGGTTCGATCCAAGGAGGAAAGGGTTTCACAGGACGACAGCAGTGCAAAGGAGGATTCCTTCAGCGGGTCACCAGCGATTCCTCGGTCCAGCCTCTTGGTTGCAGGATACTTGGCTCCTGTATTCCTTCGTTCGTGAGAACTCAGGAGATCGACATGGTAGTGGTGTTTCCAGCCCCCTCTTATCCACGGTTCCCTTCGCGCCAAAACGGAGGGGAGCCAATGGGAGATCCGCTCATCAACACACACACCATTCGTGGACCAATCACGGACCACGGTGGTCCCAGGCATTCACACCACCCTAGACTCTCTGGCACCCAGGATGTGTATTGGGACCAGACATCCCAGCCCACACCCTGGAGGCACACAAAAGACATGTAGAAGCCCGCAAAAGCATCCGTGTTTCGCGGGAAAGTACATGCCCAAATAAGGAAGGCCCCGGGTCGCTCGACCTGGGGAAGGTGAAGGGAGCAAGACGGTCAGTGGACAGGACAAAGGAGCCTCGTGGTCTGGCCATTTTGGGAGCCAGGCCACCATTTTGGGTTCAGCGCGAAAAATGCGCTCAGAACGCCCAAAGGAGCTCAAAATACACAAAACGATCGCTGCCACCATTCCAATCCCTGAATGACTTGCACCGATCAAATACCATCCTAAACGAGTATCTAGGGCCTGTAGAAGGCTAGAGACCCAAGAGAGCTGTAACTTAGCTTACAGTGCCCTCTTGTGTCATGTTGCACTAAAGCCGCAACATGATAAAAGAAACTACGGGAAACAGTGTTCCCCGGTACTGACTGTCTTAAGGGCATGTCAGTTTCCCCGTAAGAAAGGAGCGAAAGCCCAGAGGAGTGCGGCAGAAGGCTGCACTTCTCTGGCAAAGTCAAGAACAAGGTGAAAAACAACAGCAAAAAGTTTAGGGGTTGCCACATGGAAGGAAAATTACCTACAATTACGAAATCTTTCCTAACACTCGCCCCTCCCAGACTATGGACAGGGGGAACTAATCCACCCCTGGATGAGTCTCTTGTTCAGGTTGGTTAAACATTCTGGACAACCCATCAGCATTGCTATGTTGGACACCTGGCCTATGCTCAATAGTGAAGTCGAAGCCTTGTAGACTTATGGACCACCTAAGCAACTTTGGATTCTCCCCCTTCATGTTCATTAGCCACTTTAACGGCTTATGGTCAGTCTGCACAGTGAAGTGGGTCCCATAGAGGTAGGGCCTCAGCTTCCTTAGGGCGAACACAACAGAGAAACATTCTTTCTCTACCGTGGATCATCTGAGCTCTCTGTCCTTAAGCTGGCGACTAATAAAACCGATAGGGTGTTCCTTACCCTTCTCATCTACTTGTGATAGTACAGCTCCTATCCCAGTGTCAGAGGCATCCGTCTGCACGATAAAAGGTCTTTGATAATCAGGGGCCATGAGGACAGGGGCCTGGCACAAGGAGTCTTTTAAGCCATTGAAGGCCTTCTCACACTCGTCGGTCCAAGTTGCCTTCTTGGGTTTCTTCGGAGTTGTGAGGGCAGTCAGAGGAGCAGCTATGGTGCCATAGTCTGCCACAAAATTGCGGTAATACCCCGTGAGTCCTAAGAAGGCTCTCACTTGGGTTTGCGTAGTGGGGGTAGGCCAGTCTTGTACTGCTTGTACTTTACTGGGTAGAGGCTGTATCCTCCCTCCACCTACTTCATGTCCAAGGTAAACCACTGAGCCTTGTCCAATCTGGCATTTACTAGCCTTTATGGTCAAGTGGGCTTTCTGAAGAGCCTGGAGCACAATCCCGAGGTGTTTCACATGGTCTTCCCAGGTGGCACTGAAAACTGCTATATCGTCCAGATATGCAAGACAGAATTCGTACAACCCATTCAACACATGATTCACAAGCCTCTGGAAAGTGGCAGGTGCATTCTTCAACCCGAACGGCATTACCCGGAATTGGTAAAGGCCGTCTGGAGTAGAAAATGCTGTCTTCTCCTTGGCATGCTCTGCTAAAGCTATTTGCCAATAGCCAGCAGTGAGGTCAAACGTGCTGAGGTACTTGGAGGCACCCAAAGTATCCACCAGCTCATCTGTTCGAGGCAAGGGGTGTGCATCTGTCTTGGTGACAGCATTCAGAGCCCTGTAATCCACGCAGAACCTCAATTCAGAAGTGCCTGCCTTTGGAACCAAAACCACAGGGCTGGACCAAGGACTACTAGAGGGTTCAATCACCCCAAGGTCTAACATCTTGTTGACCTCGGTCTTAATATAAGACCGTACTTTGTCTGACATCCTGTATCCCCTACTTTTGGTAGGTACACTGTCTCCTGTGTCAATGTTATGTTTGCACCAAGGTGTCAAACCAGGCGACTGTGAAAACAGGGGGGAAAACTGCCTAAGCAAACTTTTCACCTCAGCCCGCTGATCAGAAGTCAGGTGAGGGGCCACTCGGACACCCTCAAAGGAGCTATCTGAAGGACCGCTTTGGAACAGGTCGGGGAGAGGTTCAGACTCCTCTTCCTCAACGTCTGAAGCCAGTAGCAGTGCTGCGATTTCGACTCTTGGGACGAAAGCCTTCAGCCTATTCATGTGAAACACTTTTGGAGCCTGTCCAGGCCTTCCAAGGTCCACTAAATAGTTAACCTCACCCAGGGGCTCCACCACTGTGTAAGGGCCTGACCATTTGTCCTGTAAAGCTCGAGGCCTTATGGGATTCATGATCAGGACTTGCTGACCAGGTGTAAAGTTGATGAGGGAAGCTTTCTGGTCGTACCAATGTTTCACCAGTGCTTGCCCTGCCTTCAATTTATCACTAGCCAAGCCCATCAGAAGTACCATCCGTTTTCTGAGCCCTAGCACATAATCAACTACGTTGGTAGTAACAGGGGGAGTGGGCATCTCCCATCCCTCTTTGACGATGGCTAAGGGTCCCCGTACGGGATGACCGAACAGAAGTTCGAAGGGGCTGAAGCCAACACCCTCCTGTGGTACCTCTCGGTAGGCAAACAGTAAGCATGGTAAAAGAAGATCCCATTTTCTTCTCTGAGGCTCCTCCAGAGCCCCAATCATGCTCTTTAACGTTCTGTTGAAACGTTCCGCCAGACCATTGGTCTGGGGGTGGTATGCAGAAGAGAACTTGTAGGTGACCCAACATTCTTTGCACATAGCCTGCATATACTTCGACATAAAGTTACTGCCACGATCTGACACAACTTCTTTAGGGAAGCCAACCCTAGTAAATATGCCGAGTAAAGCTTTTGCAACTGACTTGGCAGTTACAGTTTTCAATGGGATGGCCTCAGGATACCTGGTTGCATGGTCGACCAGCACCAGGATAAACCTATTGCCCGAGGATGTTTGCGGGTCAAGGGGACCAACGATGTCGATCCCTACCCTTTCAAATGGTACCCCCACAACTGGGAGCGGTACCAACGGAGCTTGGATTGTCGCGCCAACCTTACCAGACAACTGGCAGGAGGCACAACTCCTGCAGTGACTTTCTACTTGCACCCCCATCTTGGGCCAGTAGAAGTGCATGGATAACCTTTGCTTGGTCCTCTTCATACCAAGGTGACCAGCAAGGGGAACTTCATGCGCCAACTGCAGGAGGAAGGGCCTAACAGCAAGGGGAACCACCAACCTCCTATGGTCTCCTTCTGTAGACTCTGTGGGCTCACTATACAGGAGTCCACCTTCCCAATAAATCCTATGCGTCCCAGGAGGTTCACCCTCAAGCTGGGAGCAGGCCTGTCTCCTTAGGCCTTCCAGAGATGGGCACTCACGTTGGCCTTTACTGAATTCGTCCCTATCAGGACCTCCTTCAACTAACAAGTCTTTTAGTTCAGGATGATCGTTGGGGTCGAATACTTCAGGCATCGCCACCTCCTCGTCAGGCCCGGGCGATTGACCAACTTCCTCCACCGCAGTGGTAGGCGAGCCCTGGGGAATATTCTCTTTCCCTCGTCTTGAGTTGTCGACTCCTTTCGCCTTGGGTTTCCCCTTCGGCTGGGGCGGCGTATTGGACTTGGCCAATGCTGCCCGTGCTTGAGACCGTGTGTAGGGTCTTTCGGCAGTGTCTCCTACGAGCCCTAAAGCTCTGAGATCATTACCTAACAAGACCTTTCCCGGGACGTTTCTCTGAATGCTCACTGGAATCCTGACTGCTGTACCATTTAAAGTAAGATTTACAGGTATTACTGGAAACATACGGAGGGGGCCGTCAGCCAACTTAGTGGGCATCAGAGTAGCTCTGGCAACTTCCTCTGAGTCTACCAAGGTAGAATCCACTACAGTGCGACTGAACCCACTATCCCTAAGAGCTTGAGTATCCACTCCATTGATCAGCACACTGTCTTTAAAGTAGTGCTTGGTATTATTCGGAATCCTAGCATAAGCCTCTGCGACTTTAGGCTCCCAGGAACCCAGGGACACTAAAACTACCTCAGCCTCTATCCCGCTGGGAAATTAGTCTGAGGAGAAGGATGCTCCTGTAATCTCTTCTTCCTCGTAGGAGGAGAAGGCCAGATTAGCGGAGTGGACCCCCAAAGGTCTAACCTTACAACGGGGATCCCCCTTCACGTGGTCAGTTGCTCCACAAGCAAAACAAGATCCATTGGGTCTGTTTACATAGGGAGGCTTATTGTAACCAGAGTTCTGTTTCGGAGGCGGACCTCCACTACCTTGCGAGTTCTCTTGTGTCTTACCCTTATTTTTCTTTTTGTGGCCCTTATGAGAAGAAGATTTATCAGATTCTCCACCCTCCATATCTTTGGACTTTTTGCCTTCCTCCTGCTTACCAGGATGAGTTTTGTCCTTATGGGACACTCGATGTGACACCCATAAGTCTGCTGCAATGGCCAGCTTCTTAGGATCTATCTCCTTCGAATCGGCCAAATGCTGCTTAAGCTCCGGGGAAGAAGAAGCAAAAATGTGTTCCAGCATGACAAGATTTATCATGCCTTCGAAGGTAGAAACCTTATAACCTTCGACCCAGCCAGTTAAGTTTTTCAAGGATTCAGTGACATAAGATACCCAAGTACCACCTTCCTTTTTCTTATACTCTCTGAAACGTTTCAAATATTGGGCCGGAGTCTTCCCAAACTTTAAAATGAGAGTTTGCTTTAACATTGCGAAATCAGCTCGCTCAGCCTTCGACATTTCCATAATGGCACTACAGCCAGAATGGGGCAGTCTGCTGAGTAACCATGCAATCTTATCAGCATTGTCAACTTGTTGAACTTCGCATGCATACTCAAACGCATTCAGCCAGTCCATAATGTCATTCCTTTCCTCATACACACTGAGCAGATCTTTCGGAAACCGTGGATGAGAGGAAGCCCCAGACCCATGTCTAGGACCCTTGGACCCATTTGCAACCTGAAGCTTGGCCAGTTCCAACTGGTGATCCCTGTCTTTCTGTTTTTCTGCCTGTTCGATTTTTAGTTTGGCTATGCTGAATTCAAGCTCCTGCTGCCTAAACCGCAGCTCTTGCTTCTTGAATTCAAGCATAGCCTCCCCATCAGCACTGGCAGAGGAAACATTAGACATCTCGTCCTCCCTGTCCTCGTGGTCGCGATGGATCAGTGCGGCGGCAGAACCGTCGGTTCTACCAGTGAGAGCAGCCCCACCACCTTCCGCACTGTCCTCAGAAGTTATAGCGTCAAGCTGCGCTTCTTGCCACGCCACGATTCTTTGGATCATTTCCAATTTCGTGCCTTGAGAGGAAACACCTCTCTCCGCACACATCTTCTTCAATGTTTCTGATTTGGAAGCATTTAAAGTTAACAAGGTATTTGATTCCATACTGTAAGATAGGACTATGGCCTTTTTAAAGTTATACTACAACAATTCACTACGTGTCCTCGTTGGAATAACCTGAAATGCCTTAGTTCGTGCGCAACACTGGATACCTTCAGTCGTATCCCACCGCTGTACACCAATTTGTTAAGACGGATTTCTGAACTCTGTCCTGGTGGCGCAGAAGTTCAGAAGGCCAACCTAATTACTTGGAACAGGGTAACCTCTGGACGAGCCAGACCAATCAAGGTAGCGATCACGGCGGTCAAGACTATGTCTCAAGAGGGGTGAGGGTGACTGAAAGCCCGCAATGAGCACACAAAGCAAGAGCGCTTACAAACTACTCCAAACAGTTGTTATATCAAAAATATATACACATTTATTTTAAGGCCTTTAAAACAATGACCATAGCGAGAAAATCACAGTATCACAATATTAAGCCAACACATACCATATCAACACAATATATATACAAATACGACAGTCGCAAGCGTTATATGCACGAAATGTGTAGTCCACCTGAAAGGGAAGGAAAACAGGCAGTGCGATAATGCTTTAGACTCAGTTCGCCTTCAGAGGCATCTAACTAGATGGAAGTCCGAGCCCTGCGAAGAGTGGAGCCTTGTGCTCAAAGTACCTGCACACGCTGGTGCCAACGGGCAAAAGGAGAAGCTCTTCGGAGGAAGTCAGGCAGTTCGGGTTAGTGCACAACAGAAGAAGAACAGGTTCCGCGACTCAAGCGCAGCCTCCACAGTGAGCAGAAGCAGAGCGCGAGTACGGACAAAAGGGTGCTGTTTTTACACAGCGGGGAAAAGCAATGGGCTACTGCAGGAGGGCGACCAGATCCTAGCTATACTACTCACCGGTCCCCGATGCAAGCAGACCCAGGCTTCTCCACGTTAGTTTCAGCAGCTGGCAGGTTCAGAAGAGCCGGGAATGCCTCGTCGTCGTGTAGAGAAAAAAGACGTCCCAATCGAAGAAACCTGCACAGTTTTGTCACCACAGCAGGGCAACGGAGCGGCCGTGTGTATCTGAGCCAAATGTACACTACTCACTTCAGACTTGGGAACGCCAAGTGTACGAAGCGTGTGAGAGTGACCAGGACTCGAAATACAACACAACCTGGCGGCGGTTACAGAGCAAGACTCCCGTGTAAGCTGGTCAGTCAACTGGATGGCCCAGAGACGCTTCCGAAGGCTTACTGGCAGGAGATGATGAAGTCGCCGAGAATAGCTGTTCCTGCTATTCCAAAGGTTGAAGCACCAGTACAGGCCTTCTGGTTCGATCAAAGGAGGAAAGGGTTTCACAGGACGACAGCAGTGCAAAGGAGGAGTCCTTCAGCGGGTCACCAGCGATTCCTCGGTCCAGCCTCTTGGTTGCAGGATACTTGGCTCCTGTATTCCTTCGTTCGTGAGAACTCAGGAGATCGACATGGTAGTGGTGTTTCCAGCCCCCTCTTATCCACGGTTCCCTTCGCGCCAAAACGGAGGGGAGCCAATGGGAGATCCGCTCATCAACACACACACCATTCGTGGACCAATCACGGACCATGGTGGTCCCAGGCATTCACACCACCCTAGACTCTCTGGCACCCAGGATGTGTATTGGGACCAGACATCCCAGCCCACACCCTGGAGGCACACAAAAGACATGTAGAAGCCCGCGAAAGCGTCCGTGTTTCGCGGTAAAGTACATGCCCAAATAAGGAAGGCCCCGGGTCGCTCAACCTGGGGAAGGTGAAGGGAGCAAGACGGTCAGTGGACAGGACAAAGGAGCCTCGTGGTCTGGCCATTTTGGGAGCCAGGCCACCATTTTGGGTTCAGCGCGAAAAATGCGCTCAGAACGCCAAAAGGAGCTCAAAATACACAAAACGATCGCTGCCACCATTCCAATCCCTGAATGACTTGCACCGATCAAATACGCCCCTAAACGAGTATCTAGGGCCTGTAGAAGGCTAGAGACCCAAGAGAGCTGTAACTTAGCTTACAGTGCCCTCTTGTGTCATGTTGCACTGAAGCCGCAACATGATAAAAGAAACTACGGGAAACAGCGTTCCCCGGTACTGACTGTCTTAAGGGCATGTCAGTTTCCCCGTAAGAAAGGAGCGAAAGCCCAGAGGAGTGCGGCAGAAGGCTGCACTTCTCTGGCAAAGTCAAGAACAAGGTGAAAAACAACAGCAAAAAGTTTAGGGGTTGCCACATGGAAGGAAAATTACCTACAATTACGAAATCTTTCCTAACAAGGTGCACCACACATTTGTACGTAGTGGTCAGGGTAACCACACCTACCACATGCTTTACCCTTTGCTGGACACTCTGATGGGTGTGGGAGGTCGTATCCACAATGCAGACATGATGCTCGTGGATTTGCTCCTTTCTCCCGTGCAGGCATCATGCTCCTCCAGCTGTCTCTTATCCCTTGGTTGCGACCCACAACACAAACATCATCAAGTTTTAGCATGCAAATGGCTGCATCCATCTTCGAGGCCCGTGTGTCTGCTAGTTCATATGACTTACCCAGTTCCATAATCTTTACAAGCGTCAGGCCAGGCTGCCTTAAAACTTGATGTTGCCGTTTCCCTGGCACAAAGCCTTTTATCAGTTGATTACATCCCCTCTTCATTGTCCCATGCTCACATGGATGAGAGGTGCCACAGCCGGCTGTGAAATGAGTCCAGCGATTCATCGTTTTTCTGTTTGGCATTGCACTGATGAGTCTTTTGTTATCCATGTTTGTGAGAGGCATGAACTCTTCCCTCAGCACATTTTTTGCAGCTGCGTAGGAGTTGTCAAGGGGCAATAGATTTTTGAAGATTTGATGGACTGCAGGCCCAGCTGCATACACAAGGGTTGATACTTTGGCTTTGTTTGTTGGTCTCTACTCTGGCCCTGATATACATTTCGAGCCGATCGACCCACAAGTTTCAACTCAGCCCCAAACTAGAGGGCTTTCCAGAGACAAGAAATTCAAGCATTGGTGCAAGTGAACCCTGCAGCTGGGTCAGTAGAACATCTGCTGGGCCAGGACCAGCAGCACAGGGGCCTCCCCATCTTGATTCATGTTGATAATTCAGTCAGTCCAGCCAGGCTTGTGGCAACTGAGTGCACAGACACCCCTTTCTGACAGGGGCTGGAATCCAAAAAGTGCCAGTCCACTACACTCCTCACACACACAGGTCACTGGATAGGCCTGGGGAACCTGGTAAAACCCAGCTTTCCACAAACAAATCCCTGGGCACCCACTCTGACTGGTATGACAGATGATGAAGGAGTTTACACACGAGAACATATGTTGAAAAGAGGAAGAAAAAACTGCCTTTGCAGATGGGCTTTCTTGTTTTTTTTTATGAGGAAAAAAAACACCAGAACATGATGCACATCCATAGATGCTCAAAATATTGGTTGTGGAGGTGCACGTGCACTCCACTAGGGAGCCGCAACCTACGTCTGACTAATGAGATGTATTTCCTCACTGTGATGGATCAGGCGTCTCTGCGGCCGGTAAACATTGCCCGCATCAATCACTGCCATCATGCGAGTAAGTCAGGTAACAGCGCCGCCTGGCCCACACATCGGGTTCTTAGCTCAGAAGACCCCCTTGTAGCCATTGTTACTGCGTCTTCCCTGAACCCCACAGACGGCATGGGAAGCCTTGGTCTCCATCCGGGCTCCACGCGTGCACTGATTGCATGTTGCGGGAACACCCCATTTATTACCACACGACGGAGTGATGTCACTCTCTGTCCTCCGGGCCCAGATACCTGCTCCCACTGCCACCCTCCTGCACTACCCCCGGCCCACCCCTTGCACTGGGGTCTGTATCTGTACCCATACAGTTACCCCCCCATTTTTTTCTTCCTGCACTCATCAGACCTACTCAGTCTGCCACCTTAAACCCAGCACTTGCCACTTGCTGGCTGCAGTACCATTGTTTGTTGTCTTATTATTTATCGATTTGTATTATTATTTATCTGTTTGTCTTTGCTCCGCACTCTCCTTTCCTCCACCCTTCCATGCACTTTTCCCCCTTCCCCTCTCCCATGCACTTGCATGTTCTCAATGTCACTGGGCCTAGTAAGATCGTTGTTTTGTTCTCCCCTGTTCCCCTTCCCTTGCCTTGTCGCGCTCTGAAACACTTGTGTATGAGCGCGATAAAAATAAAATATCATATCATATATCATACCTCTAAAAGCAACACACCACAGAGGCTGCCATTTGATTGGCCCACAATCTGTATTATCTTAACATTGCCACAGTAGGCAAAACATAATATGACTGTTTTATGTACTATGTTTGCTGCATACCATAAACAAATGAATGGTTTATTACATTTCTTTACATATTATACCAGAAAACATCGCAAATAAAACAGTTAGCTTAATTTTTACCCTTGTATAAATATATGAAAATAATGCAGATTGGGATACACCTGCTTAATCCATTCTGTATTATCTATACAGCAAAATTGGTGCTAAATTCATATGCTCTATTTTTTGCACAGGGTCAAAGTTTTTATAATCTGGTAGTTCGATTTTTACACCTAAACTTTACTACTGTATCTTATTTTTTTCTTACTTTATTCATGAATATGTGTACAGCTTCTTTTCAGCACCATGATACCCATTTTTTCTCCAATAAACTGCCACACCATAATTTATTTAAATGTGTACTTTATTGAGCTTTTATACCACTCAGAATGAGTGGCACAGACACTTCTTTCTCCCTTGCCCTAGGTTGTGAAGGAATAGTTACAAAGTAGGTACAGAAACCAGAGAAGCACACGTGAAGCTCAGGCACAGCAGAAGAGAACGTGCCAGTGAGACAGAGGCTGTGTGTGCCAGGAGCAGCAGACAGCACAGACAAAAGCAGGATACGGGTGGAGGAGCTCATGTTAATGGCAGCCATGTATGCCAGGAGTGGTCGCCCGGCAGTGGCAAGTTAGAGAAGAGGAACGGAAGAAGACAGGACATCCGCGTATGGCTTCAGTGGCATCTGATTCAAGATGGACAGTGTAGGCAGAGCTAGCAATTTGCAGAACCCACGGAAAGCGGACTGGCTGTGGAACTGGTCTTCTCAAAGAAGCTAGCCATCTATGCCAGGAGCAGCATCTGAGTCCCAAGAGAAGCAGGAGAAAAAGCAGACTAGCTGCAGGGCTGGTGTGATCCAAAATGGTAGTTCCATATGCCAGGAGCAGCCACCAAAACCCTGGAGAAGCAGAAGAAGAAATAGAGCAGCACACATTTATGGTGAGACCAGGTGATGAGAGCAAGTGCATTACAATGCACACACCCTCAGACCCGTGCCCTCTATAATATCCAAACGCTGCATGCTCCAGTGACTTCCCAGAAACGGTTCCAATCACTTGTAGACAGTAAGACTCTGTTGGTGATCTGGGAATAGCTTCCCTTGGTGGGTGTCCTCTCACAGAATTTTCATGCCCCACTACCTCATGCTGCAAAGTTGAGAAATAATTGTGAAAGTCCATTGCACCTTGTTTGTCTGGTGATTGGTGAAGTCGGGTCCCGTTTGTGATGCTAATTTGCTTGCTCCTGCATCGGCGGCCCACCTCTATGTTCAGGGCAATCTGTTTCATCACTGAGGCCTCTGGGCTATTGCAGTACATCATGTTTTCTCTTTACCCTTTTCCTTCACTAGGAGACTTGATTGGGCTGAAATCCTGTTTGCACACCCCCAATGATGAGCCAAATTTACTTTCAACATGCTCGCACGAATCAGCATTTCTTGAATAGGTGGGTCATTGAAGCTATATTTCTGCTTAGGAAATGCAGGAGACCTTATGAAGGACCCATTGAAGGAGCCTGGGTGCGCTTTATCTCTCAATGACCCTTGCAGTTCTCCTTGTGACTTCCATATTGCTTTAACTCTGCCACCGATTGCAGCTTCTGACACACTTTCTGTTGTAGCACTCAGTGCTATACATATTCCAGCTAATATAGAGTGGACGATTTTGTTGGAAAGTAGTTTGGAGCAATTGAGATAAGAATATATCCTCTTCTCTCCATTTGAAGTGGTTCCTTGATACTGTCTCTGCGCTAATAATCTCATTAAGTTCTTGTTGAAATGGCTTTTCTCCAGAAGTCATATCATACAGGAGCCTCTTCTCTCTTATGTGTGTGTCGGGCATCAGCAGCATGCACAGACGCTTAGGGCTGGGTTCTGTTTACCCCCTGCAAAGCTGGCTCCACCTCTCACTCTACCTGTGACGTCCCTAAGGGCTCTATCTAATCGGTGTGGCTCTTGTAGGAGTAGCAGTAGGAGCTCAGAATTTTGGCAATTTAACATTTCAGCTTTGTCATTTTAGCATCCATATGTAGCATAACATTTTAGCATACACATGGTAGCGTGGGTTTGAACTGCAATAGGGGATTAGGGGGTGAAACTAATTTTGGAGTCAAGAAAGTGAGTCTGAGTCAGAACTGCACAGGGCACATAGTTGCCAATGTATAAGGTGCATGATGGAAAATGCACAGAGCACAGAGCACATGCTTAAAATTGCATATTATTTCAGGATGATATTTCAATTGACTGAGTTGCATTAACATAATACTAATATATTAAAATACTAATCCAATCCCAATAACATGTCCCTTAATAACATTTACTGCAAATTAGTCTATGTGTAAATAACCTGAAAACAGTTTTGGAAAATGCAAGATGTGTTTTAAGATGGGAAAATAAAACATGTAGGCTGAATATTTGCACTGGGTAAGCTGAAAATGTGAAGTTCCCTTCTACTAAAAAGGTCATTGTGTGAGCAGGATATTCAAGAAGAGATTAATCTTCTTGCTCTCCCACAATGAAATCATGTGGTTTCAGTGGAATTATCTGGTCAAGGGGAAGGATTTTCTTTGTGTGGCAGGAAGAAGTAATAAAAAGGTGTTGAGAGGGAGTAGCAGGGGAGAGACATCTTTGAGGCATGAGAGAGATATTTCTGGGCTGGGAGATGAGGTGACAGCTAGCTGGCAGGCAGATGGACTTCAGTGCTGTGGGCTGTTTGATCTTGGAGCACTCCTTATCTAAGCAACCTGGGCTGGGGCTGAAATGTGAGAAGGCTGATGATGATTCCCATGCCAAGCTGAGTCAGACATATTGCCAGCATATTGTGAAAACAGAAAAATAATATGAGGCCGGGAAGCCCAAAGGAAACACGCCAAACACCGGTTACAAAGGAACATACAAAATACCTTACTTTAAGGTCAAGCAGTAACAAAGTCAATGACAGATCGGATAGCTATCGGCCCTCAGTACAACACAACAAACTTCAACGGGGGTCGATGTATTCAGTGAGAGACTGTACATTGGGACAATCAGGCTTATATACATTTCTCCAGCCTTTTGTCCAACCCCTTCGCGGGTTAACCATTCCATGAATGTATTACTGGTCTAGGGTCTCTGTCAGGTCAACTTTTAATATATACATCAGTATGCGCATAAATCAGTTCCGTTAATACAGGTAATCCATTTACACACAGGTCAACAGAAGGACAAGGTCTCAGTTCGCAACCCTAACAAGTAGCCTGCAGGCAAGTTATACATTAGCTGCACTGAGGTCATGATGACCAGATTCTGTTCGGAATGGCATCGACCACCATTTCGATGTATAGGGTGACTTTTACACAGCAAGAGAACCTAAAATGGTGGCTTGATTCAAGATGGCGGCTTACATCAATTTGTAAGGTCAAGACCTTGCCGTAGAGAGTTATTTGCATACAGTTTTAAGCGACTTGGTGTAGGACAATATACATACAATTGTTACAATAGGAGGCATAATTTAATATCCAGTTTGACAAACCCTCCTTTTGGCCTATGCCAAGTGCTAAGACTACTTCTGATCTCCTTGCAAGTAACTCCATACGTCATCGTCCATACACCCTGAATCGCTGTCAGAGATATCTATGGAAATCAGGTCGTTCACTAAGATCTCTTTTAACACATACTCCTTGGAAGTTTTATCCGGGGCATATACTTTATGTCCTATTGTTCCTATCTCCTGAGCACAACATCCCCCTAGCATCGAACATATACTAGGCAGACATTGGATACAACAACAAAGGAATAGCAGAATTCCCAAAATGATCAGCAAGACTGAAAGCACCTTCCAACCCCAAGATCGCAAGAAATCCCAAAACCAAGCACTAAGATTCCAGTTCCCCTCGGGAACATGCACTTCTGAGCTAAGGACGTGCAGATTCTGAATTGCTTTAAAAATGGTTGGGGAGGAGTCTGGTACGAAAACACAGCAAGCGGACCCCACAAATTTACATACTCCACCACGTTCAGCCAGAATGACATCTAATGTCATCCGGTTCTGGAGTACTACTAATCTTATCGCTTTCTGCTCTAATGCCATGTTATAGAGTATATCTGTGGTCCGGTTGATAGTTCTCTCCAGTACTCTCGCTTGTCTCCTGATGTCTTCGGAATATGCTATCTGCACAACTGATTTTGCTATATCTCCCAGGACTTGTGCAGGGGTATCATCATTCTCGTCCCGCCATGGACGAGCCTTTGAAACTTCCAAAGTGCTTGCTATGAACACCCCAGGTAACAGGATACCTAAATAACAGGTTCCCTGCCAATCCCTGGGCAACCATGGAAATGCTCTATTACCGCAAACAAAATAGACAGGTTCGCCTACATACAAAGGTCTGTTTTCCCCAGTCAAATTTGCAACGTTGGCACAGTTTTTAAAATCTCCCATTGACCGGGTGCCATTCCTCTGCATGCAGAAAGAAACTGAATCGGGGCTATGGTTAACAGAGTATGAAGGAGGTACGGCATCCTTACTGCCTATCGGAGCCATTTTAAAGGAAACCAAAGATTGGAAACAATGAGAGAGTCTATCAGAAGGCCTAATTGAAGCAACGTTGAGTTTACTCCTATTTGCGAAAAGCGAGCATCCCAGGGGAGTCAGAACACATTTTTCAAAACTATTCAAATTAGTTCCATCAAAATTCCCCGAGATGCTATCATTCCACCGGCCAAAGAACAGTGCTCTAAGAGAGGCATAACAAGCAGTCGTGAAAGGTAAGGGATGAATATACCAACCTAGCCCCTTATCCCCATGTTGCGGTAAATGCGAGCAGACCCAACAATTGGTTTTGTTAAAAATGGCATGTGTCGAATTCATAATCAACATCAAAGTATTGTTGTGATACTTCTGTCTATGCTGAGAGTCCCTAGGTGACAGAGTATGCAAATGTACAAAAGGAGTTAAAACAGTAGGTGCAATTTCAATTGGCAAAAGAGGCTCTAGAGGCTAAATCTCCTCGACGTATCAAAATCCTAAAGCAGTTACTATGAAAACCCCAATTATTATCATCAAAACACAGCAATACGTTTTCGGGGCCCAGGCACATTGTTCATTGTCCAAGTTGGTCACCCACTTATTTACAAGTCCAATACGAGCAGTAGCGGTGGCAGGCATCGTAGTCTTCGGATGGAAACCCCAATGTTCGTTGCTAGCGACCCCCTGGTCGCGCGGCTTCTTAGTTCTTCCCCAACCCTAGCCAACAGAATCCCCTTTCTCAAATTTGGGCAAAAGCAAGCCCTCGATGACCCTTTCCTTCTTTAAATGCACAGTCGAACCGTGCCGTAGGTCTATTTTCTCCGCCGAAGATTATATCTGGTGGTTCCTGGTACTGTCTGATCTGGAAATAAGGTAACGTCACTTCCTGCGGAAAGCAACGTACCAGGGGCAACGGAAGTTGCAGAATTCAGAGCAATGGTTTCCGGAAATGGGTTTTCCAAAGAGCGTGGAGACAAAATGGACGGTTCCCCAAGCCCCACGGGCTCAGAGAGATTCTCCGACTCACTCACAGTGCTATTTGCTGCTTCAGGATCATCGATTGCAGCGTTAGCGAGGGGTTCTGCTTCTTCTGTAACATGCAGCGTTGGGTGAGGAAGTTTCTTGACATGCGTCGCGTGTATCCAATTCTTCTTTCCAGCCACCCGCACTGCCGTTTGGGTGACCAACAAAACCTGGAAAGGTCCCCGCCAGCGAGGCACGAGGCAAGAGGACCGCTCGTATGCTCTCACCAGGACCCGGCTTCCAGGCCAGGTGTTGTGACCTGGGCCCTCGTAGCGTACAGGTAAAGCTGATCGTACCTGATGATAAATGAAATACAGATTTCTAGTCAACTGGTTGCAATAGTCTGAAAACAATACATTCTCAACAATTCTCAGTGCTTTAGGTTTCGGGAGACCCCAAATATTGGCAGGCCTCCCCATCATCACCTCAAATGGAGAGAGCCCAGTCTTAGTTTGAGTGCGCATGGCTAGTAACACAATCGGTAAGGCATCTGGCCATTTTAGTTTGGTACCGGCGCACGTCTTAGCGAGCTTATTCTTTAGAATACCGTTATGTCTCTCTACTAACCCGGCACTTTGAGGATGTCTAGCCGAATGAAATTGCTTATCAATATGTAGTGCCGTACATATCTGCAAAATTACAGCAGCAAGAAAATGTGGACCATTGTCCGACCAAATGACTCTTGGCAACCCAAACCGCGGAAAATACTCCTTTATCATAATTTTCGCAGTGGTCATGGCTGTGGCATCTTTGACAGGGAAAGCTTCAACCCATTTACTAAAAGCACAAATGACCACAAGGACATATTTCAAGCTATTGCACTGCTCCATCTCAATAAAATCAAAATGAATCACTTCAAACGGGACAGAAGGAGGCCCAAAGCTACCCCTTGGAGTTACTGTCCCCTTCCCCACATTGTGCGTAGGCAAATCATGCAATTTTGGACATAATGATGAGCAATTTTCAAAATCTTATCATTTACCAAAACTTTCTCTAACATTTCCGTGATCTGTTGAGCACACACATGTGTGGGACCGTGTGCCATAGTAACCATCATGACTATGTAGGCATTAGGAAGTAACCATTTCCCTTCAACTGTGTCAACCCAACACCCATCATCATCTAATTTCCCCAGGCCTTCAGCCCATTTCTTAGATTCTTCCATTGAGGCATCAGCTTGGATATCCCACACAGACCCAATATCCTCGTCCATTACATAGGCATCCCTAGTTTCTCTTAGATCATACATTTCTGTGCGAAGATCTGTGGCAGTTTGTCTGGCTATCTGATCTGCGAAAGCATTCCCTTTTCCTACATCATCTGTGATCTTGCAGTGCGCTGCGCATTTTATAATCGCTAACTGACTAGGGAGCACAAGCGCCGAGAGCAATTGTACTATCAGGGGACCATGCTGAATCTTGGTTCCATGTGAAGTTAGAAACCCTCTCTCTGACCAAAGTCTCCCAAAGTTGTGAGCCACGCCAAAAGCATACTGACTGTCAGTATATATATTCACCGTTAGACCTTCGGAAAGCTCACACGCCCGGGTTAGTGCTATAATCTCTGCAGCCTGCGCTGAGTAATGCGTAATTCGCTTGGTCTCTACAACCGTACTTAATGTAGTGACTGCATAAGCAGCTGTGGATGTACCATCCGGAAGTTTGAAGCAGGAGCCATCACAAAACAGCTTCCCTTGTGCATTATCCAAAGGAGTATCCTTAATATCAGTTCTGTCCTTTGTTTCTTGTTCAGTAGTATACAGGCAGTCATGTGACTCATCGTCACCACAAACAGTATTTTGCGGGAAAGGTAGGAGTTCAGCCGGATTAAGAACACAACACCTCCTAATTTAGATGTGGGGAGCAAACAAGATCAATTCATATCTTGTCAATCGTGCGGAAGTGAGGTGTTGCGTTTGGGTTTTGTTCAATAGAACATCTACAGAGTGAGGTACCATCAGGGTTAGATCATGGCCTAGGACCATTCCCTCACTCTGCTTTACAGACGCGGCAGCAGCAGCGACAGCTCGCAAACATCTTGGCAAAGCGCATGCGATAGGATCAAGGGCGGAAGAGTAGTAACCGCACAGCATATTCTTCTCTCCATGTTCCTGCATTAATACAGCCAAAGCACATCCATCACATTCATGCACAAACAACACAAAGGTCTTGTTGTAATTTGGTGTACCCAAAACCGGTGCAGAGCATAATGCAGTCTTGAGAAGCTCAAATGATTGTTGATGTTCCGATTTCCATGGCAGTGCCGAAGAAATGCCCTTCTTTGTCAAGGCCAACATCGGTTTTATCACTAGTGAAAAGTTCGGGATCCATAACCTACAGTGTGAAGCCATACCGATTACGGCTCTGACTTCCTTCTGTGTATTTGGGACAGAAATGCCAGAAATGTGTTTTATTCTTTCAGGTGTCAATCTTCTTCCCTCCTTTGACAGGGCGTAGCCTAAATAGGCGACCTCCTGGCAATAATATTGAACCTTTTTAAGTGAAGCTTTGTGACCATGCTTAGCTAGATGGATGAGCAACAATACAGTGCCCTCTTTACAAGAGCTCTCAGAATCTGCTGCTAAAAGTAAGTCGTCAACATACTGAAGCAGCGCACCAGTAGGGGGTAATTCAAGAGTATCAAGCTGTTCTTTCAAGGCCCTACTGTAAATGCTAGGACTCTCGGTGTAACCTTGAGGTGCACAAGTAAATGTGAACGAGCATCCCCCTAAGGTGAAGGCAAACAAATATCTACTGTTCTTGTATATAGGAATACTGAAGAAAGCATTCTTCAGCTCCACAACACTGAAGTAAGTAGCCGTAGCTGGAATCATAATTAATATCGTTGTCACATCAGGCATAATTGGAAATTGCGGATCGACAACTCTATTGATGGCACGCAAATCAATTATAAAACGAAACGGAATGGCATTATTGCCTTTTTTGTACACGGGTAAAATCGGACTATTGCACAAACTTCCTGTAATCTCCTCAATCACCCCACGATGCACAAAATCGGAAACAATGCGCTTCAAAGCTTGCTCACATTCAACCGAGATCTTATACTGCAGGATGCGTGGCAGCTTAATACCATGTTTTAAAACTATTTTAACAGGCTCAATATGTAGAACACCGACATCAGTTGTCGTCAGTTGCCCATAAACATTCTGGGACATTACTGAATTCTGGTGGCAAAGGTCTAGTCAAAAATTGTGAAACAGAAAACTGCTGTGGTGAAATTGTCAAATGCACTCCATCTGACAAACAATGAATTACTGCATTTAATTCCTTCAATAAATTCAACCCCAACAAATTTTCTCCACAATTCAAAGTCGAAAGAAATGGACAGTGGTCCGTAAAGGGACCCAAATAAATAGGTACCGGCGAAGAAACCGGACAAACGGCTGGTGTGCCAGAAAACCCTACGGAGACATTGGTTTGCCCTGACAGTGGAATGTTTGGAACCCGAGAATGATCAATGGAGCACTTCTGTGCTCCAGTGTCTATCAAAAACTGATGTTTCCTATTTCCCACTACCATTTCAACGTAGGGACCTTTCTGACTAACGGGAATATGTGTAGGTTCCAAACCTTGCTTGGGCAATCCTAACGAAACAGAATATCGTCAAGAGGAAGCTCCTCAGAGAGGTAAGCAGCAGAAGGGTGATCGAATATGTTTCTAGTATCCACACTCGAAGTCCGATTGTCCTGTGAAAAAGGTTGCTGAGGATCCTGCGAAAACTGACCTCTACCAGGGCCCCCCACCCCGGGGCGACCTCTGGGTCGTCTACCCATACTCCCAAATGTGTTATTCGACCTCTGTTGAAGGACGGTGCATTGTGCATGCCAATGACCCTCCTGGCGACAATAGGCACACTGGTTAATTTTCACAGGACCCAAGGGCACGTTCCCTTGTGGAACATATTGACCTCTAATCTGCGAACTACCCCCTATGGGGCCTCTAACAATTTGTTATAACAATACTTTAGTCTTTAAGTCTCCTTTTCTCTTCTCGACTCTATCTTTTTCAGTATTGACACGGTTCTCGTAGTACTGAGCCATGTGCAGTACTTCTGATTGGGATTTCGCCTGCCAAGCGCTCTCGGAAGACATAATCTGTGACTGGATGTCAGTCAGCAATCCACGCACTAATTTGTCCACAAATAACCTTTTCCCAGACTCTGTGCCTAAATCCTGTCCACTGAAGTCCGAGAATTCTTGTTCGAACCGATTAAAAAACTTGGTGGCACCCTCAGAATTTCCTTGGACACAGGCCATAAGCTTGTCCCAAATAATTCTTTTTTCGGGAATTATAGTTTTTAATTTTTCAATGATTCTGTCAGGCAAAGTGAGTATCACCTGAGGCGGTCTCTCACCAGCTGGCCTTTCCCCGTCAAGCCTAGTTATATTAGCCCACTTGTCTCCCAACCCAGGTGCATCATCTATTGTTCTAACCTGCTTCCACAAATCTAAAGGCAGGAGTACAGGAAATAGCAAGTCAACATCGCCTAGGGTGAACACTGAGGAATGCAAGACGGCTCGGATTTTTCCTAATGTCGGGAATAGATTGCCTAATAGTGTTCACTTCCTGTCGCGAAAACGGGACGTGAACAAACTGCGATACATAATGTGCGGGAATGTCCACAGCAGCTGTACCCGCTGCAACATTAGCGGGAATCTCAACTTTTGGGAAAAATGTCGAAGGTACCTCTCTCATAGCCAACTGAGATAAAGGCAACTCCGAACGCTTACTAAGCAACAGAGCTAAGTCGAGCGCTAAAGCAGTCGAAGAAGTGTCAAGTGAAAAAGCTCTCTTATAAATAACCAGTAACTCTGTGGGACAACTAACCTTCTTCCTCACACATTCATCCTGCAGGTACTCTACCATTACCTGAATCACCTTCCGCTGCATTTCTAGCGGATATTGACTGTACGTGTCATATACCGCAACTGGAGTAATTGATAAATCCGAAATCCATCTAATCGCATCTTTTGTACAAATTCGCGCTTCCTCAGATGCCCATTTACCACACGGAAGAAATAGTTTCTGTACATACATACTCTCTTCTTCATCATCCTCATATTCCGTAACTTTTCCAAATCTCTCCTATACTCAAATAACCTCTCAACATGCTCATGTACTTTCTCCACAGTGTCTCTTGAAAGTGATAAAGTATTCAGATCCCTCAGCCCTTGTGGGAGATCCACATTATTTAATTTACCCCACATTACACATAAATGAATCCCTAAACCTTCAATGAAAACATTTTTCTCAGGAAAAGTATCCATATTAGACAGTGTGGTGAAAACATTAGCTCGATCTTCTCTCTCCATACAATGCTTAGCCCATGCAAACAAATCCTGCTTCTTATCTATAGGGACAGTACTACGAGTAACAACCTTCAACCCCGCACCCCAATCAACTATAGTCAGTACGGAACCACTCGGGAGTGGAGGTGCAGGCAGATTCAATGGAGGTGTTATTACTGGTGCAATGGGAAGAGGTGGTAGAGCAGGCGGAGGAACAACAGCTGGAAGAATAGGAACAGCAGGTTGAGCAGGGAGAGCAGGAATAACAGCAGGAAGAGGCAAAGCAACAGGAAGAGGATCATACGGAGGTGGTGCAGAGGCACCAGTCCTTCTCTCATTTAACAATTTGTCGAGAAACTCTTCAGAAACATGAAGGTCTTTATAAGGATAGATTTTCTGAATACCGAGTGAGAAAGCCCTATCCATATCCCTAACTGACTCAAACTGTTTGTCCTGATCATATAACAACGCCTTTTCAGCGTTCGTTTTATGACGGTGGGCATATTTTTCCCTACTCTTAAGCTGCTGCAACGCTTCTTTTTCCCAATTCTGCAGAACATCAAATGCTGCAGGTCTGGCCTTTTTCTTTAACAAGACCGACTCTAAGTATTCAATACGAGGGATCTCAAACTACCATTGATTGGCCACTGAAGTTCAGAGGCATGTCTGGTTTGTCTGTGCCAAATATCATTAAATACTACACTTCCAATGCCATGCTTACAATACATAGTAAACGCCGGCGACCCCTCCTGTGGTGCCGGGCGGCTAAATTCCAAAGATTGTCGATCACTGCGGAATAATGCCCTAAAGAAGCTAGACAATTTCCCAGGCATTTCTCAAATACGTTGTGTTACCTGGTCAATAATTGTGTCTGCAGATACAATGAGCCAAATTCAAATTGTCAGGGTTAAATTAAGAGTCGGGTCATGACTCACTTGACCAAACCTAAGGAGGACCGTACGGTTTATCAAAGAACTTACCTAACGAATTTTACCTTGTGTTTGGTGATTTCGGCAAATCTGCCCGCCTCAAAAGTGGACCCTCGTCAAGATGCCATCTCAGACCACACGGCTATCGTCCAAGGATCGGATCGTGCAGCGCTGTAGAGGTGTCGCGTCTCGTTCAGTCGGGCCCGTAGTATCACACCGTCCGATCCCAGTCCGATAGGATGCATCAACCTTCAATGGTCCAGCATCAATTTCGAGGGTCCCTATTCGGGCGCCAACTGTGAAAACAGAAAAATAATATGAGGCCGGGAAGCCCAAAGGAAACACGCCAAACACCGGTTACGAAGGAACATACAAAATACTTTATTTTAAGGTCAAGCAGTGACAAAGTCAATGACAGATCGGATAGCTATCGGCCCTCAGTACAACACAACAAACTTCAACGGGGTTCAATGTATTCAGTGAGAGACTGTACATTGGGACAATCAGGCTTATATACATTTCTCCAGCCTTTTGTCCAACCCCTTCGCGGGTTAACCATTCCATGAATGTATTACTGGTCTAGGGTCTCTGCCAGGTCAACTTTTAATATATACATCAGTATGCGCATAGATCAGTTCCGTTGATACAGGTAATCCATTTACACACAGGTCAACAGAAGGACAGGTCTCAGTTCGCAACCCTAACAAGTAGCCTGCAGGCAAGTTATACATTAGCTGCACTGAGGTCATAAAGACCAGATTCTGTTCAGAATGGCATCGACCACCATTTTGATGTACAGGGTGACTTCTACACAGCAAGTGAACCTAAAATGGCGGCTTGATTCGAGATGGAGGCTTACATCAATCTCTAAGGTCAAGACGTTGCCGTAGAGAGTTATTCGCGTACAGTTTTAAGCGACATGGCGTAGGCCAATATACATACAATTGTTACAATAGGAGGCAACATTTAATATCCAATTTGACAATATTTGGGTTAATATCACAATCTAAGTGAGGAATTGTTGGATTGACTGTTGGGCAGTTAGTCAGACCCAAATAGGTCTCTTTATTTTCAGTGCTCTCTAATGTTTAAACATGCATGTAATTCTGCATTATGTGAATGCTATTGCTGTGCTTTGTTTTTTCCTTTGAAGTGTCTTTCTCTTGCAAAGTTAATTCCCTGTGTCAATTGAATAGACTTGGCACAGAGGTAATGAAAGATCCTGAATGTGTTAATTGTGTAAACATAATGTGAGCATAACTGTCATCCCATGTAACGTGCATATTTTTGCTTTATGAAAAATACCACATTACATTTCACTGCATTTAGTTTGTTTTATTTGATATGCATAAAAGACAAAATGTAATGAAGAGATATCTGGACAAAAAGTAGCTATTTAGCTAGAGAGTCTGCATAAATGTGCAGTGTTTCAAGTGCAAGCCTTACAATTGTTGATACTCAGCCAAAAGGGTGTATTGTGGTATTGTACATTAGGTACCATGAGGAAGCAAGAATTACTTATCCGGAGTGTACTAAGTTCAGTATTTTGTTTGGTGAATGACCCTGGTAAAAACAATTATTGGGCAATATTATGAAAATCGATAGAAGTACCCCAACGAGTTACCACAAATACCACCATAATAAAACAAAATGCCACAAAGCAACAGGTATAATCCCAAAATATATCTAACACTCTTCAACATCTACCTTCTCCTTTTGGCCACCTGATTTGATTCTTCTCTCCTCATTTCCAGTGTTATGCTGATGACACTCAGCTCTTCTTCCAACTCCCCCTTCTACCTCCTCCTCCTCCTCCCTTATTACTCACTGTCTGACTGCTATTCAAACATGGTGCTCGGCTAATGATCTCTGTCTTAATGCCAGTAAGACTGAGATCCTTCTCATTGGATCTGGGTCCCCTGCTTCCCTCCTTCTCTCTGGCCACTCTCCTTGGGTCCCCTCCCCTCATCATATAGTGAGGCAAAAACCTTGGTGTCATTTTCAACTCCACTCTCTCCTTCTCTCCTTACATCACAGACCTTGCCAAGAAGGCTCACTTTCAGCTTCACCTACTCAGACATATTCTCCCGTTCCTTACATTCCTGCAGAAACTCAATGTCTCCAGAGCTCTGGTTCTCTCTAGGCTGGACTACCGCAACAGCCTTTTCCTCAATCTGCCTCTTTCCATTCTTCGGCCCTTCAACTAATCCAGAATAGGACTGCAAGACTTATCCTTGGCCTCAAGCCCAAGGACTGCATTTCTCCAGCCCTTAAATCTCTCCACCGGATCCCAGTGGTTTGCAAGGATCAAATCCAAGACCCCACTGAATCATCCACAAGGCCTTCTCAGGTCTCTCCAACTGTCTCTCCTTTGCCTCCCTGCTAGAGCCCTTCGGTCCTCTAGCTCCAATTCTCTGCATATCAGATGTTTTTCTAAGCAGAGAGTGGGGAGTGGGCATCTCTCTTCGGTAGGTGCTTCCCTTTGGAATGGCCTTCCTGCACTCCTCAGTCTTGAGCTGGACCTCCTGAGGTTCCTGGAGCTTCTCACATCTCTGCTCTTCTTTACCTCCTCCTTCGCCCCCTCCCTTGCTAAATACCCCCTCCTATTGCTATGACTGGCAGCCTGGTGCACTTAAGAGTCACACAGTGTACCAGGCCCTCCCTGACCAGTCTCCACCAGCACCCCTTAACCAGCACTACCCTTCCGGGTCTCTTTCCTAACCAGCCTGGTTGGATGGTTACTGAGTCCAGTATACCACCCCCTCTCTCGCACTCAGTCGGATGCCCTCCCCTGTTCCCCCTGAGCACTTGTCTAGCCCCCCCCGGTCCAAGCCCTCCCCCTGAGCACTTGCCTGGCGCCATGGGCCAAGCCCATCCCTTCGTCCCTCCCCCTGCCTCTTATTCCTCTGCATTATGCCCCCCTCCACCACTCCTCTACTCACCAGCACTGCTTACTGCACATGCACGATCAGAATATCACAAGGTCTTTTAGGACCGTTACCGTTATAATTATAATTCAAACCTGTGTTGCTCCGTGTATTCTTGCTTCCAAGGTGAGCGTGTTGCCCTGGGCTATCCTCCAGAGCTATATCCCCTGTACCCACTCCCCGTGTTGCCTTGTGGTGCCTAGAAACACTTTATGTTGTACAGTGCGCCTTAAAATGCTAAATAAATAAAATAAAATAAATAAAAGCAAGAGTCGAATAAGCACATACATCAGCGATTGATTCTTCCATCCGGATTCTGGGGTCCTGTAATATATAGAATAGTAAAGGTGGCAACTAATTAGCACGTGCCAGAAGAGCACACACGGCATTGACAAACTGGCATTTGTAGCCAGCTTTAGAAGTCAAACTCAGACACAAAGAGCAGGGTTTTACAGGATACAGTGCAAGTGCAGGTTCACATCTAAGTGGGCAGATCCCAGGTGAGCTGATTGAGACTTTCCCTCTATCAATGGAGGGGCCTCGATCCAAAAGACATGAGCCAATGTCCTCAAAAGTAACTGACATAGACTAGGAAAGCCTGGTGTGGATTGGCTGAGAGGTGTGTGCTCCTAATGCAAACCACGACCTCTGCTGTGCCAGCACAATTTGTCGCAGAGCTGGAGAAGCTTGTCCCTCCCTCAGCAGCTGGTGAGAAAACAAAATGAACTTGCTGTACGTTTAAGCAACGTTGTTGCAAATCCATCATTATCTGCAGCTGTTCTCTGCTGCACAAGTCCTTGTGACCCGGAGCTGTGTGAGCTCCTAACACCAACGTCAGGCAGTTAGTGTATGATACTGTGTTATATACCATGTCGCTGCCGTTTGCACGGTCTCTCAGTGCATGGTGGATCTGAAAGGGAGGGTATGTGGGTTTTGTCAATGGGGAAAAAATGAAAATGCAAGGTCGCTTTGTGATGTTTTGATGTGTGCAGTTCAGAAGTATCCTGGGACTGTGTGTAGGTCTGTTTCATTATGGTATGTATTGGGAGCATCATGAGACGTCATATCCAGATGGGTGACTTTTGTGCCCTTAGTGCGAGAATGCATTAGTCAAGGCTGTTGGGCTGTGATATACAAGCTGGTTGGAGAGATGTAGTGTGTTGATGTGTGATCTCTGCTGGAAAGGACGTTCAATTGCCGTCTATTGGCAGTTTGGTTGGTATGCCGATGTTTTGTTGGATTGTAGAATCTGGGTGTGTTAGTTGGGGAACAGTCAATGGAGACTTCAAGGGGCATATGCTCATCCATCCACTGTGGTTATGCCATCCTTCTGGCACTGGTATGGTAGTTGCACAGAGAATTCCTATGGACCCTATAATATGCTGGTGTTGCAAGCAATGGACACAATGAAAAATATTGTCCTAAAAGACATTGGGCAAGACATAGAGGGTCGGCAGTTATGGCATCATGTCTAGAGTGATATGAAATCCTGGGAGCAGAATTGCAGTGGACTTAAATCACAGCGAGGCAAAAGGATGGGGGACACCTATGAGCACAGTGTTAGTGGGGAAAAATTACAGGGGGACACGCACTAGAAAAGCATGAAATCACCTAACAAGGCACAATAACCTTCTCCCCTCTATTTACTCTTAGAACTGGCCTCTGCAGATAGCTCCCATTATACTTTCTCATTGTGTCACTCTTAAACCCTGTCTCTATATTTCTATCGCTGTCTCACCCTCTCTCTGCCCCACTCTTCCAAACAGATATATTGCAACCTGTGTGCAACCAGAATGGAAAATTACTAGAAGAGGGGAAGGGACCGGCTGGGAACTACACTCATTAGCCTAAGCGAAGTCATCAGGGTTATGGAAGGCATGCTTCCCTTCCTCAGAACTGCTGTTGCTCAGATGAGTATGAGTAAGGGTACTCAGGGTTAGTCAAGTATATTTGTTTGTAATGCATCTTGCTGCACACTTCATTAAAAAAACAATATTCTCCAAGTAGGTTTCGTTTACAAATACTGTTAAAATTATATATTCACAATGTTCACTTTTCGTTACCCATCACTGCTGTGGTTATAAGGAAGAGAGCTCTTTAAAATAAATGTTATTTTATCAAATCATATTGAAGTCTGTCTGCAAATAAGAGACATTGTGCCTCATACGGATTGACTTCGGGAGGATAGGTTAGGGGCAACACTCGTCTAGGAGACGATGAGCAACACAGGTTCCATCCCTGGGTCTGCGCTTAGAAACCTCTGGATATTAAGCGCTTTATAAATAACCCATTAGAATTAGAATGATGGCTGTGGAGTAAAACAAATATATTAAAGTTTTTACATCCATTTATACTGCACAACAACATTCATGTTTTGGAGGTAAATTTCAGGGAAAAAACTCCTGCCCTTGGCTGGGGGTATTTCCATGAAAAAGATTGAGGATTTACCAGCATCAGAATTACTGATGACGATACATCCTCCAAACACCGATGGAGTCTATTGGGACACCATCACCTCTCCACCCCTCCGAATATTGATAATTTACTGACAATGTGAGTGGTGGTAAAGATAATCAAATCAGGCAGATTTACCACAGACAAATATGTCACATGACTGGTTGCTTTAAATTGGAATCTTATATCAGCTTCATGTTGGACTCCAACCTCTATTCACAGGACCAGGTATCAAACCCCTGCTGCTCAGCATATTTTTGTTTCCAAGACAAGCATGTTGCCCCTGAGCTATCATCCAAGCCCATATGGAGCAATATGCATGATTTGTGCCGTCATCTGTAAAGGGCCACCGCAAGACTGGAAGTGCTGTGACACTGAAATGCACCCTGGATGAAAATAGCAGAACCCTGTGAGGTAAAACTGTTTTCATCACGGTTCTGATGGCACAGGAAGCAAATAAGTTTATTGATTGTATTTTGCAAAGAGGAGTTTTCCCTGTGGAGCCAATAGTCCCAGCTGTGCCGTGTTGAATAGTCCCAGGAATCATCTACCGCAAGTATGAATACTTCCTGGCCTGAAGAACTGGAAGTATCCAAGGGTGCCCGAGGTATGAAGACATTTCTTCAGGCATGTACAAGGAAGGGATTCTATTAGTTGCTAGTGTGGATGCCAACCCGTTAAGAGTCTTTGAGAAACCAGCCTCACTATTTCGGACAGTAAAACACATGACTACGTTCTGGATATTTCGTAAACTTGCCCTGGCCACCTCATACAGCTTGGTAAGAAATATTAGAAACCTAAGTGAGATATTGCGTTGGTGAAAACCTATCTCAAGGATAGCTTGAATATAAATTCTTTTGAGGAGTCCCAGATACACCATCCTCTTTCATGAAGTCATGATGCTGGACGAGAAGATACAAGTGTTTTATAAGAAATGCTAGTGTACCTGAAGGTAGGACATTGTCAACTTTCTCACCCAGATGGCTGAGATTATTTGTTTAGCACATGGAAGACTATCAAGTCCAACGTTCCCAAACATGGCAGTTCATTCTCAGGTCAGGCTGATAAGCAAGTTCTAGACAAGTTGGCTCAGGAGTGTAGGATTCACTTCGATTGCTGCAGGCAAGTAACCTTTTGACTTTTCTATTGACATGCACGTTTGTTCAGTTCTGTGGACAACCCAAGAGATAGTGAAAGTAGTGGGGCATTATTTGTCAACCTCTGTTACCCTTTTGTCTCAGGAAGGGGAGTGCATAAAATGTTGTCAGGGACCCCATATTCCAAATACAGCGCCTTTGTTAGAATAGGGGTTACATCAATTCTCTGTGAAAATTCAGTAGGCCTATGTGCCGATCGAAGTCTTGAAGGTTGATTTTGTGATGGAGCAGCTGGGTGTACTTTCGTTTCTTTAGATAACCTCCCTCCCTAGTACAAACCATGAATTAATTGAGGCCTTTGACATTTGGCAGTGTAGTGACTGGAGTTAACTTCAAAAAGGCCAATTTTTAAATAAGTCTGTAGGAAAATGTATATACACTTTATATCCAGCATCGCTAGGTGAACTGCACACAGCATCCTTGCTCCATTTTCCCCAAAATAAATTGGACATTTAAGTGCTTGACATTATTTCTCTATCCATTAAGGAAGGGGTGGCAGAAGGAAGAATCTTTAAAACAGCCTTCATGCCATGTGTTTTGGCTTTAACTGATGTTTTCTTTTGGACTACAACCCCCATGAAGCACCATTGTTGAGTATGCTGGCTGGGGATGATGTACGTTAGAGCCTATGGTTGAAGACCTATGATCCAAAGTCTATTTTTTGTCTTCTAATTCTGGATGGTGGCACAAAACCTTTTTTTGTGGCAGGTAAATTGGCACCAAAAATAATCTGATACTGACATATTGAAAGTCTCATTTTTAACCAGCACCAGTTCTATCAAGATAAAACAGTTTAACTCATCACCGCGACCAGAGCATTAACACCCATTCCTCATCCAGCCACCATGGCAAATACAATTTTGGTACATGTGACCAATGGATAATATTTCTGCAATGGAATCTAGCGAAAAGCATGTTCAACAAAAAACTCCAACAAGCTGTTGTCGTTCATTTGCATATGTAAACACAATTGGTCAGGGCGATCCCGAGCAGAACCCCAGTAGAGAACACACTGACAATTCAGAAGTCTTTTTCAAACAAAAAGAGTCATTGTTGTGTATTTATACAAAGTATTTACCGTGACATACCATGAAAACATATATTGAACCTTACACATTCATAACAAAAAACAGTTATTGCAATTGATCATTTTTTCAAACGTCTAGTGGTTAGTTGTACAGCCTTGTATTCTGACAAGGTTACAGTGAAACAATGAAGAATGAAACATCAGGTGTATTTGCCACCTTGGTATATTAAGACAAACAAGGAGTCGACACAATGGTGTTTCGGCGTATTGCATTTTGGATAGCTTCAATATGCCGGCCTTCATCAGGACGTGAATTATGATCTAGATTCCTCACAACTTGTGGTATGTATCTACAAATGAAAGAAAAAAAAGGTGTTTTAGGGTTCTGTGGGCGGGACATAAGTACATAGAAGCTCATAAAAGTAGCTGAGAGTTCCATCTTAGAAAGGATTGGAAGCACTAATTGACCGTGCTGTAAACCTGTTGCATGAAAAGTTATAGTGATACCACCATCCAGCTGATGTTTTCAAAACACGGTGAACACATTAAATGTGTCCCTGTGAATAAATATACAAGGCATAAAGATGTAATGGCTATCATCATCTAATGTGCGCTTAGAAGCATCATCTCCAGCATTAAAGGCTGAAATGAAGAATTTCCTTACCCTGGTTCCGCAGTGGCTGTAGGGGTGTGGAGACACGTTTCCAGCAAAACGATTAATTATGTGCCTGTGAATGAATGCATGAGATACGGACGGTTATAAATCTGTCTAGGTCTGGGCAACTATACATTGAAAACATCAGCATACGGGCATGGGGTTATTCTTACCCCACGTGTGCAGAGGATGATGAGTCCTCTATGTCTGTTCGTGGGTCCATGAAGACAGCCTCTAGATTGCTGTCACTGGGATCCTGTAAGGAAAGAGAGGGTGTCCATTTAGGCCTGTGGACTTGTTGTGCTCTCTTTTCCAAGTAAAGAGAGTCTGCATTACACAAAACACTGGCTAAGGAGCGCAGGCCGCGTGTAACTGTTGCATTCAATGTGCGGGGGACAAAAGTGCTTACCTCTGTGTGATTTCGAAAACTGGGTTCTGATACACAGCGCCTCCACGTCTGGATTGAAGAGTGGCCCAGACGTCACACACATTATGTGTTTGTTGAGCATCAGTTGCTATGGTAACCGGCTACGGTTTTTATTTGCAAGGAGCTGCAAAACTGAGAAGAAAAAGAAAACGGGAGGCACCATCTTGGAACTTACTTGTTCTAATTTAAATCTGATGCCCATGTGTTGTCTCAAGGGTTATAATAAAATGATTGGGCAATAAATGTTCATCTTAGTTTTAATTTTCACCATTGCATGACATATGCACTAATATGTGTTTGTTGGGTGTCTGTTCCTATGATGACCGGCTCCGTTCTAAAACATGCATGGAGCGGCAACAATGAGAAGGGAGAAAACGTGAAACGGACCTGTGTTGTCCTGACAACAAACCAATTGCTTAACTGGTCTCTCTGCTGGAAGGATGGGTGTCCATTGCTGGGACCTGCAACAATGAGAGGGGAGAATACATATCTTGGTTTTAGTTTTGCCATCGTCGCGTGGCATGTGCACACCAATGTATTCATTGAACACACTAGGTGTGTCCTAATTAAATAAGCCTAACATATGTACTAATGTTAACCTATAAGGCGAAAAGCGTTTAAAAAGGAAACACCAATTAATGTGTACCCAGAGGGAAAAGCTATACATATAGCATCAGGATTGTAAATAGACATTGGAATTTCTTTTATTTATTTATTTGCAATCATATAACACACTAGGCAGCCCTTGAGCATCGAGGTGCTGATGTTAGTGGCACAGAGATGACATATATACTGATATTACCCTCCAAAGCCGAAGCATTTACAAAGGAATTAAAAATACACACGACATAGTGATTGTACATAGACACATTACCAATGCTGTTCTGGGCACAGAGATGTTGGATTAGAACAATACTCCCTTGGGGTAGTCTGTGTTGTGTACTTATGGGGTAGGAAAAAGTAGAAGACGGTCACTTGAGAGTCCCCAAGAATGTACTTTCAAGGTTATAAGGTACAGTTTAGTCATTGGAAAATCTGCCTTTATCTATTGAGCAGACCATTCCACTCAATTGCCACATTTAGGCCATGGCGAACGCTGTCCAATTTGTAAATCCATCACTGCTTGAGTTCTCTGAGATGTATATCAGAATCTCCTCCTCCCAAGTTGGGAGTGTTCATCTGTAGACCAAACCAGAAAATGTCCTAGTCTGTATGTTGTAGTCGCTTATAATGGTCTACTAAAGGTTTGTCAGTGACCCAGTTGTGAATGCAGGATCGATGTTCAGAAATCCTTTGCTTTATATGTCTCGCTATTTTCCCAACATAGATTAAATTGTAGGCACATTGAATGATGTAGACAACCAGTTTGCTATTGCAATTGGTGTGTGTATTCAGATTACAGTGGGTCATTCCATGATCAAAGGTAAGTTTCTTATCAGTAAATTCACAAGCTACACACTTCCCGCAATTGTGGTGGCCTTTTACTGGTGGAAGGTTCCATAATCTCTCTATAGTTGGCTGTGGTCTGATTTCTCTATATGTATGTACCAGATGTTCTCTCAGGTTCCTGTTTTTCCTAAAGGCAAACAGTGATTTCTTGGCCAGTGTACCTTAGTTTTTAATCAGTTGCCAGTGTTAATTGTCATTTTTAGGATGTTGCTAATGGAACTGTATCTGGTAACACATACTAGTTGTTTTAGAGACTATTTGGTTTTAGTAGTCAGGCAGACCTCTCTCTGGGTGTTTTCTGCTCTTTATCAGGTTTGTTTGATTGTCTTCTTCGGGTACTCTCTTAGTAGTAATATTTGTTGGAGGCCTTCCGCATGTCTAATAAAGGCATCTTGTTCCATGCAATGACTTCGAATTCGGAGGAATTGTCCATAAGCCAAGTTTTGTTTTAGTCCGTTCGTGTGATAGCTGTCAAAATGCAGCAAACAATTGTGGTCAGTGGTTTTCCAGGATAGTTCGGTTTTCAAAGTTTCACCTGTTTTATAGATATGCAGATCCAAGAAATCTATTGTGTTGTCGTCCCATGCCATGGTGAATTTGATGTTCTTATCTCATTGGTTAAGTTAAATGTTAAATGTTAAATGTTAAAGGTATTTGTACCGCGCACTGTCACCAATGGAATTGGTCCCCAGGCGCTCTGGCGGATCTGTAAACGATAAGGGGGGTTGGGTTAGTAAGGTGAAGAGGGAGTAGGATAGTGAGAGGAGTGGTGTTCTGTTGGCAGCTTCAACTCAGTATACACCGGGTGCTGAGCTTTGGTGCAGGTATTGGATCGGTGTCAGTCCGCATGTGCTGTTGCTCCGGATTATGTGTTGTTGCAGTGTTGTGAAGTGCGTGCGGCTTATGGTGCGAGAGATGGTTGTGTGAGTTTTTGAGTGAGATAAGTATGCAGAGTGTGAGTTTATATTGGTTAGTGGGTTACCTGACCTTTAGCATGCTAACATTCATAGTTTTGTCTAAGTATGGCATTTGTTGGCCTTCACAATCCTATGTAGATGCGGCGCAGGCCAATGTTCAGAATTCTATATAGGTGTGGGCATGCTAACATTCACAGTCTTATCTAGATGCGGCGCAGGCTGGTGTTCACAGTTCTAAGTGTGGCACATGCTAACATTCAAGTTTCATGTAGGCGCGGGCATGCTATCCTTCAATCAAAATCCTATGTAGATGTGACGCAGGCTAATGTTCACAATTCTTTCCAAGTGTGGACATGCCAACATTTACAATTCTATCCAAGTGTGGACCTGCTGACATTCACATTCGATCCAGACGTGACACAGACTAATGTTCATAATTCTATCTAAGTGTGGACATGCTAATATTTACAATTCTATCTAAGTGTGGACATGCTAATATGTACAACTCTAAGTGCGGTCATGCTAACATTCAAAGTCCTACCTAGATGCGACGCAAGCTAATGTTCACAATTCCATCCAAGTGTGGACATGCTAACAATCACAATTCTATCTAAGTGTGGACATGCTAATATTTACAATTCTATCTAAGTGTGGAGATGCTAATATTTACAACTCTATCTAAGTGTGGGCATGCTAACATTCAAAGTCCTACCTAGATGCGACGCAGGCTAATGTTCACAATTCTATCTAATTGTGGACATGTTAATATTTACAATTCTATCTAAGCGCGGGCATGCTAACATTCAAAGTCCTACCTAGATGCGACGCAGGCTAATGTTCACAAATCCATCCAAGTGTGGACATGCTAACATTCACAATTCTATCTACATGCGACGCAGGCCAATGTTCACAATTCTATCTAAGTGTGGACATGCTAATATTTACAATTCTATCTAAGTGTGGACATGCTAATATTATGGCACTCTATGTTATTGGGAGGTAAGATAGAGTGGCAGGGGTTTTCTGGAGTAGAGTAATTGCTCTACTCCCCACCTATGCCACAATCACAGTTTTTGTTGGTTTCTGTTAGCTGATGGCTTCCTTGGCGTCCCCTGCGGACACCTGCAGACACATCTTGGAGCTGCCTCTGTTGGAGCCACCCTTTGCCTTGGGGCCCTTGGCCGCAGGTGCTGCACAGGCAGGGGGCTGCCTAGGAGTTTTCTTGATGAAGGTGCAATGACCAATCAGGACTGTGGGGAGGCGGGACTGGTAGGACCAGGACGCGGGGAAGACCCGGCAATGTCCACGCTACGGCCTCACCCTGCATGCTTTGCAGAGCACAAAGGAGTGCAGCGGACGCTATGGTGCAGGCCGCTCAGTGCCTTTGTTTGGTCTGCACCTGCTGGGCCAATCAGGACTGGTAGGACCAGGAAGCGGAGAAAGCCCAGAAGTGGCCACGCTACGGCCTCACCCTGCATGCTTTGCAGAGCACAAAGGAAGTAGTTATGGGGCTGGTTGGGGCCGGAGGGGCCATCCACCACTCACCTTGCCGGGGGTTTCTGTTGGAGCCATATTAGGAAAGTCTGTAGTTGTTCTTCTATGCCTGTCCATATCAAAAGAACGTCATTGATGTAACATTTCCAAATTTGGATCAATGAATTATATGCATTGGCATCAGTGTCGATGTGTTTAGTTTCATAGACTGACATGAACAGATTCGCCACATCTGGAGCAAAAATTGCTCCCATGCTCACTCCCTCGATTTGTTTAAACCATTTGTTTTTTAGCAGGAAGATGTTTTCCATCACAGCCAGCTGACTGCATTCCAAAATGAAGGACATGGGTACGGTGTTCACATCTGGTCTTTTATCTAGTACCTGTCATAATACTTCAAAACATTCCATCTAGGGGATGTAGGTGTAAAGTGCCTCTACATCGATGGTCACAAGTACACATGATTTATCTACAGTTACTGTCTCTAAGATGTTTAAGGCTTGTGTAGTGTATTTGATGAAAGATTTCATCTGGATGACAAAAGGTTTGAGAAAGTAATCAGTGTAGAGTGATAGAGGTTCCAATAGCGAATCACAGGCCGAAACAATTGGACTTCCCGGTGCTTTCTTTGGGTCCTTGTGTATCTTTGGTATTATACATAGTACCAGTGTCATGCGATTGTTCTTGTTGAGAAACGTTTTATCCTCTGCACAGATCCATCCCTCTCTTTCTGCAAAAGTGGTGAGATCTTTTATGTCTTCCTCCAGTCTGTCGGTAGGGCTCATGTCTAGCTCTTGGTAGGCTTGGATGTCTGGGAGAAGGCTTGTGTATTCTGCTTCGTGGTCCAGTGTGCTGAGTGTTTTTAGAGATGCCCTTTCTTTGGTGATATTATCTTGATATTAGTTTCCTTTGTTAATGGTTTCCAGGACTTTTTTGTGACCAAATTTTCAAACGCTGTGAACTCTGCAGGTATAGTGTGAGGGGGAGGCTTAAAATTCGATTTCCTTTTGAAACCTGTGACGTTCCTATCATTGTTTCTGTGTATCTGTTATTTCTTTGTCACCCTGATGTTTCTGGGATGTAGACTGCAAAGAAATATTTCAGTCTGATATTTCTAAAGAATCTCTTCAGTTCCACTTCTGTTTCGAAGGGTTTTGCTTTAGAGGCAAGAATGAATGAAAGACCTTAACTCAGCCATTTTGCTTCAGTGTCGGTGAGGAGGTGTTGGGACAGATTGAAACTCTCTTTACTTGGAAATGAGAGCGCAACAAGTCCACGGGCCTAAATGGACTTCCTCTCTTTCCTTATAGGACCCCAGTGATAGCAATCTAGAGGCTGCCTTCACGTTCCCACGAACAGACACCGAAGACTCATCATCCTTTGCTCGTATCATTCACAGGCGCATAATTAATTGTTTTGCTGAAAACGTGTCTACATACCCCACGGCCACTGCTGAAGCAGGGTAAGGGAATTCTTCATTTCAGACTTTAATGCTGAGATGCTGTTTTTTTTAAGATTAAGGTTAGATGATGATAGCCATTACAACTTTATGCCTTGTATATTTATTCACAGGAACACATTGAATGTGTTACACCTTCATACACGGATACTCACTGTGTTTTGAAAACACCACCTGGATGGTGGTATCACTATACCTTTTCATGCAACAGGTTTACAGCACAGTAAGTTAGCGCTTCCAATCCTTTCAAAGCTACTTATATGAGCTTCTGTTTACTTATGTTTCGCCCACAGAACCCTAAAAAAAAAATTATTTTCATTCATTTGTAGATACATACCACAAGCTGTGAGGAATCTAGATCACAATTCACATCCTGATGAGTTCCGTCATATTGAAGCTATCCAAAACACACCTGATGTTTCATTCTTCATTGTTTCACTCTAACATTGTCAGAATACAAGGCTGTACAACTAACCACTAGATGTTTGAAAAATGTATCAATTGTGTTAACTGTTTTTTGTTATGAATGTGTAAGGTTCAATATATGTTTTCATGGTATGTCACGCTATACACTTTGTATAAATACACAAGAATGAATCTTTTTGTTTGAGAAATAATTCTGAATGGTCATTGTGCTCTTTACTCGGGTTCTGCTCCGGATCGCCCTGATCAATTGTGTTTATATAAATCTTAGACTGCCTGGAACCACCAGGGAAAAGCCAGGTCCCCCTTTTTCTTATAAATCATTCATTTGCATACATGCCAACATTATCCGTTCAATTTGGTAAAAGCTAGTACAGCCCCAGGTTTAACTTTGCATTTCTGCGAGTTACAGTTATAGCTTTATAATTGGGAAATACAGAACTACAAATCCCAGAATGCAAAGTTAAAACTTGGACTTGACTTGTGTCTCCTGAATAGATAATGTTGGCATTTATGCATTTGAGAAGGGGGAGGGCCCTATCCTGGGCACTAGTTTGCATCAAGGAGCCCGGCCATAGTGAGGGCATTTTGCTTCAATGTATTTCAGTTGCGGGGGTGGCTATGTTATTTGCCCCCTGGGCACAGTCTGTCTTTTGATGCCACCCCCTCCCTATTACAAGCCTAGCGCTAGACTAGCTATCAGCGAGGACAGTGCGCAGCATTAAGCTGCACGCTGCCAGTCAAGGGAAAAAGAGGGAGCTAAATGGCTATCATATGTTAACCATTAATGTAATTGTATTTTAAAGTGGCCTGCCTTAAATTACTTTCGTGAACCATGATTTCAGCTTGTATTGAGGCACTTCACAGGAAAAAATGATTCATTTAGAGGCCTCAACCCATTGTGCACGTTGACAGCGCATAAAACATTTTAAGGTTTGCGGTTTTATTGTTAGAACATCTCATAATCTGCGAGGAGCACTTGGTCATGGAGTGGCTTGTTATTAGAATATAATATCCTGTTCATCTGTGATTATTTTAATTCAGTACTTGGGTTGACTTATACAAATCGGCTTGAACTCTCCCAGCACCCAGCCTCTATGCTCGCGCGCTGCATTTAATTTATACCGGGATGATAAAAAAATTGATTTATTTTACAACAGATCAGTAATTGTGCTCTACAAATACGTCGGTAATGATAATCAACAGCGTTTCCAATGTAATTTAATTTGTCTTTTCCCAAGAGGTACTTAAATGCAGTAATAATACCGCCACTGTTATGGGCTCTGCTGCAGTTAATCATGGTCTGAATATGCAGACAGGCCCAATATTGTATTGACAGAAATTAAATTAACCATCAGCGTGGGCAATCAGTGGTTGTACGGCTATTAGAAGTAATAAACGCAACAAACCCCCAACCATAGCCAATTACAGCTTGACATACAAATGAAAATGGACAAATGCCTCCGACAATCTTTTTTTTTCACCTCACTGAAAACAAGGGAGATGCATCTTGTATGATATAATTGTACATGTGCTATTCAGTGCGTGAGCGATAATGGTCCGACAGGGCGGGTAACCACTCTGTCATGAAGAGGAACCCAGGGCTGATCAGCAGAAATTAGAGCTATGTTATTTTTGGAAGTGGTTACAAGAGACGTATCACTGGAAATGAAATAAAAAGATGAGAAGCAAAAATAAAAATAAATATATATACGCAAGTCAGTTTAATAAAAGAATGGTGCAATATACAACATTAGATTTTGAAACATTTGACTTTCAATTAACTGCTTTATAATATTTCATGCCAGAATACAGATTAGCTGTTAAATCCTCAAACATGTGCTAATGTCTAATGTCAACCTAATGTCTGTATGGAGGATTTCCCAAGGGATTTCCTAGGGGTTGGACCCTGCTGCATGACTCAAGGAAGGTTTCAGGGCCTACCATCCCATTGCAAGGAGGGGAGTGGAAATAGGCAATAAGAAGCCCTGAGTCGTTCCAAAACAGGTTTGAGGGCCTTTAAAAGTCTCAGCTTTTTACCTGTTTAATTTGTGGATTTTGTTTGACTTAGATAGAGTTTGACTGTTAAGTTAGGAGTGGACAGGACAGCCTCACAAATGGTTCTTTTAGAAGAGTCTGCAAGTGCTTTTGGCAGGTTTAGTTGAGTTTCAAAGTGTGTTGAAGGAGTTGGTTAGTCGCTAGAGGTGTTTTTAGTGTTTTTGATTCTTGTGTTTCCCTTTTTGTCTGTGTATATGTGTTTTTTAGGCTCCCTCTCCAATTTTCCCTTGTTTACCCATGTTCCTTTTATAAATAAAAATATAAAAAAAATCTCTTGTACTTTCCTTGTTAATTGCGTGTCAACTCAAACATTTAAAAAAGCTAAAGAATGTTTTCTAGTTTTTTTCCTTTCCTATGTTTCATTTTTTTGTTTAATGATTTTTTATTAGAATAAGAACAGCATGGATAACAGCAGACATATCTGAACTAATAAAATAGTCATGTATGGGCAGTAAGACTACAACTAGCAGTAATAATATACAATGGAAATATTAACAATGTGTCCCAGAAACAAATAGACAAAAATCTGCTAGATGAGTAAAGATTTTTTTTTTGAGAACACCGACTGGCAGGGACATATACTGGGAAGACAAACAAGAGAACAGTGGGTAAGATGGGAGGGGGAGAAGTAAACATACCAGTATATTATAAATAATTAGAAGTAATGTTATGACCACAGAGATAAAGAGGAGGATATGAGGTTATGAATACAAATACATTTATGAGCCATGTGTAGAAGCATTAAAACTGTCTAGATACTGACTAAAGAATGACCATTTTGCATTATACCTGGGAATAGAATTTTGCAGTTTAGCCATACAATACTCAATTCTCTGTATGTGGCAGACGTTATTCCACCAACCTCTACTACTAAGGGAACGAGAGTTCTTACAATTAGCAGTTATAAGGTAGAGTGGAAGCCTGTGGAGGATAGACATAGATAAATACTGAGCGTGAAAAGGAAAAGACTGGTTGGGATGGGGGAGACAGACATTGAGGAGGGGGGTCGTTATTGAATTGTAGGGGATGGTGTTGTCTGAGGGAAGATTGTGGTTGATGAGAGGTAGGTTGTGGTTGAAGAAGGGAGGTAGTGGTTAAGGATAGAAGGCAGTGGTTAAAAGGAGATGGTGGTCAAGGAGGCAGATGTCTGTACCTGTTTGGAGAAGTTTGTGGTATCTGCAGCATCACTTGAGGATTATGGAAGATGCTGGTTGGCTCCAAAAAGCTGGTGCCCAAGGAGCAACAGAATGAAACAGCCACAACGATGCAGGGGAATGACTGTGAGGAAGTGGTAGTGGTGCTGGAGAGCAAAGAGCACCATGCAGAGGAGGCAGAGATGGTCTCCCAGAAGATGGCTCAGGAGGCTGAGGCTACCACACCTTTACCTGCCTGTGAGGAAAGGCAAGGTTGGCCCAGGCTTCCTTAAAGAGGGTGATGTAAGGTCAGAAATAAATATCTCACATGACATCACTACCCATCTGGTCATTGGTGTGGTGCTACTTCACCTTGGTGGAGATTGTGGCTGTCAGGAGGAATCAGGCAGTGTAATATGCACCTTCTGCCAGAAGACAGTTCATCAGGGTAAACCAAGCAAGAGTGCACTTTAAACAGTGGCACAATGATCTGTTTAAAGAGCTCAATGTCATCATCAACTGATGGTGGTGGCAGAAATCTGTGTGTGGTGCCATTTGGGCAGACCAGTTCAGACAGAGCAACAAGGAATACAGATGTATACTACGTGCATTATTTGACCTTTGTCGGTCAGATTGACCTAGATGACGAGTTTGTGGTGGTTACAAAAGAGAAGCACGTGGTTCTGCACCATCCTATCATCTTCAAAGTGATTGGGCAAGAAGGAAATAAAAGGGAGGAGATGGTGGGCTTGCAGAATGCAGATAAATGCATGTGTGGCTCTGCTGGTTGTTAGAGCTAACTAAATTGGGGTGCATCCTCCAGCTTCTAAGCGCATTACTAGGACTCAGAGATTCTCTGCCATGTTTCCTCATGCAACTCCATCCAAGTGACCGTAGCTGGTGTGCGTAGTAATATTCTTCTCCTGAGGAATCTGCTGCATGGTCTTCAAAGACATGGATCTGCTGTTTCCTCTTAGCAAGGTTAGGCTAGTGTACTGACAAGGTTTGTGAACATCTGTGTATCAGAAAGATTCAATGCTATATTGTTTAATTTCCTATATTTCTATTTGTATTGGTAAATTTAATATCAACCTTTACAAACATTTAAAAATCCAAAATATGACTAAATACAACAAAAGAAAATTAAACTTCCATTCCATACATAAACATAATTTAATTTCCTTTTCCTTGATTATAACAACTTGATCTGTGCAAAGAACTTAACAACCGCAATGTTCAGTGAGGTGTAAGATCCACTCAATAGCCAGTTCTAGAAAGTAGTTTGATCTACACAGTCAATTTCATAAAGAAATTTACTTAAATAAATTAGTCAAAGTTGTGTTAACTCTGGGCATTCTCATACAATATGTTGCAATGATTTGATTTTCTCAATGTCCTGGCAATAGCGACAACATGCCCGATCACAGGACAAAAACTTTCTTATCATTAATATTTCCCTCGTTAAAATTAAGTTACATCAAAATCACATAAAGGATGAGGCTACACATTTTTCGAGGGGATTTTTTTCAAGTGTGGGGCCAAAAGCCCAGCTTTTTGTGTCCATCCACCAGCTGTGCATACACACGATATTGCATATTTTCGCTAGTATCAAGCCAATCTCTTTCATACACAGCCTTTTTGATCCTACATGGATTATCGATAAGAGATTCCTTAGATACATTTAAATCACCTAAAAGGGACTCACATTGGTTAGCAAAACCTGTGACTGCATTAAAAGTACAACGTTCAAATCAACAACAAAAGAACTAGCAACAGGAAATAAGATCTTCTTATAAAGACACAACAGTCTCCAGCTAGCAACAATGTGGAGTGATCTTATCCCTAGCTCATAGCAGATGACAACCTCTGCAACACAGTTGGGAAGTTTTTGGACACAACGCCATTATCTGGTCTCCACCAGTTTCTCAGGAAACTCCACCACAATTCCCAAATAAAGGCTTTATTTGGATTGTAGGCCATGCCACTGCATGTCATCATGAAATGGGGCCCTTGTTTTTGCACTAGAAGGAAAAAAGACTGGCAAACCACCTCTCTAAAAACCTCTTAGGGGACGAGTACTATGCACTCATCAAGCACTTCAATCGTCTGTGAGACGCAAAAAGGCTCCTTGCACATAGATGTAACCCGGGAATTAGTGTTTGTTTTTTGTACAGCTAACCCATTTCTCCCTTTGCATACCGCACCTTTGCAAATTAGTGGAAGGCACAGCTTCATCCCACACACCCTGCACACACATACAACACAAACACAATTGCACATCACCTCTGCCGTAAGAATGAAACTACTTTTTAAAATTATTCAAACCTTTAGCTTCCCACATAACTCTCTATCGCCTTAAACACAACCCCCTACCCCTTTAGTCCTTAGTATTTCTTTGTTGCGTCCATACACACTCCATTTAGACATGTGCGAATATCATGGTTTTGGCCACTCTCGCAAAAATGTAATGGCGGAAATGCACACATACATAATAGTACCCCCAAAACCTTTCCCAAATGTTTGGACTCTGGTCCACTCAAGGGCATTTAAGCAAAAGCATGCAGCGCAGATTGGAAAACTCAAATACACAAGTTAATTTATCATGTCAATTTCAGCGAAGATTTAATATTTGTCTTAGAGACGTTTATTTTTAGATAATCACTAGATGCATTGTGTGAAGCACATTTAACATCCTTTGAAGACCAACTGTCTTGAAGGCAGCCACCCTCAATTCTCCCAGCTACGTTGAAGAGGAACTCAGCAACACCGGCAGACAGCACACCACCAGAAGCCAGGACACAAGCAGATTTTAAATCTGCTGTTGCAAAAAGGGAATTACCCAAAAACAAGCCTTCTCTGCCTATGCCCTAAGGCTATGCAATCTCCTCCCGCTCAGCATCAGGCTCCCCTACACTCCTACAATTCAGAAAATAACTCAAAACCCACCCCTTCAAGGAGTCTCACCTCCTCAACACCTAGGCCATCACATGACCCCCACACCACTTCACTCACTAGACACCGTCCAACCTCTCCTCCCTGCCACCCTCTACAGCTGTACTCCTTCTCTGTGCCACCCTGTATCCTACTTCCGTTGTATATCTGTTCTGTTGTTAACTATGAAAAGTGCTCCTTATGCATCTGTGCTGTTGTATACCTCTGTGCTCTGTTGTGTAACTTTATTGTTGTATGCATCTGTAAATCACTCCATTGCTTCTCGAAGCTAGGTCTGGGCACAATAAATATAATAATAATAATAATAATAATAATAATAATAATAATAATAATAATAATAATAATAATAATAATAATAACTGGAGTTCTGTCCATCAGCAAAATGCCATCAGCATGTGAAAGCCAAGAGAGCCCCAAACTACCATCTTTGGGAGAAAAAAAGGCAGCTTACTCCAGGCATTCTCCGATCTCCGAGACGTAGAGGTCAAAGAGGCAGAGTGCCAAAATGCAACCCAGCATCAAACCCCTAGATGTCTAGATCTTCCATGACATAGCTCCCTGGTGGTCTAAGCAGACCTGGATATTGGATTGTTAGTGTAAAAATATGATAACATTCAACAGGCCTTCCGGTATGCCCCAATGGACCAGCTTAACCCAAAGCAGATTTTGATCAACCATTTAGAAGGACACTGTCAAATTGATGGTTGCGATATAGATGTTTCCCTTAATCTTCGATCCCCAGGTCATATCCTGTAAGCAGCGGATAAGGAAGGCATTTAGGTTGTTGCCAAAAGCTACTTGAAAGCTAGTCTGGTTTTTGGCTAGCCTACCTGTTTCTTTTGCCCATCTTGATAGATCCTATAAAACCTGAGCAGCAAACAATTTACCATCAGCGTCTAAAATGATGATAGGCCGATAATTATTTGATTCTGGGTGGCTAACCCACTTAAAGATGGGTACAATATGGACTGTCTCACAGCTCTTGGATAGCTCTCATCGTATGAGGATCAGTCTAAATAACTAATATAAAATCGATGCCCATAATTCAGGATCTGCCTTGAATAACACATTTGTAAGCTGATTTGGCCAGCAGCATGGAGAGAGCTAGCCTTACAAATGGCTTGTTCAATAGCCTCCTTACCAAACTCCACAATCCAACCTGCTTCCACAACTTTATTAAGGACAATAGGGCCACCAACTTCGACCACAGACAGCTCACCAAAATAAGATTCCCAAATTTCCTGCGGAATTGGATTGATTTGTAAATCAACCTGACTCACTTCCATCTGATGCATTACATCCCAAATGTTTTTGTCAGACATCTTAGTCATCATGTCCAACATCATTTCCCCATCATGCTGATAAAGGGAGTAACTATAATGCTTTCTCCAATTTCAGTAAATTTGCTTCACTTTTTTATCAATGCACCCATGGTGACTGAATCGTTACCATATTTCATTAGCTCTCTGCTTTTCTTCTATAGGGCTGACTTCTTGTCATGAACCAGATCTTCAAAAGCATGTTAATGAACAATTTTAGCTGGTTTTCTGGTACCAGTTCTATGATTCAACAACTGAGGATACTCAACTTTGATAAGGATGTCATTATAGAAGGGATCTTGTTTAAAGGTATACCATCGCCATTGCTCATCAGTGTAGTTGTAATCACTCCAAAGAATACGATTGAGATTTTGTATATTTGCTTCAGACCACAGATATATCCATGGATATTTCTTACACTAAGAAAAAAAAGACGGTGGGTGTTTCATTCTTTCTTGGTTATTTACACAAGATACAGCTATCTGTTTTGGAGAAAGGGCAACCACTTTTCCATGAAATATTATAAAAACTACTGGACGGAATAACCCCAAATCACAAAAGGATTGCGAGTCAACGCTTTGTGCCCAAGTTGTTTCATGCCTGGTCCAAATCCATCCAGTGATTTGGGCTGTGCAGTCCAGCAAAAATGTACCTTTTTTGTCTGTGGGAAAATGAATGGGCAGTAGGCGGAAACTGTGTTTTTTTCTTAGTAACCTTTTTTTAAACAAATCTTTCTTAAAATGTGCAGTCTGGTGGGACCTGGGCATACCAAGTTAGCTTCAGAATTTCAACCAAATCAATCACACAAGTCAAAAGTTAGCAACGATACATTTTTTCGGGTTTCCTGTTGGAGGCTGACCCATCTTAACTATAGGGCGGCGACTGCTGCCCTATAATATATAGGGCTGATTTACAAAGCTAAAAAAATGGTGTAACTTACACTTAAACCAAAAAATGGTTTAAGTTCTACTTACACTATTTATCTGAGCTTAGTAAATTAATTTTGATTTACACTATTTTATTGGGCTTAGTAAATGAACCCAATACAAATATATCTATGCAGGGCTGAGTTACTAAGCTAAATAAGTAGCTTAAATAAGAGCCTAAGTCCTTCTTATGTGGGTGAACAGCATAACCTTTTTATTGCAGGATGGAATCAATCCCTTGGTTTTTTTTTTAGGTTGGCAAGCTTTCTCAAGTATTTGGCTACCAGGATTTTACTGGGGTTGTCATGTTCCCAGTTCAGACGCTTACCCACAAGACCACAAGCACTTATTTTCTATTGGAATTTTGTTTTCCAGGTAATTCACGACAGATGGCTGAATTTGAAAGGCGAGCCCCTTTTATACTTTGCCAGCATAACTATTGGATCATTTTCTCTCTCATGTAATTTTTTCTGGTCTTCATTACTTTTTTTTAAGAGTCCAATGCTTGTTTGTCTTGTGCGCTTTCTTCTAAGGGGAAGGTCAATTGAACTACATTTGTATATTTCACTTCAAGATACATGTTCACTTACTGTGTGTATATTCATGGGTGCAAGTATTTGATTTTTGCTATGTGAGCAAAAGCACCCGGGCATATGCTATTCTTGCAGCTGGTCATTTTTGTCCCTTTCCAGTGCTGCTTAAATGTGGTTAGTTGGGGTCTGGCGATGTATCACAACAGTCACCAAGAGATCGGTCATGAATCAGGGGGCTTGTAGCACGCTGCTTAATCAAAGTGTGTGATCTTGACAAATAAGGTAATCTCACTGCGCATTGCCTGAAAAATTATGAGTTCACAAAGCCTGCCATTTTTTTAGAACTCTACCAGACCACTAGCCATGGCCTTCAACTGTGCCCAGTGTCCATTTTAAAACACTACCAGACCACTAGTCTGGGCTTTGGCCATGGCCATTGGGCACAACTTTATATTTTAAAACACTTACAACCCGTCACTCAAAGACATGGCATCAGTGATGTCATCAATGACATTTGTGTTGTGATCTTTGATGTCATGGTTGTTAGTCTTAGCAGAGCACAGTGGTGGTGCGAGTTATGGCTGCTTAGCTTACCATAGCTGGTGAATTTCTGGGGGTTTTTGGTTTTACGTGTACCCTTAATATGGATACGTTGTTGTTAGTGCAAAGTAAGTATAACGTCCCTTTAACAAAGTTTTTGCACAGAATGTGCTAGGTTTGTCTTAGGTCAACTGAATCATAACGTGCCTTTAACAATGATTTTTCACTGAATTTGTTTGGTTTTTAATAGTGCAACTTAACCATAACTTCCCTTTAACAACATTTTTTTCACTGAATTTCATAGGGTTTTACCAGGATGCCCTTAGTTTGTATAGAGGTACCATACAGCATACCAAATGGAGGTCTGCATGCCGATGGGCACAGTAACTGCGGGCTGTGCATCTGTTCGCACATAGCAGCTAGCATTCAAACTGCTGAAAAAGGCAGGGGTTCTCTTACATAGTGGTACCATTCAAACAAGACAAGGAAGATATACAAAGAGCACCATGTAGGTGCATTGCAAGGAAAAATTGAGTAGGCCCGCAAACTCTGCACTTGTCAAACAAACAGAGCAAAGGCATATGGTATGCACCATAATGGAATGCACCAATAAGGGAAATAACGTCTGCGTCAAACAATATTACTGCACTGCTCCTTTACATAGAAACACAGAAGGAAGTGACAGAGTGACAGAGAAAGAACTGCAAAGTATTCAGAGCAGAACGTCACTACAACGCGGTAAGTACACTGACGTTTTGCCTATTATTGCACAGCATGTGCAGTGTACAGTAGTGGAAAAACATCATGTTCTTTTGTATGCAGCAATGCCAAGCACCCTAGAATGGCTGGAAGAGAATTTCCCGAATGACGAAATGAGTAACGATAGTAACATCAATGGTACGCAGCACAGTCTAAAAAGTAAGACAGCTAATATGTATTGCTTCATATACACCTAACAGATATGTGTATCTTTAATAGGACATACTGGAAATTAAAGGAATGGACCACAAACTGCAACTCTTCCACAACAGCATATGGCCACAGGAAATTTTGGAAACGCTGTAAAAACCAACCTAGACTGCCTGGATGTCAAAATGCAACAATTGCTAAAAAATGTAGCCGCCTTAAAAGATGTTGTACATGGACATATTATGGGAAACATGAAATATCACTGCCCTACCTTCCCTTGTACCCCTTCCCCATTTCCCAGCCCACTATTGTTAGGCAGAATTATATGCAGTACCCTTTGGGAACACCACACACAATTAAGACTACAAGTGACAGTACAATTTCACCTTTGGTACATGCCCGCACTACACAGTTAAAGTGGTAGCAGAGCAGCCAGACTTATCTCAAGGGTAAGTGAGCAGTATCAAATAGTTACACAAAGGACAGCAATTACTATGATTCAGGCAAACACTGACTCAAGGTTTTCAAGTAAAAGAATGTACATTTATTTCACTCTTCAGTTGCATAACAGTATACTATTATAAGCAGTCTAAAAATCACACTCTTAATAAACCACACCACTTCCCTTAAATTCCAGACAAGTTAAGCTCACAAAGTGAAGTGGGAGCAAAATGGCACTCCAGCAATTTAAAAAGAAGGGAAAGACAAAGTTAATAGGAATTAAATCACACCAACAGGTAAGTACTCAGGGCAATTGAACAAGAGGAACTACAGAGATAGAATCAGGTAGAAAAGGCTTAGGGCCAAAGTCAATGGGTCAAAAGTCTTTTGCTCAAGATCGCACAGTTCAGGGTAGTTTGCGGTAAAGTTTGTGGCACGGTTTCTGGATGAGGTTGGTTGATACAAAAGTTTGTTTAAAGAGAAGACAAGGACAAGCCCTCGGATTGGAGAAAGATTTCAAACACTTTCCCCGCGGTTGAACAAAACCGACAACTGCATTTGCACAGTACCTTAAAAGGGCGAGGGGGCTGTAGCTGAGGCGGACGTTCCAGGTAGTTCCTGCAGGCTCACGGTTCCTGAAGTGACTGTCAGACTGACAAGAAGTAGGAAGACTGGAGGGTCCTGCACTACCCAGGGAAGAAACCAGCAGCAGAGCAAAGCAACGTATAAAAGGTGCGCTCCTTAAAACCCAAGCAGGGTCCGACTTTCCTGGCTATCCGGCCCACTGTAGCTCTGTACAGCGAATTCGACCAGAGGAGGGATCCTGGCTTGCAGTTTGGGCAAACTGGTTGGTCCCACCAGCTCAAGGGAAGAGGTTTCCTGGAGGATCTTCTCTGTTGTCGTATTCTGAAAATTCGGGCCTGCAGCAGGGCTTCACCGGGCGGTTCAGTCGTTGCAGGGGTCCTCTTCTGCCAGTTCCTCATTGGTTCTTTCGTTTTGGTGGTGACTCTGCCATTCCAGTCCCAGAGACCTGCTTTGTATGCAGTTTTCCCCCATTCATACAGCCTGGCTGCCAATCACACAGCAGGGTGGCTGTCCTGGCAAGGACAGCCCCTCAGCCACTCAAACATGAGTGCGACTTGGGTTATCAAGGGAACCCATGGCAAGGGCCGAAGATCCCTCCCTCACATCATGCCTACCTAGACTTTCAGGCGCTTTAAGGAGGGCTTGTGTGCAGAAGGACGTGAAAACTCGGCGAAAAAAAGGAATAATCCCCGGTTTGCACGCAGAGAGAAACACGAGAAAGACTTTAACAAAAAGAAATGGCGGATAATCCCAGTAGGAGCCAAAATAAAATGTATTTGGTCAAGCGGGTTTATGTTCGAGGCTAATATAATAGCCTAAAACAATACCACGTTTATATAAGATCATCGCAGTAGAAAAGTAAGGGTAGATAGCACTGCCACCAGCCAAGTTTTGATGTAAAGGGAGCGAAACAATGCTCCAAGAGACACAGACAAAAAGGGATAAGAGTTAACCTTTTCCAATACTCCATGTAAGATGGGCTACACTGGGTCTGTGGTTTCAAGTGACTAAAGTAAAGTTAATGGCAACTTTACCCTTTTCTGGGGGATGCTAGTCAGCCCCAGAAAAATGGAGTTGGTGGGAAGTCTCAAAGACAACCCTGTGTCACTGCACTGAAGGTGCTGTGTAACAGACATGAAAATATGAAGCCATTGAGTAGTTGAGGCTCCAGTGCTCAAGATCACACAAAAAGTGAAAACACACACAGCAAAACGCATGTCAGTGTGGGGAAAAGGCTCTAACTCTTAGCAGGTGAGAAAAATAAATCCTAGAAATCCAGCAAAGCTGCTGAGGGCATCATTAGGTAAGGGAAATCAGCCATTTATGGGAATTCTCCCTAACAACCATCCCCAACAAAATGCCTGTGAGCAGAGACGTTTCGATGAGACCTCAATCCTTGACTCCAGTCATTACAAACTTGTTCAAACCCCCTATCCCCCTGTGTATGTATCTATTTGTGCTACCCCTGCCCTTTCCTAATAGTGTCTATGTATCTTAGAAATTAAAGGTGTAGATGTAAAGTGTTGGTGGGTGTGTGAGTGGCTTTTTCTTTTGTGTGAAAATTGCATTATGAGTCTGCGGTGCACTGTACTGTCCGAGATGGCTGCAGTTAAGCAAAATGGAGGTTTCCTAGGTACACTGCACCTGCCCGGCGTATGTGCAATCACAATGCAGGTATCCGCATGTGCGCATCATCTAATGCACCTTTAAATAATTGTGGGAGCGCACGTCTGTGCCTTCCTTAGATATGTATATATCATCCTCTGTGTCCTGGTGACACCGCCCCTGTCCAGCATGGTGGGAAAAAGCTGTAACGTACTTTCCGTAGGTCGAGGCATCCACCCACGTCCTAAGGACAGCTGTGTACATGAACATTGCAGTTGATGTATCCTACAAACACCCAGCATGTGCAAAAATGATCGCCTGACATGTGTCGCATTTTTAATGAGTTTGGGGAGGGCAACCATGTTCGTAGCATACCTATGCACATGCGCACAAAGTATTCCACCCAATACGCATCCTGCGGACAGCCGTCCCATTTCTGAACATTTGAGACATCACCATTTGTGCGTGGGCCCTTATTTGCCAGATACGATCCGGGCCCTCGGACATCGGAAAAGTACTGTGCTCTGCAATGTAAGGAATGCCATCGTGAAAGTACACGCTTACAAACATCCCACAGTGTGCCATTGTACATGTAACTATTTGTTTGAATGATTTAGGGCTGTTTTACGGTTAGAAGGGCTGAACAGCCCAACAAAAGGCCACACCCCGGAGCTGCTCCGCATTCTGTTTTTTGCTTTGCAGAGCAGAGTAGTGGGTCAAATTGCTTTGTGGTGGAATTGCTTTCTGAGCAATTCTGCTCTGCTATATTACCTTTGTAACTAATGGCAACCATGGCTGCTGCCTCTATGCCAGCAGCATCCACACCCTCACCCGCACCACCACCACCTCCTTCCGAAGGGCCTGGACAAAGGAACAGGCGTGCTCATGTAGATAGGGATGAAGAGGAGAGCGTGGATGAAGTAGAGCTAATCCCCAATGTCGGCAGCCAGCATGACTGCTTGTTACGCTCACCTGGTCTCCTGCGGAGCCGTTGGGGCACAGTTTCAGCCCTCCCGGTGTGAGGTCACTTGGGTCCGACTTCGCCTTCTTCGCTTATGTGGTGACTGATGGAAATAGGTGATGCTGCTTGGGACTGCTCCTGTTGATTAGTTTTGGCGAGCACTCAGTCCTGCTGCTTCTGGCAGAGGCGCTTGAATGATCTGGACCGAGTTCCTTCACTGGTTCCTTGCACCTGGTAGTGCAGTCCTGCTGCAACTAAGCCACTATACTTCAGGTAAGTATTCCTGTTTGCCTTTGTCTTTCCTCGTCTGTTTTTGTTGTATTGTAAAGTTTGCTGTCTTGTATTGCTGTCCTTTCCACTTTTGATGTTTGCCCTTTTGCTTTCTTCCCTTGCAGGTGATGTTGCCGGCCCGGCAGATGCTGCGGAGCTCGAGGCGACAGCCGGAGGGAATGAGGAATGAAGCGGCAGTGTTACAGTACCTGTTAAGTTGTTAACTAGGGGGCCCACGGGGTCCAAATGTGGCACGGCCCTAGGAAGGATGTTCCAACCTTGTCTTTCTTCTTCTTCACACGGTCTGAGTTTGTGGATGCGGAGTGCGGTGCTGCAGCGTCAGGATCAAGATCACTGGATATCAGGAGATGAGTCTGTAGATGAAGCGATGAAGCACCGGTTTCCTGGAGGTGAGTATGCAGGAGAACGCCTGGTTTCAAAGGTAAGTAAACTGGTACAAGCGGCGAGTGCATAGTAATGTGAAGCACCGGCCTTAAGGATGGAGCAGTTTCTATAGCTGAGCTTCTGAATCCACACCCACCAGGTTCAGCCTGCCTGCCACACCCTGCCACACCTGATGAGTCAGCACATGAAGACCAGGCCTAAGGAGCCACACCCGATGAGTCAGCACATGAGGATGTTCTCTGTAATAAAGGCTTTCAGCTCCTGAAAAGTTCTTGTAAAATAAAAGCACTCCTGCACTGAAATAAAGTAAAAGCACTCCCGCACTGAAATAAAGTGTTCCTGCTCACATCTCTATATGAGCCTGGCGCCAAAGATGCCAGGACTGAGTCCAGCCAGGGCCCCTGTGTTTATAGGTCCCAAAGGGACATAAGTGAGTCAAGTGACCCATTGCCCCCATCACTAGATGGTGTGGTTTTTGTGTTCTGGGGCCTGGGGTCATGACTCTGCTGGATGTGGAGACATGCCGAAATGTAGTGTTAACCAGGTGATATGCACTTACTCAGGAGCAGAAACCCTGGATTGTACAGCTACGGCTCCACCTCCATGCAAAGACATCTCAAATCAAAACACAAGGCAGCAGAGCAGAGGGTAGTGCCCTTCGAGCAATGCAGTAGATTACTTTCCTCCACTGCATTCTCTGCATCTGCTCCTGCCAATGCCAGGGACACTCCTGTGAGGCAGCTGATCCCTAAATTATCCTTGCAGGCCCAATGCTGTGCAGCCAACCTTTACCTGTCAAAGGTCATTGTATTGTGCTTGTACTGCAATGCGGTACTCTGCAGGGGTGAGCAACTTCGAAGTGCTTTCGAGAGTCCGGTCCGGGAGCATGAGAATTACAGGCCCCTACTTAAGTTTTGAACTTCCCCTATCTTATCCCTGTGGTTGGTGCCCCTTCCGTACCCTCCCTTCCCTTCCTTTCCTTCTGTGTCGTGTGTTACAAGACCAAGAAAGACACAAAACAACAGAAAAAGTAAGGAGTTTAAAAAAAGGCTCCTTTCAGAGCCACCTTTCAGAGGTCACAAATGGAATAGCCAATGAAAGGATGCAGGCTGCCGCGCAGTCTATACGCTCCACAAATTGCGCAGTAAATACTGGAAGGCGTGGCTCTGTAAAAAACATTGAAGTCGGTTCGGGTAGAAAGGGCTGCCTGCAAAAAGTGTTTTTGTGGTGTTTGCTTGTGTTTCGAAGGGTTGAAGTGTGCAACACCTACTAGAAAAATGCTTGCTGTACTTGAAAAAGGTGCAGCAATGCATTTTGGATAGGTCGCAGAAAAACCTGATTGCCAGTATCAGTGAGAAGAACGCCATTTGTGGAAAAAATCTATGTGTTATTAAATGTAACGTTTCCATTGTGGAAATAGGAAAGGGGCACATGTCAGAAAAAGGCACAAATAGCCGTTTTAAAATGCACCTCGCTTTCTCCATTTGCGGATCAAATAAAGTAGAACGCAGCCACATCTGTGTGTGCGTAATGCAACAAAATATTATGCAGGAGTTTGCAAACATACGCATGACCTGGCCAAGTGCCTCCTCCACCGCAAACTGCAGACAAATTCCGGTAACATGTCCTAAACTTTTCCCTCCACACTGAAGAATAATAATGTCTGGATGATCGAGCGTCACCAAAGTGGCACAAATAGGAACCAAAATCAGCCACTGCATTGCACGTACTCATACTCATACCAGTGCACATCCACATGATAGAAATCAAAATGTGAAGCCACTGCACAGTGTTTTGAATTCGGTTTCAACCAATGTATCTAGGACTCCCCCAAAATCCATACACTCTGCCTCCTGAAACACACAGCCATAACCGTAGGCTACTGCATTCCTCTCTACAAATACACCTTCTGCCACAGTCTCTGTGTACACACCACACCCAGAAACCTTATTGAGTAATCCCTTAGCCTCCACAGTCCCATTTCCATGCCCGCCATCCTCAAAAGGCCTGGATGTGGCACATATAATCCTGGAACTACGATGGAGTCTGCTGACTTATCGTGCTGTGTGTGGGAGTGGGAGAGTATATTTCAACCAGGGTAGGACATTTCGTCTTTGGTGGTGGCTCTGAAAAGAGCCTTTTCTTTTAGGTGCTTGTAAACAAACACATTTTTCCAGTTTTCATAGGGGTTTTTGTTTTCTTCTCCACCTTACATTCTTACAGTAACCTCTGCAACGCATCTTTTAGATTGTAAAAAAAAATACCATTTCCAGTTGTGGACAAAGAAATACCATTTGCATGGAAAATTTACACATTTCGAGAATCAAGGATGTCATTGTCACAGGAGAACATCCCAGCAGCGGCCACAAAATCACACATGCTTCTTATTATAAGACACCTTCCAATCTCTGGCTGGGGACAAATAACATTGTGATAGTCCCATACTCTTCTTTGTGGCATGGATCAGAAAACCACCATGGCAGTGGGAAAAATCTGCTTCTCTGCTTTCATCAGCTTCTTTAATTGATCGAACACACGTGAACAATCCATGTAACCCAAATGAAGGGCTCCGTAATGTACCACAACATCATGAACAGTAGCAACAGTAGCATAGCCACATGTCTGAAAAGTGCAAGCACAATGACGAAACTGCACACATTGACACTGCTGCACAAAGCCTCCACTTCTTCCAAATCAAAATTGCCACCAAAGTCTCTTTCCAGGGCATACCTGTGCAGATCTTGCACAAAGGCATCACCCATGTGCGTCTCTCCATCTCTGCCAGCCTCACTACACAGAGTAATGAAAAAAAGGTATTACTGCACTTCCTGTAATGCATACCCTAAGCACCGGATTGGATAATCCCCACAGTCCCATTCCCATGTCCAGCAAGCTGAGAAGGGCAGGATGAGGCATGTGTGCTTCCCCAACTACCGTGAGGGTTGCACCCCAGTAAAGCAGGAGCAGTCCTTTTTCCCTGTCCACTACTTTTTTCCCAGCATTCCCTCAATGGGCACTGTTAAATAGTCAAACACGCATCCAGCAATCACATCCAAGACCTCTGCATCTAACATTATAATTTCTGTACAACACTCCATATGTACTGTTAAACATTTAGAGTGCAAGTCTTGTTTGATTCGAAAGCACCTCCAGTAGAAAGTTCTGTAAAACTATCCAAGATTTCTGCATCCACATTCATCCACATTGGCACCCATCACCGCAAAGTACAGGTATAAATATTTTTTCTACAGTATGTTTACAACTCTGTTATAAGTGCCTCTGAGCAGGGTATCTGCCACTGAAGCTCCATAACGTACTCAAAAAGCATACTGTAATTTCTCCCATCACCTACCATCAAGTGCCAGTTTAATGGTATGTACTTGGAAAGTTTTCATTTACCCATATCAGCCATTGTAATATCCAAACAGTTACTCTCTTCTTTCCTTCTGAAAATGGTACAAATATTTTTCCGCACTAACAAATCTCCTCCAAAATTCGTAAAACTATAGCACAAAAGGAGCAACAAAAGTATCATACTAACCAAAGCCAAGTACATACATTACATGCACAAAAACAGGGAGCCTGCCACTTACCTTGCACACTTCACAAAATGTAACATTTCTTACAACAGCAAAAAAAGGCATGTGTACACTGACAACAGTGCCATTTGTAAATGTGGATACTTAAGTCCAAGAAGTGAAATAATTGCTGTACACATGTGGGAAGCATGTATGTGCAGAAAAGGTAATGGAATTTCACACACAAACAGATGTCCCTTTCCAAGCTGTACAACCTTTTTCTCACCCTTCTAAAACCAGGACTAATCCATTTGCAAAGTAAGTACTCCTACACCAATGCACACACTTGCTTAATGGCACGTCATACAGTACACTTACAAATGAACCGTGTACCCCTTACCAGCCATACTGATGCTCCCAAATCCGCATTCATATACAAATCCATCCAATTACAGATACACACTAAGTCTTCCCAGCAACACATCCCCCTACCCTTTTATGTAATGCATTCTCCAAGTGCAGTCAGTAAGTGATTAACAAACATATTGTCTTATTGTCTTCTTTCACAGTTGCAGTTACCACCTCTGTCCTAATAGCCAGCAGCGTGCCAACTTGAAAATGCAACCCAGAGGAAGCCTACTCTCAACAGCCAACAAAGTGCAATGATGTTGTGGAGGTGCACCTCTTACTAAGACAGTACAGTGTTCTTGTATATTAAGGTACACAACTGCATCAACCCACTGCTATTTGCTTCATGCTTACTAAGTGCACCTCAGCATTTGCTCACTTTGTGTTATCATGTCACTGGTATTATAGCAACTCCCAATTAGCAATATAGTGTTCCCACCGTACACTAACACACCATTACACAATCATATACCTCTATCTGTATTCCTACCTTCATATTCATCCATTCATGCACAGATGCACACATATACCTCACAAAATGTCAAGACCTACACTTACCTTTTTTCTCCAACAGCTGCTACAGAATGCCTAGCAAAAAGGAACTCTGTTCAAAACAAAGCAGAAATAGACCAGCTGTACCTAAAAGCATGTAAAGTACCCATGCACCACTAGCAGATTTTGTACAGATAGTTGAAAGAGAACTCCTAATTCAAATTAGTATGCAAATGTAGCAAGCACACATGTATTGCAAATGGCACCAATTGTAGAAAACATTTATTGAAACGGCTCACACCAGTTGTGTTTAGAAATAATAGGGCTGCACAGAAATGTTGCACACAATCCTTGAAACAGTTACAGTGGCTGAGGAATAGGGCAGGAATTATACTACTGTGTTTCAATGGTAAATGCACGTTAAACAGACAATTACAAACACAGGAAGTAGTAATGTGCTTACTGCAGGTGTTTTGAAAGTGGAAACATACATGTACTCTCTGCACTCATGTCATTCAGGAACAAGTCCCTAACAAATGCTTTCTCTATGTATGTATACCTAACTGTGATTCCATTTCATCGCAACAGGAGGTACACAATGCAAACCACAGCATAGAGTGTAGATCTTGTAATTCCGATAATCGTTCCAACTTTCATATAAATCCCATAGGCAATACATAATACAAATGCTTTCAACATACCATAAAGATGGGGAAAAAAAGTAACTCCAAGCTTACCACCTTCACACACGGACAGGTATCATTTGGCAACAAAACATTCACACCAGTAGCCGTAATGTACCACAAAAGCAGCACAACCAGTTCAGTTCACTATGCTGTGTACATTAGAAATCAGGTAAAATCTTTGAAGAAGTCGTAAAGGAATTTGTTTTAGCACTCACCACACCCATTCAACCAAGAATGTGTACACCGCTGACACAGCACACACACAAGGCAACAATGTGAAACCTACTTGCAAATAGTGGACATACTTTTTGGTGGAAGACCTCCAGCCATATATCCAAGGCGCTAGGGGCTTACCACACACAACACAGCTCAGTACACCCTATGCAAAAATGCTCATGTCATGTGAAATCCACTCCCCACCTGCAATTCAGCCTACCAGCACTCACCACTGAAAGAGGTCGCCTCAGGACCTGTCGTGCCGTAATGAATGGTGCCTGCAGGCACCATACTAGTTAGTTGCCTGAGGAGGTACCGCAAATTGGTGCATTATGCACGGATACACTCCTGCACCCTTTCCATCCCCTCTTCCCACCACTATATGCCTGAAAGCATGTTTTCTAGCCCCTTTCAGCACCTCACTATCCTCAGCTACAGCATGGCAACGTTACCCAAAATGATGATGCACAACACGCTTCGCTCCAGCCAACCACTGGGTGCATCCAATCTCTGCCGACATTACGCCACACTCCAGGCCAATCAGACTTTTGAGCGAGGAGCAAACAGGGAAATTGGACCGCAGAGCAAAGCCAAATATCAGTAATTTTTTTAGACGTACAATTTACGTGCTTTTTAAAAAAGTACAGGAGTGATTATCACCAAATTTACAAAAGCACGCTTTCTGGACCTAGCTGCCACTCCTGCCGCAAATTTAATGCAAATCTGTCCAACAGCTTTTGTCTATACAGTCTATAGGGAAAAACAGTTTTTGGGACCCCGCTAAAACTTTGGCCCCCCTGTACGAAACCTCACCAAACTTCCCAACTGAATTCAGAGCAGGCCATATACTACGTTTGCAAAGTTTCATGCAAATTCTTCCAGGTGGAACAAAGCTATGGCTTGAGCAACTTAACCATAACTAGACAGCCACCGCGGACCATGTAATATATATCCCTAATAAAGTTGCAATTGGAATAGACAGAAAATAAATTTCCCATCTGAAAATTGTTGGGTTTGCTATATCAGCTCTCAACACTTGTGTTGAATTTTGCCCTACTTGCATTGTCTGACTGGGGTTCCCAGTTTAGATGCAATTTTAAATCTCACCACTGTTTGTATTTTGACAAACGTGCATTGCCTGACTAGGGCTGCTAATTTAGATTGCTGCTTTGAATCGCTCCATTGTGTTTGTTTGGCCGAACTTTAATTTTGCCAGACTAGGTTTCCCCTGTTTCGATTACTGCTGTGATGCTCGCCACTTATTGTGTTCTACCACACTTGCCTTTTGCTTGACTAGGGCTCCTAATCTAGAAAGCTTGCCAGTGTTTGTATTTTTCCTCACTACCATTTTGCCTGACCAGGTTTCCCAGTCTAGATTCCTGCTTTACATCTTACCCATGCTTATATTTTGCCACACTTGCATTTTGACTGAATAGGGCCCCTAATTAATATTGCTGTATTGAAGCTCTCCACAGTTTCTTTTTGTTTTGCATCACTTTCATTTTGCCTGACTAGGGCTTCTAACTTAGATTGCTACTTAAATCTCACCACTGTTTATATTGTGCCAACCTTGCATTCTGCCTGACCAGGGCTCCTAATTTAGATCACTAATTTACTGCTCGCCGCTGTTTATATGTTGCCCCATTAGCATTTCCCTTCACAGAATATTCCAAAGGTTGTTTTGCCACTGCAAATTTCCCCACTTCTGTATCTTGCTGACACTTGTGTGCTGCATCGCACAGAATGCAGTTGAGTCCCACGGAAGGGGATGTGTGGGGTTGTTTCATCTGTTAACATAGCTGCACACATTTGACATGCACACAATTTGTCTATACCCTACCTAAACGTACATCATCCTCGGCCCGAGCACCTACGCTCATAGAATACAGCTGAGTCCCACACAAAATTCAGTCCAGCTGTTCATAATTTGATACAGCACCCGTCCCACACCTGTTAATGTGGGTTGCTGTTAGGGACTTAGTAATTCCCACCTACCTTGGATCGAGCAATAAATGCAAACATGCATTTAACACTTCACTCACTACCTCTCAACTCAGACTACAGTTTTCCAAAGGGTGTTCAACCTTGCAGAGCTTCGTGGCCATACCAGTGGCAATAGGCGCCATAGAAAGGCCAACTAACATAACATAACAAATACATATTATTCTGTTGAACGAATGCTTGGATGAATTAATAACGGGAGGGTCATTCATGTGAACCTCTCCTAGCCATTTCGTTATTTGAATACATTGAAATAAGGCAGTACTCTACAGCTCCATAGTTATGATTCAAAGTTTTCAAAGATACAATGGCTTTCGATGCAGGATGATAAGGACAATATGAATGGGAAAAGTTAGATAACTTGAAGCATCCATCAACAGTGGTTGGAAGAAAAAGGCCTGTCTTTCTGTTTTTTGAAGTCTGTTATCAATCAGTTTTAATTAAGAATACATTTTATTGAATCCTTAACTGTCAAGCTTGTCTTTGTGTGAGGAGCGGGGAGGTTGCTATGGAGAGGTGCATGTTGCTATGTGACTTATGTGTCACCAGAGAAAGCAAAATGCTAATGGTCATGTCAATTTAGATTTTAAAAAAGAAATCTCAACAGCTTCATTAAAAAGGGGACTTTATTCTGTACCGCATGTGCCTTACTTGTCATTGTGCTGGGTATATGCCATGGCCAGGCTTATTATGAAGCTGGCGCAGACAATGGGGTGTGTTGCCTTGGACAGGACAGTTAATGAATGTTGGTTTTCACAGTCCACAGCACAAACCAACCCGACTCCAAGCACACTTGTGTCTTGTCTGAAGATAAAATGATCGACAAGATGAGTGTCATGTTATTTTCCTGCTTTGCTAATAGATTTCCAATGGCCACAAATCAATCAGTGAGAGAACTTATTATTTTTTTAATAAATACAACACCTGAAAAGACTCCTGTATCCGCAGCCAGCCTCCGGGTTTTTATATTAAACTCGAAGGTGTAATCTGAAAATGTTTCTATTGTACTATAGTTCTTTGGTTCTGTGGCCATCATTAAGAGATTGACAGATATTTCCTTTACGTTTTTGCATACATATTTACCATTAATGCATGAAGAAAACTAACTGTATTAATTGAATTATAAGGTGTGTGTTATAAAAAATACAGCTTGTGGTATTCCTGTAAATGCACTTGTTCACTTAGGTTTCACAAAAAAGTCCTCTTTGTGAGCTACCAATGAATACACTACAGTAGCAGGACACACCAGCAGCTTAACATGTACAACAAAGCACTGAAGATGTAATTGTGGCTCTTCTTTGCATAACATGGTAAAAGTGGCCATTTGTCATTCCCACTTTCTCACTAACTCAATGGGCCTCATTAGGACCCTGGCGGTGAACGTATGAACGATGCTGGTAAGGCACTGGCACCGTTCATACCGTCTCGCCGCATTACGAGCTCTGCTCACGGGTTCCTGACAGCCCTCCAGGTATTAGCTGGTGGGCTGTGCGGCGCCCGTGAGCATAACTCGTAATGCCGCGGGCACCATTATCAACGATGCCGACGCATCCATGTTACTCACCACCATTCTTCCCTATGGGGCAGAATGGGGATCGGGAGCCTGGCAATACCGCCACCTGCGAATGGGCAATAACAGGCCCATTCATCTCGTGATGGGCTGGTTATTGCCAAATCGCAGGAGGCGGTGCCGGTAGCAACCATACAGGCACGGCTACCGGCATGCTCGTAATGAGGCCCAATGTGTTCCCCCAGCCATTTTGTTCTCTTATGTCAGGGGATGTGTTAAGATTTAATTTTAAAGTTAAAACCTAATTTAAAAAGTTGAGGTGATTTCGAATTTTTACCTCCAGCCTCCATTTTTTGAGGTATTTGATAATCAGCTTTCCAGATACTCTTTTCTCAGGGAATAACCATGAGATACTTACCGACATGCCCATAATAAGGGAGAAGGTAAAAACAGGTGGTTCTTGAAATACTACCTATTTTTTCACTACCATCAAGGTTTTTATGGGGCATATATGTATCCAATCTCCTGTTGTACTACATCAGTGTCCCCGAAGTAAAAAAAAAAAACAATGTCATGGTTTAATGAAATGTATACAAATTGAGATATGTATGTATCCCATAGTGGACCATCTTGACATTGTGAATGCAACCGGGCATGCTCAGGGAAGCGGTAGTGCAGGTGCTGTTTACAACCTTAGGCATATGCAAAATCCGGGTATGTACCTAGTTAAAATATAAGAAAAAAAAACATTGGTGTCTTATATTGTGGTTCATGCCAGACTCCAACCTCCAAGTGCATTACTGGGACTGGGTATCGAACATGTGCAGCTCAAGTGCAGTCTACTTTACAAGACCAGAACGTTGCACCGGAGCTATCCTTCCCCATTAATTCATGGATGTTTCTTAGAAAGCCTGCAAACGGGTGGGGGGAGGGGATATAAATACCTGCTTAGAACAGCAATCTGCTATCCCTCCTACCACTCTGACCTAAATCCCAGAATGCCTTGCAATTCACTGATGTGCTCCCCACTATCTTTTTAGAAATTGTATGCCTTGCCCAGAACATTTCTGAAAAAGCAGGTATTGACTGTCAGGTGTGCTTTTGAAACAAACATGCCACAGAATTGGCGACTGAATTTGTGTGCAATAAGAGAGCCACATTGCAAGTTGTAGGGATAATTAGTGCATGCATTTCAATCATGTACAGATTTTTAGCAGTGCCACTTAATTCAATTGTGGTTAAATACACTATGCAACAATGATGCCAGTATGCAGCTTAGCTGTGTGTTTTGGGGCTGATGTGAGGCACTGATGGGAGCCATCCCAGACTAAAAAAGGCGTAATGTGGGGTTGGAAAGCACAGAGATGTGTAGCCGCTAACAATTAAGATAACTAATTATTAACCCACTAACAAACTAAACTAACTAATAATTACAATGGGGTTTAGGCCATATCCCAGCTGAGACTGGGGGGTGCTTGAAATCGAACTGCAGTGCTGATTTAGAAAATAAATGCACAAATTAAAAATTGTTTTACTGTGTGCTGAACATGAGGCTCAAAGCAATGGGGCTGCATGATGTGCTATGTAAAAGACAACTGTAGAGAATGAGCCAAGTACCCCCACCTCAACCAGCTCACCTATATTGCCTATATGTTGGGAACCAGAAAATGAGACACGTGCAGTACCATTGAAAATACCGATACCAAGGAGACTTCTGGAAGTAAGGTTCCCTTTAAGAAAGCCATACCTACATACACGACAGTATGATGGCCATTTGAATGAAATCCCAGGTGAAGCAGGACCAATGAATGAACAAGCAGAAGGGTGACATCACAAGCAAGCCTGACGTACATAGAAGAGATGCAGAGACAAGAGAATGCAGATATTATATAAGGCATCAAGAAAGTATCAAAGATAAGTGACATCTTGGGCTCAAGATGAAGAAACTTATGCTACAGAAACGATGAAGATATCAAGTCATTTTACACATGTACATATGCAAAGAAACACAAGCAGATGAAGTATTCTTAAGGCTAGCTAAGTAGTGAATAGATTGCGGCATGCCCCAATGTATACATATATAGGAGCAAGTAAAGAATGGATGATTCCACTACATATTATAGCAGACCTGGATCAGAGAAAGAAAGCCTCTTTTCCAGTGTGTTGCAGTTGAAAAAGCAATTGAATTACAGAAGCAGATTTCAGAAAGGCGAGGCTGGATGTGCCCCAGGTCTTATCAGATCTGGATGAGCAGAAAGTAGTTACAAATCATGTAAAAGAATGAAACTCCTGTTCAGAAGACATGGACAGAAACAAGGAAGTCAGAGGTCTAATAAAAACTAGTTTTTTAAATGCACCAGAGCTCAAAATTGTGGTCTTCAGTTATGTGGAGGGATGAAGTTGGACAAACATGACGAGCCACACCTACGGATGAAGGCAGAGTGTGCTTTCCCTCCCCTGAATTCTCCAGAGCAAAAAACATTTCCAAGGACAAGTTCATATCCTTAATTGACAGCAGACCACTGAGGTGATAATAGATGATATGCTAATAATTGGTGGAAAGCTATGGTTGTGACCAGCTGACCAGCACCTGGAAGTCCAGACTGCGTGCTGCTAAAGTAGGTGGAAAGGTACTGACGGATGTAACAGTGCCAACCAATTATAGGCGCCACGAAATTAAGGACCCTATAATTTGTGCAGCCAATGGGACGTTGTGCATTTAGTGATGTTCATGGAGACCTGTTTGAGGGGAGGGCTTAGTTGCCCGACCTGATGTTAAGGAGCCTATCGTTTTCTAAGACTAGTATTGAACGTATACTTAGATGTTCACTTAGAACCAATCACTCTCCTCAATAGGGTTTTGTAGTTTGCCATGTAGGATGACGTTAGTGAATATGTAGGTTAACGTCATCAATGATGAGTTTTTACTATAAGTGCAGTGTTTTTTTGGAAATCATTGAGACCATGCTGTGAGACGTCCGTAGATGTCGGTTGTACTCGAACCATCGCCCTTAGCATCAACAGCAGCATTTGCCTGATCCAGGGCAGTTCATTGGTGAACATACCGGCTCACCCACAGCTTCTGTCTTTTCACGTGACATCTAGCATTCTCAAAAAAACATGTGACGTTGATTTTGATTTTCTTCAATTGATCTAAAATGTCAACAGACATGAAAGCGTAATGCATTTTCTTTTCAATACAAATAAGCAATATCAAAAACTGCACCTCCTGAAGAACCACCTAAACAAGATAGGTGGGGAAACACATGTCGAGGTTCAGGGTCTGATAAAACTGAGTTTCAGAGATTGACACAATTGATTGTATTATTGTTACTTTTGGCAAGAAGTGTCACCATTGGATATATGGAATAATCAGTGAATCAAACGGAATGCACCATTAGTGAATTTAACTGAGGTTCAGAGATTTAAGTATACAACATCTTTGAACACAATGGAATAATCAGTGAATTAAACTGACATATTCAATCACCTGTTTGTGCTCATCATTTCATATCTTAATTATTGGAGCCAGCACAACTTGAGACTTGTATTTTTTTTAAAGTTGCTTCAAATCCTGACCAGTCTCAGGATAGTGTCTCAGTTAGCAGCTTACTCATTTCTAAATTAAAGCATTTACAGGAAAGTGCTCAAACTGTCCTCAAGACTGGTAAATTTCATTTTATGGATGTAAGAGTGCCAACCAATTATAGGGGGCTGCATAATTAAGGGCCCTATAGTTTGTGTAGCCAATGGGATGTTGTGCATTTAGTGATGTTCATAGAGAACTGTTTGAGGGGAGGGCTTAATTGCCCCACCTGATGTTAAGGAGCCTATCATTTTCTTAGGCTAGTATGGAATGTATTCTTAGATGTTCCCTTAGAACAAATCACTCTCTTCAATAGGTTTTTGTAGTCTGCCTTGTAGGATGACGTTAGTGAATACGTAGGTTAACATCATCAATGACAAGTTTTTACTATAAGTACAGTGTTTTTTCTGAAAATTATTGAGACCATGCTATGAGACGTCCGTAGATGTCTGTTGTACTCCCTGTTTTAGATAATTGATATTAAAACAGTTAACCTTTTTGCCAACTACCTGAGTCGTTTCGATTATTGATGTTTGAGTAACTTCTGGATCACCATTCATCTCATAGTATTGCTACCTTGTCTTAAAGGGCTGGGGCGACTCCCTCAGTTCATGTGGTAGCAGAGTGATTATGATTAAAAATCCATCGAGATAGTAAGCTTTGGGTTCCCGGAAATATTGAACATTCTCTGCCATTTAACTGGAAGGAAGTGAAGCTCCCTGTAGATAGCAGAACCAGTTTAAAAAAAAAAAAAAATCTAAGCCTTGCAAGCGAATGTGAGACGGGTCCCTTGTTTTCAGGCAAAATACCTTCCTGACTTCTCCAGGAAGCTGAACAGACAAAAGGTTGAAGCGGCTGATAAAGAGGCATTGATCCCGAGGGATGGAAGTCGAAAAAAAGTGAATGGTGAGTAAAAACTGAGTGAGGTGGCAAATTGTGAATGGGCAATTAGTAGAGAGAGTGATAAGGGAAGACGAGTAACCGAGGAAGTTTGGGGTAAAAGCAACTTAAGATGATGAGCATTGAGTTATTAAGTAATTGAATTGAGGAGAGAAGCCGAGCAATTAAGAAATCGTGAGACGAGGAGCGTCACGATAGAGGAAACCCAGTGTCCTGAGTCATAAGCACGTAACAGAAAAAAACGTATCTAGAGCCCCATTTGCAGATGACATAGGCTACAGACTTGTTTAAAGTCAGTCCAAAGAGAACAGTTCACACCCCAATCAGGGTATTTTTTAGGGGCGAGGATAAAGTCTCGAGGATCGTAGGCTAAGATATATGTGGCCGGTCGAGTGCGTCTGTTTGTCTGTTTTGTGTGATTGAATAGACATATATGTGGTGAAGAAGTACTACAGGAATTAAGAAACATGAAAAGGAAAACGCGAGATTCAAGAGTTAATTATTTATTTGTTGAAATTAAGTTGATGTTTAACGTATAAAGTAGATTGGACTAAAAAGAGATATGGGGGTATGGAGCTGCGACAAATGGTGCACGCTCATATTGTGTTATTTTCTTGAAACATAATTTTGAAAAGTGCAAAGAGTAAAGGTGAGCATTGACAGTAAAGTGTGATGAGTTAAAATGGAGGATATTACTCTGCTTACACATCTCTGCAAACAATTGCAGAAGCACACACCTAAGCTTAAACAGCACAGTGCGGAATGGGTTAAGGGCATGGCAGACGGAAGATGTTCATGCCATGGCCACAAGGCGGATCACTATCGAAGGCAGTTTTGCAGCATATAATGACATTTTCCATGCAGCATACACAGGAAAAAAGCTAGACAAAATGTTAGCAAGCTTAGAGATCTGGAAAATGTTCCAGGAGGAAAAGGAAGAGCCACCTCCTGAAGACTGGATACTTAATATATGCAAAGGGGGGGGTGAGGAGACTTCTGCTCCCCTGCCGCGCCTGAAGTAAATGGCGATAATGGGAAAGATGACGGACTGTACCCACTAAGAGAGCTTAGGGCAGCGACAGGGTACTGCAATCCGGAATATGAGTTGCCTGCGCAAAAAGCAGCGATGAGGGTGCAGAGAAAATTCTTGAAAGAGATGTGATCTCTAAGGTCCCAAGGGACAAGGAGAGAAAGGACAAGGAGAGAAGTGATAGACCAAATACATCCTTAGATATAGGACAAGAGATAAAGAGATGGAAAGGAGAAAAAGATAAGGCTGATGAGGTAGCTTTCATACAGAACAAATGGATCGGTGGTCAAATTCTGCTCAAACTTGATGGTAAGAGCATTGAGGGCATCAGGCAAAGGAAAGATCGAGATGAGAGAGCCAAAAAGGATAGAGAGAGAGAAGAAAGATTGAAAGAAGATGGGTACAAAGGAAGGATAGACACAGACGGGAACAGTTGCATCAAGACAAACAAATGAAAAAACAGGAAAGGGCAGAGGAGCAAAGAAAGTATGATAGCAGACAGAGGGCAATCGAATAATGAGAAAGATTAGAAAGAAAGAGGAAGAGGAAGAACAGAAATGAAGAGTTAAAAGAATACAAAAACATAGAGTGTAAGAGATACGAAGGGCAAATTAGAGGAGAGACATGAAAAGAATAGAAGACATAGTGAGAGAAGAAGCAAGGACACAAAGAGAGTTCGATGATGAAATGGAACCAAAGAAGAGACAGAGAGCATGCGATCTTGAACGTCTGGGAAAGGAATTAATGGATCCTAATCCAACAGTGGTATGGGAGGACACAGAAGAATTCTTTCCAGCACATGAACCAGTAGCAGGTCCGTCTAGAGCAAATCTAGAGGATGTGTTTGATTCTAGAAGCATTGGGGACACAATCGATAAAGTCTGTCATGATATGAGGACTAAGAAAGAACTGAAAGGAAAGGTTGATTGACTCAAGAGTACACAGTTGTAGGACAGAGAGAGGGTCTTGTGTAGTTTTGATCCTAAAGAGATGTCTATAAATATACTGACTCTGAATCATGAAGAGGAGATGAGCCAAACAAGTTGGGACAGGATATGTCAAATGACTACAGAGAAACTTTCTGTGGGGAGGAGGGAGGTAACGCATGTGGTCCTGAAGGGTGTTTTTCAATGGATAAGGAAGTAAGAAGGTCAGATCTACATCTGCCCAAATTGCGGGTATCAGAGTCTCTGACGTGACTAGATCAACCTAAAGGGTGATCCCATGGTGAGAGGGGGGACTCGCCGCCTTATGTGAGCAGGTTAAGGTTGCAGTATTAGGGAGAATTCTCCAAATGTGCTAATTTCCCTTACCTTTTGAGACCCCCCAGCAACTTTGCAGGATTACATTTTTTACCTGGAAAGAGTGTGAGCTTTTTTCCCACTCTTTCATGTATTTTGATGTGTGTTTTACTTTTGTGTTCTTTGGTTATGGAGTTTTAAAACAACTCAAGAGGGATCATCTTTTTCTGTGTGTCACACAGTACCTTCAGTGCAGTGGCACAGGGGTGTCTATCAGACTTCCCAAGGTTTAAATACCTTCACTGGGAGTGACTACTGTCTCCCAGAGCATGTAAAGTTAAATTGACTTTACCAGTCTCTTTAAATGTACTGACCCAGCACACCCTATCTTACTATAGAGTGCTGGAGGGGTTGCCTAGTGTCCCCTGAGTCAAAACACTCATGTAAAAGTAAAATGTTACCTTTTCCTATTTTAAATGGCTGGTGGCAGTGCTTTAGATCAACTACCATGATTTTTCATGACCGCTAACAACGGTAACTAAAAATCAGGGGTAGCCATGTTTTTTGATATGGCGCCCCAGACCTGTAAAAACAGACTCTGGTCATCTTTTTTCACCATTTCTTTAAGGAAAAGTCTTTCTTGTGTTTGTCTCTGTGCGCCAAACCAGGTTTGGTCCCTTTGTTTGTGCCCTTTGGCGGGCTTCTGTACTGAAGCCCTCCTCTGGTGCCAGAGTGTCTGGGGTGGACAGGATGTGAGGGAGGTGCCCAAAACACCCTGTGCTTAGTCTACTAGGAGACCTGAATGCACTCTGGTGTGATTGGCCAGCTGGCTGTCCGGCATGGACAGCCACCCTGCTGTGTGAGTGACAGCCAGGCTGAGATGAATGGGGGAAAACTGTTTAAAAGCAGGTCTCTGGGACTTGGAAAGCAGAGTCGACCACTGGAACGAAAGAACCGAAGATGAGAGGAAGGAAGAGGACTGCTGCAACTCTGGACGACTGGTGAAGCCCTGCTGCAGGTCCGAATTGCCTGAAACTCTGACAACAGAGAAGCCCTTCAAGGTTAACTTCTTCCCTTAAGTTTGGTGGGAACAACCAACTAGCAAGCCAACTGGACACCATCCTATTTTGCTCGAATTTTCTTCAGAGTGCTGTTGAAAACCGGATAGCCAGTGGAAAGGAAAGCAGGGGGACTTTAAGGCACTCACACCTTAAACCAATGTCTTCCAACAGCTTTTGGCCTCTGCCCTGGGCAGTGCAGGAACCTCCCAACATCCTCATTATTGTCCCCACGACTGAAGCACAGTAACAGTGAGATCTGCTCAAACTGCCAGGAACAACTGCCTCTGCTACAGCTTTCTGCATTTAAAAGATACTGTGCAAATGCGGTCCAGAAATGTTTTCAGCCATCGAGAAAGTGCGTGAAACTTTCCTCAACTACGAAGGCTTGTCCTCCCCTTAACGTTCGTCAAACTTTTCGCCTAGCCAAATCCTTTAAAAATCTGTGGCAAAGACGTAACCGTTATATACCAGAACTGTGCTATCCTATACAAAAGACTCTGAACCATTGACTTTAGCCCAGGCCTATTGAGAAGAATTGCTGGTTGAATTTAACTGAAAACCTTTGCGCTGCCTATGAATGCATTTGGGCTGTCTGTTCTTATAACTTTGTCTTTTCCCTCCTTTCTTAAGTATCTGAAGTGCCATTTTGCTCGCACTTCATTTTTTTTTTAGCTAAACTTGTTCAATTACTTACCGGTTGGATTTTTGTGGTGTATTAGTGTGTGATATTGAACTGCGTGCGCTAGTGTAATGTTTTATAAATGACTGAGTAAATACATGTATATTCTTTCACTAAGAAATCTTGAGTCAGTGTTTACTTGAATCACTGTATTGGTTGGTCCTTTGTGTAACTTGTTCTACTGCTCACTTAAACTCTTGAGATAAGTCTGGCTGCTCAGCCATCGCTACCACTTTAGTGTGTAGTACAGGCTTGTACCAAAGGTGAAATTATGCTTACACTTGTAGTGCTAATTACCTGTAGTGTTCCCAAAGGGTACTGCAGGTTATTCTGCCTAACACTCTGCCAGGAAGAAGGCAGTGCGGCACCATTGTCCCTGCTATGGACAGACAGATGATGGGGGACAGGGATAAATGTGAGTTTGGGGTTTCACAGTTTCCCTTGTTAGAGAAAGGGGGAGCCAGACCACAGTATATACCTTGGCCACAGATGGATAAGGATAGTTTAAGGTGTAAACTCCTGAGTTTAACTTCTGGCGCTGGAAAATGGATACATGAGTTAGAGAAAAGGACAGGAGGAAATACTTTAGCTGTAAGGGATATTAAGTGTTTCCTAGTTGCTATCCTTGTGGAGAGAGCTGATGACATTTGGTCAAGAGCATGGTATTTGAGTGCTATCGCGTTGAGCACCGCTCATAATGGAACACTGTTTAATAACTGTGGGGCAGCAGTCTTGAAAGTGCTTAGAGTGATGTAACCAGACACGTCAGATATGGGAGCTATAATGATGAAAAAGATGCAGGAAGGGGATGATGCTCTTGTTTAAATTCAGCATTTTCAGGAACAATGGAGTTTGGAAAAAGTCGAGAGCCTTGGGGGAAATCTATACCTGTATTTTATCACATATTATGCCAAGGGCTGCCAGAGCCAGGGCAGAAGCAGCTCAAGAAATTGGTGGGCATTGAAGCAATGAATGCCATGGTCAGAAATTCAGCTGACCATGGCGTAATATTGCAGACTATTGCAAGAGAAGAATCGAAAGAAAGACGATACTAGGAAAGGTGAAGAATCGAATGAGTGCAGAAAAAATATCAAAGTACGCCATTGAAGGGGCAATGTTGACTAGTTGAGAAGGGTCAGGTTCACAGCAAGCAGCAGGTATGCCACAGCTGAATAACCAAAGGCAATTAGATCAAGGTAACAATGGATTTGTACCACGAGGTAGGGGAAACTTTTGAGGCAGAGGCTTCCAGAATAATCAGGGACATTTCCAGATTAACCAAGGATGGTTTCAAAACATGCAGAATGATGGTCAAGGCATGCAGACATGCAGATAAGAAGGCCTCCTCCTGTATGTTGGACATGTGGTATGTTAGGACACCCTGCACGCATCTGTAGAAGCCAAGGGTTCGTGCAAAATGGGAAATTCTCAAGAGGGGGGACCGCATATCTGCGTGCATACACTCAGACTGGAGATGTTTTTTTTTTCAAAATCAGACATTGCAGCAAACACAAGCACTGAGAGTACAGCCAGATGTACAAACGCAGCAGACAATAATGAATCAGTCGCAAGGGCAGTCACAGCATTCACCCATGCAGATACAACGAGTTACGAGCACGGGATAATTGATGACTCCTAGAATAAGGGGTGTCACTGTAGATTGAGGGAATCCTTTCACAGGTACAGGGATGAGAATGTATCCACAATAGGACAGCTCACTGGGAGACTTGATGTGTTTGATACTATCTGTAACGCCCAATCCTCAAGAGCAACCGAGGGTTGACATTAATATATGGGGCAAATCCTTTTCTTTTTTATTAGATGCGGTTGCAACAAGCTCATGTATACGAGAGGGGAAATGTACAATGTATAGGAATGCCATGAATACTGAAGGTTTCACAGGAGCTACAAGTAGAGTTCATTTTACTGAAAAATGACCAGTCTCTATAGGAGAATGTGACATGTCTGTGCCATTATTATATTCAAGATATACACCTGTCAATATATTAGGTCGAGATTTAATGACAAAGTTGACCATGACGATTTCATTCACTGATGACGGCATAATGTGTTCAACGTCAGGAATGCATTTTTAAACGTGAGTTTATTATGACATTTGCAGGACAAGTGACCATAAGAGGAGTATCATTAGAGTCAGAAGTTTTTACTATGGGGTATTTATTCTGTGAACATGGCTACCAGGCTTAGTAGGAGGAACCAGGAGAATACCTGATGATTTTTTATTCAGAGCAAGGATACCTATGGATGAAGAGGAAGGACACGTCTTTCCTTTGGAATTACAAGCATCCATAGTATGAGGAGAAATGGCTTTGCTTGATGGAACTGATTATGAAGGCAGACAATGGTTTACAGTGATTGCCATTGGGGAAGGTTATAGACTGTCTGATGTCACTGATGAGGAAATGTTTAGAGACTAGCCGTCAGATGACGTAGTAGTATTTGAAATGAGTATTACTTATTGGGTACGAGCAATCAAACGCGAGTTTCCGCAAAAAATGATGTTAGCTCAGAAGCGTCCTGAGTTTTTCGAGGAGGACATGGCGAAAGTGCCAATTGCATTATGGACAATAGGCCCCTATGACGTAGGCTTATTAAAGGGAGCTGGAGAAGTAAAGATTAAATTGAAACCAGGATCAATTTTACCTGAGAACTTCATTTGCATTTTACCAGGTGGAGTAGAAGGCCAAACATGGAGAACCTCACATGTACTTACTAGGAATAGGAGAAGACATAGCACTGGGAATCTTATGCACATTCACTAAGCAGAGGAAAAGGCCATAGCACTGCAAACCATACTATTACTAGGAATAGGAGAAGGACAAAGCACTGAAAACCCCTCTTGCATTCACTAGGTGACAGAGAATGCCATAGCACAGAGAACCCCAAGTGCATGTGTATTTACTAGGCAGGGGAGAAGGGCAATGCACTGAGAACCTATTGCCCACGTATTAGGTGTAGGAGAAGGACAAAGCACTGAGAACACAACATTACTTACTTTTCATACGAGAATGTCAAATCACTGAGAACCACACATGCATTCACTAGGCATGCACTGAGAAAACCATGTGCATTTATTGAAGTGATATGGTAAATTAAATTAACATGTCTAAATCTAGAACAGTACCCACATCTTTGTAGGGCATAGGGTAAGGGCCCGGCAAGGTGTGCATCTTTTGGGTATTTTACAATGGAGAAACACAGTTGTTATGCACCAGCCAAGCTGACCATTAAGCTGCAGAGCTCTTCTTCCTTAAAGAAAACGATGGTTAACTGTCTCCAGAGAATCTGGTGCCTTGGGTAGCAATGTAATTGTTTATAGAGCATGTTTTTATATGCATCAGCTGCTAGAGGATGGAGTGCAGGAGGAGAGGCAGTTGAGCTTCCCCAATCAATGCACAAGAGGGATAAGTTACATCAGCTCAGAAACAAAGAGCAAAATCCATACATGAGGACAAATATGTTTATGCATTTTTCTTATTTATATACAGGAGGAACAATGTTCTTTTGAACACAAAAGAATGTACAATAAATCAAATCAGATTTTACAGGGAAGCAATGAGCTTCCTAAAATGGCATGTGTTTGAGGGACATTCTGACCATGTTGTGTGGGGGGGTAAATGGAACCGTCACTGGGGACAATACATAAGTGGACTTACACGGATTAAGGACAACCAACATTGGACATTTTTAAGTGAAGCTAGGGGGTACTGGCATATGTGCTCGGGATGTGACTATAATGGGTGACGTGCTAGAGTGGAGGCAGAGGAAGTGAGGGTCAGAGGCAGTTTAGATGCGAGGAAACATGTTAGCTAGCAGGTTAAGAGGGTAACTCAGAGAAAAGGAGGTAGGTTTGTGGCTTGGTTTTGAACAAATCTGGGTGGACTGTTTCTCTGATGTCCTCGGGAAGAGAATTCCATGCAAGTGGAGCAAGAAGAGAGAAAGAACAGAAGCGAGGGGAAGCACAGTGATGTCAAGGAGCCACAAGGGTAGTTGAGGAAGCAGAGCAAAGATTAAGAGAAGGCTTGTAGAGTTGAGTAGAGGAGGATAGATACAGTGGTTCCTTACCATGGATAGATTTGTGATCCAGGAGAAGACATTTAAATCTGACCCTGTTTTGCATTGTCAGCCATCCAGCCTGGTGACGGTAGAAGGAAGTAGGTGTGAAGTGAGAGAGTTCAAAGAGGGTTTTTGTAACAAAGTTTATGATCTTGTCAAGTGGAAAGAAATTATAGTTGGGATACCACAGAGGATGATGGCACAGTAGTCCAATTTAGAGAAGATAAGTGTGGGTAAGATATGCTTGGCAGTGTTGAAAGGAATGAGGTGCCTGATTTTCCTAATATTTAGGGGGTTGAGGTGAGCTACTGTTCCAGTTTTGGAGACGAAAGTAGAGACAGTGTGAGAAGGGTCATAGATGATGCAGAGGTTTCTAGCTGAAGAAGAGTAGGGGAGAGTGTCCAGTGGAAACTGGATAGACAGATGAAGAGATGAGAGGGAGATTTTGGCAGGGAAGAAGACCACCTCTGTTTTGTTAGAGCTTAACATCAGAGGGTTCAAAGCCATCCATAATTAATGTCAGTGAGACAGTTGAACATTTTGATAGAGAGACCAGAGGAGAGTTCAGGAAAAGAAAAGAAGATTTAGGTGTCATCCAGGAAGAGATGTTATGAGTACCCAAAGGAGGTGATTAGTGCCCCAAGAGTCGAGGTGTAGAGTGTAAAGAGCAGTGTACCCAAGGCAGAACCTTGTGGAACACCAACAGTTAGAGGAGTGAGTTGAGAGGTGTTGTTGGTCTAGGAGAGAGCAAAGTGCTGAGGTGCGAGGTAGGATTCAATCTAGGCAAGGGTTTGATCACAAATCCCAAGAAGAAAGAGAGTTTTAAGGAGACCCGAGTGATGGACAGTTTATAAGGCAGGAGACAGGTCCAGCAGAATTTTGATAGAGGATAGGTTGGAGTGTTTACCAGAAGCAATAAAGTTGGAGACATTCATATAAGCAGTTTCCGTGGAGTGACAGGAGTGGAAACCTGAATTTGGTAAGACGGTTGAACACAATGCTTTCAAGCACTTTTGAGTAGTGTGGTAAGAGAGACACAGGCTGAAGGTTAGCTTGTAGGTATGGATCAGCCCCTTACGTTTTTAGGTGAGGGACTACTATGGCTGTTTTGAAAACAGAGGGAAAGCACGTGGAGTCATAGGGCAGGTTGAAGAGTTTAGCGAAGTGAGAGGCCACCAAAGGGGCAAAAGGCTTGACTAGGGTGCAGCCATTGAAGAAGCCAAGCTATTGTCAAGTACAGATAATGTGCCCTTTGGGTGTGCCAGCTGCGTGTGTTACATATTCTTTGTCTGACTTTTTACCATATCACCCATATTTACCATGATATTTTTGTTTGGACACAACATGGTGGGGAATACAGTTGAGGGAGGAGTTTTAATACAAAACCTGGGGTATCCATCACATTCCTCCTCCAGAGTCTGCATCACAAAGTGGGTGGCAGCACCCAGGGTCACCCCAGTCCCATCCTCCAGCCTAAAGGATGGGTGGAATACTGATAGAATTAAAAAATAAAGGATACAACTAATACAAACGAGAGTACCCTGACCTTGTCTAGAGGGTTTGAGCACTCCTCTCAGCCTGGGGTGAGATGCCTACAAGGGAGGAATCCAGAGCAAGACCTCCCCCAGAGGTCAATGTGGCAATTGGGAGGGACCTAATTCCTTGTTATTGGCAAGCAAGGCCGTTTTAGCTGTGGATGAGTTAATTAGATCTTGAAGGGTAGACACACATGTCCTCTGTTCTTTTTTAAAGTGAGATGCTTGACTCCACTTTAACTATCCTCCAGCTGTAAAACATCTTGGGAAACTCCTATTGTAGCTTGTGAAGGGTAGGTTATAAGACAATAACACTATTTTCCCAGTGAAGTAAAGGTTTTGAGCAGTCATTAGCATAGGTGACCAGGGGTTGTGCTTAACCCCTGTGAGGATTAAATATGTTGATTTTATTCAAGGATGACTTCTTGCCATATTTTTGTGGATCTCAAGCCAACAGTCTGTTAAGTAGACCAATGCTTTTAGTGATGTTTATATAACTGGGGTTGCCCGCATAGCTTCAAGGACTGCGACACTTGTCCTTGGCCTCAAGCACAGGGATTGAATCTCTCCAGCACTGAAATCTCTTCATTGGCTCCCAGTGGTGGCAAGGATCAAGTTCAAGACCCAATGCATCATCCACAAGGCTCTCTGGGGCTTGGGACCACAATACCTCCAACTCTCGCTACCGAAATATCTTCCTACTCAAGCTCTTCGCTCCTCCACCTCCAACTCCTTGAGGGTCAGTCGCTTCTCCAAGCAACATGTTGGGGGCAGATCTCTTTCTTTGACTAGGTCCTCTCTCTGGAACAGCCTCCCTGCTTCTCTGGAACTTGAGCAGAACCATCTCCAGTTCTGGAAGCACCTTAATACCTTACTCTTTGCTTCTGCTTACTCCCTTCCTCTCTCCACTTATCTCCTGGCTGTTACACATACTGGTCACCTGGCAACCCTCTGAACTCAGGCCCAGGTCCCTGCCACTCCAGCTGCATGCCTGCAATGACTCATGGCCCCCCCTGCACTTGTGGTCTGTATCTGTAACCCTACACTCCCCTCTCCTGCACTTATTAGACATTTGTTGTCTGCACTCCTAACACTCGCACTAGCCACCCGTTGGCTGCACTACTTGTTGTTTCCTGCTTCCTTGTGCTACACTTATCCATCCTACCACCCCCCCCACCACCTCTACCCTCCCCACTCCTCTGCACTTGTGTGATCTGAATGTCACTAGGCCGAGTAAGATTGTTCTTTTTTTCCTCCCTCTGTTTCCCCTCCCTTGCCTTGTCACACCTTAAAACACATGTTCATAGGCACATTATAAATTCCATATCATATTATATCAAGCTGATGCCCAATCTGTACAATTCTGCCTGCTCTATACCTTTGGAACCAAGCATGAAGACCACTAAACATGTTGCCTTAAGATGGTCAGGGAGTCCAGCAGGGCTGACTACTAGCCACCATGCTCTTTTCTCTTGTTATTGATGTGTTAAATTTGAGGTTCTCTTGTCTTGATGTGGACTTGATAAAGATGATGATCATCCCATAAAATCTGCTCCTGTTCACCAATGACACAGCGCCTTTTATCAGGATAGATATGGGTAGACAGTTCTATGGCTGAATTTAAGCATTATGGTGTGGAGCTGCAGTTGCCAATTAATGTTGAAAAAACAAAGCTTATGGTCTGGGATTGAAATTGAAAGCTTTACAACGTGGTACTTGTAAGAGGTGACACCTTTAAAAGATATTGATAACTTTGTGAGACTGTTGATTTACCGGAAGTGTCAGGAACACTTCCCCAAGGTGTCCTAACTATCAGATAGTCATTGGGGTGATTGTAAAGTTTTTAAGACACTTCCTGTCCAAATTGATGACAACTCTGGAACTCAGGAAAGCATCATTGCAGAATCTTGATACCAGAGTAGTGAGCTAGCAGGAGAGGATACTGGGTGGGAGCTGCAGAGACCCCCTCCTATTTACAATGACCTGCCCAATACTATTAACATTGTATCTGACTGTGTTAAAATATATGTATTCTTCTTTTGTATGGGTTGGAAGGAATAGTTGTCCAGTGCCAGCTGGATCCGCATTGACAATTAGGTAAATTCCAGGGTAAAATCAGGTGAGATATGAATAACAAAAACCCTTACCATAAGGTCCTATTTGTCAGTGTGGGCCTGCAGTGACACGATTCCAGAAAGAATCAGCCAAGAAAGAGAATATCTATAGCCCACCATGGCACAGAATGGTTTTATATCCAGGGAGGAACCCTGCAAGAAGAGAGAGTAGGCCAACTAGCAGGGACTAGAGATAGAGACATATCACAGGTAGAACTGCTGCATGGGATACCATGAGCACTCACCCTGAAACATCCACAAAAATAAGTTATGGAAGCTCTGCAGTTTGGGTAGGGAACAGAATGCACCTGGGTGACAAGACATGACCACCAAGGCTCTTGATGCTTTAGTATGCTGCAGTGCTGCACCAGCATCAGCAAATAAAAGCATTTAGCACCAGAGGCAACCTTGAGGCTCTAGAGAAGACATGCAAATACCATACAATGAGAGGCTTTTGTACATCAGGTCTCTGTAGAAGAAGCCTATATAAAGATTCAGTAAAAAAACTTTGTTAAAGGGACGTTATGGTTCAAAGTAAAACTGAAAACCCCTAAAATTCGCTAGTTATGGTAAGCTAAGCAACCATAACTCGCGCCACTACTGTGCATTGCTAAGACTAACACCCAGGACATCAAAGCTGACATCACAAATGTCATTGATGACATCCCTGATGAATTCACATGTCTGACTCACTCTTTTTTCCTTTACTGGTATATCTTGGCCAGTAATAGTTAGGAACAAAAAATTAAAAAAGTACTATTTTGAAGACTTATACTTCAAATATGTTCTTACAATAATTCACTTAGGGTCCACTCACAGCATATGAAACAGATACATAAAGAAAATATATACTTGAAAGACAGCAATGCTTTTGGTGTATGAAGACAATCAGTAAGGTTATGCTGTTTTTTTATTACTGTACTTTCTCTGGATATACTCATATTTGTATTCACATTACTTTCTTTAGGGTGCAGTCACATCATGTGATAGTTATACATAGGGAAGTAGTAGGTTTGAAGCAGAGCAATAATTTCGGTGCATAAAGATAATCAGTTAGGTTATGAACACTTTCTGGTTATACTGCTGCTACTGTACTTCACTTTCCCTTCATATACTCATATTTGTATGTGCTGTTCTGTCTTTGTGTTTTGTATTTATTAATGAAATTATGTAGTAAGTGGGTTTTATTAGCTACTTATTACATGTTGCACAGTACGCAAAACTCTAATAAAAAAAGCATTTATCATTTCACTATTCAACATGGAAAAATTATGAATATTGCACCTCTATCATGTATGCTGCACACAATGCTTATGTTTATACATGAGTAGCTTACTATACTGTAAAGAACTTCATAATAGAATATTTATATCAATTAATTGCTTAATGCACTACATAGCTCATGATATTTATTCCAATGATCCTTCACACTTTTTTATCAACATTATAATAAGAATCCCTTGTATAGACTTTTCATGAAAAGTAAATGCACATGTGATGTCATCAGTGATGTCATCTTTGATGTCCTGGGTGTTAGTCTTAGCAATGAACGGTGGTGGCGCGAGTTATGGTTGCTTAGCTTACCATAACTAGCAAATTTCAGGGGGTTTTCAGCTTTACTTTGAACCATAACATCCCTTTAACCTAGTTTTTTTACTGAATTTCATAGGTTTTTAGTAGCACAACTTAACCATAACGTCGCTTTATCAAAGATCTTTTACTGAATTTCATAGGTTTTTAATAGGGCAACTTAACCATAACCTCCCTTTATCAAATATTATTTTACTGAATATACATATTTATAGTGTGAATTTGATAGATGTTTACTAGGATTCCCTTTCTTTATATACATGTAGCATAGAACATACTGAACCTCCTGCTAGTGATTTTGATGTCCGCGGACTGTGTGTATGTCCGTGGACGGATGCGGACAACATCAGCACTACACAAAAACTCAGGGGGTATCTTAAATTGTTCTATCATGCCATATAAACACTGACCAAGTTCAAAAAGCAGCAGATAAACACATTATATGTAATAATAAATAAGAAGTGGAACCTATATATGTAACACATCAACGGTCCATGTAAATAGCATATGTACTAAAATGGAATATACCAAAACAAAAAATATATGCTTCCAACATAATTACCTCACAGAAACTGCACAGAAAGAATCAACAGCAGACCTATACAACAGTAACAACAAAACTTACCAGAAACTAGTAAGTAAACTTCATTTTTCTTATATATTTCTAAACTTTCTGTATTAGGTACACTAAAAGTAATATATATATATATTTTTTTACGCAGAAATCTCCAGTACTTTGTAATGGCTTGAAGAAAATGTCCCACGTGAGGAAATGACTGAAGACAGTGATACTAATGTTAGACACTTCTCTATATGAGCAAATTAATAATCATTACTTCATGTGTACTTAACATATATATATATATATATATATATATTTTTTTTTTAACAAAAGAGATATTACAAAATACTCTGCAGCACATGGAACAGAAAATGGATATGCTTATGGAAAATTTCAATCTTTTAAAACGTTTTGTGGAGGACCACATAAAAGAAAAAATAATTAAATATCATTGACCCACATGTACCTGTTCCCCCTCTCCATGTCCCAGTCAACTATCCCCAAACCCTCACCACCAAGAAAAACGTTATGATGAGACTTCCATCCCTTCATCCCCTCCCATCCATCCTCTCCAAACCCCTAATGCCCCTGTATTTGTGTCAGTGTCTGCTTCCCCGTCTCTTTCATACATTTTATATCTGTATAAAATAAAAAAAATATGTGTGTTTTAATTCAGTCCTTTGTGTCTTTTTAAAAAAAAAAGGCAGTTGTCGTGTCCGCGGACAGCGCGGGTGTCCGGGACATCCGTAATTAACCAAAATGGGGGTGTCCTAAGCACACTATACCTGTTCGTACTGTCTGCAAGCAATATGGAACTGTTCTTAAAACACATTTGGTGTTCGGAATGTCCGCAATTAACAAAAATGGAGGTGTCCTAAGAACACTATACCTGTCCGTACTGTCCGTAGAACATCTACGCAGATGCGTACCACACCCATAGTTCCTACGAACATCGCACCTGTCTGTAACGTCTCATGTGTTTCGCACTTTTAATTAGTTTGAGGACCCGAACACTGTCCGTAGAACACCCACGCACATGCGCACAACCGTTCCTGCACATTTGGTGTCCTGCGGCTGGCGTCCCTTTAGCAGACGTGTTTGCGATGTCATCATGAGACCGCACCCACGTTGAGAGTGTATCCTGATTTGCGGACACTGTCCGGGTCCCTGAACATTTTAAAAATACTTTTTTGGACAATCCAAACGAATTTACAGTAAAAAATCACCATTGCACATGTCCCAGACAATGACCCTGGCTTTCTACATACTTTCTGGAACTTTTTTGAGCCTTTTTGGGGTGTTTGATCTGTCCGCGTGCGTGCCACACCCCAGAGCTGATCCTCATTGTGCTTCTGGCTACCTGGAAGAGCATTGTCTATCCAGCACTGCAGAGTAACCTAACCGATTGACCTGTTTTTCCTGCTTTCGCTGCTTTTCTTCCTGATGGCATCTCAAATTGCTTCGGCCTCGGCATCAGCACCCCCACCCCCTCCACCACCACGTCCCCAAGGGCCCGAAGAGGGGAACAGGCGTGAGAATGTAGAAGAGGAGGATGAAGATGATGAAGAGGATGAGGCAGTGGAAGCCCTTACTACCAGTACTCGCCGTGAGTCTTGGGTGTGGCAGTTGTTTACCATTCATGGGGACGTGCCAAAAACACGTGCGAACAAGGTCATCTGCAACCAGTGCAAAATGATGCTTGTTCAACGGTTCGGCCGTTCGCAAGGTTGTACCTTGTGATAAACGTAGTAGGTTGAGTTCCTCTACAACATCCTCCGTTTCCGCTCCTGTCACCACAAGAGACACTCCTGTGGGACAACGCATCCTTCCAGCTGCCTCACAGTTCATCCATGATGATGTTGACCCTTACCTTTCGAGGGTCACAATATTGTGTAGGTACTGCAACACAGTACTCTGCAGGGGGGAGAATCTTCAGAGTGCTTTTGAGACTGTGGTCAAGGAGCACGAGAAGAACTGCCCACTACCTAAATAAGGCCCACCCTACATCTTCCTCTCTCCACCTGCCCTTTGTTATCCCTGTGGTTGGTGTCCCTTCCTTACCCTCCTTTCCCCTCCTTTCCTAGTGTGTCGTATGTACAAAACCAAAAGAAATATAAAACAACAAACCCCCCCCCCCCCCAAAAAAAATTATCTTTTCAGAGCTGCCTTTCATAGTTTAAAAATAGAAGTGGCAAATAAATGGAGCAGGGCCCTGTGCATTTTGTTTGGAGTCCGCAGACTGTTCGTGGACATCTTAAAATTTGGGGTGCTGCCCTATCATAACCATTGCACTTTTCTCTGGGAGGAAGTGGTGGCTCTGAAAAGAGCCTTTTGGGGGTGTTTGTTTGTGTTTGAAAAACTTCCAGTGGTCAACACCTACTGCAAAATGGATGGCTGTAATTCCAAAAAAGGTTGCAATGCATTTTGTAAATTTCTCAGAAAAATCTGATTGCCAGCATAAGTAGGATGGACTCCATCTCTGCGAAAAAATGTATGTATTACGAAACATAATATTTTCATTGTGAAAAGAAGACATGCCAACATCTCTTAAAAAGGCACAAACAGCTTTATTGACATTGCGCCTCACTTTCTCCATTTGTGGACCAAATGAAGAAGAACGCAGCCACATTTGTCTCTGCGCAATGCGAGAAAAAATGACTTGGGAATTTGTCCATGACCTTCCCAAGTCCTTCTTTCATTGCAAATTGCAAAGAAATTCCAGACACATGTCTTAAACTGTTCCCTCCACAATGAATTATAATGAGGTCTGGATGATGCTGTGTCTCCAAAGTATCACAGAGAAGTACCAAGTCCAGCCACTTCCTTCCATGCACTCCATGCCAGTGCACTTCAACATGAGGGAATCCAAGATCTGCAGCTACTCCAAAGCGTTCTGTATGCACCTCCAACCAATGTATCGATGAGTCTTCAAAATCCAGATAATCTGTTTTCTAAAACACGCAGCCATAGCTATCTGTTCTTCTCTCAGGAAAAATACTTCCTATCAAACTCTGTCCTTACACAACACACCCAGTAAACTTTATTGACCAATCCCTTGCTCTACTCTTTCTGATTTGCATACCTCTCCACCCCAAGATCCCTGTAGTTAATACGCGTTGTCCGCAGACTACCACCATGTCCGCGGACATATCAAAAATCTGAGCGTGGTGAATTTAAATTTAAATAGTGTGCACAATTTCCCCTTTGAGGTTGGCTCTGAAAAGAGACGTTTTTGGGGTTTTTTTGGCAGATGTTTGACAAACACCTGTTATTTTGTATGTTCTTCTTTTTTTTCTTACTTTACTCCTAAAATCTTCACATAACCTTCTCCAAAGCAACCCTTACATTCCAAAACAGCATGGCATTTCCCGTAAAAGATAAAGAAATGCCATCTTCGTTAAAATAAACAGCATTACTGGAATCAATATTTGCATTATTACAGAAGAACATACCAGCTCTAAGATTGAAAGCACAAATGCCTCGGTTGATTGCATCCTAGCAATATTTTGCTGACGACAAAAAACAGAACTATTGTCCCATATTGCCCTAGGTACTATTCTAGAAAAACTAACTTTGGCATTTGGAAGGATGATCATTACTGCTTGAACCAAGTGTTCCATATGTGCCAACAAAGTAGGGGCACTGACATAGCCCAAAAGCAAACCACCACTGTGCAAAACTACCACACAGGGACTGTTCATCCTGCCCATATCTTCACAAACTTGTACAATTCCCTGTACATTGCAATCAGGCACAGTGCTCCATGCCACCTCCACTTCTTTAACATCAAAATTGTTTGCCACATGTCTGCATTGAGCATACTGCTGTAAACCATGCACAAACATATCTCCAACCACCAACACCCTGACGTTCTCCACCTCTGCCATCTTCACTACACACAGCCTCTTTCAACACAAATCCACAACCTCAACACCTGATTGGCTAATTCCAACAGTTCCCTTTCCATGCTGGATTTGCTGGAAAACCGCAGAGCGTGTAACTCCTAGACAGTCTTTCTACCCTTTCCACTTCACTCTTTGTGCCATATCCTCAATGGATACAGCTAAACAGTCACACAACCATCCACCAATCACATCCAAGACCTCTACATCTAACGCCATCATCAGAGTTCAGCACTTAAACATACTGTTGATCACTCTGAGTACAAGTCTCATATCATTTGAAAGCACCTACTACAAAAACTACTGTACAAGTCTCCAAGATTTCTACTTGCAGCTGCATGCATATCCACATGCATGAATACAAACTACAGGTATGCATATTTGATGCATAGTACATGTACAACTCTTATAAATACATATAAACAGAGTAACTGCCACTTAACCTGTATAACCTATAAAATGAACTCACTATTATGTTTCCCATCTGCTATAATGAACTGTCACTTCCAAACCTGTCTGCTATCTAAATTCTTTTTTTACACACACAGCTATCTAAAAAAATATAATATAAAAAGATGGGAGTAATAACAGTATAATTGTAGAAAAACATTTAGTAGTGTATTATAAAATTACACACGGCCAGGATAAGTTCATGAATCTCTATACACTCACACAGATAGACACTATCATTGACAAGCTCCCAGCTGAAATAACACCATGGCCTGTACATCACATCCTTCTCCTTTATTACCCACACCTTCACAAATGCATACATTCTATGCTTTTCTGCACAGTTTCTGCCATTTACCTTATAAAAATTGCAAAATAAGTTTATCATTATTGCTTCTATCTCCTACCATCCAATAACACAGCCTTCAGAAGCCAAGTGATCTTTATAAACTTACTATTATATTTATTTGTAAAGCATGTTCAACTAACAGATTCTAAGTAAAATATACAGGACGCAAATAGGCAAAGGAAAGTGCATGTGCATGCTATGCTCAGTTATCAAACAAGAATACTACTACAAAACATAAAAGTCAACGTCTAAATTAACATCAGTGCTATAAACACACAAAATGACTAACTTCTTTCTTTTACAATTGCAGTGAAGACCACTCTCCTGAAAAGCAGCAGTATCTGAAGTACAAACAACAAATCAGAAGAAACATTATTATTCAAAACAAAAAAGTAAGTACAATACTACCATAATATTCTTACTGTTACTCAAACAGACTTTGGGGTTGATTCATGGAATTTGTGCGCTGAAAAAACTGGGATTTGTGCACCATTCTGCCCACAAAACACCATTTGTTAAACAGGTATTTGAAGGCAGAATGGCGCACAAATCTCAGTTTTTCGGTGCACAAATTCCATAAATCAGCCCCTAGAATGTTAGTATTGCAGAACAAAGACCTGTTTTAATTCTATACCATTAGATTTAGTATTAGTGCTTCTCCTCACCACTAGTTTACCTTCTACTGTCATCTGGACCCAGTATAGTAACACACAAATACAAGAATAGCCTTCCCAACTAGTTGTATCTGCCCAATGCACAATCACACACCACCACATACATTCTAACCATCATACTCAGATACTCATGCACACAGCACACATACATTGCAGAACAGTCAAACTTTTTTTCAACAGACCCCAAAGAATGCCTACCAAAAAGCAAGTCCATAGAAAGCAACGCAGAAGTAGAGCAAATGAAAACAAAAGTGTCCAAAATAAGCATCCATCTCTAGCAGAATTTGTACAAAAAGTTCAAACAAAAGATCTAACAGAGTAATTAAGTGAAAAAACAAGCTTCCAGTACAAAAACTTTGCCTCCTCTTTTAAAATGTAAAACGAAACAGAAAAAAGAATTTAGCTACCACTACTGCTAACACTGCTCCTATAAATCTTGATGTAGTGGCAAGTAACCATACCAAAAAAAGTATTTTACAGAAAATGTTCCACCACAGAGTCTTTCAGAATCTTATAAAAACAGGAGAGAAATCATGCACAACCCTTAAAACCTACCGTTAAAAATAAATCTTAGAAGCTCTCATAGACAGTGCAATCCTTCTCAAAAGGAAGTTATTTATTTTAGTGTTAAACAGAATGAAACCACTAACAAAACTACTGAATTACAAAAAAAGACTTCTCAATAAATGGAATATGTCAACAAAAATAACGTCTTAAATATCTGTGGAGGTGAATGGAGTCACACCATGAGAAAAGAACCATATTTCAATGAAGAAGCATAAAAACAAAAGCAAACAAACACAATTGCCATACATAGCAGTGGACAAGGGTATTAACAACTTAATAATACCATTATGGAACAGGAAAAGCTGCTCACAAAAATATCCCCAGAAAACTCAGTATCACCTGTCCATCAGACTGAACCAAAACATCCAGTGTACAAATGGCCATGCACGTCAATGTGTAACATTGACAAAAAATCTTTCAAATCTTTACGCAAGTTCCTCAATCAATATGTAAAAGGCACTTACAAATTCAAAATGAAACTTCTACAAAATATGGATACCTTTCCATTGCGCAAACACACAGGACTACAATGACATTGATTAGCCTGCATTTCAGGACCGAATTGCACAAGCACCTTCCATCATATCAAAATGATATCAACACATCATTCAACTATAAGAAATCTAGTCCATAAACTGTACTGTGCTAAAAGTCCATCTTTAGCATTAGACAATTTAAATAACAATCTTCTACATGGTACAGCCAAAGACCTACTCGAAGAAATAGAGCATATCCAGAGAAAATATTTTGGAAGTGAAAGCCACTTACAAAATGTAATAGCTTTACAACAGACTAGGAACAAGTCTACAAATGGCAACCTTCTACTACACACATACAAAGACGAAATTATAAAATTTAAAAGTACATCTGCTGAAGTACCAAACTATGTGTGTGTGTGTGTTGCCGCAGAACTTTTTATAAAAGTAGCACCAAAACTGTAGACATAACTTACAAAATAGAAGACAATGAAGATTCCAAATGGTTTGAATTAGCTCTCTACCTTATAGCAGAAAACAAATACGAAATAAATTACCCCTTAATACTTTGCAGTTACTGCACTGCAAAACTTGACAACAACCAAACTCCTTCTCGTGCTATCACAAATAATTTAGAATTATTCCCACTACCAAAACCCTTGCAACAACTCAATGTATATGAGAGCATCATAATTCAAACAGTGCATCCATTTCAGGCAATAATACGCCTTCAACCAAAAACAGCAAAATTACTTCCATCAGAATTAGTGAAAGGCATTTGTGGCAAAGTAGTTTATTTACGATTAAACCTGAAAGAAATTGTATACACTCTTGGAGCGCAACGTCCAATAGAGCAATCTTTAATTGTCTTAGTAAAAGGTGTACCTACAAAAGACACAAAAATGTGGCAACAACTCGTAGACTTACATAAAGTTAGACAAGCCTTGCAATATCTAAAAGACAACAATGAATACTACAAAGAAATTAATATTGAAGAAATCCTGAGGGAAACGACTGACATAATAAAAGAGTCACCAGAAACGGGTCAATTTGAACTTCTAGGTCCTGCTACAGTATCCAATATTTTAGACCATTATACAATTCATCCATTACACTCTGAAGACACCATAGATGATGCACTAGAAACGTACAAAAAGTGACAAACCAAAGGATCACCAATTAGCATATGGCAAAAAAGTATAGAAGCATGTGCTTTTCCTCTACTCTTTCCTACTGGGAAAGAAGGAAGGTTCAATGATAGACCCACTCAGATAACAGCATCAGAATACCGCTCATTACGAATGTATTCTGAAGATCCCAGATTTAGACAAAATGTGGAATACATATTCCACCTACTCTCTGAAAGTGAACTAGCAACTCTATGCTATGGAGTTGCAAACACATTGAAATCAGGCACCCACTTTCAAAATATAGCAGCAACGCAATTACTACAAAAAGTGCAAGAAAAAGATGAGGTGTTACAATCAAGCATTACAAATCTGTTAGCAAACATGCGTGGTACTAAAGAGTACTGGTTCCGACGGCACAGAGATATACGTTGTATGATAAGAAACCTTGGGCCACCCACTTGGTTTGTTACATTAAGTTGTGCAGAAAATGCATGGGAAGATTTACATGATTTCCTATGCATATCAAACAAAAACAAAACAAACATAGATATACTAACACTTGGAGAACTTTGCTCTCTAGATCCTGTTAATGTTTCAAGCTATTTACATCATCGCTTCATTGCTATGCTACACTTTATTTGTAATAAAACTGTTGACCCCCTTTGGAGAAAAGAATACCAAGCCAGAGGAGCACCACATATCCACATGCTTTTATGGATTAAAGATGCTCCTAACTTTAGTCAAGACAATGATGCCACTGTTTTACAGTTTATCGAAAAATATGTCACTTGTGAAATTCCATTAGAAGCAACAAATAGTGATCTTCATGCACAAATTGTACAATTTCAAATACACTAATGGGGGAAAAATTGTTGTTGCAAATACAAAAACAAAGGGAAATACTACACCAAATGCTGCTTGGGTTTCCCTAAACCAGTTACAGCAACAGGTCAAGTAAACAACTTCATGTCTTCAGTCAGACATAGTGTTACAGGTAAATCACCTAAGAACACATATTGGTAAAAAGAACAGAAGAAGCAAAATATATCAATGATTGCCCTCTTATGGAATGCAAACATAGATGTGCAGTACATTGCCGACAGTTGCATGATATTGCATGATATGTTACAGCCTACTTAACCAAAGCAGAAGAAACAGAGTTCAAGACCTCTGGGATGACCTATCATCGGACAAAACACTGTCTCTGAAATTGTACAGCTTAGGCATAAAAATGCAATATCATAGAGAATGTGGCTGCTATGAAGCTGCAGATCGTTTAACCAGTACTGATTTGTATGGAATATCTGAAAATATAGCATGGCTAAGTCTTGGTCCTGCTAAATCTAGAAAAAGAGTTCTCAAATCATACGACAACATAGAAACTATAGCCAAAAATTATCCCAACAGCGAAGACATTTTGAAAAACAATTTACTAGACACATACTACCCAAACAGGAGTACCACTTTAGAAACCATGTCTCTATACCACATAGCCCAAAACTTCACAGACAAAATTAATATAAAACCAGATGATAATAAAGGTAGATACAGAGTGACAAATTGTGAAGGCAGCTTAGTGAATCTTACCAAACGAAACTTAATTAATCATATCAAATTGTCATTTAAAACTCCTCAACATAAATAACTATATTATATGTCCCTGCTACAACTTTTTAAACCATGGAGAAAAGAAGAAGAGTTACTAGATATCTATGACTCCTATGAAGATGCTTTCAAAGCAAAAGAAAGCATTTTAACCAATGTAAGCTTTACACAGTACAAAACAATGTTCTCCGTAGGTAGACCTATGGAGAAAAGGGCATGCATGTGACTCACAACCTTTTCAAGGATTCCCTGCATCACTCTACATGGCTTATACTGATGATTCAGTCGGAAGCGGCTGCTTTGCGATTTCCTGTTGCAGCAAGGCTTAACTCAGGGTCCTTTACTCTAATCGCGGCATCACTGTTGGATGTTGCATGGTGGGTCTCTCGGTCCTCGAGGACTCAGTGGACTTTGTGGCTGAGTCTGCGGCTCCCTTTGGCTTTTGCTGGTGCTCCTGGGCTCTGGGCTCTCAGTCCCTGGCACCTGGCACCCAAACTAGGAGTAAACGCAGAGGGAAACAAGTCTGCTGCTGCCATTTGCTGCCTGCTGTTTGTTGATAAAACACAGGTAATCGCTGTAAGCGGTAAGTGAAGGTGAAGCGCACCGCAAGGCGGCCTTACTGTAGTGGGTGTGAGCGGCAAGAGAGGTGCCTAATTGCTTATTAGGTGCATACATTGGCCTAGTGTTTGCGGTGCCGGCCCCTTTGCCACCTGCCTCTGATTAATTAATTAAATATCAACTAGTGTGTGGTGTGTTCCTTGATCCTAGGGGGAGAAGACGTGTATCTGATTTACAGCCTCTCTTGTCGGCTTACTCATCCCTCAAAAGAGGGCGGACTCTAATATTCACTCCGTAGCGAAGCACGCAGAGTGCGTAGTGAGTTCCTGGTGTTCCTTGTTGGATCAGAGGAGCAGAGAACTCTCCCACTTCCATCTCGCTCCTCACTTGTAAACTCCTGAGTAGGGACGTGGACACAATGCCTGGCAAAGCATCTCGCTGCAACAAAACGGCTGGAACATGAGGTAAAAAACCCTATGGACTGCGGTCCAACAACAAGCAGCCTTTACTTAATGATAATGCTGGGGCAAAGGAACTTGGTGAAAGACCCCAGGCACCACAAAAAGGCATGTTAGATGCTTTTACCCACAAAAACACTTGAAACTGAAATTGCGGTTGTAAATCAGGACTACAGGATACCACAACTGGAGGGTGAGGGCAGTTATGTCCCGCTGGACTCAGATAACGACTCCCTCCTACAACTGTGCTGCGCCTTGCAGGATTGAGTAATCACGAAGCGGTGGCACATGAAGAGGAAGCCATAACTAGCATGCCAGTGATGGAGTGCCCCCCATTGAAAATAGGAGAGGCAGAGATTGCACAAAGCCCTGGGGACAAGACGCAAGGAAGTGAGCAACTCATAGAGTCAAATGGAATGCAGGATATGTCAAATGAGGTTCCAGTGGATTCGCACAAAGGGCCACCGCAGGTATTGTCTCCTGCAAGAGAAACCAGGCTCTTTGCAAGTCCAAATATGTTATTTGACTCAGTGAATCCAACCCATGAGTCTATGCAAACAGAGTTTGCGCAGTTATGTCCCGCTGGACTCAGATAACGACTCCCTCCTACAACTGTGCTGCGCCTTGCAGGATTGAGTAATCACGAAGCGGTGGCACATGAAGAGGAAGCCATAACTAGCATGCCAGTGATGGAGTGCCCCCCATTGAAAATAGGAGAGGCAGAGATTGCACAAAGCCCTGGGGACAAGACGCAAGGAAGTGAGCAACTCATAGAGTCAAATGGAATGCAGGATATGTCAAATGAGGTTCCAGTGGATTCGCACAAAGGGCCACCGCAGGTATTGTCTCCTGCAAGAGAAACCAGGCTCTTTGCAAGTCCAAATATGTTATTTGATTCAGTGAATCCAACCCATGAGTCTATGCAAACAGAGTTTACCACACATGATACCTCGCACACAAACCATGCGATGCTCAGTTTTGCGGTGAAAATTCTATTGAAATTATGTGGCACCATCCATGAAGATCTGAAAAACCAGAGGAGGGTGATTGCTGCCCTCTATTCACATCTGGGAAAGGACAATAGGAGTATGAGACCACCTTTGATTGATTTGAGAGGTGATACACTTCCTACTAAACCAATGAGCAATAATGGAGGCGATAAAATAACGCCAGCCTTGGACAAAATGTGCAATCCTTACCTGGGTGAGGGGAGTACTGCTGCGGGGGAAAAAGGAGAAAAACCTGCCGCGGCCCCCGCATCCAGGAGGCAGACCCAACTGGCGAATAAATGCCTGATTAAGTCCTGCAATCTACCGAAATCGACTTTGCCGAGCCTGTAGGAAAGTGTGCAGATGGGGGCCCCACCCCCACCGTAAAATTCAACTCCTCGCCCTATGGGCAAAAATATATCTAAAAAACAACGTAAGCGGGCAGCCAGGAGAAAGAGAAGATCAGTGCAGACTGTTAGCACTCTAACGAGCTGGTTGCTAGAAGAACAGTCAAATCAAGAAGGTCTAGCACCTAATGGGTTAGCCACAGGGGGAAAAGAGACTCAATCTTATCCCCCCCGCTGACTGTATTTCATGCCAACCTCGGCAACCCACCACGGTGCAACCCCCGGATTCCGAGGAACAGCCATGCTCGACCTTATCTCAATCATTAGTGGGGCAAGAGGTGCAGGGCGTTTCAGTCAGCAAGGTTGACATAAGAAAGGTGATAATTTTGTTGGTGTACAGTAATAAGCCTGGGGCCCAATTGAACCGGCCCACCCTGTTTGCTTTGTTTGCCAAAATTCCATCTCTTCGCATACTTAATTCAAGTGATGTCTACTTTGTGGAACCCTTACGGATACCTGGAGCAAAACTCACCACAATTCATTGCTGCTTGCCGGAAACTGCAGCAATGATAAGGGCGAACCAGGCGTCTTTGGGTTACCTAGGATACACTATGGACCCACCCCTTCCCAAATGTCCCAGCCAGAGAAGAATTTCGGAAATGTAACTGTGCCATTCTTACTCCTGTTCCGAACCCAGGAAGAGGAAGAGCTGTAACCAAATTCACAGATGAACAAGGCTGGGAGTGGCTTCAGGAAAATGTTGCGCAAAGGAAAGGAGGGTGAAATTCTATAGTAACAAGTTGGAATAACAGGGGCTTTAGCCATTGGATAAATGTGGGGATCTCCCGCGATTGGCTTTTGACATCTGAGCTTTTTCTACTGCAGGAGACATGGGTTACATTTGATTTGGAATTTGATGGTTTTGTCACTTTTCAGTCTTTAGCAACAAAGGGTGACTTAGGCCTATTGATTAGTGTCAAATCCTCCTATAACCCTAGGCTGATCCATGGGGGTCGCCCGGGGGGAAACTTATTGGTAATACAGATATCGCCTCCCAGGGGTTGGGGAGGGCATAATGACCTATTGGTAGCCAACGTGTATGATCCCCCAGGTGCATCAATTACGGAAGCCCTTAGGGACACATTGGACTCAATATTGCCCTCATGCTCCATGGGAAAAGCGCCTGCACCTGTACTACTGTGCAGAGATTTAAATACAAAATGTCTTGATTTGGAATGGTGTGGGAATTACGCCCATGTCTCTGAACAATGTAGTCTTCCCGTGGCTAGGAGTAATCTGAAAAGGAAACTGTGGCTGGATATTTGCAAAGAGTCGAATATGTAATTGCTCAATGGGCGCACTCTGGGAGACTCACCGGGCAATTGCACTTGGGCTGTTGGGGCAAAGCGCACTGTGCTAGACGACACGGCAGTGACAGAGTGTCTCCTGGGATATGTTTTGCAATTGAGTATTTCCCTGAATAATTATAGTGACCATGAAACTTTAAAACTTAGCATGGAGGGAAGAACACAGACCAGATACGCTGGGGTTTGCCAAGGGGTAACATCTAACGACGCTGGAACTAGGATTCGGTGGACACAGCATAAAATTGAAAAAATTAATACCATCACCTTCCCGATCCAAACAGAAATCAAATACTTGCTATGGGGAAAAAACCCTGGGGAGATTGAACAGTGGATAACTCAAACTACTCAGTCACTGTTTAAGGGAGTCATCGCCCCAGGGATAGGATGGAAGGCGGGAGGAAACACTGCCTTTGATGTTAACATACGCGATAAGAAACGGGAGATGCACTGCTCTATTCGAGCATTGAGAAGGCCAATGGCGTCTCTGGATGATTATGGCCTGTTAAAGGACCAAATCAAGGTGATAAAATGCAGATTTCGCTCCTGGCTCCGTGTGTATCGCCTAACCATACAGAGAGTGCAATGGCAAAAACTCATCAAAATACTCTGTAGCAGAAACACCCGTAACATATGGCACCTCCTAGCCAAGGCAAGGGGTGAGCAGAAATTAAAAGTACTGAATCCTATATCAGGAGAAGCATGGACCAACTACGTTGCTAATAAATTCCATAAGGATGGGGTGATAACTACTAGGCTGCCTGTGAGTGAAAAATCGTGGCCACTCCAACTTAGCCACAATATAATAAAACAAACAATTTTGAAAATAAAATCTTCCAATGCTTCGGGTCCTAATGGGCTGGCAAATACAGTCCTGAAAAAAGATCCTAATAATTGGGCCCAGGTGCTGCTTACTTTATGTTCTCGTATCTGCAGGTCTCGCCTAGTTCCATCTTCATGGAAAAAATTTCTTTTGATTCCTGTACATGAAAAAGGTGACAGGGGCTCACCTGCTAATTATAGACAATTTTCTATGCTAGATGTCACAAGCAAAATCTTTATGACACTGGTTTTGAAAGAAGTAGAAGCCTGGGCAACCAAAAATCAGATTCTACATTATGCACAGACAGGATTTAGACCTGGGGCTAGTACTATCCATAACATTTGGGTGCTGGATCAGTCGATTAACAACACGACTAGTAGCCGAGAGTGCACCCTATACATTGCCTTTATAGACTTTAGCAGTGCTTTTGACTTAATGACTTGTGACACTCTATGGTCAAAGCTTAGAAACATGAATTGCCCGCCTTGGAGACTACAAATCCTAATTGCACTCCATAGTGACACCTCCACTAGAGTACGCCTTAATGATAATGGTGAATTATCCACTTCGATTCCTATTAATGCGGGGGTGAAGCAGGGTTGTGTGACGGTGCTTATGCTGTACAATCTTTACATCGCAGATCTCTTACATTTTATGGATTCAAAATCAAACTGCCCCCCTAAGCTGGGTGACATCCCTATTATTGGCATGCTTTACGCCAATGATTTAATTCTATTCGATTGGACCTTATCTGGCATTAAAAGCATGCTAAACGAGTTGGCAGAGTATGCCTCCCAGCTGGGACTGATCATTAATTTGGATAAATCTAAAGTAATTGTTCTAGCCCGTAAATGCCCTAATCGCACTGGCATTGATACTAAACTGGGGACCATCGCAGTCGTTGACTCCTATCCCTATTTGGGGCTGGACCTTGAAGCTCCTACTAATTATGAAGAAATAATCACACATAAAAATCCTAGAGCTAAGTTGATTACTCTCCATGTATGCAAATTCGGCAGGGGTATGGCAGGTTTTAGTATGGCAGGAGCACTAAAATTATACCAACAGTATTTTGTGCCTGGCATTCTCTATGGGCTGGAGGTCCTGGCCATGCAAGATCTAAGGTGGCAAAACATCTTGGAGGGCCACTTCTGTCGTGCAGTATTGGGGCTGGGTCCTTCCTGCTCAATACAGTACCTACGCCTAGAGCTGGGCCTCATATCCCTGAGAGCCATGGCACTACATACAAGAGGAGCTTTTCATCTTAAAGCGTGCTCTGAACCTTCTTGTAGACTCCTGAGATTGGCTGGGGAAAATGATAAGGCTGAGAGACATCCATGGGGCCTTAATTTTAAAGAACTAAGAGGACATACAAGGAGATTGACTGGTCATACGAGAATAAGAGACACCCGCCTTATGTCCATCAAAAAAGATTGTTTGAGGAAAAATTGAACAGGTGGGATTGGAGTATGAACTCCACCCATCTGGCAAAGGCTAAGTGGGTTTGAGGCAGTAGTTCATGTAACACACAGATACCGAAAACCTCAGCCTTACTTGCTCCTGTGTTCGTTGCCAGATGTGAGACACTTCATATTGAGCCTCAGGACCTATCAGCTCCCGGTACTAGCCATAACTGGGGGCCGCTTGAAGATCCCGATTGAAGCGAGAAATTGCCGAATATGCCAGATTGCAGGAGTGCTGGAAACTACCAGACATGTCGTAACACTTTGCCCTAAACCTGGCCAGCTCTATATGTGAATGTTTGCTGAATGGGTCCATAATTATGAGACCATAATGGAGGAAGATTTTTGGATCAATTGCTTAAATGTTGAGGCCTTGGGACTCCAACTGGCCCTTTTTAGGACATGGTCCCAAGTAAAGACCCTTTTGCTAGTAGAATCAGGACTGCAACATGCTGGATTTCCTCTCGGATCTACTCAGGGGTTAAATATAGTCTTGCTTATTCATATTTTTGAGTTCATGTATTTTTAGAAATTATTTACTTATGTAAATGTATCATTTCCTTTTTTTTTAAACTGTGATATGGCTGATATGGTTTATGTTGTGTTCATGTGTTAAGTTGTGAAGTTGTGTAATATCCTAATAATTTGGATTATATCACAATAAAGTATGTATTATTAGTATTTATTATTAGTAAAAAAGAAAGTTACCCAATGAACAGCAACACGAAGAAGAACCCCAGGCCCAACTAGATAAAGACACTCCCGACAGTAGTCAACCTTCTATAACAGGAAGCCAAGAACCACTGGGACAGCCACTAATAGCAAATGAGGCAGAATTAGCTATGACAGAAGTAGAAAACACCATGTGTCACTATGAATAAGATACAGAAGACTTAACTGTACTGCAATCAAAACTGAACAATGAGCAGCATACCATTTTTCAAGAAGTAACAAATGAAATTACACATGGTGTACAATATGAACATAAAGAATGTACCTGCCAAAATTACAAACCTATACTACTATACGTCAGTGGTCAAGCTGGTTCAGGCAAAACATTCTTAATCAAAATCATCAGCAAGTTCCTTCAACAATTGACAAACAACAAACTGTCAGCTTTTGTAACTGCCCCCACAGGTTTAGCTGCCTACAACATAGGCGATGTCACTTTACACCGATTACTACTCCTTCCAGTAGAACACCAAAACAAATTACAATATTACAAACTTTCTACAGAATCTGCAATGGAACTACGCAGATTGTTAAAACACATGAAAATGCTACTAATAGATGAAGTGAGCATGGTCTCCAACCTAATGTTGGCCTTGATTCACCTCAGATTACAAGAAGTACTCAAAACAAACCACGAAGGGCTCTTTGGAGGAAAACACATTATTGTTTTCAGAGATCTTCAATTGACACCAATGAAATGTGAACCTATTTTTAAAACCTTAGGACACAAACTCTGCCGTAAAACTGTTGGCAGCATAGGAAATGTCAACCTTTGGCAACATTTCCAATACAGATAATTAACAGAAAACATGTGCCAGTCTACAGACCTCACATACGCCAAAATTTTAAAAAGTATTAGAGTTGGTGTACTACCTCAAGAAGCACAAACAATATTAAAAACCCAGCACATCCATGCAATGTATGGCCATAATTAATGTGCTACTGATGTCATGGAAAAGTTAGCACAGATGAATGTCACTTGTATGTCCTTGATGCCAACTCTTGCAAGCTGTTCAAAATTCAATGAAACAATGCTGAAAAATGAAATTCAACCAATAATTGAAATTTGTTCCACAGACAAACTGGACGTACATGGTATGACACTACCCATGTTTCAACAAGCCACAACAAGACTAAATATCTTAGAAAGCTCTATCTCCAACACAGCTGGTTTGGAGAAAATATTAAAATTAACTTTAAACTGTAGAGTAGTGCTTAAACGTAACCTTGACGTGGAGCAAGGTCTAGTTAATGGAGCACTTGGTACAGTTGTTGGCTTTCAAACATACCCATGTGACAACAACATTCAGTTTGTCAATATTCTTTTTGACAAACTATCAGAAGTAAAAAATATAGGATGCTCAACAGCTCGATTCCTTCTTTTCAAAGACATGTATGTACGCAGAGAGCAATTTTCTCTAACTCTAGCATACGCATCCCAGTCACCATTCACAAATCACAAGGTCTTACCCTAGATAAAGCATTAATAGATATTGGGAACAAAGTCTTTAACCCTTTAAGTGCCATGGGTATTTCCCCCCAGTGCCAGGGCCTTTTTTGGTGATTTCGGTATGTGGGCATTCAAGGCCTTGTAACTTTTTTGTCACATGAGATATCGTGGCCAAATTTGGCTCCTTGTTTCCCACATGTAGGCGGTCATAATGCCACCCAGGAATACTAGGTTGCTGTAGGTGGGGTGGGAGAAAATAAGCAAAAAGAGTGAAAACTTTGGGTTTTTTCAAAAAATGCCAATAAAATGATGTCCAAAGAAGCCTGTGGTTTTTTCCTTTTAAGAGCTAGGAACAAATGGTTTGCTGTGCTGAATTCACCAATTTCCTGGCTTTCAAGAACCGGTTGGGTGGAAACAAAAAGAAAATATTTTGATGTGGTTATCAACTGTTTTGTGAGAGGTAGGCGATTTTGTCAATTTTTGCCAATTGGACATGCATGGACGGAATGGAAGAAAAGGGTAGGAAAGCCGAATTGGAAAACAGAAAGGCATATATTTCTGAAAAGTAGACAAAATTCCAAGTTCATGAAGGGGTGATTTACGTGGGTCAGGCAACAACTAGGTAGGGGAAAATGCCATAGATCGGGGGAAAAGCGGGAAAATTACAGGAAAAAAGGTATATGTTGAACATGGTTGACTTGGTACGGCAATGGCTTCTATACATTTTGAGAAAAGCAATGCTCTGCTACATTCCCCCGACACTTGCAGTTAGGAAAACACACATTTTTTGTAGTGTTTTACAAAACAAGCAATACCACAAGCCAAACACTGAGCCATGGTACACAGGAGTTTTAAGCTCACGGCCTGAACAGATGCATTTAGGCCCTCTGCTCCCTCACCCCAAATGGATGGCGGGGGCACCTCATGCAGGCCTCCTACAAACGGATGCGCGAGGTAAACCCCCCTTCCATTTGGGGTGCGGGGAGAGGGACACCAAAAATGTGTGGGATAGGCCCCCCCGTGGGTGGGGCAGTAAGGTTAGCGCCGCCTGGGGCCAGATTGGCACACCAATGTGCCCCTCTGTGCCAAGGCAAGTTTCATAAACAAAGTAAATAATTCAAAATGGCAGGCTGCCATTTAGCGGGGGCGGATGGGCCCCCAACACCGCTGTGGAATTTTCTAATGTGAAGGGGGGTGCACCTCTCCACCCCCACCCCAATTGGAGGGGGTCGGCCCATCTCATGTAGCCCTCCCCAGGGGCAGATAGGGGGGGCTGTCCTGCATTCCTCCCTGGGCTCAGGCGTCCGTTCCTAGGAGCAGATATCTGGTCCCAGGGAAAGCTGCATGACATGGCACCCACTCCATTGTGGTGGGGGGTGAGGGGGTCAATGCCCCATCCCATTAGAAAATTCCCCAACCCTTTGGGGTGCCCCACAGCCCCCCCTAAAAAGCGTTCCACCATTTTCACTTTTTTCCTTTGATAACCCAACTCCCCTTGGTGCAGAGAGGCACATTGATGTGCCAATCTGGCCCGGGGTGCCCAAACCTTACTGCCCCACCCACTGGGGGGCCTGTCCCACCATTTATGGGGGCCCTCTCCCCCCTCACCCCAAAGGGTGGCGGGGGCACCTCATGCAGGCCTCCCTGGGCCTCCTACAAACGGCTGCGTGAGGTACACCACCTCTCCATTTGCGGTGGTAGGGGAGAGGGCCCCCAAAAATGGTGGGACAGGCCCCCCAGTGGGGGGGCAGTAAGGTTTAGGCACCCCAGCACCAGATTGGCACACCAATGTGCCCCAATCTGCGCCAAGACAAGTTTTGTATACAAAGAAAAAAATGGAAAAGGTACTCTACATTTTAGGGCTGGCTGAGGGGCACCCTAAACCGCCAGGTAATTTTCTAATGTAATGGGGGTGACCCTCTACCCCCCACAACAAATGCAGGGGGATCTCATTCAGCCCTCCCTGGGGGCAGATAAGAAGGGGCCATCTCATGCAGCCCTCCCTGGGGTCATATGCCCCTTCCTAGGAGCAGATATCTGCCCCCAGGGTGGGCTATAAGGGGTGCCCCCATTTCCCCTTGGGGTCAGGGGGAGAGGGCCACCCCCCTTTTCTGTAAAATATATCCCTGGTGGCTAGTGGCCCCCCCACTCCCACCCAAAATTGCCTTTTGTTTGTGTGCTTTTCGTTTTTTATTTTTTTATTTTGCCCCCTTCCCAGGCGGGAGATGATCAGCCATCTGCCCCCAGGGTAGTACACATATGTGCCCCCATGCTTTGGGGGCTGGGGGGGCAAGGGCTGCTTACTGTAAGCAGCCCCCATCTCCTCCCTGCATTCAAAGACATCCCTGGTGTCTAGTGTGCATTGCTGCCCGCGCATTGAGCGCCCTGCGCCCGATCTGCCGGCAGCAATGCTGTCACACAGGGTGTCCTTGGAAAGGGGAGAATGTCCCCTTTCCAAGGACAACATTTCTGAAATAATCCCTGGTGTCTAAGGGACCCCAAACCCCCTCCCCCCTTCCCATCACATTTCTTTTGTTTTCATTTTATTTTTATTTTTTTTGCCCCCTTCCCTGGGGGCAGATGCCATCTGCCCCCAGGGTTGTACACATATGTGCCCCCATGCTTTGGGGTTGGGGGGGTGAGGGATGCTTACTGTAAGCAGCCCCCACCTGCCCCCCGCATTCAAAGACATCCCTGGTGTCTAGTGTGCATTGCTGCCCGCACATCGAGCGCCCTGCGCCCGATCTGCAGGCAGCAGTGCTGTCACACAGGGTGTCCTTGGAAAGGGGAGAATCTCCCCTTTTCAAGGACACCATTTCCTAAAAAATCCCTGGTGGCTAGGGCCCCCAAACCCCTTACCCCTTCCAATCACATTTCATTTCTTTTTTTTTTTTTTTGCCCCTTCCCTGAGGGCAGATGATCAGCCATCTGCCCCCAGGGTTGTACACATATGTGCCCCCATGCTTTGGGGGTCAGGGGGGAGAGGGCTGCTTACTGTGAGCAGCCCCCACCTCCCTCCCGCATTCAAAGACATCCCTGGTGTCTAGTGTGCATTGCTGCCCGTGCATCGAGCGCCCTGCGCCCGATCTGCGTGCAGCAATGCTGTCGCACAGGGTGTCCTTGGAAAGGGGAGAACATCCCCTTTCCAAGGACACCATTTCTGAAAAAATCCCTGGTGGCTAGGGCCCTCAAATCCCCTCCCCCCAAGTTTTTTTTTCATTTTGTTTTTTTTGCCCACTTCCCTGGGGGCAGATGATCAGCCATATGCTCCCAGGGTTGTACACATATGTGCCCCCATGCTTTGGGGACTAGGGGGGTGAGGGCTGCTTACTGTAAGCAGCCCCCACCTCCCCTCCATATTAAAAGAAATCCCTGGTGTCTAGTGTGCATTGCTGCCCGCGCATCGAGCGCGCTGCGCCCGATCTGCGGGCAGCAATGCTGCCACACAGGTTGTCCTCACCCCTTCCCATCACGTTTTGTTTTTTGCCCCCTTCCCTGGGGGCAGATGATCAGCCATCTGCCCCCAGGGTTGGGCACATATCTGCCCCCATGCTTTGGGTGCTGGGGGGAGAGGGCTGCTTACTGTAAGCAGCCTCCCTCCCCCCACACATCACAAACATATCCCTGGTGGTCCAGTGGGTTGCTGGTCACGGATCGAGCACTCTGCGCCGATCTGTGACCAGCAATGCCTCATGTACATGGTGTTGTTGGAAAGGGGAGTATCTCCCCTTTCCAACAATTCCACATTCGTAAATATCCCTGGTGGCTAGTGGGCCCCAGAACCCCAAACCCCCTCCCACCTCCCTCCTTCCCTCGCCTTTTTATTTTTCCACCCCTGGGGGCAGTGATCATCTGCCCCCAGGGGTCTCCAACGCTGTGGCCCCATACTTTGGGGCTGCGGGGGGAAGGGGGCCGCTTACCTAGTAAGCAGCCCCCCTCCCCCACGTCACAAACTGATCTCTATTGATCATGTGACATTGCTGCCTACGGATCACGTGCCCTGCGCCCGATCCGTGAGCAGAAATGCCACACAATGGTTATCGTTGGAAAGGGGAGGATCTCCCCTTTCCAATAATACCCGCCTCAATCTCCGGAGATCGAGGCAGAGGAATAAGGGCACTCACCTTCTTTCTTCACCGCAGCAGCCAAAAATGGCGTGAAACTGAAGGTAATCCAGCCCCCTGGCAGTGAGGGGGGGCCGCCCCCTCACATAGCCCGGGGGTTGATTTGCCAAAAAGGATGAGCTATCTCGTCCTTTTCACTGCACATGCAATTCCAAGGACGAGATATCTCGTCCTTGGCACTGAAGAGGTTAAAGAAGGCATGAGCTATGTAGCACTATCATGCTTACGTACACTTGACGGTATATTTCTAATCCAATTTGATGCAAGTGAAGTAAACGCTGATATTCCTTGTATTTTAGAATACAAAAGACTGTACACCCCATCTAAAAACCTATCCTGTTCCATAAAAACCAAAACATTGTAAAAAAAACTACTTCAAACAGAAAAGCACCAGGATCTCACTGCAAACCCTCCAAAGAGAATAAAAGAAGCTAATACTTCATCAATCACTAGAACCAAAGAAGAATCTACTACTCAAAGTAACTCAGGTACTTCTTCAAAGAAGCAACACACACTCCGAAAAAATGACTTGGACACAGAACTATCTGGTCCATTCAAATTTTCAAATATAATTAGTGTAAATTGCTATGCAAATGTACCATAAAATATTCAATTCCAATTGCCACCAACTGTTGACAACATTTACCTACACAATACAGAGCAATTGTGTTTGCAAATGTTAGTCCTTCATAAAAATGCAAGCAACAATCCTGACAACACATACAGTGTTCATGGAATAAGACAAGAATTGGACTACTGTGCTGGAATGGTGAAATTCACTATAAACTCACAAGAAGATCCCCAAGAATTTCTAATGTACTTACTACAAGTACTGGAAAACAAAAACATACCTATAAATGAAATCTTCCAGATTTCATACATGTAGAAACATACATGCACTTTCTGCAACAATGTGGCACAGGAACAAATCCCTAATGGACACTTTGTGTATGTATCCATACCTAACTGTGAATCCATTCCATTTCAGCAACTTGTACAAAATGCAAACTATGGCAGATTATGTACTACCTGCAATTCAGATAATCGCTCCACCTTACAAATACAAACACATAGTAAATATGTAATACTAATGCTTCTACGTTACAATGCAGATGGTACCAAAAACAACCACAAGCTGACTGGATTCACACATGGTCAAGTATCACTTGGTAAGAAAACCTTTACAACAATAGGCATAATCTACGACACAGTAGCGACAACCAATGCAGTTCACTACACTGCATATATAAAAAATGATTGTGGATGGCTTGAAGGTAATGATAGTACCATTACACTAAAGCAGAGATTACCAGCAAATCTTATAAACGCATATTTAATATACTTAAAACCAAAATGTAATAACTAATCTGTACATAAACATTAATAAAACTTCAATTAGAAAACTATAAACAGTTAGAATAGGCCAACAGGTATCTAACTGCCCCAAGATTTTGCAACAACCAAACAAATAAATCAATACCACATAATTATAACAAACAATAAACAGAATACGCCAACAGGTATCTAACTGCCCCAAAATTCTGCAACAACACAACAGATAGATGAGCAACTTCAGAATATAAATAAAAAACTTCAGCAAATCTTATAAACGCTTATTTAATATTCTTAAAACCAAAATGTTATAACTAATCTGTGCATAAACATTAATATAACTTCAATTAGAAAACTATAAACAGTTAGAATACGCCAACAGGTATCTAACTGCCCCAGGATTCTGCAACAACCAAACAAATAAATCAATACCACTAAATTATAAGAAGAAATAAACAGTTAGAATACGTCAACAGTGATCTAACTGCCCCAAGATTTTTCAACAACCAAACAAATAAATCAATACCACTAAATTATAACAAGAAATAAACAGAATACGCCAACAGGTATCTAACTGCCCCAAAAATCTGCAACAACCCAACAGATAGATGAGCAATTTGAGAAAATAAATAAAAAACTATAACCAGTTAGAATTCGCCAACAGGTATCTTACAATATGCATCAAGCCAACAGATAGAAAATTAGCAAGAAACAACAAGTAAACACTGAAAAACAGAAAGAAATGTACTGTACCATAACAAAAAAGTTTTTTTTTAATCCAACATGAATTTGTTTCCCACAGACCGAATGATTTAAGAAGCAAACACAGAAACTGAGCAAATTGCAGAGTACACTGGTTTGTAAACTACTAAATATGAGGGTTGAAATAAAGCAGACATGTCTATTATGCAATGCAATAGGTCTTTATAAACTACCTACACTAACATGATATTTTCGTTTACCACAGAAATTGAAAAAGAATATCTGCTCCAGTAACCCAAGTCATGAAAAAAATATATCCAGTTACAAAAAACAAACAGTAAGTATATTATAATACAACTCACAAATACTGCTCCATAACACAATCAGTGAAGCAAACATCTAACCATACAGCACAATACAAAATGTTTACTTCCATGGATAAGTTACACTGCAGTGCTTGTTACCAAACTCTACAATCTTAATTACATGACGTAGCCAAAACTTCACTTACGAACTATACAAATCAAACAGTACACAAACTGTAGATTTGTGGATATTTGATAGATGTTTGATTCTATGGGTGTGATCTATGGGTGTGATATGCTGCGCTGGTTGTGGCCAGGGCCTAGAGTCTTGGGTACATGGCCTACAGCCTATGGCCTTCGGCCATGCACCCAAGACTCTAGGCCCTGGCCACAACCACCACAGCATATCACACCCATAAATCACACCCATAGAATCAAACATTTTAACTATGCTATATGGGCATTTTTTATGTCTGTGGACAGCCGCGGTGACCATGGACATGACAAACACATCAGGGGCGCCTGCCACCTGAACAAATACAGCATTTGACCCATCTCTTACTCCCCCAACCTCCCCAGGCACTCTTACACACCAACACACGCCTCAAAGTTGTATTTCTCTCCTGTTCGTCGCTGCGCTATCCGCGGTTGACCGCGGATCCAAGATGGCGGGCGCATCAAAACAATGTGACGCACCTCACGCTTCATTCCAGCCAATCAGCGAACACGTTGTATGTCCGTGGACATGACGCAAGCCGATTCACCAATAGGTGTCCTGTCCACGCAGCGAGCAGGGAAGTGTGTCCGCGGAGCGAACATAGATATCACTAATTGTTTGTGACCTACTTTTTAGTCATTTTAAAAAAAACTATTGGACGGATTGTCACCAAATTTACATAAGCATGCTTTCGGGACAAAGCTGCTGCTCTTGCCACAAATTTGGTGAAATTCCGTCCAGTGGTTTGGGCTGTAGGCATGAGCAAAGTTTTTTTCCCATTCAGTCTATGGGAAAAAAGAAATTTTGGGACCCCCCTATAACTTTGCCCACCCCTAGACCAAACCTCACCAAATTTTGCAAATCGATTCAGAGTGGGCCATATACTTTTTTTTCAAAGTTTGGTGAGGATTCGTCCAGCGAGAGCAAAGTTATAAGCCGCCCAAAAAGTGCTCTTCCTATGGGATTAGCAACTTAACCATAACTACACGGCCACTACTATGGGTCGTGTAATATGGTGGTCTGTAATATTTTCGGAAAAAAAATGTCGAAAGACAATTTTTTTGAAAAAATAATGTCCAAAAAAAAAGTAGAATTCCTTTTTTTAATTATATATTTATTTTGGGGTCCGGGAATAAAAAAAAAATTAAAAAATGGGGGGTGAGGGAGGGGGGGAACCCCCCCATTTCAAATAAAAAACGTATTAAAAAAATGCGACTTTTTTTTTTCAACATTATTTTTTCGAACAAAATGACTTCCAACATTTTTGCATTCGAAAAAATGACTATGGACCGTGTAATACAACAAGCATGGAGTATGAGAGCAGTGAGTCTGGTGAATGGGAACAACTATGATGGTGATTATCCAGAGGATATTGCTAGAGAGCTGAAGAACTGGAGGATGCTTAGAGGCATGAAAGAGCTTGGGAGCTGAGATAGTTGAATAAGCTGATTCCCCCGGAGAACCTTTTAAGCCTGATTAAGCTTGGAACTCTAAGACAAGTGGTAAAACCTGAGAAGCTAGGGAGCCTAACAACCCAAATAAACCATGAAATGGTAAAAAAATCATAGGTGAACTAGCACTATATCTCTTAGAAGGAATATGGGCATAATATGTCCCTTAGAGGGGAGAGGAGCACTACATCCTATGTAAATAAGCTGAGAACTATAACTTTGAATTCTTTAAAAAACAGTAAGATAAGAGACAGCTGCTACCCTCCAGGATGGTTAACAAATAGTGATCTGGGTATTATATTCCTTTGATTGTGATATGGGCAAAGAGGTGAGCTGGGTGCTTTATCCCTGTGAATATGATTTGGCCAAGGATGAAATGTGGGCTCTATATCCCTGGGACTCTAATTGGTACAAAGAAGCACACTGGGCACTATATTTGGAGGGAGATAAGCATGCCTACTTAGAAGAGAAACACGACACCTTTTAGTTTACCCAAGTATGACATATTTGATTTAGCTGGTTCAAATATAGGAATTATTTGTAGTATTAGAGAAACCCCTACTTTTTTTTATTTTGTATTACTTAAAATCACAATTTGACTATTTCTTAACAATAAGATTTCATTAACTAGAGAATAAATACATCATAAATACATTATTTCATGACACTAACATTTCATTAAATAGTGAAATAAATAATCCTTCTTTCTCATATTAAACTTCTAAGAAATTCCCTCTTATACCACAATTAAAAACTCTAAAACCTTTCTGACATCTAAGCCAGCAAGAATGTCATAAACCACTTTGGCCCATGTGCTTTTATATCTACTCACATCCTAATCAGAACTGGAGTGGGAAATGTACTAGCCATCATTTGTGGTGTAAAGAAAGAAGACAGTAGATCTGGTGGGAGATCTGTGACCTTGATAGACAAGGAACTAGTACACTTTCTGGTTATCCCATTCCGATATTTTCATTCAGATGGTTCACAGATGGTAACTCCTTTTTTATTTGTAGCACTTAGTAAGTATGTATCCCAACCTAAGCATAAAGGGAACATGTGTTGACAATGTATATATACCATACTCATTAAAAGCCTAGTTGGTAAATAATATTGGATGCACTTAATGGGACACAGATATGTTTATGGTTATGTTCAAGTCTAATGTATTTTTAACATGCCTTAGGCCCAAGAGCAAATGGGTGCATGGAATGAAATTCTATGCCAAAGCTCGATATGGTTGATCATGCATTTCCAAGGTCCCTCAATGATTCACCGCAGGATGGAATTTGGGAGTGTGATGAGTCCCATGTCATCATCAATATTCATGAAGGAGAAGACACCCAAGAGAGAACAACGTTTTTTAATGATCCTTTCCTCTTCTATCTACCGTGTATGTTCTGAGACGAGGGAGAGACCAACTGGCCCACTAGGAGTTCTCAGGATCAGTACTGGAATGAGGAAGAGGTACAGAAGCATAGAGAGCACCTCTATGTACCATAATGAGCAGTCTAGTGGTTGTTGCTTTCCTATTGGTCCAATGGTAGTTGAAACAGAGGAGGGAAACCAGGACATGTTATCAAGCCTTTCCTGGAGGAGCAAGGAGCAGTAATGCTGTGCTGAAACAGAAAGGGCTGCGGACCAGTCTGCTTGCCATAGAAAGGGGGAACCTTTGCATGCCAGCTAAGTGCTGACGACTGGGGGAAGCCGAGGAGAATGCCTCACTGAAGGACTTGACAAATGGTCAAGTCTTCAATGGAGGAACTGGCAGAGAAGCCGGCAAACAAAAATGGCTGCAGAAGAGGGATTTTTTGAGGCTGCAGAGGTGCTTTCAAGTGGTCCAATGTGGAAGGACCATCCGGCTACAGGGAGAAGAAGCAGTTCAGGTGGGTGAAGCCAGGGGACTGCACATTCAAAGGGAGATGTGCTTGCTGAGAGGGACCACATGCTGCAGAGCTGCTGCAGCAGACTGGAGAAGGGGAGAAGACTGAAGAAGCTAGGAGCAGAAGACCCCAAGACTGACCAAAGACTACCGGAAAAGACATCAAACGTACAGGGGTGACCAGGACAGTATGTAGGGACAGAAGGGAGCAGTGACCAAGCTAAACAGGGTAACAAGAGAAACCAGGGTCTGGGACCCACAGGCTGAATGTGACACGAGTCAGGAGTACACGTGAAGTGAACCAAAGAAGAGAAACAATAGTCTGGGACCCACAGCAAGTGAAGCGTCTGAAGAGACCAGGGGAAAGCGAACATCCTCCCTGGTAATGTGAAGAAAGGACAGGAGAAAAAATACAACTCTGCTGGCACTGGGAACTTTTATATGTTAACAAGCAGAGAGAAGGGAACTACTCTCTGAACTCATCTAGGAAGTGGAAACAAGGTAAAGAACATCATTTTCCTTGGTACTTGTGAATCCTGAATGAAGTCAAGAGATGGGAGATACTCTTTTGACCCCTGCAGAACTTGTTTTTTTTGGCACCATTTGCAAATTTATGTTTTGGAATCTGAAAGAAACTTGGTGAGAACTGGCGAAGAAGGCAACGCTGTTGCACCTTATATTTAGTTGACTAGTGTGAGAATTAGGGTTTTGACACGACAGTGGACAATCTTTTATTTTGACATCCTGACCGACACCTTTATTTTCAGACATGGAAACCCCTCTTAGCATTAGGGCTAGTGAGACCTTTCCCCACCTTCAATTTTCAGTTGAATAAAAATGTATAGCAATAAGAATGCCACTGGTGTGTTGACCTCTCACCACTCAACCCTCACTGGATATCATTGATTGCTGGTTTATATATCTTCAAACAAGGAGTTACTGTGTCCAGTTGTCACTCAATACCTATGCAGAGCCATTCCAATTATATGTTGGAGAGGAGAGTTCACCTCAGGGGGTTTCCTATCACCCTTGGTCAAATTCACCAGGGATTGGTACTATGTATTGTATCTCACTGATGTTTGCACTTGTCATAAATTCATCACTAGAAAGGATCTTTTGCTATTAAAAAAGGATGTTAGGTGTCTTTGAATGTTCCTTGTTTTGGATGAAGCCTGTTGGTCCTCAATGGGCCATCTTTATGTGATGTGGAAAATGATAATGGGCAGCAAGTAGTATTTGGGACCTTGAGAAGCCATCCTAGATAAAAAATATGTTTGCAATGTAGGCTGGATTGGCAGAATCTGTCATCCCTTACTGGGGAATGGGACACTGAAGAGGAGAATAACTCTACCATTCTACCTATTGTGCATTGTAAACTGGGTTTGTATCACCTTCCGTTCCTAGACATGTGACTAGAGGTTAGAAACAAATAACAGAGAATGAAGAGGAGTAAAAGACCTGTAGGCCAATGAAACCATGTAGAACAGTTAATGAGACACCACAACAATCACGTAACGAATGGAGAGGTATGACAAATGCGAAGAGGCTCAACTGATTGTGAGTAGCTGCAGAGACCTAGAATAGGGAAACAGAAAAGGACCTGTTGAGATGTGAAGGGACAAGGACCCAGAATGTGCTGTGAGCAAGAGACACTATGACTTTCTGGCTTGGACCCAGGCTGTTGGAGGGGTTGTCAGCTCTGAGGACAATGGTGCAAAATGAGCAGAGAGGCTAGAAGTGGAGAAATGCTTGGCAACCACTCATGTGAGGAAAACTGAGGTCTGTGGAGGCAGCATCACCAGAGGAACAACGTATGTTGGAGAAGTTATTGAGTAGTCTGTAGGATATTCTGAACGAGCTGGAGAGAGGTAGCAGGCCTCTTGAGTGAGAGATGGTGTGTTGCATAAGACACTGAGAGGGGCAAGTATTGCAGGAGGGACTCAGCAGTCATGAGTAGGAGAGAATACTAGGATGCTGCTGAGTGGAAATGGGATACTGGAGATAAGAGAACTTAGTTTTGAACCTGATACTGTATTCTGGGAAACAGAATCAACACACCCAAAGGAAATTGTGAGAGAAAAAAGAGATTTGAGATAGCATTCTGGGAAACATAGGGAAAGTAGAAAAGCACCCCAAAGAACAACCTAGAACATTTAATACCAAGATATTACTTTATGGTAAATGGAGGGGCTTTTTCAAACGAATCACCAAGAGCCTTTCAAACCAAATTATAACATATTATGAAGTGGATAGAATTTTCAAAAACGACCCAAGCAGAAAAATATCAGTGAAATTGAAGTAAACTAATTAACCAGACTTTACCGCAACTTTCTTGCACTGACTGACGTAGCTGGAAGTGAATTTAAATATTTACCTCCAGCATACTTCACAGCAAAATTAACACTTGCCGTGCATCTGAAAATAAATATATGGGGATTTACACTGCCTTACCATCACTCATAATCAGGAATCAATTGCAGTAACAGTAAATTAATTTGGTGGTCATTTCATAGATTTCCCACTGAATTACTTCCAAACTCGTAATGAGTCCCAAAAGTCTGAAAATACTTTTAAAGTACTGCCATTCTGACAGTTCTTTATTACAACTTGTACATGGAAATTCCATTTTTTCATCAGCTTCTTGAGCTGGCTTTCGACAGATACAAGAGTGCAGTGTAACATATATATTTTATTAATCAAACACTGGAAATGCAAAGTAGATTTGAACTCCATTTTAAGCAATACATTTTTATTTAAATGATTAATTGATAATCTCCTGGTAATATTCACTATTTCAAGTCTATTCCTCAAGATAAGTCTTTTGTCTAAGTCTCAATGATGCCATAACCTCAAACTAATGTCTTGCACCATTCCCCACCAGTTTGCACCCAAAGGTTTACTTCAGCTTTTAGCATCATCTGCTTCCCTTTGCCCTTGTTACCCTTGTTCAGGACTGTCAACAAAAGGGTTATGCATTCTCCGCTTTCTCTGCACGCTCAAAACAATAATTATTTTTTGGCATTTGGAGTTATGATTACTATTGCAGGCTTCCTCAGAATCACGGTGTAGCACAATCTTTTAAACATAGCTACTGCTTCCCATAGCTCCCAACATTGGTAGATTTTTGCCCTCATTTCCTTATAATTCTTCTCCCTTCCACCTGTTAATATTCAAGTGCTAATTTCACCCTGTTCATAAGTCTCTGTCTCATGCTCATATCGTTTCCGGACATTAAAGGATGCATCAAGTTCTGAGCATCTCTCAAATTCAGTGTTTCATCACATTTTAGGATCAAAATGCAATCACGTCAGGAGTTCAAGATTTGAGTACCTCTCAGGTTCAGGGCATGAGCATATATCGTGTTCAAGATTCCAGCACTTCTCAGATTTAGGGTTTCAGCATATCTCAAGTTCATGGGTTCAGCACCTCTAGGATTCATGGTATCAGTACTTCACCACTACTTGCAGCAAACTCTCAGTTTCTGAACATCTCATGTTCTGTGCGCAACAGAGAACCCTCTCAGGTTCAAGGTTTCAGCAGCTCCCATGATCACTGTCTGAGAGTCTGTCAGGATTGGGATTCAGCAAGTGTTTGTACCTTTAAGGCACAAGAATCACCACCTCTCAGTTTCAGTATTTCAGTACCCCTAAGATTGAGGGTTTCCTCACCTCTTAGATGCACGGTTTCACCCTCTCCAAGCTTGTTTCTTCATTTATCAGGTTCAGGAGTGGCACACCTCTCTGGTTCACCGTTTTACCACTCTTAGTTTCAGGGGTCAGTATCTCTCAGGGTAGAGATCACTGCACCTCTCACGCCTAAGTTTGAAAACTAACTCAAGTTTGCGTTTTGAGCACATTTTTGGTTACAGTTTTCCTCAATTCTCATGGTTCAAAAAATCACTGTCTCTCAAGTGCAGTGTTTGACCACTTCTCAAGTTTGAAGATTCATTGCCCTGATGGTCAGGATTTAATCTCTTCTCAGATTCAAGAGCTCTCCAAAGGTGCCTTCTTTTTGTGCTTCACTCTGATCTGCAATCAGTGCCCTTCTAATTTATGCTATTACGGTTCTGTTGAGGTGGTGGTGCTCTGCCTGTGGATCTCCTTCTGCATGGAGGACTGTTCATTCTGAATATTTGTTTAGATAATACACTTCAGGCTTTTTTTTTTAAAAAAAAGCATAGCGGATCACAAGCTTGAGCCCTCTATGCCACATTAGGCATGGTTGTGGTCCAACTTTTGGGGGTTTTGTTGCAAATATCTTTAATACAGGCAAAGGTGAAAGTTGATAGTGTTGTGAGAAAATTACTACTGACAATTCCAGTGGATTGGTTGATAATTTATTAGTAAAAAGCAAGCAGCAGAAAAAAAAAAAAACAATTACAGTAAGAGACCCAGACGCAAGTTTGACCCCCTCCCTCCTTGCACCGTTCTCTTATACAAAAAGGAGCACATGCATTTTCATGGTAGGAGAGGTCCAGCGAGGGCAAGGAATCATGCTTAAACAATGATACAAGCAGGAAAAAAAGCCTCACTATACAAGTCTTTGATACCAGCTGCATGCTTACATGTTAGTAAGTGTTATCATGAAGGGCAGCATAACAAGATGCATTAAGTCAATATACTCTTTAAAGGTTCACACATGGTCTGAGACAGGCGAGCATGCTTATACTATGATGACTTCAGTCTGCTAAAGCCACTTTTCCTAAGAAAGCCGGATCCTTAAACACGCTTAGCTATGCCAAGAGGGAAACACATCATAAACGAGAGATGTGAATGCAAGCATAACTACACTCTCCTTCATTGCAAAGACATGGCCAGTAAAGCCTAAAGCCTCATCTCGTATAAGCAAGAAACAGTGTATGAACACAGCAGTTTACAGTGCCTACTCAACAATATGATGCAGCAGTATGCTAGGGTAGTATACCTTTTCAATTCCAAACTTTCCCCCACAATAGAATTATTGCAGAAATGTGGACTTCACTTGACATTTAGAGTAGTCTGGCTGAGTTTAGAAGCTGGAAGTAATTTGACAATGTTTGCATGGGTGCATTGTTGCAGTTCAGGCATTTCTTGAAGATGCTGGTTTTCAGAATTGCTTTATGTTTGTTGAAATATGAAGTTGAATAAGTGGTCTGGATCAACTTGCTGATGCTGTTCATCACTGAGGATTGTGTGAGGTTGGCCATTAAGGGAATAAATGGGTGGTGCGAACGATTGAGATTTGCTGACTATTACATTCTGTTAGAAGATCACGCCACAAGTGAATCCAAGAATTGATATGGGGTTGGTTGTATTTTTCTGTAGTCTCTTGGGGTTGAGTTCTTCAATGTATGTTGAGGATAGGTGGTCTAAGTGAAGTTTAGTACAGATCCTGAAGTATTGGAGGAAAAGGCTGTTGCTTTTCACTTTAAGCATACAGATGTTTTTTTTTCTTAATTGGGGTCTTAAGGGCACTGAGATTCATTTCTAAGTGTTCAGTCAGGTTGGGTTGTGACTTGAAGGAAACCAGTCCATCGTTTTAATTATATTATACAGTGTAGTGTATTTTTAGTTTTAAACACACCTTACACACTCTTTTCATCATTTCCAAATTTAAAATCAACAGTGAAGAAATAGAAATGGAAACAAATATCTATTTTATTAATACACTTCTCTCCTTTGGTCAAATTACTATTTGATTCCAACATTCTAAAACACTTAATATCAGTCATAATTGCTTTCCACCTAGCATTACCATAAATAATCACTTTTTTTTATTCCAACATTTATTGATTTTCAATATAACATGGGAGGCTTTGTATACAACACATCATCAATATTCAGCAATCCCTCATCCATCCCTCTTAGTCCCCCTCAATGCCTGGGGCACCCCATTTGCATAAAAAAACAGGGTAACCCACTCAAAATTGGTAAACAAACAGGACAGAGTGTGCACAGTCAGCTATTATCCTTTGCATGATGCAATGTATCCCCCCAATGGGGGGAACACACCGGAGGGCGAGGTGGATCATCCATACTCCCACCTCTATTTCAGAACCCTGACTCCATTATCACCCAGCGGGCTATCCCACGAGCTGGTATTTCACAGGGAAACTCAACCAGCTCGCCTCCATCTCTCCGCTACCCACATGGAGAACAGAAGTGATTTTTCCATACAGTATATATCTTTCACTTTCACCGCCCATTCCCCCGGGGAGGGAGCCTTGCCCTCTTCCAATGTGCCGCCAGGCATGCCCTTGTGGCTAACAATAAAAAGTCTACCATATGTGGAAGGCTCTTAAATACCCTGTCTGTCTTGTCTAGCCCAAATAATATCGGTAGGGGGGTCAGAGATGAGGTATCCCCTCCACCTCTCTAATCCACCCCAGCAGTTCAGCCCAATAGCTCTGGAACTCTTCACAGTCCCACCACAAATGCCAGTATGAGGTGCATTCCCCACATCTTCATCAGCACAATGGGCTTACCCCGAACATCCTAGCCAATCGGACAGGGTCATATTGCCATCTTTACAATAACTTAATCCCATGGATCTTGTACTGGCAGGAGATAGAGGTCTTGAATGCTCTACTACATATCTTGTGTCACAGGGCCTCCCCGATGTCTGTGCCCATGTCCCATTTCCACTTTGCCCTCAACCCCTCGGTACCAGGCCCTCCGCCTCCACAAATGTACAGTACAAATGTGAGCTCAAGCCCCCATCTCGGAGTGGGAATCCAAGAAATGTTCCGCCGGTGTGAGAGGCCTTTTTTATCTGCACCTTCCAGCGTTCTGCTGTGAGCATCCCCTTAATCTGCAAATACAGGAACACTGAAAGGTTCACAACACATGAATTTAGATAAACTCCCCTTCTTTCCACATTTGGTCGACCCTAGCCAGACCGGCTTTAAACCACACCTGATATCTACTCACTGCAGGGATCGCCTCCCTCAACCCAGGTGCTCATAAATGGCTCATCGGCTACATCCAAGTCATGAACCCCCACATCCCAGCCCCTGTATGCCACAAGTGTCATATCACCTACAGTATGTGATGTTCTCAAATTCTACACAGGATTGATGCTTGGGGGTCCACAACCATTCAGCCACTGTCACCAGCTGCAGGTACAAATTATTGAGACGGACCCACTGCTTCACAGCTTCCTCCCAGAGGTTCGGGACCAACGACCCCAGCTGGGCCACCATGTAATACCGCCAAAGATACAGGAATCCCACACCCCCCCCTCTTCTTTGGCAAGATCATAGTTCAATATGCCACCCGTGGCTTTTTCCCCCTGCCAAAGAAATCTCAGCATACGCCCCTTGGCCTCCCTTAATCATCCCATTGGCACCGCACTCAGGAACATCTGGAAGAGGTACAGTATCCTGGGCAGGAAATTAATCTTTGGAGCATTTAGCCATCCCAGCCAGGATATCATCAGCTTCTCCCATTTTTGCATGTCCCCATTTAACTGTGCGAGTAGTGGCGAATAATTAGCATCACAGAGGTATGTCAGCCGACGTGTGATGTTAATTCCCGGATATCAGATCGTCTCCAACTGTACTACCATCCCCAAGGGTTGAAGAACCCCTGTGTCCCTCTCTGCGTCATCGTCAAATGGGAATAAAATGGATTCGGCCTTATTGATCTTGAACCCTAAGAACCTACCATACTGCTGTATTTCACTCAACGCAGCTGGGACTGACGAGTACAGGTTTTGTAAGTGTAACAACACATCATACGCATAAATCCCTAGTTTGTACTTTGTCCCCCATGCCCAAATCCCCTTCAGCTGAGGCTCCTTCCGGAAAGTCACTGCCAATGGCTTCATGGAGAGCGCAAATAGTAAGGGGGGGAGTGGACATCCCTGCCTTGTACCCCGCTGCAGCAGGAAGGCACCCAAAATACTCCCATTTACTGTCACCCTTGCTGTGGGACCCGAATACAAGGCATGAAGACAAGCAAGGGTACCCTCCATGAAGCCAAATTTCCATAACACAGAATTAAAAAATGCAAAGTACACCCTATCAAAGGCCTTTTCCATGTCCAAGGCCAACAGAGTTGGATTGCCCCCTTTCCCCTTCACCACATCCATCAACTGCAAAGTCTTCTGCAACGTGTCTACCATCTGCATCCCTTGAATGAAGCCCACCTGGTCTTAGTGGATGAGGCGAGGCATGAGTGCCTCAACCCGTGAAGCCAGCCCCCTGGTGAAAATCTTCACATCTACATTCAGCAGTGATATGGGCTAATAGGATCTGCACACCCTTGGGTCCCTCCCATCCCTGGGAATCACCGTTATTAGAGCCTGACCAAATGAGTCTGGGGCCCGGACCATCATCTGAATGTGGTTAAAATGTTTCACTAGCGACACAAGAGGGGTCAGGACAAAGCGGGATCCACACAAGGATGGGAAGTAGTGCGGCAAAGGAAGAAACAAACTGGCTGGGGGAAAGCAGGGCACCCAGCGGGGTAAAAGTAGAAAAATCCAAGTAAAACCTACAGCTCAGTCTCCCAATGGAGAAGGCGGGAGAAGAAATACCTGAGGAACCTCAGAATACCAGATAGCTGCCGCCCGGGCAGGGGACCTGGAAAGGACACAGCCCAGGTCTGAGGAAGATGCGGGGTTTAGGACCCCCCGCAAAGTTCACCCCGAGTCTAGAGAGGGCAAGGAGTGATAGGCGCAACGCCCTAGCAACCTTAGGTTTCTGGGCCCTTCTCGGGATCAAGGTTGAGTTACAATTAATGGTTGGGGGAAAGTTGGGTAGTTTGGGGGGAAACTGGGAGGGGGGACTCCGGAAGAGGGAAGGGAACCCAGAAATCAGGAAATAAGGCAAAGACAACAGACTTGACGAGATGGGAAAACTCAGAATCTTCTCACTAAATGTAAGGGGGCTGAACTCGCCGGTGAAGAGGAAGAAACTGGAGGCTCTGGTAAGAAGGGAGAAGGCAAACATTCTGCTCCTCCAGGAGACATATATTAAGACCCAGGATACAACGAAGGTACACCTAAGAGGGTGCACGATCTGGGCGCAGGCAAATGCGGGTGAAAAAAGAGCAGGAGTGTTGATTGCAGTTAAAGGGGGAATGGGGGCAACCCTCATAGATACACAGGTAGATAGGGAAGGGAGGTTTGCATTTGCTAACTGCACAATCGAGGGATTCCGGCTCACCTTAGCGGCAATATACTCTCCGAACTCTGGGCAGGATGGATTTCTTCATGACACCCTAGGGAAACTAGAAGGATTTGCGAAGGGAGAGATAATACTGGGAGGAGATCTAAACATGGCCTGGCAACCAAAGCTGGATAGGAGCGCAGGGGGAACTCAAAGTTAGGGGGCCCCGTTAAAACAACTTAAGCAAATGATGGAACAGCTGGCATTACAGGATGCCTGGAGGGTAAAGAAGGGACAAGCTAATGAATACATGTACTACTCGCACGTGCATAACACGATGTCGAGGATAGACTACTTCTGGGTGTCGGTGGGACTGATCGGGATGATCCAGGGAATAGAAATGGGCTCAATAGCTCTATCAGACCATGCCGCACACTGGCTGGACATTTAGATGCCAGGTAGGGGCAGAGGCCACTGGAAATGGAAATTACCACCCAATATTCTTACGCACCAGGTGATGGGAGAGGCAGTTGGGGATAAAAGTAAAGAATATTTTGACCTAAATGACAATGGAGAAGTACCTCTAGGGACAGTATGGGAAGCCTTCAAGGCAGTAATTCATGGTCACATTATAGCACTAAAGGCCACAAAAGACAAGCAGCACTACGAATGGGAAAGAACACTAGAAAAGAAAATAACAGATATTCAAGGGGAGCTGGTAGCTAATCCCACAAGAAGCCTCAAGAAGGCATTGAAAAACGTGCAAGGACAGCTCGATATGCTCCGCAACAAAAAAGCAGTGATATCCCTACTCTACCTAAAGCAACAATACTATATCAAGGCCAACAAGGCAGACAAATACCTAGCAAGACAACTCAGAGAAAAACAGAAATCAATGGCAATCTTCAACGTCAAAGACGCACACGGAAAGACATAATCACGCAACAGGGACATAGGGGAGGCCTTTAAGGCATTCTATCAAGACCTCTACGTGACGGAACAGGATGAAGAGCAGCAAGACAAGTTCCTACAATCTCTCCCCATCCCAACAATATCAGAGGAGGACAAAAAGACACTGGAATCCAGGATTACAGAAGAAGAAGTCCGTAGGGCAATAGCAGACCTCCCAACCGCAAAGGCACCATGTCAAGATGGCTTTACGCCCCCCTTTTACAAAAAGTATGCGGACACTCTTGCCCCAGTCCTGACAAGGCTACTTAACACATTCAAGGACAGTGGAAACGTAACTCCATCCATGAATGAGGCGAAAGTCCTAGTGTTCCATAAAGCAGGTAAAGATCCCACTCTCCCAGGCTCATATCATCCTATTGCCCTGATAAACTTGGACGCAAAAATATATACCAGGATACTGGCAGCCAGATTATCACCCCTCCTTCCGACCTTAATAAATACAGATCAATCAGGCTTCATCCCTGGCAGGCAAAGACACGATAACCTAAGAAGAATTATCCACCTGGTAGAAAAAATAGGCATTACTCACGCACCAGCAATATTGCTCTCACTAGACGCCGAAAAGACCTTCGACCGGGTAGAATGGTCCATCTTATTCAAAACACTGCAACACATGGGGTTCAGAGACCAATTTATAAACATGGTCAAAGCTAACTATATATCTTCCACATTTCAAGAAATACTATCAAGCAGCACAACTTTGGGTCCTGAAGGAATGGCTGGGGGAAGACCAATGAACAATTCGGGTAATACAAGATAGGGCGGTCTCCAGGACCCCCCTGGAGAACCTACTGTGGAAACACAAACCCCATAGACACCCAAATCTTAGAATCAGCGAGGTCATGAAAACCACCCTCAATGCCTGGGATGATCAAACCAAGAACGGAATCATGACCACCCCACAGGCCCCCTTTAAACCCATATGTCAAAATCCACAGTTCCCACTGGGACACGAATCTGGTGGTTTTGAAAAATGGGAAGCAGCAGGGTGCAGGAAAATTGGAGAAATGTTCCAGGACAATGAAATAAGAACATTTGCGCAATGTAAAAGAATGTGGAACCTGATGGACGCAGATAGGTATAAATATGAGCAAATAAAACATTGGCTTACCACACCAGAGGTATATCAGGGGGCCACTAGGGACCTAACACCATTTGAAAAATATATAATAACCAACCCAGGCGACAAAAAGCTTGTGTCAACATTATATCACTTCATCAATACGCCAGAAGAAGAAATCAAATGGACATACATGAAGAGATGGGAAGGCACATTAGGGGAAGGAATAACCAGACAGCAGTGGGAGGAATTATGGGTTGGTATCCCAAAACTCACCAGGGCAGTCCAAACCAGAGAAATGTGGCTTAAAAAAATCACTCAATGGCACTACACCCCAGAGAGGCTCAAATCTATGTACCCGGAAACGTTGGATCGCTGCTGGACGGGGTGCCTAGAATCTGTCACCTGAAGGCATATCTGGTGGGACTGTCAGGGGGTAAATGGCTTCTGGAGAGAAGTGCAAATGGAAATGACAAAAATCTTTCCAGGGGCAGACCAAATGGGGGAGCGGGTGTGGCTGTGCGGACTCACAGACCCACAGGCCAAAAAACTCCACAAATCACAATGGAGGAGTTTCATGGGCTTAGTCATTGCGGCATGGGCAAAGATAGCCCAAAACTGGAAAAAACAATACCCGCCGTTGCTATTCACCTGGTTATAAAAAGTCTGGTCGCAAATGACCATGGAAAAGATAACGCACTACCTTCAGGATCAGAAGAACTCCTTCTTGAAGGAATGGGGGACAGTTTCGGAATATTTGAAGTCGGACTACATGGAACAATGGTGCCCGCACAATATTAAAATATCAGACATATACGGCATGTAAACTTTTCCCGAAACAAAACCGAATGGGACCCAAATCTTACGGGGGGGTGTGGTGAGGGTTGGGGGGATGAGATGTGTGATTAATGTGTTGATGTTTTGTACATGAAAACAATAAAAATATGTTTAAGAAAAAATGTTTCACAAATGGAACATGAGGAATTCCGACAACGCTTTGTAAAAGTCGATCATGAAACCATCCTCACAGGTACTTTCCGTGCCTGCATCCCCCTGATTGCCAATATGACTTCCTCTGATCTTTAGGGCCTTTCTATCATCAGCCATGATGGTCAGGAGTTCGATCTCTCCCAAATACGCCTTGAGCTCTGCATCTTTGGCCTGCATTTCCACCCGGTAGAGGCCTCACAACATTTTTGTGAAGTGACCCGCTTTCCTATGGGGGCACATATCTACCTGCTCTTCGGACCCCGCAATCGCCTCAAACCATCTCTTCACCTGCTGTTCATGTAGCCTTGCTGCCAGCAGTCCATCGGCCCTATCCCTCTTCTCATTGCACTTTTGTCTTATAAATTGGAGCTGCCTGACCACCTTCCCCAACTCCAAAGACTACAGCTCCTCCCGTTTGGCCCGTTCAGCCTGTATGAGCCCCCTCATCCACCGCGTCTGCCCTCACCCTGTACTCAAGGGATACACTTTCTTCCCTCAGGCCCTTCTCAATCACAGTCCTCTCCCTTTTCTTATTTCCCCCTTCTCTAATCAGCAAACACTGCCACGTGGCCTTGGCTTTCTCCCACACCGTACAGAAATCCACTTCCCCTATGTCAATAATGCTGAAGTACTCTTTGATCACCGTCTCCAATTCCTCCCAGAACCTTGCGTCCTTCCAGAGTGAGTCGTTACACCTCCAAATGGAGTCCCATCCCTGTAAGCCGGCCATGGTGAACTCCATCAGGACCATATCATGGTCTAACTAACTAGTAGGCACATGTGTACCCAACATCTCCCAATGCACACAAATGTAGTCTATATGGGTGTATGTTCTGTTAGGCTGGGAGAAGAAGGTGAATCACAACTCCGAGGGTAAAGCCACCTCTAAACATCCTGGAGCCCGTAAACACCCAGGCTCTCCGCCAAGCTCCCTTGAACCCCCCTCATCTCCGCTGCCCTCCCTTGTCACCTGTGGCCCTTCTATCCATGCCGCGGTCCCCCCACATGTTGAAATCTCCCCCAGTATCAAGGTACTCCTGGCCTTCCTCATCAATTGGGCCAACGTCAACACCAAGAAGGCCTTCTGTCCCTGGTTGGGAGTGTATATTGTCGTGATTGACATCCATGCCCATCCCTCCTCTCCATGATCATCAAGGCCCTCCCCTTATGACCGCTCCAGACCCTTACCTCCGTCAGTCATACTCTCTTGTGCAGAAGGATCACCACTCCTCTTTTTTTTACTCTTCCCTGAAGCCCAACACCCTCTGCCAATGAGTCCCGATGGAATATGTCTCTCCTCACCATCCAGGTACCGAGTTTCCTGTGGCAAAATGACATCCATCCCTGCTCTACGAAATTCCCTAGCCAATAATGATCGTTTGGTCAGAAAGTTCAACCCTTTCACATTCAGGGTTCCCACCACCAAAAGACCTGCCTTTCCCCCCTTATTACCTCCTAACTTTGCCATTGCTCCATCTCACCCTTCTCACCCTGTCCCATCCTCAAGTACCCCCTTTCTAAACCATGCCCTTGTGCTGCCCCTTCCTCTTCCCCCTTAAAGACCCCCTCAGTTCCTCCTCGCCCGCTCTGTCCTCAGCCCCCGCCCACCCTACCACCCCTCTGAGAAAACACTGGGCCACCATGGGTGGAAGATCCACCCCCCTGGCACCTCCTTTCTGTAAAAAATATCAAAGCAAACAATAAGGCCGAATCAAAACCATTTTCACAGAAAACCATTGACTCCTGAAATAGGCTCGGAAGCAATCTCTCTATGGGGAATCACTTCACTGGTGGGGGAGTGTTTCATTTTAGAAACTTCCTAACCCCTGGGACACTCCTCGCGGGATCAGGCCTCTCAAAGCCTCCCGGCCCAGTGCTGACCCGTCAAACCATGTCCCATGCCCCTCACCACCCTTCTTCTCCTCTGCAATATGTTGAAGCACCTGTTCCACTTCTGTGCCCCTGTTGATGCAGTAGTCAACTTCCTAGATCACAACAACTAGTGCAAACGGGAAAGTCCACCTTTACTATATGTTTCTCTCCAACTACCAGGCCCTAATCGGTCTGCAGTCCTTACGTCTGACCATCGTGAAAGTCGAGAGGTCCTGGTAAATTTGTATATTGTACGCTTTATATTGAATAGAGCATGCCTACTTCGCTTTCTCCACAACTGCCGTCTTCTCTGTGAATCTTAAGAATTTCACCACAATTGACCTCTGTCCCCCACCCCTGGCCATGCCTCCTAGATGGGCTCTTTAAATCTCCACTTCCATTCCACTGTCCTCGACAAACAGCGCATTTACTATGCCCTTGACCTTCCTTTCAACATCATTAGCCGTCTCCCCCTTCTTTTCTTGGAGGCCAAAGAGCCGGATTTTGTTCTGCCGCTCCCTATTTTCCAGATTGTCCAATGGGGAGACCATGGTTAATTTAATTTTGATGTCTGGTTACTTTGTCAGCTGGGCAATGTTACTTGAAGCTTCTATTTGGGGCTCATGAAGATTGCACAACCGCAGAAGCCTTGTCAATATGCACTAATTCTTGCAATGTTCTAACAGTATAATCCCCATGCAAATATCTCACCTGGGCATGGAGATTAAGGCAGAAACATTTACGATGAGGGTGCCTCGGTTACTCCGATTTGGAGGGATCATCATTTCATTCTAGCTTCTAATATGGTAATTTGGCGGCGCCCCTGACCGGCAGTATCTAGGTGGCTATAGAAAGTTTTAAGTGATGTATTCATATTTTTATCAAGATATTCTGTGTTTTGGACAAAGTTTACTGCTTTTATCAATTTTCGGCATGCTTTTGTACTTGATTGTGGTTTTAACCTTTTGTGATTGTTTGAATTTGCCATGTGATTTTTTTTATTTTGCTTTTTATGACATTGTATGTCGAAAAAAAGCATTGAATGGATGGGATATTTCTGCCAAACCATAACCTCCGACATATACTTAGACATTGTATTGATAATACCTTGCATTCCAAGTAGGTGGCATTAAAAAACCAATCATGCAACAAAACGTCCTTCTTTACCTCAACCATTAATCAAGTTAGGAGGAACAGTATAATTGACATTCATTTTTTCCCATCCACCCAGTTCATTCTTTTGTTTGAGCACAAGCAACAGTTTTGGATTGCCTTTATACATTACTGATAACCTCTTGCTATAGTACTCCCTGAAAACATATTCTAATTCCTTTGTTAATTTTTTTTTTAATGTTGGTCAACGTATGTCAACATATTTTTACTTCATGCTTGTGGACGATCCAAGAGTTTGGTTGTCCTTAAAGAATTGTCTCATAACTACAATGACAGTATTAGCTTGCAAACTTAGAGAACATGATTAATCACAAGGAGATGGATATTTTAGAGGACATTAATATGACTAATAATATTGTTTATTTAAGATAGCTTTAACCATTGAGATAATTTAGTATAGTATTCTAAAATAAATATTTACCATTCCATATTTACCATTCAATGGAAGATTATTGTACCGGGGAAATAATAATAATTATTGTGAATAGTGACTAATCATAGGGTAAATTTTAAAAAACAGATTTTTTTTATTGGAGCTGTTCTCATAAACTTGGTTAAGGGTAAAGATCACAATGCATTTTTTACAAGCGTTCATACAATCTTTTATATTTCCACTAGCTTATATACCCGGCGTTGCCTGGGATTTCATTTTCTCAGGGGTACTATTTGTTATAAATATCTCAAGGTAGGTTTACACTTTTCGAAAAGGCTCCATAAGAAAGGTGAAAAGAAAAATTCACTAGATTTTTCAATTATTTAATATTTTTAAAATATTTTCTTATAAAGACACCACATCACAATTTTTTGTTCTTCATAAAAACTTGTTCTGAAACTTATATCTGAACATGAGCACAACATGGAGATTCCTGAGCAGCATGATGGGTGACATGATGCCAGCGGTGCCAACAACTATCAACCTAAAATGTAATATTGGCAATGTACATGTTCATTGTAAGGCTTGTTTATAAAAAACCTGTTTTGCCTTTCCTATTGGAGCAAAGATATACAACTGATTTGGGGAACCTACCCTAGAACACGCAACGTATAACTGCCTGTGGCAGAAACACAAAGATTCCAAGTTGATGCCGGTGCACTTGATTGACTGGCCATGTTGCTCCAATTACGTTGGGCAGCAATGTTTTTAATGCACAGCCATGTGCCATTACACAGCCTAGGTGCATTGAGATTGCGAGCAGCATGATGGGTGACCCAACTTTCAGTCGTAGGTGATGGGTTGGCATTCCCGGGGGGTCGAGTGAGTTGAGGAAATCTGTTGGATAGTTTTCGGCTTCGTCTGCATCCACCAACGTATCGATTGAGTTGTACTCAGGAACTGTGCCTGGAAGCATATCTTGAATCTGATTATTATTTTCATTGACAGAATATGTTTTAGCAACAAGAATGGCTTGTTCATACAGCCACTCATGAAATAACACTTTAGCACTATTCCTAAGAGAGTAACAGGAATACCTGCCACACCTCATTATAAAGATACAATTTGGAAACTTCTGTGGGTCAGTCCACTGCACAAATGATTTTTACTGTGGATCGACCCACTAAACACATGATTTTGTAACTCCATTACACTGTTAGACCACCCCATGTTTTACAAAAAAGTGTCTACAACTTTGTATAGTCGTTCAACATTATGCAAGTGCATACCAAAATAAACATTTGCAGCAGCTGTTGATGCTAAATTAGCATTGCAAATCATAGCGAAACAAATTGCCTTCTCTTATGTTGTTCTTGCATAATGCATTACGTTTACCTTGTATATCTCTCCGCCTAATATAATTCTATATACACATCATTGTCCACTTGATGCATGAAGCATGTGGACTGATATATTTTGCCTCTCTGCGTTCGGACATGTTAAATCCTATGGAAACAATCTATTGTTACGTTCGTGACAACTGGTCCATTTTCCCTTGGAAAAAAGATGCACATAAATTATCAGACTGGTTATATACAAATAGCTACTACAACTATAGTTATTTTTCGAGCAAAAGCAGATTAGGGCAATACAGGCTTGCGCATGTTGTTTTGCATAGGAACCCAACATTCAAACAAATGATACAGTTTCATTTGCTTTGTGAGACAAATCGACCCTACAGAACTATTACTTTCATATTTCATTCAAAAAAATGTTGTGCACAAACCTGGTTATACAAGCATATGTATGCAAAGCACTACAACATTGCAAAAGCATAACTTAATTCAAACAGTACAGTATTCAACGTGCTTAAAAATGCACATACTGTAGGTGCTAAACCGCAAACGGACATAACAAGTTTTGCAAGTACTCACCGGTCTAGGATTCAGGCATGGGCAGGGGGACGGGGGAAGGGGTGGTAGATTGTTCTTTCCTTCCTGTTGATATTCCTTTTATGTGTATGTTGAAAATACCAATAAAAAAAATGCATCATGACTTGACTTGAAATTGCCCCTAATTTAATCTTACAGTCTTGTATCTGAATTCAGAACTGATTCTTGCAAAACCTGATTTGCCTCATATTAGAGTGGTTCCCTTATTCTCTGAGATGTGTGTGAATTGTTTGAAAAAGTTAGAGTAGGAGTTTCTAGGGCCCTCTACTTGTGGACATCTTCACCAACAATGTTGGATTCCGCTAGAGTTTATTTTATTTCACTTTCATGTCTTCAGGTGTGTAGATTTATACTAGGTTCTGCTACTGAATCGAAGGTGCTCTCAACTGCGTAGAGAAACAGAGAAAATGACTGCGTATGTGTCCTGAAGTTTAGCTAAAGACCCCCCTACTATTAGGCACACTGCATCATGTTGTTGTTTTTCCAGAATTATATGTGAACTATAAACTGTGGTTCATGAGAAGGATGAAACACTTTGGATGGAAGAAGCCTTGATCTAGCATTCTCCCTGATCCCCACACTTCAGATTACAACTCTGTTACATGGACAGCTCATTCCCTTATCAAGTTTTGAATTGCTGTCATACGAGCTGCTCAGTACTTGTCTCAGCATGGCAGCATGATTTCTATCCCAGGCAGAGAGAGGATATAATCCTACTCCCACTATTTCAGTCGATGGCTCAGTGTCACCAAATATCTAGCACTTTTGACCCCTACATCTGTTCTTAAACACTTCTAAATCAGGCTTAAAGCCACCCTCAATACAGAGGCCACTCTTAAGTTGTACCGCTCAAATGTATCTGCAAAAATACAACTAATGGTAGAAGGATAACCTTCAGAAACTGACATGCAGAGATGGTGCACTTGAGGGACTTCAGTCTTGCACCTAATTACCCACTGCTCTCATTGATTTTAAGATTAAAGGCCACCATTATAAAACATTTTCCTACCAAGACAAAGAAGGCTCGTTTTCAAACTTGTATTGCACATTCCTCAAATGCCACAAATAAATCCTCAAACTTTGCAAGGAAATGGTGAGTTTTGTGATGATTCATGGGATCACAACACTTCCCCCCGAGGGGGGGAACCTTTCCCTTTGAGGCTATGGAGGTAAGCCTGATATGCAACATTCCCTTAGGGGTGGAGGAAAGCAGGATCTCACAGGCAGAGATTCGCCTCATGGGGACAAGGAATCATGTTCTATGATAGAATTCACTAACCCTTGTGTCTGTGAGTCCCTGAAATCTATAAAACCTGCTGAAAATCCATCTGAAAGGACTACTGTATGTTCTGGCAAAACCTTTCATACCACCAAAATCAGGAAGACTAAAATGGACTTACGGTCTACTTTCACATCTTCAAGGAGTACTGCGAAGAAGAAGATGAATGGAGCCATACAAACTACTCCTTTGAAAAGTACAGAAGATACTGTGAAGAGATGGCCTCAAAGAGGTATGAAGAATACCCAATGGACAAAAACGGAGGACTATGACACTCTGCTGTGAAGGTACCAACTGAGTGGAATAAAAACAGATAAAGGACCCAACCAAAAGCAATGTAAGTGTGCAGCCTAGCAGACCCAGAAAGTACATACCTGGGAGCAAGAAGCATTATCGGGGAAGCAAAATTCCAGTCAAGATGATGCAGAGAGCAGATTGCATGAGTTTTCTTCAGGCCAACCAAAGCCGGCCTGACTGGAAGATGGAAACCGACCGACAGGGTCGTGACATTGAGGAGGTGGTCCATTAACTGCACTGATACAGTCTGGCTGGGGATCCCGCAGAGCCCAAGCATGACAGCAGGGATTAGAAGGAGAAGCAGAGAGGATGCACCCTGGGAATGCATCAACCCGATATCCCAGGAAGAACCGGTGACATTGCTCCAACAACAAAGAGGTAATGGGAGTCAAGGAAGACCCAGTAGGGGATTGGGGAAGGGTGCTAATGTTAAAGAAGACATCGGGAATAATCTATTTGAAGTGCCAAATTGGAAGAAAACCTCATGAGTATTCTCCCTCATCGCAGTAAATGCACCAAGAGTACTGAAACAGACTTATTCTACATTACTAGGTTCCACACAAGTTGCATGCTGCCTCACCTTAACCCACTTCATTAATTAATTACAGCATGTTTGTGCTCCCTTTATGGCACCATATTACATCTTGTGCATTTCTGAATTTTTCCTTGCCAATTACATGCTCCATATTTTCGTGTGTTTGCAGAGAGAAAAAGCACTCTCATAGCCTCTAAGTGTTTCCGGCCGCAGTTCGCAGGCAGACTTCATTTCGCAGAAGTCTGTATGGCTATTTTGTGAAACATCAGGCACTTCAGCGCCGGCACTTCTGAGCCTAGCCGGTCTTCGCTGGTCCTCGCCGACCATCGCCGCTGCTGCCAGATCCTTCTAGCCAGCTGTTGTGCATTTAAGTAAGTGGATACCGATTGCTAGTGCATCCGTACTCTGATATCAGCATATTGACATTGCCGGTAGTATATGGATTATTGCATTATACTGGTATGTTTCCTAAACACGAAACCCATCTTATATATCTCTGCTAGTGTTCACCACGGCCTAGCAACTGCAGTGCTGCTATTTCCACCTGCCTACCAGCCGCCGATTTGTCCCTGCTCTCATTAACCGACGTCGGCACTAAGGAACCACGGTTCCTATCAGCCCACAGTCATTAATCTCGTTGCCAGCAAGTGTTGCATCCTGCTAGCGTGTCTCGCAAGAACTGTGCAAGGTGCAACACAAAGGCACAGTATATGCTGTCCTAGCCTGCCTAATCCACTGGCAGAATGTGCCCCATAGCCCTGCCGTTCTGCACTGAAGGACTTGCCTATCCACATGAAATTGTAGTTGATGACACTATTAACAATATACACTATGCTCATTCTGGGAATGATGATGCATCTAACTTCACTCTTGCCCTCGCCTCCTTAACACCAGATCATTGTTTAAATATGGAGCCGAAGTGGCAGATTACCTCTCTGAATTTGGCCCCGACCTGCTTGCATTAACTGAAACTTGGCTCAATCCATCTATACCTAGTGATGCTACATTATCCATCCCCCCTAATTATGATCTTTTGATCAAATCGACTAGTCATTTAGATGGCGCAAGTGCATAGGAAGGGGAAGGGGAGAGTGCAAAGGGAAGAGGGAGGGGACAATGCAGTAAAAAGGATAATAGAATAAATAACAATAAGTAAAGTATGGCCAGCAGCTGTCAAGTGCAAGGGCAAAGGATAAGTGCAGGCATCAAGTGTCAAGTGCTGGTAATGGACTGACTGTAGGGATACAGAAAAAACAGTCCCCAAGTGCAGGGTTGCAAGGAAAGCAGTGCTGGTGTGCAACTGGTGGGGGAGAGGACCTGGGTCCGAGATCAGAGGGTGGCCAGGTAGCCAGTGCAAGGTCAGTTTCAGCCAGGAAATCAGAAGGGGAGAGGAGGAGAGAAAGCAGAAGCAAAGAGAAAGGTTTTGAGATGCTTCCGGAACCGGAGATGGTTCTCCTCAAGTTTCAGGGGGGCAAGAAGGCTGTTCCAGAGGGAAGCCCCTGCCAAAGAAATAGATCTACCACCAACTTGTTTCTTGGAGAAGCGACTGACCTGGAGAGAGTAGGAGGCGGAAGAGCGAAGAGCTTGAGAAGGAAGATATTTAGGAAGAGAGAGGTGAAGGTATTGAGACCCCAGGCCCCAGAAGGCCTTGTGGACAATGCAGAGGGTTTTGAACGTAATCCTTGCAGCCACAGGAAGCCAGTGCAGAAATTTCAGTCATGGAGAGATACGATCCCTGGGCTTGAGGCCAAGGACAACTCTTGCAGTCCTGTTCTGGATGAGTTGCGGAGGGTGGAAGCAGGCTGATTTATAAAAAGGCTGTTGTAATAGTCGAGCGTAGAGAGAACCAGAGCTCTGGAGACAGTGAGCTTCTGGGGAAGGTAGAAAAGGAATAATACCCCTGAGGCGGTACAGCTGGTAGTGTGACTTCTAAGAGACATCGGAGATGTGAGGAGCGAACGAGAGTGTGTAGTCAAAGATAACACCAAGGTTTTTTGCCTCACAGGTGGGAGGAGGAAGGTTGCTCCATGCTCACTCATTGTGGGTCGCAGAAGGTCCTTCAGAGGGAAGCTAGCGGATGGCTCAGGATCAAAGCCACTTCCTAAACTAAACTACATTAGGTGATCCCATTGATTGCTAATGATTGGTGGATATCCTTTGTTCAGAATTCCACCTATACAATCTCTTCTACACTTCAGCAGTTTGTTGAGTTATCAACAGTTTCCTCCATAGAATATTATTGGCGTGCTTCTCCTAGAAAGCAGGAGGACAAAAGTGCTGAATCGTTGAGGTTGAAACAGCCACCTGACAAAACAATATGCAATTTCAATGACAAACTCCTGAATTCCATTTGCCGTGCCATCCACAGACTGTGTCAGTTTATGCTCCTCTTAGTTCCCAAGTCAACACTTGGACAATGAAGCTTTCAACCAAGGCTTCTAACAATGTAATCCGACTTGGATTTGTAGATTCTTTACACTCTTGACCAGAGGGGTTGGGGTCCCAAAAGGACCAGACACATTGGCCTTTAGATAGCACACTGCTTCAATGGAAAGACTTGACCCAGGATCCCAATGGCACTCCAAATAGGCTAAATGTGACATTCAAGATTTTTGCCATCCCCTCTTGTCCTATACATGTTTCTTATCTTAACAAAACAACCCTTAATGGCAAGAACCAGAAGAGGTCTCAATTTCTTCTCACTCAGTGGGCATGTTGACAGGGGAATATTGAATTCAGTTGTGGGCTTGGTGCTAACCACTTAAAACACTAATACGGATTTCTCTTCTTGCACATAGTGGAGGGTAAAATCATGCACCCTGTGATTTTCCTAATACAGTGAGCTTATTTTGCCTGTTGGACAAATACCTACTACCTTATGGTTTCTGGGAATTTGTCAGAGTCTGGACACACTTGCGTCACTTTCTCATTCTGATTCTAGCAAAGAAATGTCATTGATCCACTATGTTTTCTCCGGTAACAAAAAAAAACTATATCAGAATGCCAAATTGAATGAATATCCTCTGAGGAAACAAAAAACAATGTCTACATAAAACACTGACAATACATGGAAACTGGCTGATGTTTCAGTGACCTCGTGATCAGGAAAGAAATACTTTGCAACTACAAAGATCAGAGGATTTTGGAGCCACCTGATTTGTGTCAACAGCATATTCTGCATCCTATCATGGCCATGGGAAAGGAAGAAGACTTATTGTTCACAGTGTACAAACCATATTGGAGACGATGAGTCCAGCCAACAACTGCAAAATGACTATATCAGAAACATTTCAAGAAACGAAGTCTTCAGATGTCTTGATTTGAATAAAGAATATATGATCTTTATACTGACACATTACTACAAAACAGTCCACAAGGCCTGATATTCATGCTAGACTAGCAATGCCAATTTATCCAACCCAGCATTTGATGAAAAGGGACAGAAGCAACCACTCTATGACCCTCGTCTTGTTGCAGCGATGTGCTGAGAAATTCTGATGCTAATGAGTGACACACAGGATTGTCCCGGAATGTGACCTCAGTGGCACCAGTGTCCCCTGATGCCATGATTCCCTTAACATGCAGAATCTGATTCCCCAAAATTCAATATGGAGCCCAATGCATACAGACTAAACGTAATGAGTTGTTGCCAAGCAATCTCCAGCAACAGTTTGAAGGCATCGGTAACGCAGGGGTCCAAAAGTGCCTATGTTAGATTAAAGGTTAATTCAAATATGGAGCATGCTAATTTAGTGCTGGTCTCTCTTGTTTCCTTTCTGAGATTTCAAAATAGCTCCCTTTCAGATATTGTTTTTATTATTTTTTTAACAGGGAATGCATTTATGCAGCTGGCAGCTACAGGTTCTTTGTTTCTAGCCCATGTGAGTTGTACAGCATTCCCTCCTTGGATGAATATGGAGACTTTACTACCACCACTAGTGTTGAGTTGAACACCTCTAACTGTTTGGAGCAATGATACTAACAGTAAAAGTGTGCCTATGTGAATCACACCACCCACAAGATGTCAGTGGCTGTTAGTTTAAAAACTATTGTCTGATTTAAAAAGTAAAAATAGAGCAAGAACATCATTATTTGATAAATATTTAGGTGACAAAGCTAATGTTAAATTAATGGACATGGTCTGTGTAATCCATATAAAGTGGTCAATTATATAGAAATCTGTATTTTGGAAATCCAGATTTTCAAATTGAAGACTCAATTGCAGCCCGTTGTGGCTTTACAAAGATGGCATGATGATTATCGGCCAAAATCTTCCAGGAACAACGAATAACCATTAGTAATGCGGTGTGCAATTAAGATTTGTCCCAATGCTGGGGAAATATAACAGAACATAATGCATTAAAAAGCAGGGTCCAAAATGAAGGAGTTCTCATTTTAAGAGATCAGAAAATGTGTTGGTTGAATAGTGAGGTTTATAATGACCAGTCTATGTAGAGAATGTCTATTCGTCCCCTACCTTGACTTCTACATTATATTAATTATAACATTGCTAGTTGGTCATATCTCTCAGAGTTCTATGCTGTTTCATCCCCAGTTTCCTTTTTCGACTAGTTTTTAGCCGAAATATTTTTACAGGAAAAAAAACTAATTGAATTATTTTTGGAATATATTTGGGGGTTCCCCCACCATTATCTCCCTATTACACACTCCCAAATCCCCACTCCCTTACCCCTTGCATCCCCTTACCCTCCTCCTGTATATTTTTTGATGAGTTTTACATTGAAAAACTTTCATTAAAAAACATTGAAACATATACTGGCGATGAAATAACTGTATACCGTCTGTCAGATTTGCCACACTAACTTTAGTGAGGGAGCTTTAAATAAGTAATAGAAGCCATTTTAGTAGAGTAAATATATGAACAATACATCATTGGTTGCTGCACTGGCACCAGGAATCTATAAATACCAGCTCCAAAAGTTACATTTATCCAGTAAATTCCACATCCATGTTTCTTGGACTCTAACAGTAAGAAGAAATACTGAAGGTGATTTATTTTTTCTCTAGGACAATCTTTGCTAAACATGAATTATCGAGAAATAGGTGTCTTGCTAAACTGAATATCTCTTTTGTTTCATTCATTTTTTACTTTCCTTCTTTCCTTTATAACTAAGGAAAAAATGTAGCTGCTCATTAGGTTATACAATGTTTGTTGCTCTTCAATGAAAGCGACCCCACTTTCACACACATCTCCAGGTCAAGGTGTAAATAAACCGGCTTTGTGAAATATGGTGTTTGAGAATTGTGTTCATTTAAGTAAAGGTTGCATTGTATTCATGAAACGCATTGGTGAGTAACTGTTTACCAGTTAGGTATTTTAATGTGCTGTCAAGAATGAAATATAACTGTGTCAATATTGTATGATATTTTGTATTCGTATTTTATTGATTTGTATGGCGCTTTCTCTAAAGCACTTGTACATAATAATAATGGTGCAATATTTTGAAAAATAAAATTAGCAATGCAAAGTTACTAAGCAGAGGAAAGAAGGATGTGAGTGTAAAATGGAGCGAGAAGAAAAAGTGTAGAATTCAAGGGGCAGATATTTCCAGAGTTCGAGGGCCATTATACAAAGGAATGATACCTGAAGATTTGTAGGGGGCAGGAACAGTGAGCCGAAATTGGGTTTGGGAACAACATGAACGTAATGGTCGATATAAGGAAGCAGCGAGCAAAGGTAAGTAAGAGTTAGACCATCTGCATATTTCAATATAAAACAAAGAAAGTGACACAATAGACCAGTTTCAAAAGGTAGCCAAGACAAATAGCCTGCAGGGGAGAATAGATGTGTGGGGGAGAGGCAGCAGAGTGTACGAATAGAGGAGTTTAAGATTCACTGGAGTGGAGTGGGATGAAAAGCAGATAGACCAAAAGTAGAGCTGGACAATAATTGAAATTAAAAGTTTGGTAGCATACAAGAATTAAAAATAATGGGGTTTGCAAATATTACAAAGTTGATCGCCGCAGGAACAGGCTGTGTTAGAGATTTGGCTATCAAAGTAAAGAGACGAATCTAAGTAGATGCCAAGATTGCAGGCTGTAGTAGCAAGAGTAAGGTTGGAAGGGGGAAATAAGTTAGAGGTGTAATGAGAGAAATGGTAGAAGCAGGAAAGACAAGGATTTCAGTTTTGAAGGATTGAAGTGTAAGATGTTAGCGTGCATCCAAGATGGATAGCGGGTAGATAAAATGAGATAGTAGAGTGGAGTGCACCCGAAAAAGAAGAGTAAAGAACAAAGATTTGCAAATCGTCAATGTAAAAGTGAGAAGAAAGACCAAACCAAGAGACAGTAGAAGATAGTGGATGCATATACACAGAGAAGTGTAATGGGCCAAGAACGGAGACCTGAGGAACCCCATAGAGTAGTTGAGAGTTTGGGGAACATTTACCTGCCTAGAAAACAGAAATGTGTGGTCAGCCAAGTGGGATTTAAACCAGTATAGGACAATTCCAGACAATTCTAAGGGAGAAAGGGTTTGGAGAAGTGTGGAATGATCAACGTTGTCAACGACAACATTAAGATAAAGGAGAGTTAAAATGGAGGAATAAATGGAATAACTAGCATTTTAAGCTGTGTCTTTCTGATTTATTAGTACATAGGTTTCTATCAATAGTGTAAGAAATCCACATTATAATCACAGGAAATAGCCATACTTCAGGTATCTGTTCATTATGCATATTGTTGGGAATCTATGAATGTACAGGGAATCGTGGCATGGTTTAATTGATAAATGAAAGACAGAACACGTGATACAGGTTGTGCAATTTTAAGTTGAAAGTCGAGAAAGAAATCAGTTTACTCTAAAATCTAGTGCATGCTTTTGGGAGACCCCAGCAAGATCGAGCCGTAGATGACATTGGTATTAATGCCTATGTCAGAGAAAAATGCCAGATAGAACGAGTTGCCAAAAACATAATGGGCCTCATTACGACCCAGGCGGTAAGTTACCGCCTGGGCCGTGACTTTACCACCATGGCGTAAACTATGTTTACGCCATGGTGGTTGGCGGATTTACCGCCCCATTCCAACCTTGGCGGGGCGGTAAATCCCCATTTACCCATTTACCCTTCCCCATTCCCATTTTGCCCCATAGGGCATAATGGGAGTGGGGAAGGCGTTAATTACGCCACCGTAAATTACGGTGGCGTAATTAACTCCATGGTCCCTTAGCGCCATGGATTTTAACACCTGCTAAAAGCAGGTGTTAAAACCTCCATGGCGCTAAGGGACCTCGTACTCAGGCGGTAAGGGTCGGCGCTGTTTACGCCGCCGTAAAACCCTTACCGCCTGAGTCGTAATGAGGCCCAATGTAAATGGGAATTATTTTGCTGTCGGGACTAAAACATGAGTGTGATCACTGTAGTTGATTTAATCAATAGGATGGAATAGCAATTCCTCACACAACATTGCCATCACACAAAATAGAGTTATGGTGATCAGAATTACAAACGAAGAAGAACATTATTTTTTCAGCGATTTATGGAGCACTCAATACCTCACTTAAATTTGCTTGCTCATTCTGAAGCGAAAGGAATGGCTAAGTTTGGAGGAAAGGGATGGTTAATTTTATAGCAAGTTGTTAATTCCAGGAATGATCTGGCATGCAAGCTCAGGTTGCCGCAAATACAGGACAAGTTGCAAGTTTGGAGCAGACATTATTCTCGACGAAATGACAAGTCGCACCCACTGCCCCAGGCCCTTGTTGCAAGAGGATATGGAAATCACCTTCTCCAAATTAAAAGGTGAATATGTATGGCTTATTTAAGAGTCGGAGAATCTATGTGCAAGTCATGAAGGGTGTTCTTCTAGGCACAACGAAATGCAGGAACAGATGGAAGTGCAAAGTAGACAGATTCAGGATTATTTTATTTGGTTTACACATGCAAAATAGATTTCGTTTCCGCGTACAATTAGAGGATGCTATTGGAGAACGATGCACAAGGCCTGCACACACAGAGCACTCAGCTAGTTTGAGGAATGCAGACCGTGGGGGTCATTATGAGTTGGGTGGTAACGGATTACTAGCACCGGTAAGGAGTCTAGTGCCGGTAATCCCGTACCTCTCAATTCCGAGGTCCCTTAGCGGGAACCGTAAGGAACGTGTGGTCTAACCACACATCCCTTATGGGTCCCGCTAAGGGACCAGAGCGCTAATAACGGGCTTGCTAGTCGCGAGCCTGTTATTAGCGCCCCCCCATCCCCATTGAGATCTATGGGGGATCAAATGGGAATGGCGAATGGTTTGTTCAATTGGGATTTATTGGTCCCTCCAGGGTCGGAATGCACCAGTAAGTCCCCATTGAACAAGGCCGGACTCGGACACGGTATGGGAGGCAGCCATGTTGCTAACAGCACCATGGCTACAGCCCATCTAGTAATGGCCCCCTGTGTCTTTGCCAAGATTACCCTTAAATGCAGTCATAGGGCCTCATTACGAGTTTGGAGGTAGCCATGCCGCTATTTGCGGCATGGCTGCCTCCAAACTCGGGTTCCCTGAATGGGGATTTACTGGGTCATTCCAACCTTGGAGGACCCGGTAAATCCCCATTCAAGGAAACCATCCCCATTCCCATTGAGCCCCTAGAGGGCTCAATGGGAATGGGGAGGGAGCTAATAATGGGCCCGTTAATTACAGGCCCGTTATTAGCTCCCTGGTCCTTTAGCGGCTCCCGCTAAGGGCGGCTGGTTTTACCAGCCGCCCTTAGCGGGACCCACTAACCAGCCGCCCTTAGCGGGAGCCGCTAAAGGACCTCGGAATGCGGCAGTAAGGGGTTAACAGCACCAGCATCCTTACCAGTACCATTAACCCCTTACCGCCGCTCTCAGAATGAGGCCCATAGTCTTGACGTGCCAGTACAATATAACACACAAAACATCGAGTTATAGCCTCTTGTGGCATGAATGGAAAAACAATATGGCAGCAAATACAAATTGATGAATTACAGTTACGACTTAAGAAGGCAAAGCACAAACATGCCCAGTTAAACACCAAATTTGTTAAAATGTGTGCAGAGGCAGTTCAAAGTGGACCTGTAAATGGAAACATGAACAGTGTGTATTGTAAGGCTGTGGGACCTGTGTTCACAGAAGAATGGTTTGATAGTTTTGACACAAGCACATGGTTTCTCTTGGATCAGAGACAAGTAACTGGGTGTCACCGAGACATTTCTGACAGGGGCAGAAAGCTGAGCAGATCCATAGTGAATAACAGAGTGCTTCATAGCCCAGAGCGAGGAATTAAGCTATTGATGTGAAAGAAAAAGGCAAGAGACAAACACAATTGATACTAGAATTATAAATGTGATATTAGGAATGGAGTCAGTTCCTCAAAAATAGCCACAGAAAGCAAACATCACTACAAGTTACAACCTTAAAAAGTCATAACATTTCGTAGTGAAAATGAACAAATATTAACAAGGGATAGGAGCCTTTCAATTGAGGAAAATCTGGATATGTCAGAGATCATATTTTTAACATAGGGGGTTAAAGGTGAACATGATTTTAGGAGATTATTCCTGTGTACAGTTGAGGCTTGCTATCTATCTTAGCCAAGAAAGAGATTACCTCAAAAACAAGGACAGCAATGAAAATAGGAAATTATTTTTGTCATATCAGTCACTGCTGGGCCTGAGGACTCTCCTAGGGAATGTTTACCAACCCTCAGGCCGACATTCCTCAGGATTGACCCTGAATTAAATACAGAATCAAATTCGTTTAAAAATTCATATTTCGAAGGGTTGTGCCTCTAAATCGTTTAAGATGAGAGGTCTCTCCTAAGTTTTATAGAGTAGGAAACCAAGGTGTGGGAACGTGTGATGTGCACTGATCCGAAGGCGAAAGAGCAGAAGGGCACAAATTAAGGAGCTGCCATACAGAACCAAAGTAGGTGGAATTAATTATGGAGGAATCTGGCATTAGAGGAAGCAAAGACATAGATCAGTGCACCAAAGAGTCAGATAGAGAATGTATCACAGGAAAAAGTCCCCTTAGAAAAGATATGCGCCTCATTGACTACATTTCAAGCTATTGATCCAGCTAATAGGACCAGTTATATGAGGCTACATTTTCATGACACACCTCTGGTACCAGGGTTCCAATACCAGCGATTTGATCTGAGAGCTACAATGAACCAATCTCTATTTGAGACTAGGCACTAATACAGATTCTGTCCCACTGAAATGATGTCTGGGCCTGACAATGAACAAATCCCAATTCATAGCAATAGGTTTCATGAGTAACATTGTCAACAGAGATTTCATTATTGACATGACGACCAACCAAACCACCTGAACTGTGACAAATTGACTACTGCTTTGCAGGAGTACAGGGATGAATAGTTGCTAAACCGCCTACTCAGCCCACACTGCTATTAAACTAGCAGTGCTCCCAATCACAAAGGTGAAACAGGCAAAGCCTAAAAAGTATAGCTCCTTCACCTCTTTTGGTAGTGCAGGCTGAGGCCAGGCTATATCTTCAGGAGGGTATGAGCTGGTAACTCAGACAACCCAAACATTTCTAGCACAAACGTCCCAAACTAAAATAATTTCTGATAAAATAAAAATACAGGTACTTAAACAAAAAATAAAATGCAAATAACGAATCAGAAAACACTAGGAAAGCCTACTGCTGAAACTATATGCAGAGAATGAAGTGAAGTCTTTTGTGAAAGGGGCACCTCTAAGCAGGGGTTTACAGTCTATCAGATTAGGCGACAATGTCAATTTTCAAGGCTATGTTCTGGTAGAAAAAGCTAGGGAAGAGGAGGCTTAATCATCCCTGTGGTTCCATATAATGGACATGGGGGACATAGCCTCTTCACAGCACCTTTAACTCTTGTCTCTGGTGCTAGACAGCATCGAGGTGGACTGCTTGCTGCTTTAATTGCGGTTGAGATGTTCGAGTTGATGCAATATCACTGGCAGTCAGCGTCAAGTCAGTTTGAAGGTGCGCTCTCCAAATGTTTCAAATCAGCTTTGACGAGGTAAGATGATGGCTTTTAATAGTTCAGCGTGGCAGTCACGTTTGTGTTCAGATGCTGGCCCATTGGGTCGAGTCAGCATTTGTCATGTGCAAGTTCGATGGCTTTTAGCAGTCAAGTTCTCGAGTCAGGTGTTCCCATGATTTTGAGCCATGATTGATTGAGGAGAGTCAGTCCATCAAGTGGTTGAAGCAGTTCGAAGTTTGTGTAGTGTGCCAAGGGCAGCACCGTGGGTACTGTGGTAGCTTAAATGGTGTTGCGCACAGTCAATCATGCTTGAAGATGTCTTGAGCAACCTCCCTCCTCCCACCAGGTTTGCAGCTACTTCTGAGCTTATGAGTTGCTGAGAGGCACAAACCAAGTAATCCACAACAAGCTGGGTCCTTCATTTCTGTGCTTCCATCCAGTAGGCTGGCTGGCACTTTTATGGGCTCCTTTACCACCAGTGCCAGATCCTGGTTCCAGTGCCAGATTCAGCACAGCGACCTTGGTCCACAGCAGTTCACCCCCACTGTTCCCTGTGGATGGTATGGGGACAGTGCTTGTTCCTCTCTTGGATGCCGTCTGTCTTCACTTCCCTGGAATTCGACTTTGGGATGGGCTCCATCCCCATATAGGTCCAGTCAATTCTTCTTGTTCTTTAGAGAGTTCGGGAGATTAATCAAATAAGAAAGGGGGGGGGGCTTTCCTTGTGAAGGCAAAATGCCACGGGGATTGGTCCAACACAATCCTTTCTAAGGGGTAAATTCCAGGCTGTTGTAGCAAGTTCCATTTGCCATCTGAAATCACACTCAGGGTACCTTGCTTGCAAGAAATGGGGGAGGTATGAAACATTTGCAAGCTGGGGTCTGATTACTTTCATTAGCAGAATTACCCTCATCTTTTTATATTAACACCTATTCAAAAAGCTTAGGCTATCAGACATACAAAAACTGCTCAAGGCATTTATCAGCCGATGGGAGATACAAACCAAATTCATAACCATGGCATTTACAATAGAGACGATCAGCATTAGTTAAAGCAAAAGAGATCAACATTCCAAAGAATTGATCTTAGAGACCAATACAAATACCAGAACCTTGATGCCAAGTGAGGATGCTGGAAGAACAAGTGGACAGGTTGTTTGACATTTACAGCAAACAGCCAAAAGCACCACTGCAGAATGAGAGTACAAGAGACACAATACAAGGGTAAAGCAAGTTATTGTTTACCTACACTTTTAAAACACAGCAGCAAGGAAAAAAAGAAATTCACAAATGACCCCTTTTGTAACCTCGAGATTAGGCCCTGAAGAAAATTTGACAACACAGTGTGACTTTGAAGATAAAAACACACACACAAAGTAAATTAAATTTAATTACAGAGCTTCATCAAACAATAACCCTGTTCAAACACGTGACTAACAGATGTAGGTAGAATAAGAAATCATTGTTACCCCAAAATCATTTAAGAACCCAAAATCCAGTAACGGAAGACACAAACCAGAGAGAAACATAGTATTCCCTAGAATGATATGAGTAGTGAGACACATTATACAAATGTTAAAGCATACAGACAAAATTACGTCATAAATCAGGATGAACCCAAACATTCAGTTTTCACTAACGGTGTTTCTTCATTTGTAAATCCCTAATCAACCCCTGAAGAACAACATCCCCTGCAAAACAGTGAAAAGGCAAATAATTTGCATGGAGAAAAGATATGCATGCAGATGCTATAAAAAAACGCATATGAAAAGCCATGGATAATACAAAAAAAGAAAAAGGGGATTTTGTTAATTTTCTGAAAAAGTCTAATAGCCACCATTTTTCCACAAATCCAAACTCTAGGCATGATTTCTTTCTTCTCCAGATCTTTGGTGAAATGCAGATAACAAGTAAGTACACTGCACATCTTACAGATTTATTTTACAGAATGGGCAAAGTAATCTGACAAATCAGGATAAGATGTAATACTGTGGCTCCAGTTAACAGTGTCGAACACTCAGATAAGGCCCGTGGTATGGTGGCACATATGTCTTGGGTAAAGAAAATCTAGTTAGGGACCCAAATACAGATAAACACTCAAACTGCAGCAACAAGCACCAAACACAGAGAAATGAACATTAAAGGGGTAATTCATAGAATTTGGCGCACAAGTGGCGCAAGCGGCTGGCACACAGAATGCGCGTGCGGCAGTCTGCGCCAGCCGCATGCGCCAAAACCCATTTAGAAGCACAGTGTATTCATGGATCTATACATCCATAAGCAGCCGTGGCACAGAGTGGCGCAGCAACCCTGCAGCAGAGCCAGTTACGCCCCCAACCCCACCATGTGCGCCATAAACATCGCACAAATCCAGTGCATGGCGAAAAGGCCAGTCGACCAGCATCCAGCCCCTCAACCACGAAAATGCGTGTAAAACTCCCTGCGCACCCCTCGGAATACACGTACCCCACTCATGCCAGCAAAATCGTGTGTAAAACTCCCCGCGCACCCCTCGGAATACACGTACCCCACTCGCATCAGCAAAATCGCATGTAAAACTTCACACGCACCCCTCGGAATGCACATACCCCGCTCGCGCCAGGCCTATCGCATGTAAAACTTCACACGCACCGCTCGGAATACACGTACCCCGCTCACGCCAGGCCTATCACGTGTAAAACTTCACGCGCACCCCTCAGAATACACATACCCCGCTCGCGCCAGGCCTATCGTGTGTGAAACTCCATGCACACCCCCAGAATACACATAGCCCACTCGCGCCAGGACTATCGCATGTAAAACTCCATGCGCACCCCTCAGAATACACGTACAGTGCTTGCGCCAGGCCTATCGCGTGTAAAACTTCACACGCACCCCTCGGAATACACGTACCCCGCTGGCGCCAGCAGAAACACGTGGAAAAAGTCCCCCCTATGGAGTTGGCTGCCTGCAGAGCATGCCCAGGGTGGATGAGCCGCCTGTGGATTATGGACTGGGGTGATGGGCTGCCTGCGGGGCATTCCCAGTGGTGATGGGCTGCCTGCGTGCCATGGACTGGGGGGATGGGCTGCCTGCGGGGCATGCCCAGGGGTGATGGGCTGCCTGCAGGCCTTGGACTGGGGTGATGGGCTGCCCGCAGGGCATGGGGAGGGTGGATAGGCAGCCTGCGCGTATTCCAGGGGTGCGTGTGGAGTTTTACACAGGATTGGCCTGGCGCGAGCGGGGTACTTGTATTCAGGGGGGTGCATGTGAAGTTTTACACACGATTTGGCAGTGTGTGCCCTCCTGGGTGTGGCCACCCCTCCCCATGCCCCGCAGGCAGCCCATCACCCCATGGCATGTCCCACAGGCAGGCCACATGGCACCATGCACTTGGGAGCCCCAACACATGTCCCCCACCGCACCCCCATTGATGGGCACCTGCCAGCAGGCCCGACTCATGTCCCCCAAAGTGATGGGCACCTGCCAGCAGGCCCCGACTCATGTCCCCACCCCACCCCCATTGACCGGCTCCTTCCAGCAGGCCCCGACTCATGTCCCCCACCCCAGCCCATCCCCATTGACGGGCGCCTGCCAGCAGGCCCAGACTGCAGTCCCCCACCCAAAAACCCACCCACCAGTGACGGGCACTTGCCAGCAGGCCCTGACTCATGTCTCCCCCACCCCCATTGACGGGCACCTGCCAGCAGGCCCGACTCATGTCCCCACCCCAACCTCATTGACGGGCACCTGCCAGCAGGCCCCGACTCATGTCCCACCCCACGCCACCCCAGTCCAAACACCCAACCAAGCATTCTATTTACTCCACATTGAAATCCCCATGTCATGATAGACCCCAAATAACCAGTATGAGCATGAGTACAAATCCGTCAGACCCACACAATGGCAACACATGAATGAGAAAACCCACATTGTGACATGCACAAAACCAATGAGAGAAGACCACACAAATGAAGTAAAAAATAAAAATGTATTATATACAAAAATGAATGAATTAAACTAAATTACACAAGAAGAAAATGATAAATATAAGGATGTCCAAAATGAAGGAAAATATATTTATGGTGAAATCAATAAAATACAAAGAAAAATGCCTCCAAAGTGTCCATCCATAACACCAAATCCAAAGTCAAAATAAAAACAAAACCATTCCACCATGGTAAAAATAAATATGTAAAATCAGGTCCATAACTGTATACAATGTAAAAATCAAGGGTCCATGTGCCCAACAATCCAAAGGAAACCTAAGAAAAAACCTATCTAATAAATAACTATTTACAAAAAGGCGGGGCATAGTCCACGCACCCCAAAGGAAAAAATAAATAAAGGAAACCTACAACTACATAACTATTTACAAAGGCGGCGGGCTAGTCCCATGGCTCACTGTTTGATGTTCTGGCCCAGGGCATCATTGAACTCCACGTCGATGGTCCGGAGGTGGGGCTGTTCCCTGGCCTCAATGTCTCGCAGGGATGCAGCCATGGAATCCCTCAACTCCCTGCAAGTTTCCTCGAGGCCCTCTGCTTCAAAGCCTGGTGCATGGAGTTCTCCGCCCTGACCATCCTGAGCCATGCCCTCTCCGCCCGCAGTCTCTCTGCATCTATTTGCCGGCCCAACCGCTGCCACACGGAATCAACTGACATGTGTCATACATCCATGGCGCACACACTACTCAGACACACGGACATGTACATCATGCATGTCCATGACAGCAGCACACATCTCTCACACTCCAAACATGTCAAAGTACAGACACATGAATGCATACATATGTGCATTCCCCATGCTGCTCCGCATGGTGCATTATGACACATACACCATCCATGTGGGGCACGCCTGACTGGACTCACATGCAGCACCATCATGTCCCTGCACACACACATCCAAACATGACCCATGTCACACATGCAGCCAAGTAGCTAACTACCGGCACACTGCAAAATGCACTGTTTTAAATGTGAATGCATGGCCACTTATCCCTCGAATCCAGACGGGCCTGCATCCTGAGGATCTGGTGATGAAGCACTGGGTGAATGCGCTCCAGGACCCTCATCTGCTGGGTGGTAAGCGGGGTCTGGGGCCCCACTGCATCCGCTGCCTCCAAGAGGCGCCGGGTCTGCTTGAGGGGCCTGGATTTGTAGTCCTCCCAGCGTTTCTGGACGTGTTTGATGTCACGGGGTGCCACCGCCTCCGCCTTGATGGCACCCACTATGTCCTTCCAGATCCTCTTCCATCTTTTCACTGAAGCTGGTAGCCCTCTGCCTCTCTGCTGGGGGGTTGTCCATGGTGCCGGAAGGTGTTGTGTCGGACATGGCAACCCCCGAGGCAGGTGTGGGTGGGCAACTGGGTCCTGGGGCTGGGCTTTGGAGTGATGGAACACCAGTCGGGAGTCTTCTGATCCAGCAGGAGTGGTCACAGCAACTGGACCCCTGCAGATGGCAGATGTGCAGGCACCAAATGGCAGGGCACGGTGGCGGCAGGCAGGCAGCAGCAGATGGCTCGTGGGAGGCTGCTTCGGGTTCTGGGGGTCAGTAATTTGGCTATCTGGGCAGGAGCGTGGTCTTCCATGTGTTGTCGCGTGGCCAGCTTGATACAGAGTGATTTGGCATGTGAAAAAACAGCATGTCAGTGTCTAATTCGAGGAAAGGCCCTTAGTGCGTAAGCGCGTAGGTGACGTAACTTGCATGCAGGCATTTCCCTGGCGCGGGTTGAAGGTCCCACGTGGGTTACCATCGCTCTGTACATGCTTTTCGTGGAATTCAGTGCGTGTGTTTTCCAGATGTTGGGGTTCACATGTGATTACTTCACAGCGGCTACAGTGCGTACTTCCTCTTTTGGCGTGGGTGTTGGCTACGTGTTCTTCTTCTAAACGCAAGGCAGGCAGTGAGTTGCACATGCATTTTTCCTACTGCGGGTGTCCCAGTTAGTCACGTCCCCCTTTTTTTTCGGGCATACTAGCCTGCGTGTTGATCACGTATGCATTTTTTGTGTTCCTGGCTGCCACACACACATGTGAGCTACAGGGGTCACGTATCTATTTTCTTGCTTTTTTTGGATGCCTGAGTGTTGCATGACACATCATTTCTCCTAGGAGGCCACAGAATGGGACACTCATCGTAGCTGTATGTACGTGTTTGTTGTTTGCGCGCACTTTTGTAATGTGCACCTGCCTTCGTGTGGCGGATGTGTTTAAGCCTTTGCGTGTCTTTGGCCATGTGCGGGTTTCCCCTGTTCGATTCCATGAATTTGTGTAGTTCGCGTGCGTGTGGGCATTCCGTGTATTTCCCTGCAGTACTACCCCAGTTACGCCTTCTTTTTCACACGTCGTTCCCCATTTCGCGTGTTCCACCCCGTGTTCTGCCCCCTTTTTGGTGTGTGCGCTTACTTTGTGCGCTTTCTCTGTGCGCGTCACGCACACCGTTCTGGATGTTGCAATGACGTGTGTGCCCGTGTGCGCCACACACGGATTTGGCGCACATCCCGGGGAAAACACATGCAGGACCTTCCATGAATCGCACGTGTGCGCTTGCTTTTACATGCTTGAGCCAGCTTGCACCACAATTTTCGGCACACATTTGTTCCATGAATCAGCCCCTTAATCACTTAAAAAGAAGACCATTATGTCTGTAAAATGTATGTAAAAGAGCAAGCAGGGTTATAAAGGGTTAGCCCTGAAATTAGCTGCAACTCAAACTTTCTATATATTCTGGAGGAATGCGAGAAGAATGCGAGAACAAGTATTAAGACCTTATTTTAGTACAAGGAAAGTGCCACATGTTGGTAGTGATGGACATGTTTGCACAAGCTATAGATGTGTCCAGGTAAAAGTTTAATAGTATCAACTAAGAAGGACAATAAGAACATACCTTAAGACTACAGCCTGGTCCTATATATAATTTGAAAAAAAAATTGATAACAAAGGAAGAAATTCCTGAAGCTGACATCAACAAAGGGAAACAATTGAGTCATTCTGAGATCCTGACCAGTGTAGACGAGACACCATATCCGAAAGGGAGATATTGTACGAAGAGACCTTCACCTCTCATTGCTGAAGTTAATCTGGTCGATCGGCCTTTATCTAGGAGTCTATTCAAGCTCTAGAAGGTGGCACATTCACCCAGCACTTCACAGTAATGGTATTCTTGCGAGTGAAGCAGAGTCAGACGATAAAGAATCAGCATAAACTTAACCATAACATAATGGATCGGGAGGATATCTTAGGGGTAACACGTTTTTCATGGAAGCAAGACAATGCAGAGCAACACAGATTTGAATCCCGGTCCCATTCTTAGAGACTGGTTTCCGGTTTAAAGCATGTTATAAAAGATTAATTAATTAATTAATAACCACTTGAGATTAATGTAGACCTATAAGCAGACACAAATCGGCACACCCACCCCCTCCTTTCCTGTAGCTCTCTGACTGGCCTCTATTGGCCCTCTTCCTGCTCCCACCTGCAAGGCTAAAAACCTGGGGGTCATCTTTGACTCCACACTCTCTTTCTCCCCTCACATCTCGGACATCTCTAAGAAGTCACACTACCAGCTGAACCTCCTCAGAGGTATTCTTCCTTTCCTCTCCTTCCCCCAGAAGCTCACTGTCTCCAGAGCTCTGTTCTCTCCAGGCTCGATTACTGCAACAGCCTCTTTCTAAATCTGCCTGCTTCTACTCTACGCCCTCTGCAACTCATCCAGAACAGGACTGCAAGATGTGTCCTTGGCTTCAAGCCCAGGGATCGTATCTCTTCAGGACTGAAATCTCTGCACTGGATCCCCGTGGCTGTGAGGATTAAGTTCAGAACCCTCTGTATCGTCCACAAGGCCTTCTGGGGCCTCAATTACTTCAACTCTCTCCTTCGCTCAGGGTCAGTCACTTCTCCAAGCAACGAGTTGGTGGTAGATCTTTCTCTTCGATTGGAGCCTCCCTCTGGAACAGCCTCTCCACCCCCCTGAAACTTGAGGAGAACCATCTTTGGTTCCAGAAACTCCTAAAAACCTTCTTCTTTGCTTCTGCTTTCTCCCCCCTCCCCTGCTAAAGTCCTGGCTGACAATGAGACTGCACGGGTTACCTGGCCACCCATCTGAACTTGTGCCCTAGCCCTGCCAGTTGCACGCTTGCGCTGCCTCCCTGGCAACCCTGCACCGGGGGACTGTTTTCTGTATCCCTCCAGTCCCCAAACCAGCACTTATGTCTGCACTCACCCGGCACTTGCCACCAGCTGGCCTTTCTTTATTTATTTTATGTGATTATTTATTATTCCCTGTACTGCACTTTCCCTACCCCCCACACTTTTTTTCCCCCTTCCCTTGCACTTGTGCGATCTGAATGACACCTGGCCTCGTTAGATCATTGTCTGTCTTTCCTCTGTTCCCCTCCCTTGCCTCGTCACCCCTTGAAACACTCGTGTATATGTGCATTATAAATGTCATATCATAAATCAAATGATCGGGAGAGAATCCTGCTTGATAACCCCGATTTGAGTATGGGTGGGAGAAATATACCTCAGCCACGGTTGAAACTCTGAAACAAGGAGATTGTCCCGGGCACACAGATATGGAGTAGGTGGGTGTTAAGAAGTATTTGATGCAGAAACAGCCCTGGGACAAGAGAAGGTTGTTTCAGTGAAGCAATGCTCAAACAAATATGATCATTGAGAGGAAATTTCATAGTTTTCAATTGAGGTTGGATCAACCCAAGAATGGACAGAGAATTGTTTGAAGGTGCCTCAAATAATACATCCCCAAAGTGTGAGTGGTGAGTCAAACCAACATGCTACTCTAAATGGGTAATAATGTAATTCAGAGAAAGAGTACGATTCTGGATTTGTTGGAACAAAGGTTTTGGTCCTGATGTAGTGGTTACCCAAAGAATTGTAAGACAAAATGCATGCATTTAATTGTGCTCATTGAAAATGGGTCAGGTTAAAAAATATGTAGTTTTTCCAACATGCCGTAAGTGCTGTGCACAGACATTAAGGTACACACCACCGATGGAGGGATCCAGATGTGTATTTTAACTAAAATATTCAACAGCAATACCAATGTTGTTACTATCCCCCATTAATGAAATTAGGATCGATATAATCTAACGTGTGGATGCTAGTCCCATTCAAGAGTTAGAAACAAGACACATATTTCCAGAAGAACAGGCATATAGTCACTGTAAGATATTTTGTCTTATTGGGGTAAATTTGGGATTTGGCTGTATTTTTCTACTGTACAGTTTTGGTGGTAAATTGGCAGTAAACTGGCCTTACATTTAGAGTGGGTTTGGTATTACTCTATTTTGGTGATTATATATTGTTAGCTGATATTGGTGGTAATTTTAGTGGTATCTTACTTTGTGGTATTTTCAGAATTATCTTATTCTTTTGGTAAAGTGGTGAGCATATTTTTTATACTACATCCCCATCATAAAAATAAACTTTCCTTTCTATTAGAATGTATTTTAGTCGCCTGTAGAGAACCCCCAGACTTATGACACTTCAGAGAACCCAATGAGTTATTCAAGACCCCACCTATAGTTTGTGGCTGGTATTACAGGCTTATGTACATCCAGTAATCTATGTGCCTAGTCTGGCACTCCTTCCCCTCCGCATGCAAGAAGGAATCACTGATTACACTTACACACACACCTTCCTAACTTGTAGGCCCTCATTAGGACTCTGGCGCTAAACCATGGTGCTATTAGCACCATGGTCCATGCAGGAGTCCGCCATAGAGAAAGGGGGAATTACCACCCCATTCCAAGGTTGGTGGGGCGGTAATTCCCCCTTTCTCCATGGCCCTTCCCGATTCCCATTTTTGCCCCATACGGCTCAATGGGAATGGGGAAGGCAACAATTACGGTACTGCAAATTGCGGTACCGTAATTGCTCGAGGTCCCTTTGCGGGTCCCTACTTTAACGGCTGGTCCAGACCAGCCGTTAAGGTCGGAGCCACAAAGGGACCTCGTAGTAAGATGTTAAGGGGTTAACCACGCTGAAGCCTTTTACGGCGCCGTTAACCCCTTAACGCCTGGGTCATAATGAGGCCCATTTACTTAATTGCTCTTGTATGCTATTTTAACTACAATGATAAATTGGTAAATGCACTACTGCACTGATATAAATATCACCATTGTGCTTCATATATATAAATGATTCACAGATGCATGAATGACACCACAGTCTCAGTTTTCTTTTGTATCTGCACTTTGTATTACATGACAGTTACAATCCGCAAAACATCTTACCACATGATATTTACAGCATCACCTGCAAGATATGAAAGAACAACAGAAACAAACAGGTATTTTGCAAACACAAATTTATGTTCTCACACTTTGAGCATAGAGAGAAAAATAAAAATACAATTGTTTCTAACCTCCCTGCATTGCCAATAAATTCTAGCAACACACACACATCATTGTATTTTTTCCTCAATTGGCACTAATCTTACCAAGGCCAGTGAAATGTGAAGTCCCTGCATGACCTCGCTGTCTTAGCAGACCCAGACTCGGTGCAAAACTCCTCCGTATGTGTGGGGAGCAGCCAACTGATTAGATTTGTAGCCAGCGCTCAACCCACATGTAGTTCAGCAGATATGGCACCATCCATCTCCTAGTCCCAGCACGAACTGCCAACTCCCTTTTCCTCATTAATTATGAAAACTCTAATTCAGCCCTCTGTTGACGTGGTTTATCCACCTACAATCCCTACCAATCAGAATAACAAGAATGTACCCTCTGCCAGCCTTTGTTTTCCAAGACAATGAAGACTTCATTTTCAAAGCAACTGTTTCATTTTCCTGCCTCCATTTTACATATGTCTGTACTCCACAAGATGAAGAAAACGCTAGTATGCACTTCCTCATGAAAAATGAATTTCAAACAGTGCACCCAAAACATGGACTGTATTTTATTGTGCACAGAAGACTGCATTATAATGTTAGAGAAGTAGAAATTAGTACTTTAGTAAGGTTAGTACAAGGTTAATCAGTTATGTATCCTAATGCAGTTTTCACACATGAAATATCCAATATAAATTGTGCACCTCTTTATTTTAACTGGCAGCACACTGTGTTTTTATGGTGGTCTGGCAACTTTGCCTGCTGGTTGTTTCTGAAATAATGCCTGCAGTTTTCAAACAGGGCCTGGCTGCCTTTCCATGCTGCATGTTGCATGGCAATAAAAACCCACATATCCTTACATATTCCCTCCTTTTTCCGACAATTCGGGCTAACAAACCCTTAATTGGAGGAAAGCTTTTGAAATGTACATTTCTCTTTTTCCATCATAAGAATCCAAATTCAAATAATAGCATCTTAATAAAATGAGCATTTAAACATTTCATAACAAACCACTGCTTAATTATAACAAAAGTAAAACAGATCCCAAAAGGCCCATAAATCCTCATACACATGTGCATGTGCATGTATAAACAAAATATTGTAAACGTATGTTTCCACCTGAAGTGTCCACGTATGTTTGAATGTCTTTTCAATCATAGTTTATATATATGTGTGAAATCAACATTTCATATACGACACCACAATAATACAATAAAATAAATAGATACAATAAATGACTAATATAACCAACTAAAAAAACAATCAAAATAACAAACTTGTGAGTCTCCATTACTCCCATTTGCAGTCACATATTATGATACTATGATCCACCAGCAACGCTGCAGAATTAAGTTCAACTCGCTACTGTTCCATTGATGGCATTCCCCATCTTCATGACCGCACCTCTGAGATGTTCTTATCACCAAATTCTTTCATCCTGGCACTCTTCATTGTTTTTCCACAGAAATCACCTCTTTTGGCATCCCAGTCTCTTTGTCTTCACCTCCATACTTCGGCCCGGAGGCTTTGTTTGGGCTCCTGTGGACTCCAGGACTCCATCTCTCTCGTGTCCACAGGTCCTGTGACCTCTGACCCCAACCAATATTAGTTATTTGTTTCTAAATCAAATAGAAAAGGAACAAAGCATAATACCAATTTTACCCTTTCTACTATTTTGTTGAAAGAAAATGTGTCCCAAAACATTATGATCTATTCTTCCGAATACCTGCAACTAAGCACATGTTAGAGAGAAAACAAAAATATTTACATTTCACATTATTATACATAAAAAATGTATTAAAAAACTTCAGCATTCTCTACCACAGTAAGTTAACGTGATTCAGCACATCAATGTATATTACTGCACTTTTCCCAAATGTGGTACTTTCATTTGCATTTATCTCTGCACTAAACATTATATCCAATCTATCATGGCGTGAGACAATAATTAACTACATCTTTCTTTTCCATGTAATCGGTACACTAAACCTATCTGTACCTGCTCAAGTCTCCTGATTTCGTGTTTCGGAGGACAGGGCTTAATTTGGTTAACATGAACAAACTGTTCTGTCACCATTTCACCCTCTGTCTTTAATATCTTATAGACTACCGGGGACACTTTATCCAGTATCGCAAATGGACCTTGCCATGCCGCAAGAAATTTAGAATTTTTATGTTTACCTTTTCCAAAATGAAACTTATGCACCCGATCAGCTACTTTATACTCTTTCACAGAAGTCTTTTTTATCATAGTATGACTTTGCACTATCAGCAGCTCCCAATTTCGCTGCACAAATGCAAATGCATGTTGTAAATTCTTCCTCAGTTCTTCCACCTATTTGTGAACTGTAGATGCACTCACAAGTGTCTGCTCATGTTTCCTGTATAATAAATGTTGTGGCAGTACCATTTTCCTTCCTGTTAACACCTCATGAGGACTGATACCTGTCGATTTATCAGGAGTCGATCTAATGGCCATCAATACAAGAGGTAACCAAAAATACCAACTAGAACCTGCCTCCACTACAAACTTCTTTAATATCTCCAGGACAGACCTGTTGCAAAGTTCAACATTTCCAGAAGAGGCAGGCCGATATGTGATATGTAATTTCCTTTTTACTCCCAATATCTGCCACACTTTGCTCACTAAGGTGCTTGTGAAATTACTTCCACTGTCTGACTCTATTCTTTGTGGTCACCCAAATCTTGAAAATATGTGATTTACCAGCAATGTTGCTGCTGATTGTGCACTACAATCTGGTGCCGGAATACATTTTACCCATTTCAACATCAAACAAACCACTGTCAAAAGATAACAGTTTCCCATACTCAACCTCTTTACAGGCCCTATATAGTCAATTTGTAAATCTGACCATGGAATAGTTAAACCTCTTTTCATCAATGGAGCTCTATGCATTGGTGAAGCAGGTTTAAATTGAGCACATACTAGACACCCACTGGTATATAATTCCACATCTTGGGACATGTGTGCCCAGTAAGCATAATCTTTCAGTATCTCTAAAGTTTTTTGTGAACCTCTGTGTCCTGCAGTTATTGCATCATGTGCATGGTGTAACATCAGCACTTTGAATGAAAGAGGTACCACCACTGTATCTGACCTGTTGTGGATTCCCTGATCATCAGACCATCCTGTAGTTTAATTCATTTTTTGTTCTTTAATAACACGCTCAACTCTTCTTTTCCTGTACAGTCATTTTCAGTTAAATGATTTTGTGCGGGGTCCATCAAATAATTATAACAGATCCCCAACACAGGGTCATCTTTTTGAGCCTTAATCAGATCCTAATCATCTGTGGTATCATAACTCCATTGCACTACTGGTTTTTCTACTTCTTTTGGAGCTTTAGAGCGTGTAACTGCATCTATTTGAATTTCACTGATCAAGTGTTCAATGGGCAACAATTCTCCCATAACAGCCCCAATCTTGGCCAATTGATCTGCTTTATCATTTCCCTCCTTATCCTCTCCTGGAGTTTTTAAATGTCTACGAATTTTCCTCCAGTATACTGTTAAATCATTCTCTAACACTAATTTGTCTATAGCTTGTATCATTTTCCCATGCTTGAGGAGCTTTTGGTTATATGTGAGCATGCCTCTTGCTTTACAGCCAGGCAAATATTCTACAAAGCTATTTCGTGCATAATCAGAATCAGTCACCAGGACAATTTCACTGAATTGTTATCAACTGCAGTAGTAATTGCTTTATAAATGGCTGCCAACTCTGCTACCTGGCTACTCCTGGCCCCAATTTTCATCCCTATACTAGGAATGTACTCACATTTCAACCAGACTTTCCTATCCCTGACACCAACTGTTTATTGCTGTCATTTTTAATGTGAAAAGCACATCCATCAACATATACAGTTGGTCAATTCGTGCATGTGTTTTTATCAAATGCTTGTGTGGTGATTGTTCAAACTCCTGCAAACTGGACTCCACCTCTACTTCGTCTGATACACATTCAGCTTCACAGTCATGTAAATCTGCTAACCCTTGAGCAATTGGTCATATCTTACTTCCACAGGAAAGCCCTGCAATGTCAATGTCCATGAAGTCATTCTGAACTGTGCTAGATTGCCTGATCTAATCCTTTCATTCTGTAAAAACTGCAGTGGTTGATGTTTTGTCTCAATGATTACATTTTCCCCTTGAATAATGAGACAAAAATGTTGCAACGCCCACACAGTTGTCAGAAGAGCCGTTTCACATTCACTGAATTTAATTTCAACCTGAGAAAATTCCATACTTGCATAAGCAATAGTTTTATGGTTCAAATCATGTGTTTGAGATAACACTGCTGACATACACTGCTCAGTGAATCCTACTTCTATATAGAAATCTCTGTTCTTTACGGGATACGCCAAGCATGGTGCTTTTATGAGATTCTTTCAATTTAGCAACTGCCTCAGATTGCTCCTTTATCCATTTCCAGGGCATATTCAGCTCCAATAGTTTAGTCAATGGTTGAGTGATTTCAGCATAATTTTCAATAAGTTTCCTGTTATATTCCGTCATTCCTAATAAACTTTTTAAACCCTTCATATTTCTAGGATCTTTGAATTTCTGTATGGCCTCCACCCTTTTCATTTGTGGATTTAACCCATGTTCAGTTATTTCATGGCCTAGGAAATTCACCTTTTTCTTACACCATTGGGTTTCTGTAAAGATACTTTGGAACCCGCCTTTTGCAATTGGTTAAGTACATGTCTAATTTCATCAAAGTGACTTTTAAAGTTTTCATTTTTTATCAGGACATCATCTACTTAAATTATATTTCCTTTTTCCGCTGCATCTGGCATAGCCTTTCTCAAAAATATGACATACCCACATGGTGTTCTAGACCAAACGTATTGCGTTTTATGTAATGAAAATGCAAATAAATTCTGAATGTCCTCTGCCAATGGCACACACCAGTATCCAGACGTGAGATCTAATGTGGTAAATACCTTTGACCCATGCACTTGAGCAAGGCCTTCAACAATAATGGCAGTGGCCATCAAGACACTGGCACTCTTTTATTGAATTCCCTGAAGTCTGCACACAGACGCCATTGACCATTTGGCTTTAATACACCCAAATAGGAGTGTTGAAGGTACTATGAATGGGTCTGATAATTCCCCTAGACTCCAAGTTTTTAATTATCTCTGCCAATGAGCTAAGCATGCCACTGGAAATCGATATTGGCACACAAATACTGGATTTCTACCACACCCCTCTGGTAATGTGGCAACATGTAAATCAGTTAGGCCACAATCATATGCGTCTTTAGCAAAAACGTCCTTAAATTCCATAAATATTTTTCTCAATTCATTCGTATCCTCTTCGCTATCACTGGCATCTGCTAACAGAATCTGCTTCTCTAACATTTTTGAAAATTCCGGGAAATCTCCAATCGAGGAACCATTGTGCTTTCTTCCAACTGTGTGGCTGTATCTCTCTGCAAAGCTGCCACTTTTAAATATTTTGGCACACCAGCCTCCATTTCAATGTACTGATTTTCTGTATCATTTCCATTTCATTCAAATACTATACAATTCTCCTGGTGACAACACACTCATTGGAATCATAAGGGTACACAGATTGAATCTTGAAGATCCCTTTGGGTTGAGAATCCAGATATTCTGGCAACACACCCTCTGCATCTACATATCTCTCAGGGATATTTCCAATCACCATATTATTAAAATCTGCAGTATAATGTTATTTTTGTATGGACATTCCTAGTAAGGAATTCTCTTCTAAATGACTATTTTGACATCCTTTATTATCCACCATAATTTTGACGGACCCTTCCCAAACAACTACCAATGGGGTATATTCATTATCTAGCCCTTGCTGTTTCATGGCTTCATTCAAGCAAGCACACAAATGAATCAGAATCCTTCATTTGCTGTCCATTCTTGCGCTTCAATGTTATAGCAACCTGCTTGGTGAATGCAGGAATAGTAATATCCTTCTTCACCTGGAGTTCAATTGCATATGGCACTAATTGGGCACAACGATAAGCCTTTCTTTTGTCTTCAAATTCCGGCGTAGGTCCGCCTAGCCGGTACCATATTTTTTGGTTAAGGAAATCTAACACCATGCACATCCTGTGCATGATATCATTGCCCAAATAAAAATCATTGTGTGTTCCACTAACTATCCACACATTGTGGTAGGTGGTTTTTTGTCCAACATTAACCTTTAGAATGCACCTTCCTGCAATTTGATTTTCAAAATCTGGATTGTCCAATTTTATCACTCCAATAGTGTGGATTCACTATTCTCAGACACTTCTCACTCTTGGCTAAGCACATTAGTAAATGAAAGGACATTTTCCCTCCTTTCTGTCCATTTCCATTTGAGCCTTACCCATCTCCCCATATTCAGAGGTCATTTGGAGTGTGGCCGCTATTCGCCCTTCCATCCGGGGATCATCAGAGTTCATACTGCAATTCTCCAACTGAATATGCCTATAAACATCACCTGATAATTTGTCATTTTCTAATTCTGGGCATTTTTGGGTATTTGGCATGATACCAGTCTTTTTAATTTCTTCAAAAATCTGTGGCTCAAAGAACTCTTCAGGTGACTGATCTGTACCCTGCTTTTGAGTACTTATTTTTCCTGCCTGTATTTTATTAGCATCTTGATTGTCTAGGGAGGGTGTTCTGGCATCCACATCTAACCCCTCATCAATTATTTTATCCGTACATGAGCTGTAATCGTGTATGCAACTGTTTTTGCCTCCTGTAATGACTGGAATGGAGAAAAATAATGCCTAATCTCTTTTTCAAATCTGCCCATGACATGTTCTGCTGTTCATTTAATCCCCTGATGATGTTCGTTGTGGGAGCATCCAGAATTAAGTGAAAGTATTGTCTGTATTGTTCCTTAGCCATGTGTAGGGCTTTAAATATATCGTGCACTCCTTCTAAGTGGTCCTCTATACAGCACCCCCCCTTTTTTGAACGGTTTGATCAGGGCCTTGATTGATTTGATTATCTTGATAGGGCTACTTGGCGCTATATTTGGGATTGCTCTGTGGCTCAACCCTTATCTCAGGTGGATGGGATTGGCGCAACCCCCAATGGGTGTATCAAACCCCCCAAAGGCGCTGCAACCAAGCTCAGACACCGGCACAACCACTGTGGCACTGTCTCTCCATGTAGAGATGGAATTCACCTCAATCCCATTGAATGTGGTTCCCTGTCATTTGTCCTGGGACCTGAAAATGCATATCTGCTGTTCCAAATCCTTGAACTTTTTAAGCAGTTGATCTGCCTTCTTACGCAAGTAATTGTTTTCATCACCCATCTTATTAATCACATTTTGTTTATCGCTCATTTGCATTTGATATTCATTAAATTCTTTGTCTCGCTTGTCCCTTTCTTGAAACATTTAGCTATCTTTTGTTCAACAGTCTGAAGCTCACCTTCTTTCTCTAAATTCTTTTTTGTAGTAATAGCCTCGTCTTTATCTTCTCTAATGTGACCTACCAATCCTTTCAAGTGCTTTCATTCTTCTTCACTGTCCTCAAATAGTTTTTTCATTTGAGACAATTGGGTGTCAAACTCTTTACACTTTGATTGCATGTCCTTTTGACATAACTCCAGTTCTGCTCTTAACCTTTTCTCCTGCTCACTAGCTCCATCTAATTTGACTTTTAGTCTGCTAATTAGCTTGGCATCATTTTCTTGCATTCGCAGAGACCTATTTAAAATAAAGCATGTTTTGGCACATAGCCGTATCAGACAATCCTTCTCTGCAGGTTTATCAGCAGCATTTAATAATCTGAGTATACAGACCTGAATTATGCTACCTTGTTCAAAAATGTTGTCCAATGGTTCTTTCTGAACTTCCCCATAGATACGGCCATGCCACTCCGTGGCATTATTTGATGACCATGTTCCAAGAGCATATAATTTTGCCTCCAGATATTTCACCAACTCTGGGAATGTGGCATCAATTTGAGACATTCTGAGATACACTTTCAGTGTCACACTGCTCTCACAAAATGAGTTCCCTTTAATGCATGTATGGTAGTGTGGAACACACTTGCCATGCCTAGTAGATGCTCTACAGTAACTTTCCCGGCCAACGCACCATTTCTTGTAAGAGATTTTGTCTAATTGGGGTGCATTCGGGATTTGGCAGTATTTTTCTTACTGTATAATTTTGGTGGTAAATTGGCGGTAAACTGGCCTTACATTTAGAGTGGGTTTGGTATTACTCTATTTTGGTGATTATATATTGGTAGCTGATGTTGGTGGTAATTTTAGTGGTATCTTATGTTGTGGTATTTTCAGAATGATCTATTCTTGTGATATAGTGGTGAGCATATTTTTTATACTACAACCCCATCATAAAAACAAACCTTTCCTTTCTATTAGAATGAATTTTAGTCGCCTGTAGGGAACCCCCAGTCTTATGACACTTCAGAGAACCCAACACGTTTATTCAAGACACCACCTATAGTTTGTGGCTGATATTACTGGCTTATGTACATCCAGTGATTTATGTTCCTAGTCTGGCACTCCTTCCACTCTCATGCAAGGAAGGAATCACTCATTACACTTACACACACACCTTCCTACCTTGCAGATATTTACTTAATTGCTCTTGTTTGCTATTTTAACTACAGTGATAAATTGGTAAATGCACTTCTGCACTGATATAAACATCACCTCTGCACTTCATATATATAAATGATTCACAGATGCATGAAAGACACCACATCTCAGTTTTTTTTTAAACTGCACTTTTTATTACATGACAGCAACAAACCGTAAAACATCTTACAATATTTACAGCATCACCAGCAAGATATCAAAGAACAACAGAAACAAGCAGGTATTTTGGAAACACAAATTTATGTTCTCACACTTTGAACATAGAGAGAAAAATAAACATACCATTTTTTCTAACCTCCCTGCACTGCCAATAAATTCTACCAACACATGTACATCATTCTATTTTTTCCTTACTTGCCACTAATCTTTCCAAGGCCAGTGAAATCTGAAGTCCCCGCACAACCTCGCTGTCTTCGCAGACACAGACTCAGTGTGAAACTCCTCCGTATGTGTGGGGAGTAGCCAACTGATTAGATTCGTAGCCAGCGCTCAACCCACATGTAGTTCAGCAGATATGGAACCGTCTGTCTCCTGGTCCCAGCACGAACTGCCAACTCCAATTTCCTCATTCATTAAGAAAACTCTAATTCAGCCCTCTGTTGATGTGGCTTATCCACCTACAATCCATACCAATCAGAATAACAAGAATGTGCGCTATGCCAGCCTTCATTTTTCAAGACAATGAAGACTTAATTTTCAAAGTAACTGTTTCATTTTCCTTCCTGAATTTGACATATTTATGTTCTCCACAAGATGAAGAAAATGCCAGTGTGCACTTCCTTATGAAAAGTGAATTCCAAACAGTGCACCCAAAACATGGACTGTATTTCATTGTGCACAGAAGACTGCATTATAATGTTAGAGGTGTTGAAATTAGTACGTTAGTGAGGTTAGTACAAGATTAATCAGTTATGTATTCTAATGCAGTTTTCAATCATGAAACATCCAATATAAATTGTGCACCTCTTTATTTTAACTGGCAGCACACTGTGTTTTCTATGTGTTCTGACAACTTTGCCTGCTGGCTGTTACTGAAATAACGCCTGCAGTTTCAAACTGGGCCTGGCTGCCTTTCCATGCTGCATGTTGCATGGCAATAAAACCCCACATATCCTTACATTTGGCTGCACTTCCATGCTGCATGTTGCATGGCAATAAAACCCCATACATATCCTTACATCACTCAGCTTCAAAGATTGGGCATACAAGTCTCATTACAGAAGGCCTAATCATACAGAAAGAGAGTTCATTTCTTAGAGAATGAGGTCACAGCCTGTTTTGAATACACAGCATTAAAGATGGAGGCTCTTCAAACTGAACAACCCCACTAAACTGAAAGAATTAAGACATCTGCTGGACATACCACAATATTACAGAGAGATGACTGGAGATTATACAGCAATTTCTCTGCAATTAATAACGTTATTACAGACAGGAGTGCCATGGAAATGTGGAGAATTACAAAATGAAGCCATGGTTCAATTGAAGGATGGGCCGACCAAGACCCCCTGTCTGACTTAACCCAAAGGAGATGAGGAATTATTCCTGGAGATGTCATTCACTAAAACATGAATTTCAGCACTACTGTACCAAAAACATGACTCAAACAAGTAATAGTGTATACTAGTAAAGCAATGTCACAAGTAATTAACATGCTGTAATGATTGTGAGGTAGCTTTGTTGACCATTGTTGGGTTTCTGTAACATGTTCACCCCATTGTGTAAAACGAGGGTGTTATCATTGAAATTGTACATCAACCATTATTGCACATGCAGAGTAAATATGTTCAAGCAGGGAAATTGTCTGAATCATGGACAACTTATTGGATATTAGCTTTGCAAGGGTTCCTCATGGTGGTGTGGTATAGACAGAACAAGAAGAGCCCTAAAGTCCATGTTTTGACAGGACATAATTGTGTATTCATTTAAATTTTCCAAACATCATGGATCAAGAATAATCCAGTTTCATTCACCAGATAAAGCTTTGAAGGAAGGAAGTGGCACAATCTATTAACTATATATCTGGAAATGTGCATCTTGCGTGTGCTATATTATCGTGGCAAACAGGAAGTCTCAGTGATAGAAAATGTAAGGGCCAGAAATTATGAAATCTCAACAGTAAGGTGCCCAAATGGCTCCTAAATGAGCCAGCTGGCTGAACTGATTGCCACCTCTAGGGCAATATCCATGTCTGTGTAGAATCAGATCAAATAATCGGTGATAGGTACTGACTCTGAGTATGCCAGTAATTATTTTGTAGAATATCAACAAGGATGGAAACTGAAGGGATGACATGAAGTAAATGACCATTGAAACATTGAAAACTTATCTACACTATAAACAGCATGGTTGATGGGAATGAAATGACATGTTTTACAATGTGCTAAGAGGACATTCATAGATACAAGCTGATGACAAGGAAGGAAAGACAAAGACAAAGTGACAAAGACAAATAGTGACAACGTGATTTTTTAGTCAAGACAGGAGCAGTAATGGGAGAGCGGTTCCCAATAGGATATCTACTTGGTGAAGTTCAGGTGGCATCAATGACACAATCACAATCATAAAAGGAAAGTGGACCACCCATGGTTCAGTAGGGCTTTGGAACTCCTTATTGAGATTGAAACAGTGCTAAAAAATGTGACCCAATTGTAGGTGTGTTTTACAATGACATATTGGCCCCAGAAACCCTTGATGACAGATAAAGACGGTAATGGGAAGGAAGCATTGAGGTGTTAATATAGACCAAGATACAATTTTATTTCAAAAATGGTTTGATATTTGATATTTCACAAACCCATTTCAGGACACCCTCAGATAGTGGTCCCCATCTCTTTTGATTGACTCAAGATGCATCATGCTCATGATGGGATAATGGCAGGTCAAATGGGGCACGGGAGCAAAAGTCCATTGTGATCCAACAGATATGAAATTTCAAACCCTGGGATTTCTGATGTCTAACCAAATCCAACACAATTCTACAACGCACAGAGCACAGTTATTAAAGTGTGGTCTGATTAAACCATGGTTGAACCAAAAAGTTAATTTTATTGGCCAAAGATCATTGTGAGCAAATAAGTACATGCTGGCCATCACCTGTTTGATGTCAGACTTGATTGACTGTATGCCAGGGCCTAGCTCTAGCATAGAAATGGATGCCGCTCCAATGATTAATCGCACATTCTCAAGGTTTGTCCTACACTACGCAATAGAGTCAAAACATGGAATTCACTTTACCAGTAAAGAGAAAGCTCAACATTGCCCACGGACCAGCGTTTAGTGGCAAAGTGGCACAAAACCATTAATGAGACACAAAAATATTTTTGGCAGAGGATGGGTCGAAGGGGACTTAATGTCTTCCAGTAGTAGTTATGGCTATCAAAGTCCGCACCACGAAAGGCTGCAAATCTCAGCCTGCATGAGTTGATCACTGGCAGTAAGATGGTGTTACCTCAACACCACAGATCTCCCAAAACTAAACTAGCCCTGTGCCTCTATGTATGGAAAGCTTGCCAACTGCCAGATGTGGTCCAGATGGGTTATGAGTGTAGTTGTAACAGTCGTGCACATCAGCCAATGACCATGAATCTGTAGGACTGTGGGTTTCCTCTCATTTATTTGAGATTCATTCTGAGAAGCCTTATTTAAAGACTGTTGATTTGTTGAAGCAGAATGATCATATTTCTGATCTTATAAAATTGCTTGCTGTAGCATGCTTAGATCACCTATGCAGCACTGCTTTCTCTATTATTGCCCAGTCTGCCCCACAGGATCCTTTCATCACTGTTTCCTGGACTGCACTCCAAAAGCAAGAACCTTTTTCCTGCTTTTGTGGTCTCAGAATCATTTATCTCTCCCAGCCCTGCTCCTCGATTGAAATATAGGGGTACCCTATTACAAACAGATTTAAAAAATATTGTCAGGGTCTGAGTCACCATGAAGAATGAATCTTGTATATTGCTGAAAGGGTGTGATTATTCAGGGAGGCAGCCTTCATTACAGTCCCACAGTATATATGAACTGTCAAGGAAGGGCCTTGTTTGCGGAGCTGGCCACTGATCTTTGTAGCATCATACACAAGGATCTTCACTACAAGGCCACAAAAAGGAAAACATTTTAAAAATCTGCTCCTCACATGAATCCAGGGCTATCTTACAGACTTCGAGGACACTTACATTCCCAACCTCATCTGGATCAGTAGCAATAAGGATGTCTTCTTGCACCCAGCAACTGAAGATTTTAGCAACAGGACCCAATAAAGACCAGTGCATGCAAGACTGGCAAGAAGCCATGGACATGGACTCCCACAAGTAATCACCCCTCACTAACCTGCTCATTCTCCACCATTACACCTCCCATTACACACTGTCAAGGTAAACCCATTCTACAGTGGCCCAGCTACTTGAACAGCCCAGGCCATCTCTTAATTAAAACCGAACTAATGCTAAACCTCGTCCACCACTATACCATTTCAGCCTATTGTGTACCCCATCCATACTAACGGGCCATAATTCAGCAGCAGGCAACACAACAGGATAACATCACCTGTGTCTTTCCTTTGTCAACATAAAGATTTGTCGATTTTTCTCTAAACCAGTTCACTTAGAATTCTAACCGCATCATTTGAGTCTGAGAGAATTTGTGGAAAAAAATAAGACCCTAGGACTAGATGTTATTCCTACAGATATTTTTAAAAATGAAAACTATTGACCCGGCTACCCTCCTATATAATTTGTTTAATGCCATGCTCAAGTCGAATTACTGTATAGACTCCTGGCAGATAACCAACATTTTTGCTACCTCCAAAAGGAAGGATTGATCTCCTCCAGGTACCTATCAAAATATTTGTTTATTGAACATCTCTTTTAAATGTTTCCTCAAAATAGTTTATTATGGTAACAGGAGTAGATGGTCAGTTGAAACATTTTAGTGTGCAGACCCAAATGAGGTTTCCTTAAGGTCTTGGCATTAGGCACACATCCCTGAATGTGTACCTAATCTCAGCCAAATCAATTTTTCTCATGAAAAAACAATCTACGTAGCTTTTATGGTCCATGCAACCGCGTTTGATTCTGTACATAGGGACAAACTATATTAAATACTCTATGACGTAGGCTTCCCAATATGTTTACTGAGAAAGGTGATCACATTATACACTTTAAAATATTGTCCTAATCAGGTACAGTTGGAAGGGAGCAACTATTCCATTAATGCTGGTGGAGCTGGATCTTTACTTTAAGACGGACGTTGTGCGTACATTCTGCCCTCCAATGTTAGCTTATGCTGACAAGGTATTGATAGCCTGAAAGCACCTCACCCTTCAGAGATTGATAAATGCCTACACCCTATGTAGCAAGAGTCTGGGCATGAGAATGTATGCCACAAAGGGGACTATAATGGTACTTGCATTCCCCAGCAGAATCTATCTGTCAGTTTGTTTTAAATATAACTGGAAGATATTTAATCGGCCCGGGTGCTATGAGTACCTTGGAATCAGGTTTTCCAATGGTGACCTTTGGTCAAATGAACCCTTACGTCATTGGACATTGCAGGTGTATAGGTGCCGGGAAGCTCAACTTAATTTCCTGAGCAAAGCAAGAGCTTTAATCAGGGATTCGGACACCTATTGCTAGGGAGCTCCTGGCCAGTCAGGTACTAAGGATTTTAATACCAATGGGGCCATGAGCAGCCTAGAAATGTTCTTCTAAAAAGAATGGAGGGCTCCTGCAGCATCCACACTACAGTCTGCATACCCTAGACACATGGCCGGGCTAAAGGATTCCATGAAGGAAGGCTGGGGGGTGCAGCCACATCTGTTGGGCCTTTACAGATATGAAGGTGGCTGCCAGCGGAGGACTGAGCAGCCCACCTTCCTCTGAGAAATGATACATGCAGGTGAATACAGCAATGAAAAGGGCCATGGTGGAGAAGAGGTAATGGGTAGTAGGGGGACTGAGGCACAATCAACCTCCATATCGACGCAGCCAATTATTGAGAAGGAATTATGGGCTAATAGGGCCTGAAATGTCTTGGAATTCCTGGAATGTCATTGTTTGTGTTCATCAGAATGTTGGAACCAGGTTGCTAATTAAGCAATAGAACCCGAGCGGCGGGGGCATTACCGACTCAGGTAATGCCCTGGGGCCCATAGGTAAAGACCCGAGCGAAGCGAGGGCCTTACCGAAGGCCCCGGGGCATTACCAGAGTCGGTAATGCCCTCGCCACGAGGGTTCTATTGCTATTAGTATCCCGGCCCGCAAAATTTGCGTGACCGGTGTACTAAAAGTAATTTTTTTCTGTCCCGAAACGCTGCAGCGTTAAAATGCTGCGGCGTTTTGGGACAGAAAAAAAAGACCAAGAAAATGGCCGCCGCCATGGAAAGGGAAAATGGAGTCCGTTTTCCCTTTCCATGGCGGCCATCGGGAGCGGACGCGCTGGGAACACAAGTGTTCCCAGCGCGTCCGCTCCCGAAAAAGGATTAAAAAAAAAAGGTAAGTGGGGCTGGGAGGGCGGGAGTGGGACGGGGACGAAAAAAAAAAAAGTACCTGCGTCTCCGGCGGGGGACGAGGGAAACCCCCAGCCGTGTGGAGGCACAGAGCGGGGATGGCCCCGCTCCGAGTCTCCACACGGCTGGAGGCTTTCCTCCTCCCCTCCCGGGGACGCAGGATCAAGAAGGTAAGTTGGGGGGGAGGGAACAAAGGCCGTGGAATCCCGACGCTTGTTGCATTCTGATTGTCTCTCGCCAGGGTACTAATTGCTTATAGTTACCAAGGACAGCTCTTGAGATGGATGCAGAGGGGCAATTAAGCTAAATTCACAGTCTCTATGGCTTGGGAATGGCCTGGCAATATCGGATTTTGGGAACACAAAAGTTTTACAGTGAGTTGAAAATATGCTCTATACCAACTCTGGGGGCTTCCAATGTCAGCACCATTCTTCTGTTTTAGGGTGTTGGCACATATATCATCAACATAAGAGGAGTCCAATTGGTCTGTGATGAACTTTGCACCCATCACATTGTCTAATTGTTTCTATGAAAGTAATAAACAACGCAAATATTGGTGAATACAAAAGTAAGTGTGAGTTTGCTACAATAGAATATATGCAACTGTCTTTTAACATTTCTGCTGCGTACTGTGACGTTTAAACATTATTTAACTGAGTAGAACTTTTTTATACTTTTTATACTTTGCGAGGGACATTGTCTTACCACATTTTTGAGAGGCTAAATGAATGCTCTATCAGTGAGATGGTAAAATGTGGCATCAAAATATATATTAGCATTTCTACAGTGGCAGAGCGCTCGGAAACATACCTGGCCCGCCTCACTTTCACTCAGTTGAGAGAGTCTGGCTCCCAGTGTGCACTTGTGGTATTTTTCCTCACTCAAGCAACAGAAACTGTTAGAACACTGTGATTAAAAGCAGAACACATTTTTTTTAGATTTACAACCCCATTTATTTATTTGACTAATATACATACAGCCACACGGCTTTGTATGTACAACATACAAACATACATATTATACAAAACATAAAACCCAACACATATTATTAGATAAAAGGCAAGATATAGTGGCCTAAAACAAGATAAAAAACCAATGCATCAAAATAAATAAAAAATCTCAGCACATTTCCAATAAAATGTCACCATAAAATACATACAATTTACTTCATTTCCTTCCATAAAGGTTTGCCAAAGCATTAAGATATCAGTACAATCTATTCGATTATCGTACGATTTCTTGAATTTGGCTCTAATACTATTGAGGCTCACACATTTGGTCAAGATATGTTCTAGAGATTCAATTTCTGTTTCACCGCATAATCTACAATAACATCCAGGGTGAGAAATACCTCTTTTGGTGCCTTCGATTTCGAGCACTGCGCAGTGATTAAATTTAAGTAGAAGGTATTGCCTCACAGTCCCGATCTCCGGGAACGCTTCAATATATTTTTGGTTACAGTTTCAGTGACTTCTGTAATCAATAAACGGACCACTATTGGACTCTGTAGATAGCTGAACGTTATGATTATCATAACTGTTACTGATAATCTTCTGCTTGATCTAACGTTTAATCTTAAAAAGGCTTGTGTATACAATAGGGGAATCACAGCCTCTGTTCCACTGGTTAAAAATAGTAAGTATTTTTATGAAAATGCCAATCCGGTTACAATTCTCAAGGCACATAAAGGCTTTCACATAAACCACCATTGAAGTACCATCACTCAATTCTTGCAAGTTTACAGAGCACATGTACGTTCTAGGTATAAAAGTTGATGCAATCCCAATCAAATTTAATTCAGGATAGAGATATTCTATAGGTATAGAATGCGGCATGCAGAACAGTTTATGTAACATTTTCTGGCCCCAAATCTCGATACCATAGGTCAGCACAGGCACTATTTTGGAGGAGTATAGAAGCACAATTGGCATGACATAGTAACCACCATTTCCCCCAATATACGTGCTATTATTAGTGTATTATTTGAATAAAGAAAAAAATACTTTTTTCCAGACCAACTGGTTTATTTATTAATTGTTTGCTTGTTAGGCGCTTATACAACAAGAAAATACTGTTTCAAAGCATCCACAGTGCAGGGAGGGAGCAAGGGCGAGAAATACATTAAAAACACAATATTAAAGAGTAGGTGTGGTGGAAGGTGGAAGGGACGAACGTACTATGACATGTGAGTATTCAGAACGTGCAAGTGCAGCAAGGAAGAGGGAAGAGGGGGTAAGTGCTTGGGAGTCCAAGCTTGTGGGTGAGCCACAGATGAAGTGCTAGGAATGTTGAGTGCTACATGGAATGGGGCCGCGGGAAGTTGTGTGATCCTCTATGGTGGAGGGTGTGCATTTGCAATTGCTGTGGATAGACAGGAGCTGGGAAGATTGGTGTGGGAGGTCAGGATCCCAAGGATGCATAACTGCCCAGGATACCAATCACAGCAACTGTGGGATTAGCAGAGGAGAGAAGAAGGGAAGGAGGAGGACAAGAGGAAAGTCTTAAGGAGCTTCTGGCATTTGAGAAGATCCTGCCGACACAGAGGGAGGGGGGAGGTTATGCCATAGGCAGGAGCCCGATGAGGAAAGTGAACAATGATGGAAAGTGAATGACAACAACAAAGTTTCTAAGCATTCTTAATGTGGGAATACAAGGCAATTGATATGCAAAGTGTTACTGATCTTCCCAAGCTCACTTCATTTGGCTGAGAAAACAGTGAATAAAAAAGATGTTCTTGTTCAATCGTGCACAATCCAGTTATTAGGGCACACTGCATCCCAGAATGAGGCGGTATTGTGTTGCTGCGAGTATCCCGAGCTGTAGAAGGAGAAGTCTCCAAAATCCAAGGAAACCCTGGGTGAGATTTTAGCAACGTTTTATGTGCATTGTCAGTTTCTTGATTTTTAAAATACGGAGGAATCTTTTATTTTGTATAATATATTAAATGTTCTATTGCCTTTTGCTAGCTCACCCTTTCTCTGCACTGGTTCTCTTGTTATTAAAACTTTCCCCACAGTCCGGGATTTCATCTTCCATCACCAGTGATTATGTCTATGTTATCCTTCGTTTAAAACAAACATTAAAATGTAATTGAATGTAGTCATCAATGAGGCTGTGTAAATTAGTTACCTTGTCGATTACGGATTATCGTTGAGTGACGCCCTTGAAGCTGTATGACGACATTAACAATAGTCATCTATTAAGTTATAACTGCCTATACAAAGAACATGTTTTAAGAAACATTAGAGATTTAGAATATTCATATATGTTTAGCAGCTATATTAATTGTTGTAATACCGTACAATAGAATCTCCTTTTTCACATTTTGGCAGAAATCCATTAGAAGAAGGAAGGTCTGTTTATTATTTACAACCATAATAATATACCCAAATAACTAGTAAATCGCCCAGTGAAATCTCCATTGTTAAAAAGATCAGTTCTGTAAAAGATCAAATTCTACTTTCAGTTCTTTGAGACAGACTTACATCAGTGCAGTAGCAAACAACTCTTAAAATCAATTGAATTTAGATGTGGGGAATAAACATGTAACTGTCTTTGTTAGTCTGCTTGAGCATATGGGCATGCTTTGTTTCCATATAGGGCACAGTACATCAAAATGAAATCCTGCTCCAGCGCGCTGCCAGATGGTGTGCGGCATACTGCAAAGCCTGCATTTGAATGGAGGAGGAATGGGTTGCCTTTTAAGAGAGTCATTCCTCCTTTATGTTAGTGTTAATGACAGTTGCTGCCTGAATTTCCTGGGTCTCATACCCATGATGAACCATTCGCTTTTGAGGGCAATTTTCAGAGCCCGGCCGGCACTGCAAAGTGACAGCAGTCATTCAGCCAGACACATGACTGGCAGGAAAATGGCAGCACTGACTTTCTAATTGCAAATCCTTGGTCACTCTCAGTGGTCGTAGGAAGAAAAGGATTGTTACATCCATATGGATGTGAGGATACGTGAACGATTTGGGCGCTTCTTGTCATCAGAAGGAAGCATGCACATTTTGGTGTTATCCATATGTGTGATTGAGGTGCGTTTAAGGAATTATTCTGCTTCAAAGCACTCAGAGTTCAGTTTGGAGTGCTTTGTGTATTTTTTTCCCCTTGTACACAAGGCTGAATCTGCAATTATACAATTCTAGGCTGTGGCCTGGGTGACCAGTAGTCTATGTGACCGAGGCTCCAAGGATTACACGGTTGGCACTTAAAACATTAATTTTGGCACTGCTGCATTGGACAGATCATGCCAAAATGGTGCAGTTCTGAAGTTGCATGAACCCTTCTACTGGTTGTAAACCTCTGTTAAGAGGATAGATTGGCACTATGGTGTAGGAATGATTAAAAGAAACTGACTTCACCATCTTTTGGAAACATTAGACCACATTGTTTGGTCATGCGATACGTGTAGACATTGACAATGTTGTATTGAGTAATTATTTGTCTTGTTAAGGAACGGTCTTGGTAGTATTTTTAGTAAAATAAAACAGAAATTGAAAAAAAGAAAAAAAAAAGAAACGTTAACCTACAACCTTTGGCTATTGAGATTTTTTGGACTGCAACTTCCATCAGTTCATAGCCAGCACAGCCAATGGTGAAGGATCCTGGCACCCATATTGTAAAATATCACGAGATCCGCAGGTTACAGACCTCTATTTTAGCCCATAGTGGATCAATTTGCTTTCATTCTCAAGATGATGCAATGGATTCATTATATTGAAATGGATAACCTTGATGGAGGTTGAAGAATTCCAGTGACCGGTTCACTGAAATCTATCTTTGAAATTGACCGCGCATACCACAGTGTTGTCAGTCTATCAGAGCAATCTGTAACTAAAAGGGAGTGTGCACTGTAGTCTGCTCGTTCCCTGTAGAGCAAAGTGGAGTTTTATGTGTATACATCTTTATGAAAAATCCCTAATACATAATTCCATTCTCAATGATTGGATCTGTGCATGTATCTATTACATCCATTTGCGTTAGTCTCAATCCACCTATTTTCCCAAACACCAACCAATCACATTCTCATTTTCAATCTCCAAGCAAATGTTGTACAATGAGCAAAATTGCAGTAAACGGCTCGGAAGCACCGGGACAAAGTGGGGGAGCAGGCAAAAGGGACATGTGCCTCATTACAAGTTTGGTGGTATCCCTCCTGTGAATCCGACGGGATACCACCAAACTGTATTACTGTTACAGGCACTAGGGCTGGCAGTATTACTGCTGGATTATGAGAGCTGGTGTCACGACATAAACCCTCCCCTGTATAAACTCTCCCCCAGAGATTTTATTTCAGAAAGAAATCCCCCCCGGAGACTTTATTCTGAAATACAATCTCCGGGCGGAGGAATACTTTCGAGCCCCCTCCAAAATGAAATCTCTCCCTCGCTACATACTGCAAAGACGTGTTTCTCGTATGCACGATTGGTTTTGAGCTGTGATTTTGCAGGTCTGAAGCAAACAGAATATTTAATTTTATTTCTTATTGTGTCAAGCTGTGCATGCACTCAGGCCTTTCACCTCTCTTTACAGGGATAGAAGTAAAACGCCCAGTGGAGTGTGTTTTTAAATGTGAAACATGCCAATCTGTCTATGACACGGGCATAGAAAGCATGCAAAAGTAAAAATGGAATCACAGGAAAAGATTAAACATTCTGCAGTTCAGAAGAGAGCAAATGGAGCTCCTTTACTAAAACTTTGAATTAATGGGTTTGTATACACTTTTACAACTCAAGGGGACACATACCACATGTGTTGGTGGAAAGACTACATTGTACTTACTTCAATGATCGCAAATTGTGGCAACTTTGAATCGCAATATGAGAAAGCTCAAGTATATGTGTTAGTGTGGGAACCTATCCCAGTGTGCACTGAAATTTATATAGTCTGTAATTTAATGGGACAAGCTTTCTATTCAGCATCCCCAATGCATCCCTTTGAGTGGAGGGGGGTCTGAAATCCAAAATTCTCAAATCATCCCAATTTTTAGCATCCATCTTCCCCAACACAGGACTTTCAGTGGAGGAGGGGGGGGGGCTGAAATCCAAAATTCTCAAATCATCAAAATGTTTACTGTCATGCTTCCCCAACACAGACCTTCCAGTGAGGGGGATCTGACAACAAACCGCTAAATCACCCTGTGTTCATTTTAAACTAAAATTGTGGGTGAAATCATAATAGCCAAATGCATTTGTACCAATCTCCAAACCCAACTGCTAGCATTTTAAGTGTGCAGGAAAATCAAAACTGCACAGCACTACATAGTTACATTGCTTGTGTTCATTGATCAGTTTGATTATGTCTTGAAGTGAAATCTGTATAAGTAAAGTATTGTGTTTTGTATTTCTCCCAACTAACTTGCAGGATTTATCTGTATAGCAAGCAGTTTAATTATGAGCCACAAAGAAGGTGGTGTGTGTTGTTTTAGTGTGATCTCTATAACTGATCTTCCAAATAAATAAAAATATATTTTCTATACCCTGGGCTGGTTCTTTGTGCACTGTGAACAGGGGGGGGGGCATTTGTGTAAATCTTTAGGAGTCTTAAGTAAGGCCAGCACTAAATAAAATGTAAGCAAGTATTGCAGGGCACCTTAATTGTGGGTGGGAAAGAACTCCCCAGGTTAACGGTGGTCTAAATATAACATTGGCGGCTCGTGCCCCAGGATCTGGCCTGTTGTTGTTGGCTTATTACAAGTGCATTGGTGATAGGATACTTATTTTGGTGTAACTGCATTGCAGAAGATATAAAGTAGCTGTGCGTAGTTAAAAGGCTACTGTAACGCTTGATCCCTGAGTTCCAGGGAGGTGTATAGGTGACGGATATACAGAAAAAGGTTGCACAGTTGTTTTTCCCCATTCAGTTAAATGAGGGTAAGGAGCTGGTGCTCACCAGAGTATACCTGAATAATGGAAGGAGCTTCATCAGCAAATAATTATTCATGAAACTCAGACCATTCCCACATTTAAATTGAATGACAAATGCGAAGTAGGTCTGGAAACTCCAAACATAAAACATCTCCCGGTGTATGCTAAAAAAATGTCCATTGGTAAAAAAGCATAGGCCATAATTGTTGGGTGGTGGGAGATGGCCCTTCCACCTTTTATTTGGGCAATGACTTTCTCAACCGATTCACAATCAATTTAGACCTAATTAATGATAAAGCCTGGTCACGAATGAGGGTGTAACCTCATGGGCTTTGACAAAAGCAAAAAATCATTGCTACCTTTTTTGGCTGAAGTTAAGGTGCGAGAATCGGTTACCATCCCAGGAAAAATACAACAATGTACCATTCCCCTCAAAATTAAGCGAGGACAGAACCTCAAACATCAGGATGCCTATATAAATTTGAATTCCCATCTCCAAGAAGATTTTTTATTTAAATACGACACCTCTGGCAGACCTATAACATGACACCATTTGAATATTGATGGATAACAATGACCCTCAAAGTATCACTTTCGGATCAGACAACTATATTGGAATGGTGGTTGATGCCCAACATTATTCTATTGATTTAGGTAATGAAATCAGGGGATCAATCCCAAACGACTGTTTCAACATCAGCAATGGTATTCCTCCATAGAGAATTTTAACTAGGCATGGGGAGAATTTCATTGTGTACTCTTCCTGCCCCTACAGGGTGGAAATGGTGACCTGTGACATCAGGAGGGAGGAGGTAGTGTTCAGAGTCAGGGACCACTACCTCGAATCCCTGAAACCCACTGTCCAGGTCAACACCAGTAAAAGAGATTTGTCCACCCAACTGGAGGATACCGCTGAAATTGCCCCACGTCTTTCCAGATTTCAAACAGATGGTCAAGGAAAGCATCAATCTTGCTGATCTCTGTGAGATGATGACCAAAGACAAAAGCTGAAAAAGGCCTTCCTGGAATTCCAAGATATCTTTTCCATGGACTCATACTACTATGGAAGCACTTTTATTCATTCAACCACCATACCCACGGACCCCCAGGTTGCTCCTGTATTTTTGAAACAAAACCAGTGACCTCTCGTGTCTATGGAGTCACTCACAGGGTTTACAAATTTAGAATCCTGTGGGATAATTTAGCTGATCCACAGTAGCTTCATCAGTTTGTTACTAGGTTTTTTCAAAACAAACAACCAATGGAGACTATGTGCAGACCTAAGGGAGTTGAACAAATGGGTCCACGTGTCAAGATGGCAACTTCCCTATTATCCAAGGGCAAGCACAGATCCAGGGGTCAAAGGTGTACACAGCCATTGACCTGACCAACGGCTACTAGATAGTACCAATGAGTAGGGAAGACCAGTACAAGCTTGCCTTTACCTTCGGGGGGCAGCAGTACACAGCAGCAGTACACATGGACCAGACCCCCTTTAGATACATAAACTCCGGCAACATCTTCCTACATAAGGCCATGTCTGACTTGGGCGAAAGGGGAAACCTGACCTATGCAGATGAAGCACTGCTCAAAAGATCACCTGTGGAGGAACATATAGTAGAAATACACAGAGCCTGTAGCTGAGATAATATGGTCCTGGACAGTTCTTGACCCACCGCTGCAGAAGGATCCTTTGAGCTGAGAAGATGGCGAGGACCCAAGGACACACAGAGTAGGCTTTGGCTTCCTGCTAGCCCTGATACTTAGCCTGTAGACCCAACAATCTGAAAAAAGATGTCAGCTGCAGGATGACTACCTCCTCAGAGGTTACGACGTCTGCCCAACGGCGGTCAGCGGCATGACATAGGTAGGCAGGGGGAGCAGCAGACCTTGCATGATCCTGCAGTGGGGCTGGCCTCCTTTTCCGATGCTCCCCATCCAAGCTTAATTTGTGACTGTGGCCTGGGAGCCCTGCCTGCAGGGAGACATTCGTGCTGCCTTGGGCAATTTATCCATGCTCCCTGGAGCTTTGCCATGGTCCCCACACACATTTTCTTTGTTAAATCTCCCCTTTGTAGGCGACGGACGCTGTCTGCCCCAATACAGTAACACACTGAGACACTCCTCCCAATGGGGTCAGCACAGATTATATATTGAAGCTTGAAATACGGTGGCATATTGTTTGACACCCTCTCCCGTGCTTTTTATTTAGCTAAATTGAATGAGACCTACTAGATGACTGAAGTGTGTTACATTGCGGCTATGGGATGTACTATGGAGTGCTAGTTGTGACTTTTCATGGCCTTAATCCTCATGGGTGTTGTGCAGCCTCCACAGTGATTTCACTGCATTTGTGCCTTTTCATCAAAAACCGAATTTAGCTATGTGTTTGTTACATCCTGCACCTTCATTTCACTGCATGTGTGCCTTTTCGTACATCCTGCACCCTAATTTCCCTGCATGTGTGCCTCTCCCATCCTGTGCACACATTTGTATTGCTTTTTGTTCCCCCTTTCTTACTACTAGGCCACCTGTGAGATTAGGCCAAAACTGTGCAATGCAGTCACCCTGCTCCTTTGAACGTCCAATCCACCACCCTAATGGCACCCACCATCTCTCCTATCTTCTCTAATTTCTACTCTATCTCCTATCCCTCCCTCTCACTAAGTCTGGAATGAAAAAGCACAAAAAAGACTTATTGCGTGCAAAACCTGGCTTTCCCATTGCAGACACCTAGATCAGTGCACCGTCCAGAGATGTCTTCACGGATATCCTTTTCTCTGTCCTCTCAGCAGATCTTTGGACTCCTCATCTCATCTCTACTTTCTCCCCTTTCACTGCCTCTGCCATTAACGGTGGTACCAAGTGGGAAGTCCTATTGGCTGGCTTCTCATGCTCACGTTGCATCATTAATGTCTACCACACTGGCAGTATCCTGGTTCGGGGTCATCAACCCAACCTCCTTCTCTTTGACCGGAACCTGCCTTCCCTCATTTACTTCCTTCCTTCTGCTGCCTCTCCCCTCACAACTGTCTCTGTCCCTCCTCCTCTGACCAAAGTATCATGCCCCTGTACTCCACAGAAAACTTCAAAGACAGAGACCTCCTCCACCTGGTGACTCTTAACGCCCTCTCAGCCAACAAACACTCTGCTGCCAACTGCCTCCTTCTTGAAGACACCGACCTCAACATTCTCTCTCCACCAACACTTGGTTTAATGCCAGCTCAGTCACTGCTTTTGACTCCATCCTCCCTAATGGCTACAAGATCATTTCCAAGCCTCAATCTCACTGTGCTGGAGGTGGGGTTGTCTTAATCTATCCTGAGTGGGTTCCTTCTTTCCTCATACCCACCCAACTTTATTCTTCCTTCTAGAGCCTGGTTTGCAAGTTGGTCATCTCTCCCTCCTCCATTCTGACCATTGCTAGCATTCAGGCGCTACCACAGTTGTCCTCTCAGAATGTGCTGTTTTCTGCTCCTTACTTTCAACCACCTCTAAACTTCTCCTCTTGGGTGAATGCCTCAGCATCCACTCTTTTCATTTACCTCTGCGCCTCGCTTTCTCTCTCCATTCTTCCCTCTGGTACATACCACTTGGCTGGACACACCCTGAATACCATCATCCACTCGGACCTCTCTCTCGCTCCCCCTCTGCTCACCCCTCTCTCTTGGTCAGACCATTCTCTCCTCTCCTCCCACCTGGGTCCCTTCTGCCCTCCTACTGTACTATCAAAATCCCTGCCAACCTCTTTTCTCGAACATCTGCCCGATGAAAAGAGTGTCAGCTGCTGCCTTTGCTTCTACCTTCATCCCCCTTCCCCCGCACCATAGACTCTACCACTGACTCTGCTCTCAGCAACCTTCACTCAGTCATCACCAATACTCTTGCCATTCTTGCCCCAGTCATGAGGATCCGCCTCAAACCTGCCTCTAAGCGTAACACCTGGTATAATTCTGATCTTGCGGCCCTGAAACGAAAGTGCAGAGCAGTGGAACGGAAGTGTCATAACTCATGTTTACCCTCTGACAAACTGGCCTGCCGCCCGCTCCACAGGCAATACAGACTCTCCATTTGTGCCAAGAAAATGGCCCACATTAAGGCACAGGTATAGAGTGCATCCAATAACATGGCTGAACTTTTCAAAATATGCAGGGAACTAGCCAACCCTTATGCAGTTTCCTCCTCCCCTCTTGCTTCCCTGGCCCTCTGCAATGCACTGGCCACACACTTTGCCCTCAAAACTCAGGACATCCTGAACAACCTTGTTATTCACCTGCCAAACCAATCCCACACCCCCTTGCCTCCCCTGGCCACTCAACCTCCTCCTTCTGCCTTCTCCTCCTTCACACCTGAGGAAGTTACCAGAGTTGTCCGCTCTATGAAGGCTTCTTCACAACAGGTTCCTCCTGCTCATCAAGAACCATCAAAGAAAACATTGTCTCTCTTTCCTACGCACTCGCTGATTTCTACAACCACTGTTTCACTGCTGGTAGTTTCCCCTCCTCCCTCAAGCACCCCCTTGTGTGCCCTCTCCTGAGAAAACCTTCATAAAATCCTACCTGTCCATCCAACTACCACCCTATTTCAATCACCCCCTTCCTACGGGAAACTTCTGGAGAAGTTGGCCTTGCCCCAACTCAACTCACAAACTGAGCTGGCTGGTAGTCTCCATGATCATCAATCTGGATTCCAAACATCCATAGGCACGGAAACTGCTCTTCTGGACACCTGTGAAGAACTGCTCACATCCCTGGACACCAACTCCCCAGCTGTTCTCATCCTACTTGATCTCTCTTCTGCCTTTGACCCGGTCAACCATTCCATCCTCATACAAAGGCTTCACAATACCCTTGGTATCTTGGAATGGGCACTGGAATGGCTGACCTCTTCATAACTGGCTGCTCTTCCTGTGTGTGTCATCTTGGGCACCTTCTCCTCCCCTACTTCCTTCTTCCCCTGTGGTGTCCCCCAGGGATCTATCCTCTCCCCATGACTCCTTAACATCTACCTTGCTCAGCTGGCAGTCTCATCTCCTCCTTCTCCCCCAACTTCCAGTGTTATGTAGACCATGCTCAACTCTTCTTCAGACTTCCTGCTCACTCACTCGCACCTCCCTTCATCCATGACTGCCTATCTGCAATCCAGGCCTCGTGCACTTCCAACAATCTCTGCCTCAATGCCAGCAAATCTGGTATCCTTCCGATAGGAATCCTTGCTCCCTCCTTCTTTCCTTCTCTCTGGCCTCCCACCTTGGGCTTTCCCCATGTGCTTCCTCTGATGCCAGAAGCCATGGAGTCATCATTGACTCCTCTCTCTTCTTCCTCCCTAACACTCAGGACATTGTTCAGAAGTCCCACTTTTAACTCTTCCTTCTCAAAGGAATTCTCCCATTTCTCACTTTGCCCCAGAAACTCAATGTTTCCCCGAGCCCTGGTTTTCTCCAGGCTTGACTATTGCAACAGCCCCACCTTAATCTAGCTTCTTCCACTCTGCGACCCCTTTAGCTAATCCAGAATAAAGCAGCAAGACATATCCCGGCCATAAGCCCAGGGACTGCATCTCTCCTGCATCATCCACAAGGCTGTCTGCGGCCAGCCACCACACTATCTGCAACTCTCTCTTATAAAATACTCTCCTTCTAGACCTCTAAGTTCCTCTGGCACCAGCTCTCTCTGTAAATCGTTTCACTAAACAGAGAGCAGGAAGTTGTTCGCTTTCCTCAGCTGGATCCCTCCTCTAGAACAGCCACCCCTTTCCTCTGTGTCTTGAGCAGGACCTTCTTAAATTCTGAAAATGCCTCAATATTCTCCTATTTTCCTCCTCATTCCCTTCTTCCCTCCTCTGCTAATCACACAGTTGCTGTTATTGGTGTCTTGGACCCTTATGCATCCTCAGGGCCACAGACCATTTACACCCAATCTCCCCAGCTTCTGTCTTCCTTCAGCACTTGCCTCGGCACACCTTCAGGACTGGAGAATCACACTTTTCCCCCTAACGCGGCTCCTTGCCGCATAGCACTTACCATAACTTGCACTTCATCTGTGGCTCACCCTTGAGCACGGACACCCCAGCACCTGCCCCACTGCCCTCTTCCTTGGTGCACTTGCACGTACCAGTAGGTTTGGTCACCCCCTCCCCCACCGTACATTTTGTATTTTCAATTGTACTGCAACATCATGTTCCCTCCCTGTTGCCCTGTGGGCGCTTTAACACAGAATGCATTTTCTGTATAAGCACCAAACAAGCAAACAACAAAAAAACAATAAATACATGTGCTAACACAGTTGCAGAAAGACAGAGCAAAACTGTCCTTTCTGAAGACACAGTGGTGTAAGACCCGAAAGAACCTCTGAGGTCATGAGATCACCCCTCAGGGTTTTAATAACCAGGCAAAGAAGGTGGAAGTCTTAATGAAATTAAAGACTCTGCCACTCTGTGAGAATTGAGAAGTCTTCTTCGACTCCCTAATTATAGTCGGAAGTTCATTGAAGACTATGCAGAGGTCACTCGACCCTTGGCACATTTATTAAAGGCCACAGTTAAGTAGGAGTGGGGTCTGGAATAAGCAGAGGCAGTTAAACAACTGAAAAGAAGCCTTTACCGGGCTCCTTGTTTGGCTACCCCATAAAGAACAATGTGTTTTTCTTGAAGGCAGATATTTGCGATACTTGCCTAACAGCTTTGTTGTATCAAAAGCATGACAAGGTCAAAAAAGTCATCTCGTACGGAAGCAAGATTTTGTCCTCTATGGAGGAAAATTTCAATAACTGGGAAAAGGCACACCTGGCAACGGTGGGGGTATTGAAAAAGGACCGCCTATTCATCGAGTAGGAGCACATCGTTGTCAAGACTCCCCACCTACGCTTACAATATCTACAAAGTGACAGAATCTGGGAGGAGAATGTTAGCAATTCCAGAATTATTTCCTGGATTCTGTCCATGCAAGGCTTTCGCGTGGAGGTCAGATATGGCCAAAACAAGAAGAGTCCCCTAGTGCAAGGGTTGGCGGACTTGCACGATTGTGCTTAAGAAAATTGTCTCGAGGACGAACGTCTAATGACCAACAACAATATGGAGGCATATTTAACTTCCCCACACAAGGTTAATGAAGAAAACACGTGTCAGGGATACCCAGACTTTATTGGATGGGTGCTACTACCATGTTGATAACAACTGGGTAAAAGAACTGGTGGCTGGCATTGGGAATGCCTGAGTGAATGATACGATGGAACCCTCTACTGGTTACAAAATAGGACCCCGAAGTAATCAGGTTGCTGAGATGATGGCCATTCATCAAGCCATCCTCACTGCAGTGCACCACCAACTCAATGAACTGGTCATAATCACTGAACATCTTATTAACTGGAAGAATCAAGCCATGCTTTGTGCCAACAGTAAACCCCAAAGTATTCCAAACTGATCCAGTCAATTGACGATCTAGTGACCTCCAATGAGATGACCATCTTTTGGAAGAAGTTTAGAGGTCATTCCAAAATAGAGGTGCCAGATAAGACTGGGAATTACCTGGCTGACAAGCTTGCAAAAACCAAAGCTTTGCAAGGGGATTTTATAGAAACAGAATCCCTGCTGGGAGAAATACAAATTACTACTATCTCCAGGTCACAAACTTGGGCTAACAGCAAACTCTTGACTGCCCAGTGGAGTAAAGATACCCCCAATGCAGATTTGATCACTGCACAGAAAGAGGACCCAAGCTTTGGAAAATTTTATCAACACATTGAACCCCCCTGAGATTTCCTCTAACACAGTCAGGTTATATCTGTAAAGAGGATCTCCTGGTGTTTATGAAGTTTTCCACAATGTTCCGGAAAACAGAATCAAAATATCGAGGCTGAGTACCCCAAAAGGAAATACACCGAACACGGGTTACAAAGGAACATACAAAGTACTTTATTTTATACTGAATCCAGTTACAAAAACAGAGCAAAATCAGATAGCCCTCAGTACAACACAACAAACTCCAGCGTGGTTCAGTGTGTTCAGTGAGAGACGTTGTACATTAGAATGCATTCGCTTTTTATACACTTGGTGGGCGCGATGTCCAGCCCCACTTCGGGTTAATATTCCTTTTAATTCATCACCGATCTAGGGTTCATCTAGGGTTCATGCCAAGTCTCAAACAACCGCATATAACTGGTTTGCCTTAAATCATGTATCAACAAGCCTATGCAATAACTGTGTATTCTAAGATTTTCCATGCAGGCCTTCTTAAACATAAATACAATGTAGTTAAACAGATGTTCTTCGTTCAGTATTTGAATACATTGTCTCAACATATGCTCGTGGATTAGTTTCATTGCACGAGTAATCCTTCTACACATAGGTCAACGAAGGACAAGGTCTCAGTTCACGACCTCAACAAGTGGCCTGCAGGCAAGTTACACATTAGCTATGTACACAGGTCAAGACGGCCATGTTGTATTCTGGAATGACATTGTCCACCATTTTAACTCACAGGGTGACTTTTATACAACAAATCCTAAAATGGCGGTTTGACCTAAAATGGTGGCTTACGTGGATTTAAGGTCAGGACCTTGCAACACGGATTTCTTTTGCAAGCGACTTTTCGAGCAGCTTGGCATAGGCCAATATTAATATATTTATAACAATAGGAGGCACAATATACTTTCTCTTTCGACAGGTAAGGAGAGCCCTATCTGGCTGTCGCCAGTGGGTGGTAACTACCTCATTCCGAATCCTGATATTGAACCACACCCATGATGTGGCACTGTCGGTCCTGGGGGGGTTCACATGACAGACATCTTGCATGAGCTTACCTACTGGCCACATATGGGCCAGGATCTTGAGACCTACATAAAGGGGTATCTTTTGTGTGCTCAATTTCAACCCAGTGCACTCACACAAAGACCTCCCCTAAAAAAAGGGCAATGACACTGCCTTGGTCAGATTTTCAAGTTGATAACATAGGGCCAGTGATTCACTCCTCTGGAGGCAATATGTATATGTTGACTGTAACGTGCTTGTTCACAAAGTGGGTAGAATGTCTTGAAGCCTCAAATTGTAAGGCGGAGACTGCTGCTGCACTAATGATCAACCACATCTTCTCTCATTTCGGCCTCTGGCAAAGGACTGAGTCAGACATAGGAAGCCATTTTACCAGTGAGGTGATGGCGAAGATGTCGGAGATTGTAGGAGTAAAAAGAAAGCTTCACATTGCCTAACACTATGCCTCAAGCGGGGGTTAGAGAGATACAACAAGACAACTGTGAGTATCTTAAAGAAGTTCATGGCAGACTTTGGACCCAGCCGGGACATCCGATTACTGCTTGTCCTGATGGCTACTCGGTCTACACCATCCTTTGCAACAAAGATGTCTCCATTTCAGCTCAAGACTGGATGAAAAATTGTGCTACCTCAGCATCTTCTATACAGAACGCAGAAGCAGACACTGATAAATGCGCCCACTAGTCATGAGTACATTGAAAATTTAAGGAAGCACCTCTAGCTCACATTTGTTTATGCTAAGTGCAATTTAGAAAAGTTGGCTGAAGGCATGAAGACTTATTATAACCTTAACACCACCAAGAAGGAGTATGAAGTAGGGGACAAGGTTTACCTCTACAATTTTTAAAGGAATCAGACCAAAGAACTGAAGTCTCTTCTGGCTTGTTGTGGTGCCTTTGAAATTGTAGATAAAATATCAGCTGTTGCCTACAAGATCTGCATCGCAAAAAGAGAACAGACAGAAGAAAAATGGGTCCACATCAATCAGTTGAAAAGCTGTCATCCCAGACCAGCATTATGGCTGATTGAGGAGCCAAAAGTAAGTCTTACAGACAAACCATCTGAAGAATGAAAATGAAGGATAAAAAATCAGATGGAAACTAAGATAGATATATATTATAGGGCAGCGATACCTGCCCTATAGTTAAGGTGAGTCGGTCTCCCATAGGAACCCCTCAAAATTATTTTGTTAATAACATGATTTGAGTAATGGTTTTGGCTGAAATTTCATAAAAGTTATTCAAAACTTGCGTGCCCCCCAGACTGCAAAGTTTCATAAAGATTTGTAAAAAATGAAAAAAGTTTTTAAGCATAAAAAAATAATTTTTTCCCAAAAGTGCGTCCTACTTCCCATTAATTTTTCCATAGACAAACAAGGTACATTTTTGCCAAAGCGCACAGCCCAAACCCCTGGATGGATTTGAACCAGATCCTAAACATGTTGGGCATGAAGCATTGACTTGCAATCCATGTGTGTTTTGGGGTTATTCCATGCAGACATTTTTAAATATGTGATGAAGAAGGATGTGCCTCCTTCTCAAAAACTGATAGATATATTTGGGGATTTACCCTAAACTGAGGTTTTTTTAAAATGAAACAACCGCCATCTTGTTTTTCTCTTGATGTGAGCGATATCCATGGCTATAGCCGAGGATATGGGCAAATTAAATGCAGGAAAAAAGCTATTTGCAGGTCAAAAAACATGAATGCCTTCAGGCTACAGTTGGGGGTGGGGGAGCTAGAGGGCACCACATGAAATTTGGGAGTTGGAAGGGGTTTAGGGACTGAGTTTGTAACACAAAGCTTTCTGTAGCTGACATCTCAAATCAAACAGCGTCTTAGAAACAGTGTGTGTTGTGGGGGGAAAGAGAGATGTCAGGGGAGGTGAGGAGGCCATCTAGGGAGTGGGGGGTACTGGCACAGATGAGGGGGGCACTTGTTTAGGGATGGGAAAAATGTTTCTCTCTGGTCTTTTTGCTGGTTATGCGGCTATAAAGGAATATGGATAGCCAAGGGTATGTGTAGTTCATTACCCACAGTTACAGATTTTCTTTTTTTCTGAAAGATATAGTGACATCGAGGGTGAAAAATCACTGGCCATAGCCAGTGGCACAATTGCCATCCAGGTCTCCCAATCATGCAGTAACCAGGACAGACCATGCTTACCTTCAAAGTGAGGTTAGGGCTAGGCTCCCCAGGCCATGTTGCCAGATAAATGAGCAAAAGTTACAAGACCACTTAAAGAAACAGGCCTTGCTTTGAAGCTAAGCAGGGTCAGTACCGCTTTGAAGCTAAGCAGCGTCCGTTCTGGTTACTGCATGGGTGGGCGACCTAATGGGCATCTGAATATTTAATTTTTTAAAACCGTGGTACTGTCAGTCCTTGAAAGTTTTGCACTCAGAGACCATGTTTTGCATTTTGCTGAATTGCATTCTGGTAGTTGTAGTCTATCAGACAATAATATAAAATAGATATGTTTACAGCAACAGTGGCTTGGCAGTAACTGAGACGAACCCTGCTTAGCTTCAAAGCAAGGAAGTGGTCAGCCCCTAAGGCCAAGGTGCCTAATAAATAAACCCACTTTGCAAGACCACTTAAAGAAACATGGGCTAGGGGCTGGATCCTTCCTCACTTTGAAACTAAGCAGGGTACTGCATGGATGGGAGACAGTCTACAGTCCTGAATGCCATGTGTTTTCTTAGTTTTAAATAACTTATAACACACAGCATCCGCATTATTATTTTTTAAACTGTGTGACTGTCATACCTTGAAAGTTTTGCACTTAGAGACAATTTTTTGCCTTTTGCTGAATTACATTCTGATAGTTGTAGTCCTACTGTAAAATGGAGGCAATAATGCCACAATTGTACACGTTTTGCCTAACATAGTTCTGTAAGGATTTATATATTTGAGTGACACTTTGGTATGTGTACATTTCAAGTTAGCTTCACAAAGCAGAGTATTTCTGAAAGCTAGACATGGGGGTTAGGACAGGAAATGATGAGAGGGAAAGTAAGTCATGAGTATTTGCCTCCAATGTGGCAAGAGAGTTTGCAATCCTGGATACTGGTGCAGTGATTTTCTTCTGATTGTGGCTGTTTTTCATGGCACCAGTAAAGGACACATGTTGGTGGACAGCATAACTTTTTTTTCAGAGGGCGGATGCAACCTCTTGGGTTTTTTGTGAGGTTGGCAAGCTTGCTGATTTATTTGGTACCCAGGATTTTACTCAGGTTGTCATGTCCCCATTGCATACACTTACTCACAAGACCACAAGCACTTGTTTCATATTGGGATTTTGTTCTCCAGGGAATATTTCCTGACAGATTGGTGTTCCTTACTTTTTCTAAAAGTCCAATTCTATTTTGTCTTCCGGACTTTCATCTATGTAGTAGGTCCATTGAATTACATTTGTACAATTCACTTTAAGATATATGTTTACTTACTCAGCATATGTTGATGGGTGCCAGCTTTTTATTTTCGCTATGGGTGCAGAAAGTACCTGGGCATGTGTTATTCTTGCAGCCGTTCATTTTTTTCTCATTTCCGTGCTGCTTACTTGTGGTTAGTTGGGGTTGTGCGATGTAGGCCAGTTAGGCGCACGCTGTCATGGTGTGACCGTTTTGCTGCAGGTTCTGTTTGGACAAGCCCAGTTAGACGCATCCAGTTGGGCACAGGGACCACTCGGCGCAAGGATGTATTGGTGCGAGAGGTTACAATTGGAATGGTATGAACCTGCAGGCACTTTGCATTTTGTCTCTCTCGGCACAAGGATGATTTCATGCAAGAGGTAACAATTGGCATGAACCTGCAGGCACTTTGCATGCAGGAGTTCGAGACACAGAACTTAACCATTATGCTACAATGATATTTTTGTTTGGCTTCACACAAGTTTAATTGTTAGCCTTTTACAATTGGACATATTAAATTGTAGGCTAAGTATGAAATGCATGCACCATGAAGCAATAAGCCATTGTGGCGTAGTGATTGAATGCTGGTCCTTGAACTCTGGCAGACCAGCGTTCGAGCCATTTAAAAAAAAAAAAACTTAAAACAGTATATTTTGATAAACACTCTGTATTATGAACTATGTAGTCTTAACAGGCATGCTTTTGATCTCTGTGACCTCCTTCATGGACCCTTCACCCAATCACTGCATGTTTTAAAGAAGGTCTTTTGAGCTGTACTACCAATGGCTTCATAAATTTGTGCGTTTTCCATTTCACATGAGCCAGTGCAAACAAGACTTTATTTGCATCCACACAGTGCCATTATTCCCTTAATATATTGCACTAATTTTAGACTTTAGAGGGGGCAAGCAGACACCACCCGTCTACAGCCCCTTATTCTCACTTTCCCCAGCTGAAAAAACATATTTTACCATGTTCCCCTCCTCTGATTTTACACTACATACCTCCTTGTTCAACAACTTACAGATCCCCTTGTGCCATTCAACCCAAATAAATAGAGGTGCAGGAGAAGTAATGAATATAGCCAAGTTACATGTCTTGTATAAATTGTTATATGCCACACAACCTTTGTTATCTGAAAGATGATCATTCCGATTTCCTTTTTACTTTGCATTTGGGACTTGTAGTACAAGAAACTTGATGGACAAAACAAAACTACAAGTCACAAAATGCAACAAAAAAAACAAGAACTGGATGGACATCTTCCGAATTACATGGAGACACACACACGCTGACACTGAAACTCACACTCAATATGTCACAATGCTGACATATAGACATGGGTACACACGCGTGCGCAAACACTAACACTTGCCTTCATGGGGCAAATGCACACTGCACGCACAATATGTCACACACACCTTCCTACCATGCACACACACACACATTGCATGCATACATTCTCAGATGACATGCACACCCTTGCACCACAAATTCCCCCTTACACTGCACCTATGTTCAAAAAGAGGACTATACCGTCTCTGGGCAACATTATAACACAGAAAAAATTAAATTAATAAAAATCACATTCATGCGGAGCACTGCCATCAGAGAACCCTGGCCTGCAGTAGTTTGAGATGCAGAACGTACCCATTATGCTACAATGATGTTATTGTTTGGTCTCTCACAGGTTTCATACCTAGTCTTTTATCACTTAACATATTAAATTATAGGCTAAGTATGAAATGTATACCCTGAGAAGCACCAAGCCATTGTGGCCTAGTGGTTAAATGCTGGTCCGGGGTTACAGGCTATATGTTATCTTTTAAAATGTAATTTAATTAAAAGTAAAGCAATGCAACTGAGAGGTGGCAAGGTTTGTTGCAGTGCTGTCATGTGATTTCATTTGGCATGAGGGCATTTAGACGTGGCTGCAATGTCAACCTCGTCCATAAATCCCTTGCGTCAAAATAACTTCGGTGGAATGGCTTTGGTGCTGAAAAAGGTTGCACCGAAATGGGTACTGCAGCGAAATGGCTGTGCCAAATCTGTTCGTGGCAAAATGACAGCAATGAAAAGGGGTGTACCAGTTCGAGCACGCAGATTAACCAAAGTTTGTAGCCATGGCAAATAATTTAATCTCACTGTGCATTGCCTACAAACATTGTGAGTTCTCAAAGCCTGAAATTCGATGGCTATGGCTAATGCTCTGGTAGTGTTTTAAAATGGACAGTGGGCACAGCCAAATAACATGCCACTGACCATGGACAAAGATCATGCTAGTGAACTTGAAGCATTCTAAAAATCTATGGAGTAACAAACCCTTGAAATTCAAGGAAAAAATGTTAGTTGCAGGGACATTAATGTAAGAACTTAATGCAACAACATTACATTGTATATAGCTGATTACATCAATAATGGAACATAACATAATTTATAAGTTAGCTCATTTAAACAGTGATTATCTTAATAACAATTTAGGGTGTGGACTTAGCCATGAGAAAGGCTGGGGTCACTGCCCAGCACCAAAGGCCATAGTATAATGGTTGGTTAGTGTTAAAAAATACCAATGCGCATGGTTAAACGCCATGGCTAGTAGCCCATCACTGATTTAAAATATACAGTGGGCAATGTTGAAAACTGTAGTCAGTACCTATGGCTAAAGGTCATAGCTAGTGGCGACTAGAATTTTAGAATATACAGTCTGCCCAGTCAAAGGCTGTGGCCACAGGCTAGTATTGTGTTGAAGACCATAGCTGGTTAGTGTATATGATCTACAGTGGGCATGGCCGAAGGCCATAGCTAGTGTCTGGTTCATGTTGTATAATATACAGTGGGCCCGGCCAAAGTCCATCGCTTGTAGCATTTTATTATTTAAAAAAAATAAAACGTGGACATGGACAAAAGATATACAAACTGCTCAAGGTCAAAGGCCATAGCTAGTGACCAATTTATATGGTAGAATATAGAGTGAGCACAGCCAAATATTGTGACTACTGGCCAGGATTGTGCTAAAGTCCACGGTTGGTGCCTGATCAGTGTATATAATATACAGGGGCAGATTGGAAACCAAAAGAGGCCCTGGAATAATGTTCAAAGTGGCCCCATATTACACATTTTCAGTCAGCCCAACCCTTTTCCTATGGGAAAATGTGGAAATACCACACAAAAGAAGCTCAGGGTGCAGAGGCCCACCAGGAAATCTCCAGAGTTCCCTATAGGCCAGCCCAGCCCTGATAATATAAAGTGCACAGGGTTGAATGCTGTATCCACTGGTAAAGGCCAAAATCTATGGTTGGTGGCCTGATAGTGTTTTAAAATATTCAGTGCACATGGGTGAAGGTTGTGACCACTGTCCATAACGGAAGGCCATGACTGGTACCCATTTATGTGTTAAAAACTATTAGGCCTTGCACTCTGACCATGGCTGAAGGCCATGCTTAATGCCAGTTACTGTTGTAGTGTAATTGGTGATATCATTAGTGATGTGATCGGTGATGACATAATTGTGATCAAAGGCTGCGCTACAGCGGGTACAAATTTACCTGGGATGTTGAATTACCTGGGATTTTTTGTGTTAAGTTTTCACCTTAACGTCCCTGCAACAAAAGTGTTTTCCTTGAAAATATTCTATATATATATATATATATATATATATATATATATATAATAAAGGGCCTGCAGTATCAGCCCTGTAGTTATGGTTAAGTTGCTCAACCCATAGGAAGAGCACTTTGTGGGCGGCTTATAATTTCTCCCACCCTTGACGAATCCTCAGGAAACTTTGCAAAATAAGTGTATGGACCTGTCAGATTGATGCTGGAAAGTTGGGTGAGGTTTCGTGAAGGGGGGGCAAGTTTATTGGGGGGGTCCCAAAATGTGTGGTTTATCCCATAAACGCAATGGAAAACAAATTTTGCTCACGTCTACAGCCCAAACCGCAGGATGGATTTTCACCAGATTTGCACCAGAAAAGGCAGCATGAAAAGCATGTTTTTGCAATATTGGTGTAAATCCGTTCAGTATTTATTTTGAAAACGACCAAAAAGTAGGTACAAATAAACGTGTGATATCTGGGTTTGGTCCGCAGACTCACTTCCCTGTTCGGTCCGCGGACGGGACTACGATTGGTCTAGAGGGCAACGTCATGTACAGAAGGGGCAGTACAGAAAGTACTCATGAGAACCCAGGAGGGAAATGCTAAGGGATGCCAAGGTAAGACATGACTGGCTAACTACTGGAGCAGTGGAGTCCCGAGGCTGGGATGCATCTTAACCGTAAGGTTTTCATAAGTGGTGTTACATCACTCTATATAAGTTATTAATATTTCCTCTTTTCATATGTATGAAGGAACTATAAACCTCCTTTAAGAAACATATTTTTTGCAACGCATACATATGTCTGTCGTAATCAGCAGCGCATGCTGGGGATGCAAATCAATGTTCAATTGCCTGCGGCAGACGGCTCAACCATGACCCAGCCCAACCAAACCCCCCCATTATTCACTGCACCTTCCCTGCATCCTAGCTCAGTGTCCACTCTACCCTAATAATGTATCCAATGACCAGTGCTCATAGCTTGCAGTCATGACCAGTCTCCAAATCCATGTTGCATGTGCTTCGGCCATGATGCATTCCCCAAAAGGCAAATCAGAGTAGAGATTTGTGTTTGCCGAGGCCCAGGCCTACCACACAGACACCCAGACACCAAATGTATATCACTAGCTCTTCTACTTACATTCTTACACTTTAGAAAAATAAAACACAAGAAATATTTCCCAAAACTTGCTTTCAGCTCCTTGCTAGTGCTTGTCACGCAAGTTGGTTGTAATCTAGTACACCACTTCATTCTGTAACCGCAAACAGAATATGTTTTCCATTCAAACCTACCGTGTTGGCCATGCCGCAAATTCCAGTTCACATTTCTCCTTGCTGACGTCCGGGCCCATTGCCCAGAGACCAATGTTATATAACTTTTCACACTTAAAAAAAAATAAAACACAGGACATAAATGCAAAACCATGCTTTTAAGTTCTTGCTCACCCTCCTTGTGCACATTTTATTTTCCCATTCAAACCTCTCCCAATTTTGAAAAACTTTAGCACATAGCTGGTCCTTGGTGGCCATGCCCACTTTAACCCCATTGCTCCTGCCTCGTGGTCATGGCCAGTACCCAGATTGTCCAGGTTATCACCCAGACAATCTGCCCACTACCCATGGCCACAGGTTATACCTCAGTCAGCAAAGGTATATTACTATTTTTTGTACCTACATTTTGCCACTTTTCAAAAAATAAAACACAGAAACATTTGCAAAACCATGCTTTCAGGTCCTTGCCAAAATGTATGTACTTAAACTAGTTATATAATTTAGGCCCCACTTGACAACATCCATTCAGACTTTGCACAAACATTCAAGGTTGGGTCTATAATCTTTCTGAAAACGGTGGTCCACATTCGTCAAACGGCAACAAAGTAATAAGCCATCTAAAAATGTGGAGACCCCCTTCTTATTTTGCCCCTTCTTGACAAAAACCCACCAAACTTTGCAAAAACATGTATATCTAGCGCTAAAACCCTTTTGCCAACTTTTGTGTAGATTTGTAAAATGGCACCACATTTATAAGCCTTTAAATTATTTTGGGACCCCCTCTAATTTTGTTCCCTCTTGGAAAAACAGCAGCAACTTTGCAGAACCATTCAGAGTCAGGTCTAGAATGCAATTCCAATATTTCATGCAATTTCATTGAGTGGCTCCAAAGTAATAAGCCATTCCAAAACTGCTTTTACCAACCATATAATGCAAGAATATGCATAGATGTCCCCGAATATCTCAGATGTTCGCGAACATCAGAGGACTACTCCAGACAACGGAATTGAAAAAACACAATATTTTGGGCTTTTGAAGGCCATATCCCATCCCATCCTAATCACCCCTCACCTGCCCAGAGATTGTTTCATTAGTTTGACAAGTGCAATGTTGTGATTTTTAATATGATTTCACTGCGGTGTTCGCGGACTACGGGCGCAGCCTGTGAATCCAACACGGTGGGCGTTTCCAAAAATCTGACTCAGCTCATGCTTTTCACCATCCAATCAGCAGGCGCATCCGATGTTCGCGGACATCATGTCATCCCCTGGACCAATCGGAGACGCGTCCGTGGACCGAACAGGGAAGTGAGTCCGTGGACCAAACCCAGATAGTACACTTTTTTAATCTACTTTTTGCCCATTTAAAAAAAAAAACTATTTGTCGAATTTACCACAAATTGACAAAGCTAGCTTTCAGGACCAAGCTGCCGCTCCTGGCTCAAATCTGGTGAAAATCCAACCAGCGGTTTGGGCTGTAGGCGTGAGCAAAACATTTTTTCCATTCTATGGGAAAAACACACATGTTGGGACCCCCCTATAACTTTGCCCTAACTTGAGGAAACCTCACCAAACATTGCAGAATAAATCTGATGGGCCATGAACTTTATCCACAGTTTCCTGGGGATTTGTTTAGGGGAGGGCAAAGTTATAAGCCACCCAAAAAGAGCTCTTCCTATGGAAACACCAACTTACAGTGGCCATGCAATATATATATATATGTATATTAAAGTGCGCCTGCGGTAGCTGCCGTGTAGTTATGGTTCAGTTGCTCAACTCCTAGGAAGAGCACTTTTTGGGTGGTTTATAACTTTGCCCTCCCCTAAACTGGACGAATCCTCACCAAAATTTGCAAAAAAAGTATATGGCCCACTCTGAATTTTTTTGCAAAGTTTGGTGAGGATTCGTCCAGGGGGGGCAAAGTTATAGGGGGGTCCCAAAACTTTTTTTTCCCATAGATTGAATGGGGAAAAAACTTTGCTCGCACCTACAGCCCAAACCGCTGGACGGATTTTCACCAAATTTGGACCAGGAGTAACGGCTTGGTCCCGAAAGCGTGCTTTTGCAGATTTGGTAAAAATCCGTCCAGTAGTTTTTTAAAAAATGACCAAAAAGTAGGTCATAAAAAATTAGTGATATCTGTGTTCGGTCCGCGGACACACTTCCCTGTTCACTCCGCGGACAGTGTCCTGATTGGCCAATCAGTTTGCGTGGTGTCCGCGGACAGGCGACGTGTTCGCTGATTGGACGGTGTGGAGCGTGAAGCGTGTCAGATTTTCGGTAGCGCCCGCCATCTTGGATTTGCGGACGTACGCGGACAGCGCGGTGAAACTTGGTAGAAAATTTGTATTTAGTAGAGTGTGTTGGTGTGTAGGAGTGTTTGGGGAGGGTGGGAGAGTATGAGATAGGTTGAAAGTTGTGTTTTTTTATGTGGTAGACGTTCTTATTGTGTTTGATTTGTCTGCGGACATCACGGGTGTTCTGAAGTGTTCTAAATAAACTGAATGGGGCGTGTTCTTAGGACTCAATATGTGTCTGTTTTGTTCGCAAGCAAGCTGAAACTGTTCTAAGAACACTTGCGGTGTCCGGAAATGTTCGTAAGTAAACAAAATGGGGGTGTCCTGAGGACGCTGTCCGTATTTTTCATTGTGAAGTTGAAAGTGTTCTAAGAACTCTCGCGGTTTCCTGAAATGTTCGTAAATAAACAAAATGGGGTGTTCTGAGGACGCTGTCCGTATTGTTCGTTGTCAAGGTGAAAGTGTAACAAGAACTGTCGCGTTGTCCTGAAATGTTCGTAGGGGGTGTCCTGAAGACGCTGTCCATATTGTTTGTTGTCAATTTGAAAGTGTTCTAAGAACTCTCGCGGTGTCCTGAAAAGTTTGTAAATAAACAAAATGGGGGTGTTCTGAGGACGCTGTCCGTATTATGTTCGTAAATAAACAAAAGGGGGGTGTCCTGAGGACGCTGTCCGTATTGTTCGTTGTCAAGTTGAAAGTGTTCTAAGAACTCTCGCGTTGTCCTGAAATGTTCGTAGGGGGTGTCCTGAAGACGCTGTCTGTTTTGTTCGATGGCAAGTTGAATGTGTTCTAAGAACACTCGCGGTGTCCTGAAATGTTCGCAAATAAACAAAATGGGGGTGTCCGAGGACGCTGTCCGTGTTGTTCTCTGGCAAGTTGTATGTGTTCTAATAACACTTGTGGTGTCCTCAAATGATCGCAAATAAACAAAATGGGGGTGTTCAGAGGACGCTGTCCGTATTGTTCGGTGTCAAGTTGAAAGTGTTGTAAGAACTCTTGCGGTGTCCTGAAATGTTCGTAAATAAACAAAATGGGGTGTTCTGAGGACGCTGTCCGTATTGTTCGTTGTCAAGTTGAAAGTGTTCTAAGAACACTCGCGGTGTCCGGAAATGTTCGTAAATAAACAAAATGGGGCTGTTCTGAGGACGCTGTCCGTATTGTTCGTTGTCAAGTTGAAAGTGTTCTAAGAACTCTCCCGGTGTCCTGAAATGTTCCTAAATAAAGAAAATGGGGGTGTTCTGAGTACGCTGTCCGTATTGTTCGTTGTCAATTTGAAAGTGTTCTAAGAACTCTTGCGTTGTCCTGAAATGTTCGTAGTGGGTTTGCTGAAGATGCTGTCCGTATTGTTCGCTGGCAAGTTGAATGTGTTCTAAGAACACTCGCGGTGTCCTGAAATGTTCGCAAATAAACAAAATGGGGGTGTTCTGAGGACGCTGTCCGTATTGTTCGTTGTCAAGTTGAAAGTGTTCTTAGAACTCTCGCGTTGTCCTGAAATGTTCGTAGGGGGTGTCCTGAAGATGCTGTCCATATTGTTTGCTGGCAAGCTGAAAGTGTTCTAAGAACACTCATAATGTCCGCGGACATTAAAAGTTTCCATAGGCCATAGTTGATATATTTGACTCTATGGGTGTGATATGCTATGGTGGTTGTGGCCAGGGCATAGAGTGTATAATATACTTACTGTTTGGTTTAGTAACTGGAGATCATGTATTTCTTATTCATTTCTGTGATAAAAGAAATCAGCATGTTAGTATTAGTATTTTGTAAATGACTTATTACATTGTATAATATATATTTTTTTTTTTACCCTCATATTTAGTAGATTACAAACCAGAGTACTGTGCAATTTGCTCAGTTTCTGTGTTCGTTGCTAAAATCATTGGGTCTGTGGGAGAAAAAAAAATCCATGTTGGATTAAAAAAAAAAACTTTTTCTGTTATGCTACAGTTTATTTGTTTTCAGTGTTCACTTGTTGTTTCTGGCTAATGCTTTATACATTGGCTTGTTGCATTTTTTTGGAGCAGTAACATATTATTTATTTGTTTGGATATTGTAAAATTTTGGAGCAGTTAGTTACGAGTAGGCGTATTCTAACTGTCTTTTTGTAAATATATTTTAGTGGTTTTGATTTATCTGTTTGGATATTGTTAAATATTGGGACAGTTAGATACCAATTGGCGTATTCTGTCTATTTTTTTATATATTTTAGTGGTATTGATTTATCTGTTTGCATATTGTTAAATTTTGGGACAGTTAGATACCAATTGGCGTATTCTAACTGTCTATTTTCTGCTCTAATTTAGTGGTATTCATTTATCTGATTAGTTGTTGTCAAATCTTTGGGCAGTTAGATAGCTTTTGGAATATTCTAACAGTTTATATTTTTTACTACAAGTTTACTTAAGGTTTAAGTACAGTTTAGTTATCAAATGTTGGTGTTAAGAACATTAAATAAGCGTTTGTAAGATTTGCTGGTAATCTCTGCTTTAGAGTAATGGTACTATCGTTACATTCAAACCATCCACATTTTTTTTTTATGTATGCAGTGTGGTGCCCTGAATTGGTTGTGGCTCCTGTGTGGTAGATTATACCTATTGTTGTGAAGGTTTTCTTACCAAGTGATATTTGACCATGTGTGAATCCAGTCAGCTTGCAATTGTTTTTGGCACCATCTGCATTGTAATGTAGAAGCATTAGTATTACGTATTTACTATGTGTTTGTATTACTAACGTGGAGCGATTATCTGAATTGCAGGTAGAACATAATCTACCATGGTTTGCATTTTGTACAAGTTGCTGAAATGGAATGGATTCACAATTAGGTATTGATATATATATACGCAGCGTTCATTGGGAATTTGTTCTTGTGTCACATTGTTGCAGAGAGTGCATGTATGTTTCCACATGTATGAAATCTGGAAGATTTCCTTTATAGGTATGTTTTTGTTTTCCAGTACTTGTAGTAAGTACATTAGAAATTCTTGTGGATCTTCCTGTGAGTTTATAGTGAATTTCATCATTCCAGCACAGCAGTCCAATTGTTGTCTTATTCCATAAACACTATACGTGTTTTCAGGATTGTTTGTTGCGTTTCTATGAAGTACTAACATTTGCAAACACAATGGGTCTGTACTGTGTAAGTAAATATTGTCAACAATTGGTGGTAATTGAAATACAATATTCATTGCTACATTTGAATAGCAATTTACACCAACTATATTTGAAAGTTTAAATGGACCAGGTAGTTCTGTATCTGACTGCTTTTTTGGGAGTTTGTCTTCCTTCTTTGAAGAAGTACCTGGTTTACTTTCCCTAATTGATTCTTTTTTGCTTGTGGTACTTGATGAAGTATTAGTTTCTTTTACTTTCTTTGCAGGATTAGCAGTGACATCCTGTTGCATTTCTGTTTGATTTATTTTTCTTTTATAACGTTTTACTTTTTGTGGAACAGAATATGTGTTTAGATGGGGGGTGTATAGTGAGCAAAGTGTATTGTATTCTAAAATGCAACGAGTATCAGCGTTTACTTTTAGTTGCATCAAAGTTGATTAGAAATAGACCGTCAAGTTTTCTTCAGCTGAGCGTGGAGAGCGGTCGCCGGTGGCCCTAGGGGAACAGCAGGCCTGGGAAGCCCTGCCTGGGCAAACAATCAAACCTCCATAGTCGATCCACCGCTAATGGAAAGAAAAATGCCTGATATAAACAATGCGCTACAAGAAAAACATCTTTTAACAGCACTGGGACCACAACTACAACGACTAATTGAGACAACCATAGCAAATTCTCTAGACAAACAAATCTCATCAGAATCGATTCCAGCTAAGTCTGACCCTGCTCTACTACAGAACAAAAGATTATTTAAAAATGATCCCAAACGACCAGCATTGCATTCATTGACCATTGCTTGTCGTCAACCGCCAAATGTGCAATATGATCTAAATCGCAGCTCCATACTTACCATCTTTGCTGAAATCCCTGATTTAGAAGATATACACTCAAATGACATTCAATTGGTAGAGTTTGAAAATGCCCAGATTCTCACTTCAGTAAAACTGTGGATAAATTCTAGAGTGGTTGTCAATACCATATGGTCAGCTAAGAATCATCTATATGATTTAGGTTTTGTCGTCGAAGTCAGTCATCTCTCATCTAAAACTCCAACGACAAAATCCTCGCCTCTAAATGACATTCATGAGAAGAACATTGACATAACTACCACCCAGGACTCCTCAGTTGTCTCTAGAAAGTCTTGCAATTGCCAGTTAACTCATAATGAGTACTAGCTTGATACATCTAAGCCTCGAACTCATGTCTCTCTTACTAGTTGGAATACGAGAGGGTTTCGTCATTTATTGAATACTATTGAATTAAGCCTTGATGACGTTGATATAGCTACGCTTCAAGAAACTTGGCTTACTAGTGCCCCAACTTGGGACAATTATAATATACACACAAATTCAGCCCACAAATCAAATCATGGACGACCGACGTCAGGGCTTCTAATAGCGGTTAAACAAAATCCTCTCATAGAATCTGAACATTGGTCATCTCCAAATTGTTTCCAGCAGATGATAAAACTTAAGATTGGTGAATCAATATATGCCTTAATAAACGTATATTGGAACCCTGCTAATATTTCCGACCACTTATTCATGAGAGACATGAATTCCTTAATGCATTTGGTGAGTCTTGACAACACTATAAAACATATTATCATAACAGGGGATTTAAATTTGCATTACTTTGATCGTCATAAATCTTGTAATAGATTGATATTATGGAACCATTTCATCGAGGCTCATAACCTTCAAATGCTAAATGGGTCATTTATAGATGACATTCCCCCACAGCCAACGTGGCATAGAGGTCAGTCCTCAGCAATTATTGATTACATTTATGTAAGTCAATCTCTCATTTCACAAGTTTCTAAGTTTGAAGTATATCCCTCAATTTTGAGTGATCACAATTGCCTCTCTATGCACTGGAATATAATTGACTCGATAAGCGTTCAGGCCTCTAATAACACCTTAGATTTCGTAACTGTCAATCATGGTGGTAATCGCCTATGCTGGAGTGAGACATCTCTAAAAAGATTTAATCATTTCTATGCCAGGTTAACATCTGAAGCTAATATACATTCTATGACACAAACGCCTTACCATAAAGTAATGCAACTTTTTCAACATAAAGCTAAAAAATGTATGTTGTCTAGTACTCGCACTATGCACGTTTTCGATAGGGTCGTAGAAGCTGCAAAAACATTATATCGCTCGAAAAAGCGACAGGCTTTGAAATTGTCGCCCAATTTAAGAACTATTGTCAACTCCCAACTAAGGACAAACTATAAAAATTGGCTAAGATCACATCGAGCGATTCTATATCAAAATGACAGCTCCAATATGCTAAACATGATAGCAAGAAAGAATACTTCACAAATTTGGTCGATAATTAATAAGGTGACTACAAATCACCAAATAAATCAACAATCTAACAATGTGTCTGAACAAGCATGGATCTCGCACTTTTCAAATTTATACATGCCATGTCCAAACATAAACAGTCAGAACCTGCCAGATTTAATAAACCATTTTACTTTAACTTTTGATAAAGAAGACATACTATTTTTCATAAATAAAGCAAGCGCTTCTCGAGCTCCGGGTCCTGATGGGCTTTCGAATTTCACGTTAAAGCAACACCCTGAAATTTGGTCTGAGATATTATACAATATGTTTTCTAATATAATTCACACACAATTAATCCCAGATTCATGGAAGCGTTCAATTATTCTTCCAATTTACAAAAAAGGAAATAGATCTGATCCAGCAAGTTACAGACCCATCGCCTTGTTAGATGCCCCGGGAAAGATTTTTAATCGCATTGTACTCCGGGACCTAAATAATTGGGCTTCTAATTTAAAAACGAGAGATCCCTTTCAAGCGGGTTTTGTGGCAGGTTTAGGAACAGCCCCAAACATCATGATATTAAATATGTTGAAATCACAGAGCATAGTTCGAAATAGACTGCTATATCTGGCCTTCATCGATTTCAGGGTTGCTTTTGACTCAATTGACCGTCATTTGCTTTATCAAAAATTTATTCGCTTTTCATGTCCCTCTTCTTTAATCTCCATTATAAAACAACTTCATACTAACACTTCGATCCAAGTCCGCCTCACCATGGAAGGCCTGCTCTCTAAATTAATTCTTACTGGCCGAGGCCTTAAGCAAGGCTGTATTCTGGCATCCTTTTTATTCAATTTGTTTATTCTTGATCTTGGTGAATCTTTTGTAGACATAATTAGTGATGCACCAAAATTGGGCCTTCAACGCATAGCCTGGTTGTTATATGCGGATGACTTAGTCCTCTTATCTCAAACCCCTAAAGGGTTACAGAATCTATTAGATAAATTATATGCATACTCAATGGAAAACAATCTCACAATTAATCTAGAGAAAACACAAGTAGTTGTTTGTCAAAAAGTTAACAACAGCTCTAGTGCGAAGAAATATAAATGGCATTTAAACAAGGTCACCTTAATGAATGTTGAAAACTATAAATATCTAGGCTTGACCATTTATAACACACAAAGTGAAAAAGCCTATGTTACCACCCTCAATTCCAAACTTGACACATTGAAATCACAAGCCAATATACTTGTATATCGTTATGGTAAGTTTTCATACACTCACATCATGTCAAACGAAAGTAGTTCCGATTTTATTATATGGAGTTGACACCAAACTCCCTATTAGAAGCAACATATGGGAATTATGTGAAGCACGGTTTTGGAGATCTGTTTTAAAACTACCGAATTGTGCCCCACTCCCCATGATTCGTTTTGAAATGGGTTTGATATCACTATTCTCACAATTAATATGGAAAATGTGCGCACTATTCAGGAAATGTTTGTTAGGGTTGGCTAAAAATAACATCTTAAGCACTGTAGCGTTTTATCTTGCTAATTCCCAAGATCTTTTCCCAATTAGATGGCGAACTTGTGTGTTAAACGCCCTAGCAGATGCAAGTATATCGCTTGAGACACTCCTCACAAACCCTGATCGAGCCAAGTTAAAGCTGTTCCAATATGATTGGATACGCAATACGGCCAAATGCTGCGCATACAAAGATTTTAATGAACAATGCTTTGGACAAAAAAAGCTGCGCACTATGGCATACTATTTAGTCAACTTTCCAGCACCACATACGAGACAACAATATTTACGATTTAGGTTTAACTTATTACCGACAAGAGAAATAATGGCAAGGAGAGGCCTGATTTCAAAACATTTAAATTATTGTCGTTTTTGTGAAAACTCAGACGCTCCTGAGACTTTACAGCACCTGTTAGTGACCTGCCCAGCTTTAATATTAATGAGAAATCTTTTTTTTACTAATTTGTTGTGTGCTTATGTCCCTATGGATGAGAATGAAATTTGGATTAGACTATTCAGGAGCACAAAATTATCTATTAGAGTTGCAATAACACAATTCTTAAATGCTATTCTATCTAATGATAATAATGACATTGCATTTTATGATGAATGATCTAATGTGGAAGTGTAATTGTATATTGTTAATTATGTTTTCATATATTTGAAAGGTTGATTTTATCAGCTATACCAAATAAAAAAAAAAAAAAAGTTATTTGCTTTTCGCGCTCTGAGCGCGGTGTTTGGCCTGCTCCTGCTCCCCCCTCCCACTTCCTGGTCCTCCTCTCCCTCCCCGCCTCCCTGCCCGCCCACCCCCCCCTCTGATTGGCTGTGTGCCTGCTTCCCCTCTGGCCTACTCGACGGCCGTTCCGCCCGCTCGCTTCTTTCTTCGGCTGAGCGTGGAGAGCGGTCGCCGGTGGCCCTAGGGGAACAGCAGGCCTGGGAAGCCCTGCCTGGGCCTCTGTGAGTTATTTGCTTTTCGCGCTCTGAGCGCGGTGTTTGGCCTGCTCCTGCTCCCCCCTCCCACTTCCTGGTCCTCCTCTCCCTCCCCGCCTCCCTGCCCGCCCACCCCCCCCTCTGATTGGCTGTGTGCCTGCTTCTCTTCTGGCCTACTCGACGGCCGTTCCCCCCGCTCCCTTCTTTCTTCAGCTGAGCGTGGAGAGCGGTCGCCGGTGGCCCTAGGGGAACAGCAGGCCTGGGAAGCCCTGCCTGGGCCTCCGTGAGTTATTTGCTTTTCGCACTCTGAGCGCGGTGTTTGGCCTGCTCCCCCCTCCCACTTCCTGGTCCTCCTCTACCCCCCCGCCTCCCTGCCCGCCCACCCCCCCCTCTGATTGGCTGTGTGCCTGCTTCCCCTCTGGCCTACTCGACGGCCGTTCCCCCCGCTCGCTTCTTTCTTCGGCTGAGCGTGGAGAGCGGTCGCCGGTGGCCCTAGGGGAACAGCAGGCCTGGGAAGCCCTGCCTGGGCCTCCGTGAGTTATTTGCTTTTCGCGCTCTGAGCGCGGTGTTTGGCCTGCTCCTGCTCCCCCCTCCCACTTCCTGGTCCTCCTCTCCCTCCCCGCCTCCCTGCCCGCCCACCCCCCCCTCTGATTGGCTGTTTGCCTGCTTCCCCTCTGGCCTACTCGACGGCCGTTCCCCCCGCTCGCTTCTTTCTTCAGCTGAGCGTGGAGAGCGGTCGCCGGTGGCCCTAGAGGAACAGCAGGCTTGGGAAGCCCTGCCTGGGCCTCCGTGAGTTATTTGCTTTTCGCGCTCTGAGCGCGGTGTTTGGCCTGCTCCTGCTCCCCCATCCCACTTCCTGGTCCTCCTCTCCCTCTCCGCCTCCCTGCCCGCCCACACCCCCCTTCCTCTCCCTCTGCCTATAACCTCCCCCCTCCTGGGCAGCCCTCTGCCCGGCAGCCCCCGCGGTTAAGGGCCCCAGGCCAAGGGCGACTCCTACAGTGCGGCTCCCTGTGTGTCTGCAGGTGTCCGCAGGGGACGCCAGGCGCCAGTTCCACCTGTTATCCGTTCCCCGGCCCACCCCTCCTACTCCTGGTTACATCCGCATGGGGCCTTGCCTCACTGTATTCACAGTTGAGGTAAACTAGGGTGTTATCCTCCCCTCGCAGGTTTCTCAAACTTAGGTGGCCCGGTACCTAATACGCTTTACTGTTTGTTTGCTCTAATTGTGGTAACTTGTGATTGCCGCTCACTTCCTGTCTGCGTGCTCTCGTTTCGTCCGTCTCCCCCCCCTCCCTCCTACTCCATGGTGCTCTCTGTCTCGCCTATCTTCTCTAACTGCTTCTCCATTGACTATCCTGCTCTCCTCACTAAATCTGGTAGGAAAAAGTTTTAAAAGGACATCCTGGTCTCCAACCCAGGCCTCCCTATCGCTGACACCTACACTAGTGCCTGCTCTAAGGAAACTCTCACTGACATCCTCTTTTTCGTGCCTTCGCCTGACCTATGGACCCTTCATATGGTCTCTGTGCTCTCTCCTTTCTCCTCCTCTCCCATTAATTGTGGCACCCGTTGGGATGTCCTCTTGGCCCCCTTCCGCTCCTCTAAGGCCATCATTAATGTCTACGCTAATGGGACCATCTTGTTCCAAGGCCCTCAGGCCAACCTTCTCCTCTTTGATAGACGCTTCCCACACCTCATCAACTTCCTCTCCTCTCCTGCTGTCCCCCCTCCTCTATCCTTGGCTACCTTGCCTCTACCCTCCCTCCCTGCCCCCTCTCGTGCTCCTTCTTCACCTCCTTCTTCAACACCTCCGCAGGGCGTACCTCTGATCTGTACCCCTCCCCGGAAGTTCTTCAAGGAGGGCAACCTTCTCCACATTGCCACTCTAAATTCTCGCTCTGCCATCAAACACTCCTCTGATATCTGTCACCTTCTTGAGGAACTGGACCTCGACGTCCTCTGTCTCACTGAGACATGGTTCACAGCCAGCTCTGCCACCAGCTTTGACACACTCCTACCTGACGGTTACAAGATCCTCTCCATGCCCAGGCCTAACCGTGCAGGGGGTGGTGTTGCCCTTATCTTCCCTGAGTGGATTCCTGCCACTGTCACTCCTACGCAGACCTACTCCTCTTTTGAATGTCTTGTCTGCCGACTCTCTCTCTCTCCTAGCCATTCCCTTACCGTGGCTACTATCTATCGGCCACCTGGTCAAATTTCCTCCTTCCTCTCTGAGTGGGCTGACCTCTCCTCCTCACTCCTGTCCTCAACCACTCAACTCCTCTTTCTTGGCGACTTCAACATCCACCTTGATGCCTCCAGTCCCCCCACTGCTCTCTTTCGTGACCTCTGCGACTCTCTCTCACTCTCTATTCTCCCGTCTGGGCCTACTCACTCTGCTGGGCACACTCTTGATGCTCTGATCTCTTCTGACCTTCCCCTCTCCGTCCCTCTCTCCACTCCTCTCTCCTGGAGTGATCACTTTCTCCTATCCTCCCACCTCACCCTCCCTACCCCACAGGCAAAGCCACCCTCTTCACTGCCACCCACCTTCTCGGTCATCCGACCCATGAAGCGTGTGTCAGTTGAGGCTTTCGCTGCTACCTTCTCGCCCCCCCCGCCCCTTCGGCTGACTCCCACCCTGACACAGCCCTCTCCATGCTCCACTCTGCTATATCTGTTACTCTTGATATCCTTGCCCCCGTCATGAGAATCCGCCTGAAGCCCAAAGCCAAATGTAACTCCTGGTATGACTCGGATCTCGCCACCCTAAAACGCAAGTGCAGGGTTGCAGAGAGGAAATGGCGTGCTTCATGTTCATCCTCTGACAAACTGGCCTGCCGCCTGCTCCAAAGGCAGTATCGGCTCTCCGTTCTTACCAAGAAGAGAGCCCTTATCCAAGCCCGCATCTCTGCGGCATCTAACAACTCCGCCGAACTCTTTAAAATCTGCAAGGAGCTGGCCAATCCTGTTGCAGTCTCTACCTCTCCTGTCCCCTCCCAGGCCCTCTGCACTGCATTGGCCTCTCACTTCATCTCTAAAACTCAGGACATCCTGTCCTCGCTCTCCTCCTTTCACCTCCCTCCCTCCCTTCCCGGCTCTTCCTCTGGCCCTTCTGCAGTCACCCCTCCTCCCTCTTTCTCTGCCTTTCCACTTTTCTCTGCTGACGAGGTTTCCAGACAAGTCCGATCTATGAAAGTCTCGTCTAAACAGGTTCACCCCTGTTCCTCCAAAACTATCAAGGACCACATCGACTCCCTGGCTCCTGCCCTGGCTGACTTTTGCAACCACTCCTTCGCCTCTGGAGTCTTCCCTTCCCCCCTCAAGCACTCCCTTGTGCACCCTCTTCTCAAGAAACCCTCTTCCGACCCCTCCTGCCCGGCTAACTATCGCCCTATCTCCATCACTCCCTTCCTGGGCAAGCTCCTGGAGAAACTGGCCATTTCCCAGCTTAACCTCCATGCTGAATCTGTTGGTAGTCTTCATGACCATCAATCTGGTTTCAGAGCTGCCAGAAGCACGGAAACTGCTCGCCTGAACATCCGTGAAGACCTGCTCTTGAACCTCGATTCCAACACTCCGTGTGTTCTCATTCTGCTCGATCTCTCCTCTGCCTTTGACACTGTCAACCATGCCATCCTGCTCAACCGTCTCCGTGAAAACCTGGGTATCACTGGTCAGGCTCTGGCGTGGCTGACCTCTTTCCTTTCAAATCGACCCTCCCAGGTCCAACTGGGGTCCTTCCTCTCCGACATCTTTTTCTCCACCTGTGGTGTCCCCCAGGAATCTAATCTCTCTCCCTGGCTGTTCAACCAGTATCTGGCACTCCTTGCCCACCGCATCGCCGCTCTCTGCCCTAATTTCCAGTGCTATGCGGACGATACCCAGCTCATTTTCAGGCTACCCTCAGCCTCCCACTCTCCTTCCCGCATCTCTGACTGTCTGTCTGCTATCCAGGAATGGTGTGCCGCCAATGACCTCTGCCTTAATGCCAGTAAGACTGAGATTCTACTCATCGGTACACCCACTCCCTCCTTCCCTGCAGCTCTCTGGCCTGCCTCCCTTGGCCCCCTCCCTGCTCCTACCTGCAATGCAAAAAACCTTGGGGTCATCTTCGACTCCACACTCTCCTTCTCTCCTCATATTTCTGACGTCGCTAAGAAGTCACACTACCAGCTGCACCTCCTCAGAGGTATTCTTCCCTTCCTCTCCTTCCCCCAGAAGCTCACTGTCTCCCGAGCCCTGGTTCTCTCGAAGCTGGATTACTGTAACAGCCTCTACCTTAATCTGCCTGCCTCCACTCTCCGCCCTCTGCAACTCATACAGAACAGAACTGCAAGACTTGTCCTTGGCCTCAAGCCCAGGGACCGTATCTCTCCAGGACTGAAATCTCTACACTGGCTCCCAGTGGCTGCAAGGATAAAGTTCAAAACCCTCTGCATTGTCCACAAGGCCTTCTGGGGCCTTGGTCCTAAATACCTTCAACTCTCTCTTCCCAAATATCTTCCTTCCCGAGCCCTTCGCTCATCCGCCTCCAACTCCCTCAGGGTCAGCCGCTTCTCGAAGCAACGAGCTGGGGGTAGATCTCTCTCCGCGGCAGGGGCCTCCCTCTGGAACAGCCTTCCTGCCTCCCTGAAACTTGAGGAGAACCATCTCCGGTTCCGGAAGCACCTCAAAACCTCCCTCTTTGCCTCTGCTTTCTCTCTCCCTCTCCCCTGCTGAACAGCTAATATTCTTCACTGAAACTGCACTGATTCTGCAACTGGACCACTCTTAACGGCCTCGGTCCTGGGCCCTGCCACTATCCACTTGCACTGATGCCCTGGAACCCCTCTGCACTGCGGGACTGTCTCTGTATCCCTACAGCCCCCCCCCCCTTTTCCAGCACTTGTTCTGCACTTACCTTGCACTTGCCACCAGCTGGCCCTATTTATTTATTACTTTACGCCACTTACCTTGTACTGCTCTTCCCCCCCTCCCCTTCCCCTTGCACTTTTCCCCCTCCCCCACCCCTGCACTTGCGCGATCTGAATGACACCTGGCCTAGTAGGATCGCTGTCTGTCTCCCCTTGTTTCCTCCCCTCCCTGCCTCGTCGCGCCTTGAAACACCTGTGTATAGGCGCGTTACAAATGCCATATCATATCATATCATACGTAAGCGTGAGCGTGATAGTGCTACGTAGCTCATGCCTTCCTTAAAGACTGTGTTGCCAATATCTATCATTGCTTTGTCTAGGGTAAGACCTTGTGATTTATGAATCGTCAATGCGTATGCAAGAGATAGAGAATATTGTTATCTATGTACATACATGTCTTTGAAGAGAAGGAATCGAGCTTTTGAGCGTCCTATCCTTTTTACTTCTGAAAGTTTGTCAAAGAGAATATTGACAAACTGAATTTTGTTGTCACGTGGGTATGTTTGAAAGCCAACAACTGTACCCAGTGCTCCATTAACTAGTCCTTGGTCCACGTCAAGGTTACGTTTAAGCATTACTCTGCAATTTAAGGATAATTTTTCTAAGCCTGCTGTGTTTGAGATTGATTTTTCTAAACTATTTAGTATTGTTGTGGCTTGGGCACATATGGGTAGTGTCATACCATGTACATCTAGTTTATCTGTGGCGCTAATTTCCATTATTGGTTGCCTTTCTTTACTTAACATTATTTCATTGAATTTGAAACAGCTTGCAAGAGTTGGCATTAAGGCCATACAATTGACATTTTTGTGGGCTAATTGTTCCATAACATCTGTAGCACATGCATTATCACCATAAAGTGCATGAATGTGCCGGGTTTTCAATATTGCTTCTGCTTCTTTAGAAAGTATACCAACTCTGATACTTTTTAAGATGTTGGCATAAGTGAGAGCTGCAGATTGCCGTATGTTTTCTGTTAATTCTCTGTATTGGAAATGTTGCCAAAGGTTGACATTTCCAATGCTGCCAACAGTTTTACGGCAGAGTTTGTGTCCTAATATTTTAAAAATAGGCTCACCTTTTACTGGTGTCAATTGAAGAAGATCTCTGAAAACAATAATGTGTTTTCCTGCAAAGAGCTCTTCATTGTTTGTTTTGAGTACTTCTTGTAATATGAGGTGAATCAAAGCCAAAATTAGGTTGGAGACCATGCTCCTTTCATCTATTAGTAGCATTTTCATTTGTTTCAATACTCTGCGTAGTTCCATTGCAGCTTCTGCAGAAAGTTTGTAATAGTCTAATTTGTTTTGGTGTTCTACTGGCAATAGTAGTAATCAGTGTAACGTGACACCACCTATGTTGTAGGCAGCTAAACCAGTGGGGGCAGTGACAACAGCTGACAGTTTGTTGTTTGTCAATTGTTGAAGGAACTTACTGATGGTTTTGATTAGGAATGTTTTGCCAGAACCAGCTTCACCACTGACGTACAGTAGTATAGGTTTATAATTATGGCAGGAACATTGTTTATTTTCATGTTGTACACCATATGCAATTTGTTTTGTTACTTCTTGAAAAATGCTACGTTGCTCATTGTTTAGTTTTGATTGTAGTATAGTTAAGTCTTCTTTATCTTCATACTGACACATGGTGTTTTCTATTTCTATCATAGCTAATTCTGCCTCATTTATTATTAGTGGTTCTCCCAGTGGTTCTTGGCTTCCTGTTACAGAAGGTTGACTACTGTCAGGAGTTTCTTTATCTAGTTGGGCCTGGAGTTCTTCTTCGTGTTGCTGTTCATTGTGCAACATTGTTTTGTACTGTGTAAAGTTTACATCAGTTATAGTGCTTTCATTTGCTTTGAAAGCATCTTCATATGAGTCATAGTTATCTAGTATTTCTTCTTCTTTTCTCCACTGTTTAAAGAGTTGTAGCAGCGACTTGTAAAATACTTCTTTATGTTGAGGAGTCTTTAATGACAATTTGATATGATTAATTAAATTTGGTTTGGTGAGTTTAACTAAGCTGCCTTCACAGTTTGTCACTCTGTATTTACCTTTTTTTCATCAGGTTTTATATTATTTTTGTATGTGTAGTTTTGGGCTATGTGGTATAGACACATGGTTTCCAAAGTATTACTCCTGTTTGGGTAGTATGTGTCCAATAAATTGTTTTTTAAAATGTCTTGGCTGTTGGGATCACGTTTGGCTATTGTTTCTATATCTTCGTATGATTTTAGAACTCTTTTTATAGATTTAGCTGGACCAAGACTTAGCCATACTATGTCTTCAGATTTACCATACAATGCAGTACCAGTTAAACGATCAGCTGCTTCATATGATCCACATTCTCTATGGGAGAGCATTTTTATGCCCAAGCTGTATAATTTCTGAGACACTGTTTTATCTGATGACAGGTAATTCCAGAGGTCTTGGAGCTCTGTCTTTTCTGCATTGGTTAAGTATGCTGTGACATATCGTGCAACTGCAGTAGAATTGTCTACAATGTACTGCACATCTATGTTTGCATTCCATAAGAGGGCAATGATTGGATTATAATCATTGATATATTTTTCTTCTTCTTTTCTTTTTATGTAATATGTATTTTTAGGTGACTTACCTTTAACACTATGTCTAACTGAAGACATGAGGTTGTTCACTTGACCTGTATTTGTAACTGGTCTAGGGAAACCAAATCGGCATTTGGTGTAGTATTTCCCTTTCTTTTTGTATTTGCGACGACAATATTTCCCACATTTGTGTCTTTGAAATTGTAAAATGTGTGCATGAAGATCACTATTTGTTGCTTCCAATGGAATTTCACAAGTCAATAAACTGTAAAACAGTGGCATCACTGTTTTGACCGAATTTAGGAGCATCTTTAATCCATAAAAGCATGTGGATATGTGGTGCTCCTCTTTCTTGGTATTCTTTTCTCCAAAAGAAGTGTTGCACTTCTCCAAGGGGAGGAACAGTTTTATTACAAATAAAATGTAGCATAGCAATGAAGCGATGGTGAAAATATCTTGAAACATTAACAGGATGCAAAGAACAAAGTTCTCCAGGTGTTAGTATATCTATTTTTGTTTTGTTTTTGTTTGATATGCGTAGGAAATCATGTAAATCTTCCCATGCATATTCTGCACAACTTAATGTAACAAACCAAGTGGGTGGGCCAAGGTTTCTGATCATACAACGTACATCTCCATGACGTCGAAACCAGTACTCTTTAGTACCATGCATATTTGCTAATACATTTGTAATATTTGATTGTAAAACCTCATCCTTTTGTTGCACTTTTTGTAATAATTGTGTCGCTGTCATATTTTGAAAGTGTGATCCTGATTTTAATATGTGTGCAACTCCGTAACATAAAGTTGCTAGTTCACTTTCAAAGAGTAGGTGGAATATGTATTCCACATTTTGTCTAAATCTGGGATCTTCAGAATACATCCGTAATGAGCGGTATTCTGATGCTGATATTTGAATAGGTCTATCATCGTACCTTCCTCCTTTGCCAGTAGGAAAGAGCGGAGGAAAAGCACGTGCTTCTATACTTTTTTCCCATATGCTGATTGCTGATCCTTTTGTTTGATGCATTTGGTATGTTTCCAGTGCATCTTCTATGGTGTCATTAGAGTGCAAAGGATGAATTGTATAATGGTCTAAAGTATTTGATATTGTAGCAGGATCTAGGAGCTCAAATTGACCAGTTTCCTGTGTTTCTTGAATTATTTCAGTTGTATCCTTCAAGTTTTCTTCAATATTAATTTCTTTGTAATATTCATTATTCTCTTTAAGATATTGCAAGGTTTGTCTAACTTTATGTAAATCTACCAGCTGTTGCCATATATTTTTGTCTTTTGTAGGTACTCCATTTACTAAGATAATTAAAGATTGCTGCATTGGACGTTGCACTCCTAGAGCATGCACATTTTCTTTTAGATCTAATGGTAAATAAACTACTTTTCCACGAATGCCTTTTACCAATTCAGAGGGAGGTAATTTTGCTGTTTTTGGTTGAAGGCGTATTATTGCTTGAAATGGGTGCACTGTTTGAATTATGATGCTCTCATATAAATTAAGTTGTTGTAGGGGTTTTGGTAGTGGGTATAATTCCAAATTATTTGTGATAGCACGTGAAGGAGTTTGTTTGTTGTCAAGTTTTGTAGTGCAGTAACTGCAAAGTATTAAGGGGTCAGTTATTTCGTATTTGTTTTCTGCTACAAGGTAGAGAGCTAATTCAAACCATTTAGAATCTTCATTGTCTTCTATTTTGTATGATAGGTCTACAGTTTTTGTGTTACTTTTATAAAAAGTTCTGCGGCAACATACACTCACATGGTTTGGTACTTCAGCTGATGTACTTTTAAATTTTATGATTTCTTTTTTGTATGTGTGTAAAAGGTTGCCATGTGTAGAATTGTTGCTAATTTGGTTTAAAGCTATTTCATTCTGTAAGTGGCTTTCACTTCCAAAATATTTTTTCTAGATATAGTCAATTTCTTCAAGTAGGTCTTTTGCTGTACCATGTAGAAGAATGTTATTTAAATTTGCTAGTGCTAAAGCAGGACTTTTAGCATAGTACAGTTTATAGACTAGATTTCTTATAGTTGAATGATGTGTTGATATCCTTTTGATATCATGGAAGGTGATTTTACAAGTAGGTCCTGTAATGCAGGCCAATGAATGTCCTTGTAGTCCTGTGTACTTGCGCACTGGACAGGTATCCATATTTTGCAGTAGTTTAATTTTGATTTTGTCTTTGCTTTTTACATATTGATTGAGGAATTGGCGTAAAGACTTGAAAAATTGTTTGGGAATGTTACACATTGACGTGCATGGCCATTTGTACACTAGATGTTCTGATTCAGTTGAATGGAAGGGTAATTCAAAGTTTTCAGGGCATATTTGTGTAAGGAGTACTTCTTGTTCCATTATGGTATTATTCACTTTTCCATAACCTCGACCACTGCTATGTATGTTATGTTATGTTATTTTGCATTTATATAGCGCCTTATATACCATTGGTATGGTCTGAAGGCGCTGGCAGTTTGAACGCCCATGGGAACCGAAATTCAAATCAGTAGAGAGAGTAGAGAGAGTCAAAAGGTGCATGTGAGCACCGGGTATGTTTGCAGCTCATGCGATATCCGTGTAGTAGCTGCTTCTTAGCGGTAGGTGTGGTGGTTGAGAGGTCAGGAGAATGTGTTTGTTCAGGCAGGTTTTATCCAGAACGGCTGCGGCTGCGTTAGGCTTGAGGAGAACACCTGGCTGGGGGGTGTGAGACCAGCAGTGTCAACTTAGAATGATGTGGGGTGAGCGGCGGATGTTGATATGAGAACAGTTATACCGAATGGTGTCATAGTATCTCTGTGTTCTAGTTGAGTGGTGATGTAAAGGAGAGAGTAAGCATGGTGGTGTGATATGATGAGTTATATGCTCTTTCAAACGTTCTTTGCATTCTAAACCATACTATATATGTCACGCTATATTTATGCGTTCCAGTCCGTACCGTGGACAGCTATTCATTCTATGCACCCCATTCAGGTCCAAATACACTCTGATCCGCCCTGCGTGGTCTAGTCTGCTCTGCGCACGCGCTCTTGTCTGCCACACGACAGTCCACTTGTCCGCACCACACATGCCCTCTTGTCTGCCTCACGCATGCACTTTGACTGCCCAAGGCATGCACTTTTGACTGCCCCAGGCATGCACTCTTGATTGCTTCATGCTCTACGCATTCAGTAGCTCAACGTACTCATCCATTCTATGCACTCATCAGTACTGGATGCGTCAGTGCTCGTTCGTTCTACGTGCTCGTTGGCTCTACGTGACGCGTCAGTTCACTCTAGGCAATCGATCGCTCCAGGTACTCATCCGCTTTATGCCCTCACGCGTGCTATGCGTTTACCTGTTTTACGCACTTATCCCCTCTACGCACTCACCCCCTCTATGCACTCACCCCCTCTATGCACTCACCCCTTCTACGGACTCACCCCTTCTACGGACTCACCCCCTCTACGGACTCACCCCCTCTACGGACTCACCCCCTCTACGGACTCACCCGCTCCACGCACTTAACCCTTCCACGCACTCATCCTCTCTGCATTCATCCGTTTTAATCACTTGTGATTTTCACACATCCAGCAGTAATATCTTGTTCTATATATTCATCTCTACACTCATCTGTCCTATACCTTCATTTACTCTGAGTATACATCCACTTCATATATTCATCTGTTCGATACGCCTATCCGCTCCATACTCCATTCGGCTTCATACACTCAGCCTCTCCATACACCGATCTGCTGGCTGCATACCTTAATTTACTCTGAATATACATCCACTTCATATATTCATCCGTTCCATACGCCTATCCGCTCCATACTCCCCTCGGCTTCATACACCTAACCTCTCCATACACCGATCTGCTGACTGCATACATCTAATCTCTCCATACACCGACCTGCTGGCTGCATAACCTAACCGCTCCATACACCCGTCCGTTCCATGCATCCATTCTCTCCATACATCCATCCGTTCCATACACCTATCCGCTCCATACACCCATCCGTTCCATACACCCATCCGCTCCATACACCCATCTGCTCCATACACCCATCCGCTCCATACACCTATCCGCTCCATACACTCATCCGCTCCATACACTCATCCGCTCCATACACTCATCCGCTCCATGCACTCATCTGCTCCATGCACTCATTTGCTCCATATACTCATCCGCCCCATACACACATGCGTTCCATTCCACCACCCGTTCCAAACACTCGTCTGCTCCATACACTCATCTGCTCCATGCACTCATCCTTTCCATACACTGATCCACTCCCTACACTCATCCACTCCGTACACTCATCCATGGCAATTTTATTTGTTTGCTTTTGTTTGTACACTTCTTCATTAAAGTATGGTTCTGTGCTCATAGTGTGATTCCATTCACCTCCGCAGATACTTAAGAAGTTCTTTCTGTTGACATTTTGGGGCCAATTCATGGAACAAACGTGCGCCAAAAATCCATGTGCAAGCAGGCGCAAGGGAGTGCAAGCGTGAGAAACGCAGCGCACGCGCACGCGTGTGATTCAAGGAAGACGCTGCGCGTGTTTCCCGCTGTCTGTGCGCCCAATCCAGCCATGGCACACGCAGGCATACACGGCGTGCGCCACACGCACAGCAAAAGCGCACATAGCGCGGCGCACACAACCAAAGTGGGCGGAACAGTGGGCGTAACACACGGAATGGGGAACAACGCGTGAAAAAGAAGGCGTATCTGGGGAAGTACTGCAGGGAACTACACAGAATGCCCACACGCACGCAAACAACCTGTATTCATGGATCAGAATACGGGAAACCCGCACACGGCAAAAGACGCGCACAGGCGTCAACGCGTCCGCCACACGAAGGCAGGCAGAAACATCCCCACGCACAGTACAAAAGTGCGCGCAAACAACAAACACGTATATACAGCTACGATGAATGCCCCATTTGTCGCAGCACTGATCGTGGGACACCGCAGGAGGAGGAGAATATCCAGGGCACGCATCTTCGCACCACGGACAAGCCTTTTTGGGATGCCTGACGACCAGGTCTATGGCAGGTATAGGTTTCCACCCCATATCATCCTAGACCTGGTCAGGGTGTTGGAAGATGACCTTACATCCCCCACCCTTTGCTCCCAAGCATTGAGCCCCTTGGGGAAGCTGCTCAATGTCCTGCATTTTTTGGCCACTTGGTCATTTCAGCGGACTTCTGCCATAGTGGGGGGGGTCTCACAGGCCACGCAGTCACGCTGCCTACACCAGGTACTGGCAATCATGACAGCGCACCCCTCAGTCCGCAGGCACATATACATGCCCAGAACACCAGCAGAAAGGCAGGCCGTTGTCCTAGATTTTTTCAGGGTGGCACACTTCCCCAAAGTGCTCGGTGCCATAGATTGCACCCATGTGGCCCTACGTCCACCTAGGGCCACTGAGCACATCTACCGAAACCGCAAGCACTGGCATTCCATCAACGTACAGGTGGTATGCGATGCAAAGGGAATCATCACCTCTGTCTATGCAAACTACCCTGGCTCCACCCATGACAGTTTCATATACAGAATGTCCGCCCTGAGCCGGGCCCTGGAAGCTGGGCAGCATGGCGACACATGGCTCCTACGTGAGTACAAATGCCCTTGCACATGCATGCAAGTCACACACAGACAAATACCCAAACCCTAATAATCTCAACTATTATCAACTCCCCAGGGGACAGTGCCTACCCTCTGAGCAACCACATGATGACGCCGATCCGGAACCCCACCACACCACCCCAGGTAAGATACAACGCCGCCCATATTGCAACCAGGGCCATAGTGGAGCGCACATTCGGAGTGCTCAAGTCACGTTTCCGCTCCCTTGACTGCTCTGGCGGGCAACTACTCTATGCACCCCCAGTAGTGTGCAGGATCATTGTGGCAGCATGTGTCCTGCACAATGTTGCAACACGGCAGAGCGTCCCGGTGGACATGGTGGTGCCCCCACATCCCCAACCACAGGCACAGGCGCTGCCCATGGGAGGGGACAGGGCACGTGGCGAGGAAGCCCGGACCCAGCTTGTGGCCACATTTTTCACCTAAACTCCCACCCCTGCGGAGTGCACATAGGCCTGGCACATACCAGGTGACAATCGATGATGACAAAGAGACAGTCAACTGTCACAACCCTACCACCCTGAGATAGTTGCCATGGAAGTGCCACATCGTCTGCATCCCTAGCTACTTAAACACAAGCTATCCTGTGTGACCAAAAGGCACACATATGACATATGACATGATATGGCCTATACACAAGTATTTCAAGATGCGATGAGGCAGGGAGGGGGGAACAAGGGAAGACAGACAACGGTACTACTAGGCCAGGTGTCATTTAGATTGTGCAAGTGCAGGGGTAGGGGGAAGGGAAAAGTGCAAGGGGAAGGGGAGGGGGGGTGCAGTACAGGGGAAGTAGACCAAAAAACAAATGCATAGGTCGGCTGGTGGCAACTGCAAAGGTAAGTGCAGACAAGTGCTGGGAAGGGGGGGCTGTAGGGATAGAGAGACAGTCCCGCAGTGCAGGGGTTGCCAGGGAGGCAGTGCAAGTGGAGAGTGGCTGGGCCAGGGACCGAGGTCGGTGAGAGTGGCCCAGTTGCAGCTCCAGTGCAGTTCCAGTGAAGAATTCCGCAAGGGAGAGGCAGAGAGAAAGCAGAAGCAAAGAGGAAGGTCTTGAGGTGCTTCCCGAACCGGAGATGGTTCCCCTCAAGTTCAAGTGAGGTAGGAAGGCTGTTCCAGAGGGAGGGCCCTGCCGCGGAGAGAGATCTACCCCCAGCTAGTTGCTCTGAGAAGCGGATGACCCTGACATGCAAGGTGTGCATCACACACACCTGCAAAACAGGCCATGGCCATCACTGTCATGTCACTCAAACCCTCCCAAACCACAACATGACATGGCAAGCAATACCCATACACCAACACAGTAACGATAAGGTACACATTGCCATGTCCAAAATCTACAGTGGCATCAGACAATGATGCCTGACCTGGAATCAGATGAAATGACAGACCAACAACCTCCCACCCAAAATAAGACATTTCCAAATGCATTACAAGAGTTGTAGACGTAACATAACAATGAATGCTTGTCTACATGCACATTGTGCATTGCAAAATCAACACTGCAGCTTCTGTGTGCTGTGTCCTACTCCTGCAAAACACTGCTCAGCACACAGCACAGTGAACAGCCATTGTGTGTGATGCACACCCTGAGCATCACATCCAAGCGACAGACCACATCAAAAAGCAAATTAGGCATGTACAGGATCCATAATTGGTCACAGAACATGTGCTGCGGGGACACAGTGACCACCAGAAGGCAAACAGTGTACACATGGATATGCAAGGGTGGGAGTACATGTAGTGCATCAGAGTGCAAGTGTGTGGTTCTGCAAGGACATGCACTCCACATATGCATGTGCACTCAAGTGACCATCAGTGTTCTCTACACATCACATGTGAACATTCACCATGTGTACACCCCAGCATGTCAAACCACAACTATCCCCTCGCACCTGAAAGGTAAAAACAACACATGAACAGGCATTGATCAGCAGAACACAACATGTACATAGGATACCACCATTACAATGTCAGAGTTCCCATCACACTGCAGGGCAAGGCAACTATCAACAACAACCCCCCCCCCCCTCACAAATGACCATGACCCACTGAACAACTGCACCTGGGTCTTGGAGCCTTCAAACCTCAATTCCACCTGGCCACAGGATCACCTTTACCCTTCGTCACCATCTCCCACCTTGTGTGTAAAAATGTGCCTGCACCCTCATAATCCACACTCATTTCCAAAATCACAAAATCCAAGCCAGAAAAACGAACCAGAACACCCTCCAGTAGATGACTTGACATAGCAGTACCTCACAAAGGCCAAGTACTACCACAATGATGCAACAACCAAGGTAGCACAGTAAAACAATGTCACAACAGGATGTGAACCATGTGTGGTACATGACATAGGATGATGCACCATGAACGGATGTGTACTGTCACAGGTCCCGTGTACAGGCACGGGAGTGTCACGAAACAACCACCCCCACCGTGTCCCGGGTGCCTGCAAGGTCAAACTCACACAGGCCCCTGAGACCCTGGTGGGGAAGGAGGTTCAGGGATATGCAGTCGGGACAGGTGTTGACACACTGGATGACTGGAATGAGTGGCAGGAGAGGGGAGGAGGAATGACACATGAAACTAGGGAATGCACGAAAATGTACTACCTGCATGAACACATACACAATCCAATCAAACTTGGACATCATTGTCATGGCCTTCTGTAGTCCAGGCCTAGGAGTGGTACGAACCAACCACCCCCTCTAGGGTTTTGGCGCCTGCAAGTTTGGGGCTTACACAGGCATCCGCAACCCCAGCGGGGAAAGAGGGTTAGGGAACGTTGCTTGGATAGGTACGGGAAGCAGGAACACCGGGTAGAGGGTACAGGGTTCAAAATTGCATAGGATTCCGGGTGATTAGGGGGAAAAAACATACCAAATTGAACCACACATACATCCATGCATTAGTACACTCCCCAGCAAGCCTATGCAGAGCAGTTTGAAAGAAAAACAACAAGACACTTAGCTCTGGTTTTGAGTGCTGGCCTCCTGCCTGCGCACTCTCCGGTCCGGTTACAGGAGAACTGCAATGCTGCAAAGAGAGCCACAGTCAACAACCTGTACGTGCCCATTACACAAAAACACAACACCAAACATGCCCCATAGCAACAAACTACTCTCCAAACAGACAATCTGGTGTAGATGCTTCGTACCCATATATTTTTTTTTTTATTTTTTTTTTATTTTTGAAAACTACAGTTTTAACCTGTAGAGAAAACTTTTGTTTCAAATGATCACTTCGAAGGTTTAGACAAAACAAAACAACATCCCAAGGATTCATCACAATTAGTTCAAGGTTCAGAGATTTCTTTGAGGTGATTAATTTGAATTTTCTAGATATAAAACTAGCACGAGTCTTCATTCGTGAGTAGACTGAGGACGACAAAAGGAAACTACAAGGATAAAGAGCAAAATTCAGATGCAACATAAACAAGCTTAGTCTCAAACTGCCAACAGACCAATTTCTAATCTATTAAAAGCCTAAGCACAAATGCTCTCAACAGATTCAAGTCAGAAAGTGACGAAGTCACGCCACAAGCCCTCGTGGGGCACGCCTAACTTGCAAGCACGGTTAGCATGGAGACTGAAGCAATATATTTAAGTAATTTACGATGGCACATACGTGTTTAACGTTATTGCCACTGGAAATTAGTCGCCACCAAGCCTCCATATCTCCGTCTAAAGGCGCAAATTGGCTCAGATGCTTTGAGCGTAAGTCGCAGGTGGCTAGACAATCAAGAATTAAATGTTTTAAGGTTTCAGTGGACCCTCGACAGAAACGGCATAAATTGTCCTTCAGCGAGGCATCCTTTCTTTGCCATAGAATTTCCTTTGTTCTCAAAATATTTAAACGAAATCTTAGGAATTGCTCGCGATAATATCTCGAGTAGCATCGCAAAAGATAGGAAGATTGTACGTTTAATTTTTTGTGATCGGGACTCAGCCATTTTGAAGAGGCCAATTTCTCGTGTGCTTCCAGGTTGATAGTCCATGCCCAGATATCAAATTTTCGTTTTGCATGTTGTGGTCGTTTGAACAGATCGTAATTGCCAATTTCCGCAGCATCAACCCAATGTTGGACTCTTGAACCCCAATGGTCTAGTAAGCAGGCCCTGGTGGAGTCGTCCTCACCTAAGAAGATACAGTAGGCCGCTGGTTTGCTGTTTTCTTTCATCTTTCGCATCAGTGCAATTGATTTCCAGATCATATGGCTATAAAGAGAGTTCAAAGACAGTTCATGTCTTAAAGTGATAACAGGGACACACTTCGGAAGGTTTAATGCATGTTTCCAGAAGCAACCTTCAAGCTGGTTCCAGGTGTATTCATTTATGTGCCAGCTAGCTTCTGCACCAAAGGTCAGCGTCGGTACCACCTTTTGAAGATAGAACATTATGATCGGAGTTAGCGAAAATTTGCCGAAGCTTTTGTTTATTTTGGCCACTTGAAGAGCCAGTCCTAGACATTTTACTTTCAGGGCGTCCACCCATGAGTTTTCGCAGATCGAATTATTGAACTGCACTCCAAGGTACCGTATTGAGTTTACTGATGACAAGAGCTGGCCACCGACCGCCCACTTAAAGGCTTTATCTTTCTTGCTTCTCACATGGCCAATTGTCACGATTTTTCTTTTTTCAGTGTTTATTTGAAGCTCATTAGACGATAAGTAATCGTACAGACGGTGAAGTAGTCTCTGCAGTCCAACTTGTGTTCGATCCAGCAGCACCAGATCATCAGCATAGGCGATGTATCGTACGGAAGTCCTATGTAATTTCGGAGGGAAGCAGTGGGCTTGGTCTAAGTGGGGCTGTAGATCTGCTAAAAATAATTTAAACAGATCAGCTGCCAATGGGCACCCTTGCTTTACCCCTCTTGTTGTTGTGATTTTGTCGGATAGTTCCCCAGCCTTAGTTAGACGTACTCGAATTGAAGTATTTGAATGTAGGGCCATGATGGGATTGAGTATACCAGCTGGACATTTCCATCTTAATAATTTTAGCCACAGCAGATTACGATTTATACCATCAAAGGCTTGCTTCATGTCAATGAAGGCCAGATGTAACTTGGTATTTGCTTTTAAGGCTTCTAATTTCAGGATGGTTAATATTGAGATGTTTACATCAACGCCAACGCCCTTTGAGAATCCAGTTTGACGGTCATCTAGAATACCAACCTCACAAGCCCAGGTTGCCAATTTTGATCTCAGATTTGATCCGAAGATTTTACCGATCGAATCGAGTAGGGCGATCGGGCGATAGTTATCAGGAGAATCCCAACGCCCCTTTTTGTGGATGGGAACAACAATTGCAGTTAACCAAGACTCAGGCAATGATTTATGTTTGGTGATATTCTTGAACAGACATTCAATGAAAGGCGCCCATTGCTGCGTGTTTTTTTTTAGCATTACGTTACTGATCAAATCTGGGCCGGCTGCACGTGAGTTCTTTAGCAATTTAATAGCGTAGGTTATGTCATCAAGCGACATTTCTGTGTTCCATGGCTCACCTTTGGACCTAGACTGTAGTTCCGGTTCAAAAGTCTGGCTGTTAAAAACTTTAGAGAAATGTTCGCACCAGACGTCAGCTGAAATGATGTTCTGTGTCGAATTCATGCTATTTGCCTGGCCTATGTTTAAAATTTGCCATATGTCGCGTGTGTTTTTAGTCACCATATATTTCATCATTAATTCGGTGCGGTCTTGCTCTATTATCATACGATTGGAAGTAACCCAATTTCTAAACAGCGTACGTCTGTTTCTCACTTCCACTGATAATTTTTGCTTTGACATGTTTCTTTTTTTTTTTTTTAGACACCTCAAGTCTCTTCTTAGCTCTTGTTTTTTCTCATGCAAGAGCTTGCAGAACAGATGTTTATGACTTTTTTGTTGTGTTTTCGAACCATTAGGATCGGTTGTATGTATCGATAGAAGGGGTGTATAATCTATCCCAATAGGCAATCTCATAAGCTTCTCCGTTAAGCAGCCAATCTGGTTAAGACTAATCCGCAGCCGATTTCCGCTCCTGTTTGTTTCGACGGGCAAGTTGTATAAATCTGTAGAAATGGCAGTTGACAAGAGACATTCAAGGTTTAATAGTCTATGGTCGCTATTGGACATTTGTTGGACGTGCAGTGAGTTAATCTTTGGCTCAAACACTCTTGAAATCCAAAAATAGTCGATGATACTATGTAGATGCTCTCTATGCCAAGTAGGTTGTGCTGGATTATCACCTTTGACCGCACCATTAACCATTATACAATCACGTATTTTCATTGCCTTTGACCATTGTTGGGCTCTGACTCCAATCTGATCTTTGGGAATCAGATGGTAAGTCTGATCCTTTGGAGCATATTTAAACCAGGTGCAGTTTAAGTCTCCGCAGCAAATAATTGTTAAATTGCTGTGTTTTAAAATTACGTTATCCATTAGAGAGCATACAGCATCTATGAAAACCTTCGAGCTGATATTAGCCGCGTTCCAGTAGCAGTTTATGATTAGAAGCGATGACCTTATTGAGTCGGCATTATCGCATATTGCGTGCATAAGTGTACCTTGAACAAAAGGATTGGGATTAAATGCTTCTGGTGTGGACCAGTTTTGTGACAGGCGAACCATAGTTATAAGTCCTGCGCTTGGGCGCCCATGGGCATTTTTGATGGCTGGATTGATTAAGGTAGTAAAGCCATCTCTCAGGGGGGCCTCAGACAACCAAGTCTCCTGTAAACAGATGGCAAACACCTTTTCGAGTGGAAATTCAAAGTCATTAAATAAGTGGCTGAACCCTCGAGTGTTCCAAGAGAGAATTGAATGAGGAGCCTCCACTGTTGTCAATCATGGCTAAACTTGAGCATGTACTCTCGAACGGCTCACATAGTTCTTCTTTTGGTGCTTTATGTGGCCGTGGGTACCTACTGTAGTTAGATGCTTTCGGAAGTTTGCAACGTCTTCAACTTGTTTAGCGAGCAGTTGCTTGTCGGACTTCTTATCGGAATTATTTACGATGTCAGTCTCAGGTTCACTTGAAATTTCGAAGCCAAACATCAAAAGGTCATCTGCAGCTTTCAATAGAGTATTACGAACTCCCCATGAAGCGATGTGTAACAGGACGGAATCAGAGCATTGCTCTGTTACATATTCAACTATTTGGATGTCCTCAGTGACAATCAGCCGCAGAGGAGGAATGTGTTTGAACAACCTTAGCACATTAGTCCGGTTCAAATTTAACTCGTTGTCATCGCCCAGAATGTTTTGTAATCTCAATTTATGATTACTTTTTGATGTTTGCCGGGAACTTTTCTCAGCAGCCTTGAAGTTAGAAGTGAGCTGCAGATTGCGCTGATTTATCGTTAGTTTTGGGTTGAGACTGAGACTCGCTAGAGCAGAGTCGGCAGGCCCTCCTTCCGTCGCACTCCGCCTTGAAGAGGGCTCAACATTTCGCCGATTGGATATAACACTCTTAGCCGGAAAAGACTTATGGTGTGGGGGCTGAGGCGAGGGCAAGCTTGCCTCGCCGCACAATTTAGACCTTTCGTCATCACCTGAGATCGAATAAGTTGACAAGTCACATAGGTCAATCGAAGGAGAATTAACTGATGCGGCGGAAGAACGGTCTTCTGAAATTATACGCCGCTGCTTCACTCCAAGTTTCAAGGAAGAGGGTTGGCCAATGCGTTGTGTCTGTTCATTTTCAGTACAAGATTTCATGTTACGCTTAAATAGGCCTAATCTAGGTGGAGTGGATAAGTTCCTGATGAAGCTTTTGGTAGATGAATGTATGGCTTGCTTTGGATTAGGGCATGATGTCATGGTTTTTCCCTTTCTCAAAGGGACTGTAGATTTTGCATTCTGCGTGCCAACATTCCTTTTTGGCACCGCACCCAGGTCACCTGTTTTGGCTGGACCTGAGAAAATGCCGAATGATGAAAATGGATTATTAAGTGGAACTAATTGAAGCGCTGGAGGCTTTGAAGAGTAAATGTCCTTTAGAGGGCCTGCATCGGTAACTACAGATGACTCACTTTCTAGTAAAGGTTGACTTGCATCAAATGAAGGTTGTGGGATTACCTTTGCCAAGTCATTTGTGCTTGAATTTGCTGTACGTGCTCTGGATTTAGAAGTATTTGCTGCATCTTTTGAGTCAGAGTTCTGTGAGCTTACAGCCAAAGAAGGAGGCATCAAATGAGTATTCGTAGCTAATGAACAAGTGTGCATACACACATTAGCTTTTCCGATTGTGGTAGGTGGTAATAGTCTATTGGCTATGTCTGCAGTTACATCCTTGAGATCTGTTAACAGGGTTTCATTCCCCTTTTGATTAGTTGAGATGACCTCGCTAGTATGCGATTGCCAACGAACTCTTAAGCCTTCTTCAGCTTGCATTTGATCTTTTGAAAATGTGATGAAGTTATCAATTCTTTCAAGTTTTGACATAAGGTTCAATAGCATTGCTCCTTGATCGCGAATGGTTTCATTTAGAGACTCATACAGTTTTACAAAAGGAATCATTGCTTGCGAGGAAGCAGCAAGCACGTTGTTGTGAATTTGAATTGCAGCGGCAACTGAAAGACTGGATTTGGAGCTTGGAGTTTTGCAGGATTCATTAGCAAAGCTTGAGTCATGTGATAAGTCCTTGCTTGGAGTGTGCAGTGCAGGTAAAGACACAGGAGTCGTACTAGCACTCACTCTTTTTTTGCTCAATTTCCCATCTAAACAGATGCCCGCTTGTTGCGGTATATGAGATTTCTTTTGCTGACCCTTCTGAGGCGAAAACTGCGTCGACAGCCGTGCCGGAACTGAGAGTGCACTAATGTCAGGATCTAAGGGCTGACCACTCAGGTTCAGTGCTGGGATCCGCACTGTTAGACTGGGTGTGTCCTTCATCAAGGGAGCATGCAGAGATGCATCGGAACTGGTGGTAGGGAAGGTTTTTGGTGGCACTTTAGGAGTATGGCTTATTTGAGGAGCATTAGGCCTCTCCGGGCACTCATGTTGAGATGAGCGAGCAGAGCCAGAACTGGTAGTCAGTGAGTCTGCACGGTTAGAGTTTACCGAAATGATTGTGCCACAACGTGGATCTGGCTGTGGCATCCAGTGAATATTGGAGGCGGAAGCTTGCGAGAGCATTCTCGACTCTTGGGTTGAGTCGTCTTTTGCACGTGGACCTTCAAAGTGAAGAGCAGAATTCTGTGGACAGAGCGTGATGGAAGATGACGGTTCAATATTTTCTGCATGTTTTGTCGGAGGGATAACTTCGTTCGATTTCGCAGCTCGAGAAGGGGCAGGAAAAGGAGCTGTAGAAGGTTGTTCCTGGACTAAAGTATCTGCACACATGATTTCCGCATCCGTTAAGTCGAAAGGGAAAAGGGGGATGTCGCTAGAAACAATTTGCATCGAGGGGAGTGCATCTTCTAGGCCTTCCTCCACAGGCGGCGCTGGATTTAACTTTGCGAGAGAAAGTAGCGGTATTGGGCGTAATACCTTTTCTTGAATTGCATCACTGTGCGTATTACTCAGTGGGGTATCGGTAGTTGAGGGTATTGAATCACCGAGGACAAGGTCATGGTTTTCTGCAAGATGTACTTGAGCGGTTATATTGTGAGAACCAACAGGTGCAATTAGATCAACCACTTGCTTGCTTACCTTAGCACCAGACTTAATTTTGCCTGGAATGGCAGTCCAGGGGTTCAACATTCGTCGCTGTTGTAATGTATTGAGTCTTGTCTGAGGGCCACGAGCCAGAGAGGGCGCCGCTACCTTTGGGGAGTCGACCATGTTCCAGCGGCGTACCAGCGTACCAGCAAACAGCCAAACAGCCGCTGTAGAGAAGCACTCGCCCTTCACACACGAGGGCTTAACGCCGCGAGGGCGCTTGGGTCTTAATTTTGTAGGTTTCCACCTGGAGGGGGCGGGGCTAGATCCACGCCGCACGCCGCACGCCGACTTGCTCCGAGGCAACCAGGCAACCAGGAAGGCAAAGCGTCGAGGAACAGCAGTGACTGGAAATTAGTCACGCAAACGCCAAACAGCCGCTGTAGAGAAGCACTCGCCCTTCACACACGAGGGCTTAACGCCGCGAGGGCGCTTGGGTCTTAATTTTGTAGGTTTCCACCTGGAGGGGGCGGGGCTAGATCCACGCCGCACGCCGCACGCCGACTTGCTCCACGGCAACCAGGCAACCAGGAAGGCAAAGCGTCGAGGAACAGCAGTGACTGGAAATTAGTCACGCAAACGCCAAACAGCCGCTGTAGAGAAGCACTCGCCCTTCACACACGAGGGCTTAACCCATATATAACATTACCCCTGTGATGGGTCATACACAGTCAATGCAGTAAGTCAGCCGCCGGTGGGTGCGTGGCAAATGGAACACCAATGTGTCACAATTCACACAACATGCAATGTTCCCTGGGTAAGCAGACAGACCCATTTAGCAAGCCATGACTTCCTAGCAAGTTGCGTACCACCATGACCGAAACAAAGTTGGCAGTGCATTTATCATAAAGTACATGGAAATTATATGCACTGCACCCGAGTTTGTCCCTTGCTGTATGTCCCTGTGAGCTGCCCCTTTTCATGTCTCGGAAGGCTACATGGTTGATACAAGTGCCTCAATTGACCTTGGTGTACCGGAGGGTATGTGCCACTGCCCCTGCACGTGTCACAGACAACCTTACAATCAACAGCCATCAGTCCACCAACACATGTGAGCTGCATTGTGTGCTTCAACACCAATATTCGTCTAAGCTCACCCTCAGTGCTGTGACTAAGCCTGCATGTGCAACTCGCCTGGTGCAAGCTTTGCTGTGTTGTGGCCCCCCTGTGCTGCTCACCTTGCCTGGAGTTCCTTGGAACACGTCAGCAGTTCTAGGATGTAGGTCTGCAATCCCTGTGCCTCTGCTTGTGCACACATGTGCATGTGGGCACCAACAAACGTGTCCAGAATTCCGTCGTCCAATGGGCCATGTCTGCTGGCAAAGGTGCTCTGGAGGCTCATCCCCCTGCAGAAAGGGCATGAAACACATGATTAATGATTCAAAGTCATCTGTGTGTGTCTCATCAGGCATCTCATTACTTGACCATGTCAGAGAGTCACATCATTAATCACACCATCAGTCCAACTTTCACATCCAAAGTGTGGAACACTATCTACAGCATGAATTGCAACAAGCACGTGTACAGTAAAGATAAGAAACATAGTACACAATGCGTAGCAATTAATGTACACATTAATCATGACACTCCCCATCTAGCAAAAGCTGAACAGTGGACAATAACACCAAAATCATCCCCACTAGGGGTGTAAACACAAGTCTCACAGCACCAGACAAGCCACAGATATGACAGTCCAAAGCCCTTGTGTAAAAGTCTGTGACACCGAACCATTCTTGCGAGCCCATGGATAAGGGAGGCAGGAGTGGCATATGTGAGTCAAGGACCCCAAGCAGCAAACACATACACAAGACAAGCCTGAAGGGCCCAGCTGGAACAGACAGTGGATGCCTTCAAAAGCCACAAAGCACCGCACCGTCACATGAAAGCACAATAGACAAGCAATTTTAAACTAAATCAACTTTTAACTAATTACACTAACAATGGAAAACCTACATTACCTAATTAAACTAACTATCAAACAGAAACTTAACTAACTAAACTAAAAGAAAAATCAAAAATGGCCACATACGACCCGGGGGGGAGGGGAGGCACCCAGGAGGGGGGAGGTACAGGGATGCGATGATGCTGAGCCAAAAAAAAAACCTCCATGGGCTCAACGCCTGCACAGCCCGACCTATGTGGGAGATAGATGGTCGTCCGAGTCTGGCTCATCCTGGAAAGGAGGACGTGGCACAGTAGCCTGGCCACGCCTAGCCGCAGCTTGCCCCTCGTCGGCAGCAAGTCTGCCGGATGGGTGAGCCTGGTTCTGTGTGGCGATGTGACGTAGGTCTGCATGCAGAACCTCACGTGATACACGTGCTTCCTCTTGCAAGATAGTACGTGTAACACGGAGTTCCTCCTGCAAGGCCTGGCTGGACAACCGCTGCACCCCCCGGCAAGCCTGTAGCTCAGCCGAGATGGTACGCTCAAGCTGTGCAAACCTCTCCTCTGCCTGCTGCCTCTGGGACATCATAAGGACACCCAGAGTGGATCTGAAGGAAGCATACTCCTCCCTCAGGGCATCCATGTGCGCCTCTTTGTGAGCAGCAATTGCTTGATGCAGAGACGACATTTCAGCCTGGCGTGCCCTGTCTGAGGCCGCCATGCCCAGCCTGAGCGAGCGGGCCGTGGACCGTGCCGCCTGCTGCTGGAGAAGCACCTGCCTAGCAGGGGGGAGCACAGATCGGGCCACACGCTCCATGCTCTCAGCGATGTTCTCCATTGCTGCCCCCTGCCGTTCGGAATTGGCAGTCATGTCTTACTCCCACTCAGTATACTGCGGTTGCGCGCGGTGACTGCGTTGCCGGGCTTGACCCCTGCGGGACCCAAGGACCGGGGCTCCTCGCTGTGTTGGCACCGCCCGCGGCTGCACGACTACATGCCCCCGTCGACGTGATGTCCCAGGCACATCAGTGACTGGTGTGGAGGGTGACCCTGCGTCCCGATCCACCACGGGCGGAGGAACCAAGACTGTCTGATCCCTCAGTGCAGGGGTCGCAGACAGAGGAGTGTCCACATCAGAATCACTCACCCCTGACACATGGACTTGATGCTCATCCAACTCAACATGGACGTCAGAGTCGTCATCAAGGCTGGACTCATAGGCAGCCAGAGACAAGATGGACTGCAGCACTTGGGGGATTTCGTGGCCTACCACCCCACGACCCCCACTAGTGCCGGGTTGATGTGGTGGTAACAACCCTGTGTCTGGCATGACAACACCATCCTCCGCCTCCATTGCGTCATCACCTGAAAAATAGAGAGAAAAAAGATCACTACACATGTCAGAAGCACACAACACACACACACACCGACAGCAAACGCATCCGGCAGACATGTGACACACAACATATAACCTGGCATGCATGCTGGGTCAACTTTGAATAGCTTCTGTGATCAGACCTGTTGAAAGGTGGCAGTTTCCATGGAAGTGGGTCTATGCAGTGCAGAAAATGTGTACGCCACTCACTACCTACATGTACAAGGACTCCATGGTGTGTGCCAGGAAATGTGAAGGCAGTGCAATGTCAAATTCAGACATCACGTGCATTGCGCATTCAATGTCTACCATATCTAGAAGCCAAGCACCCCTCCACCCCAGTACCAAAGCAGGGATGCCTAGCATGGTATCAAAAGGCTGACCATACACCTGTGTATTGACAGGCAGTGTTGACTGGCATCAACAGCTTAATGTGATTCAAGTGACAACACTGCAAATGATGCTGGGACAGTAAGCAGGACACATGATGAAAACTCTGGATTCCGCCCATGTGTGACGAAGACACAACAACAGTTGGACAGAGTCATTGGCCATTGAACAGGCTGAGGCCTGTGAGCCACACAGATTGTCAGACCCTAAACATGTGTGCAACGCAGGACTGAGCCACAGTTGACATGGGAAGGCTGATGAGATGCCAGGCAATGTATGTAACCAAGGACTTGTATTACAGTGATCATCCAGTCAAGGACACATAGGGGCATGCGTGCAATGCAAATGGAGCATGAATGGGCACTCATGTCCCTGCGGGACATCTGACCTATGCACAGTACAGGTGAGATACCCTGCATCGAGTACTAAGGCTGTACCATACGGCATATGTCTGGCAGATTCTATACTGGAAGTTAGCATCTACACAGGACACATGAACAAGAAAGTACCCATTGGCAAGATTGAAGCAGACCAGTGCAAAGGTGGAACTGGGGTGCAGAGTGGCGGAGGAGGGGCAACGGAGCATGCCTACATGGAGTCCCTGCATGCAGGCAGAGGAGACATGCATGACGGAAGCATTGCATTACTTACACATCAGAACCATGTACACGTCACATGTAGCGGCAATCATGCACAACACATCCCACAAGTGAAACACACACGTCCTCAACAAACACGCATCAACACTCACTGGACTGCGCATCAAAGTCCAGCATCTCTCCCACTCCTTCGACCAATTCAGGTGGTATGAACTCCGCAACGAGAGCCTCATGCGGAGTGAGCTCTTCCTCCTCTGGTGCAGGCCCACTGCCAGTCACCAGAGTCAAGTTGTAATTAGAGGCACGCTTAGCCTTAGTGCTGCGTTTGATGTCATTCCAACGCTTTTTGCACTCTTGCGCCGTGCGCACCTCATGGCCAAATGAACTGACATGTTCCGCAACATGCTTCCAGTGGGTGTCACGTTGGGCAGCTGTAGTCTGACTATTGGCACCCACTAGCATGTCACGGCTGTGGCCCCGCACGTAGTCCACGAGGAAGTCCAGTTCCTGCTTACAGAAAGGCTTCTTCCTCGACGTGCAGGAGGTCATGGCTGTGTGTGGGGTCCCAGCCTGTGCTGTAGGTGCAACCTTCCTCCTCTTGGACTGTGGCGCAGACCCTGGCTGGCTAATGCCACCCTGACCAGTATGGCCAGTGGGTTCGGTGAATTGAGCCAAGGGAGTGGCAGCTGGAGGGATGACCAAAGGCCTGACTTGTGTCAGTGGCAGCTGGGTGCCCACTAATGGACCCTGCGCAGCAACATCAGCTGTGGCAGGGTCATTGACCGCAACGGTCCTTGGTTGGCAGACTCACAACCGGGGTGCTGTTGGGTGCATCTGCCCCTGCACTTGCCAACACCCGGCTGTTCGGGGCAGCAGATGACATGACTGCCCCAGGGACACGTGTCTTGGTCTGAGCAGCCCGGCCTGCCCCTATGGTTTCCCCTTGGCCTGTTGGAGATCTACCAAGGGCTCTTCAAGATACCACGCAGCCTGCGCTGGCAGACCCCGAGCCTGGGTGGCGGTGTCCACAGCTGCACCTGCAGCTACCACTACCCTTGGGCCCGTGGCAGTCGATGGAATGGACTGCCGGGTCAAATGGGTGCCAGATGCAGGAGCTGCATCCTCCGGAACCACAGGGGGTGGTGGCATGACTGCACCGACACATGGCACAACATTGTGCTCAAGTGGCGCACCCCTGCCTCTTCCCCCTCTGTGGCCGCCCTGGACACCCTGGAGTCCCCCTACTCCCTGGTCACCACGGCCACGTCCCCAACCACGTCCGCCACGAGGAGGACGCCAGCTGAGGCGCCCCTCAACTTTGGTGGCCTCCCAACCATGGCACAGATGTAGCAGTGCTGGCACAGATGGAGTGGTGCCAATGGGAGGTGTACACCACAATTGACCTGGGCAATTGGGGTGAAGGGGGTGGGAAGCAAGATGTTAACAGCCCCCCTGCACCTGCAAGGCTGTATGTGACCCCGGTGATGTGCTGACGGGTCAAGCAACGCTCAGGCACCCCAAAACTGCAGTAAAACCGTGCACGCAACCCTGCAGCCTACGTGCGTGGATTCAACCTCCCGCAGTACACGGTGGCACCCAGTAACACGAATAACGCGTATGCGTGGGACACGCAGGCTACTATGACATCGAAAATCCCGCAGTGGGAAAAAGAGCGTGTGCGACTCACCATCTGACTAGCGCGATGCAGAAAAACACGCGTAGCCAATACCCCCGCCAAAAAAAGAGATACGTCCTTGATAGCTGTGAAGTTGTGATGGCACGCGAAACAACAGGAAGCAGCAACACACGTCGATCTCCACGAAAGGCACGTACAGCGAACTGCTGGGCCCGCTCACCTTTAACCCGTGCTGAGGGAAACGCACGCGCGCGTCACATCACTTACGCGCATGGGCCCTTTCCTCGTATTAGACGCGGACGTGCAGTTTTTCATGCACGCTGAAATGCCCATGCACGCCTGTGCGCGTCACGTCACAGGGGCGCTTGCGCTTCAGGGGCCTTCTGTCCAATGAAATTGCGTATGCGTGCAGACGCGCTAAGGGCCTTTCCTCGAATTACACGCTGACGTGCCGAATTTTCACGTGCCAAATCACTCCGTATCAAGCTGGCCACGCGTAAGCACACGGAAGACCACGCTCCTGCCCAGAAGGCCGAACTACTGCTCCCCAGAGCCCCGAGCACGCTCCCACCTGCCATCTGCTTCTGCCTGACTACATGCTGCCCACGTGCCCTGCCATTTGCTGCCTGCACATCAGCCAGGGGTGCTGTTGCTGTGACCACCCGTGCTGGAACCGAATACTCCCGACTGGGATTCCATCGCTCCACAGCCCAGCCCCAGGACCCAGTTGCCAACCCACTCCTGCCTCTGGGGTTGTCATGTCGGGCACTGCAACATCTGGCACCACTGACAACCCCCGGCCAGAGAGGCAGAGGGGCACCAGCTTCAGTGCCACCGAAGTTGGTGTCCTGGTGGAGCAAGTCCTGGGGCAGTATGATGCCCTCTTCGGAAGTTCCGACGCCGACAAGGAAGGACGGACTCGGATCTGGACTGATATCGTGACTGCCATCAACGCGGAGGGGGTGGCAGCCCGCAACTTCCAACATGTCAAGAAGTGCTGGGAGGACTTCAGGTCCAGGACCCTGAACAAGGCCCGGTGCCTCTTGAAGGCAGCGGATGCCAAGGGGCGCCGGGGCCACTTGTCGGAAGATCAGATGAGGGTCCTGGAACGCATATCCCCAGCACTCCACGTCCAGGTCCTTGAGAGGCAGACCCGTCTGGAGTGGAGCGGTAAGTGTACATGCATCCTGATTGTGAGCTGTGCGTGTGGTGATGTTTCAGTAGTGTGCAGGTTTCACATCTGTTTGTATGGGGTCGAGTATGGGTGGGGGTGTACAGGGCCGTGGGGCTAACAAATGCGAGGGCTGGAATGTGTGAGACATGGATGGTGCTTGTGTGTGTAGGCTTGCATGCCAAATGCAGTTGTGTGGGCACACATGTTTGGATGAATGTGTATGTAAGTAGACATGTCCGTGATGTCACTCATGTATGTTGTTTTCAGATACATGTATCAGCACTGTGTACATGTGCATTTGTGTGTATTTGATAAGGGTGCAACAGTGATGCAACATGGATGCATGTGACAGCCGGATGTGGAAGCCTGATTGGCAGATGTGACATGGATGCCCATCTGAACACTGCGACACTTGGCAGAGGTGTACACATGCATGCAAGTGTGGTGGTGTGTGTACATGTGTGGTGCACTTCCTGTGTTGCATGTGATGTCTGGCTCAGCTGTTGTATGGATATGGATGGTGCTGGCAGTTGCGGTATGGCTGTGGTATGGCTCATGTGTGGGAGTTGAAATGACATGTGTGTTGGGGATTGTGATGGCATGTCTGAGGTTTGCCAATGCCACTCATGTACAACTGTCATGTGTGTATGTGTCCATTGTACAGTGCCCTGATGCCTGTGTTTTATTTCTCCCTGTCTGCAGCGTCAACTGATGAAGAGGGCGGAGAAGGTGCTGTGGAGCACAGTGGCGGGGATCCCACCGCCAGCCGGAGACGCAAGGCCCGGCTCCCCTCCCATGTTGCCATCTCGTCGGGGAGTGAGGAGTCCGGTGCCGCGTCCCAGGCCGCAGCTGCCAGGGGGAGGTCCAAGAGGCGGAGGTTGGAGTTGGACTCCTCGGCAGCAGAAGGGGCAGCTGGGACCCCACAGGGCCCAACGGGGGAAGATGGCACGCAGTCATCCAGGTTGGTGGGGGGTTTGGTGGAGGAGGAGGCCGTGCAAGTAACAGAGACGGGGTCTGGAGGTGGGGATCCCACTGGTGCTAGTGGTGCAGTGCAGGACCAGGGACAGGAGGCAGCACAGGCCGCCGCGGAGGTGCCTGTGTGCAATCCTGTCCCTGATCCTGTCCCTGCATCATCTTGCACCAGCAGGGATGCCTATGTCCAGACCCGTTTTCAGGCAGGGGATGAGCAAATGACAACTGGCCTTCCTCTGCCTGCGGACGTGGCTATCCGGGTCCGGATTGAGCCTGTCCTGACTGGTGTGGCGTTGCGTCAACGGGCCATGCGAGGTGACCTGCAGTCTTTTCATGAGGAGACTGCACGTCATCTCGAATGGCTCGTTGACCACGTCAGCCTGCTGGGACAGGTCACCCAGGCCGGATTCCTCCGTTTGATGGGGCTTGCTACGACCCCCTCCTCAACTGAACCCCCTACGCGCCAGTCGTCCTCCGTGCCATCTTCCCACCCATCAGTCACCTGGGTGCCCTGTGGATCTGCCTCTGACGGTGCGGCCAGGCTGGTGGAGGAGGCATCCCTGCCACAGTCGGGAGTCGGACGTCCAGCAGGGGTGGCCACATCAACGACTGTACCCCAGTCGGCGGAGGATGTGCAGGCAGCAGGAGGCAGCGCACGGGCAGAGGCACAGCAGCAGCAGCAACGTGGTGGGAGCCATGAAGGCTCGGGGCCTTCAACATCGGAGGGGCAGGTATAGGCCGGAGGGCAGGAGGACCCAGGACAGAGAGTGTTTTCCGTGTGGCAGCTGTTGGGCCACGCCATAGATGCGGAGCGGCAGCGGGCGGAAGAGGCACGGCTCACAATGGTCAGGGCGGAGAACTCCATGCGGAGGGCCCTGAGGCGGGCCGAGTGCCTCGAGGCAATCCGCAGGGGGTTGGAGGTGGACACGTTGACGGCCCTGCGGACCCTCGGGGCCATGGAGGATGACCGCCTCCGGGACATTGAGCAGGAGTTCGATGATGACCTGGCCCGGGACATCCAAAAGTGAGCCGTCAGACTAGTCCGCTGCCCTTGTACATAGTTATGTAGGTAGTGTTAGGTTTCCTTTTTTTTAAAATTTATTTTGGACCTTTTGGACATTGGCCACATGTTTGTATATAGTTTATTTTATTAGTTAGTGTAGTTAGATAGGTTTCATTTCTTTTGTTGGGATAATGGACCCTGGCTTGTTCGTCTGTACATAGTTCACTGTTGGATTTTATTTTTCTTTCACAATTTACCCATGGAGCAATGGCTTTCAATTATTATTTCCCATTGGATTTTCTTTTGTGGACAGTGACTTTGGACACCATTACTTTGGATTATGATTTTTGGTTTTGCTTTTTATCACGGACATGCTTCTTTTCATTTTTGTACATTCCCATTTCTGTTTATTTATTTTTGAGTCTATTTATGTTTCCTTTAATACATATTTTTTTTATCGAACTTCAATGTGTAGTATCATCTCATTGGTTTCATGCATATCATGATATGGGTTTTGAGATTCACTGACACCCATTGGGTGTATGTGAGGGAAATGTGTTTGTTTCGAAACTTGCAATTGGTGTTCTGTCATGTAATTGCCAATTATGAGTGGGTGGATGCAATACTCGGGTGGGTGTTTTGCATTTGGAGGCTGACCATAGGGACCAGGGATCTAGATTGTGATGACATGTTGGCTGGGGAACATGAGTTGGGGCCTGCTGGCAGGTGCCCCACAGTGCTGGGGGTGGGGGTGGTGGGGAACATGAGTTGGACATGGGTGGGGGCCTGCTGGCAGGTGCCCCACAGTGCTGGGGGGTGGGGGTGGTGGGGAACATGAGTTGAACATTGGTGGGGGCCTGCTGGAAGATGCCCCACAGTGCTGGGGGGTGGGGGTGGTGGGCAACATGAGTTGGACATGGGTGGGGGCCTGCTGGCAGGTGCCCCACAGTGCTGGGGGGTGGCGGTGGTGGGAGACATGGGTGGGGGCCTGGTGGAGGGTGACCCTGCACTGCTGGGCGGTGGCGGTGGTGGGAGACATGGGTGGGGGCCAGGTGGAGGGTGACCCTGCACTGCTGGGGGATGGGGGTGGTGGGAGGCATGGGTGGGGGCCTGGTGGAGGGTGCCCCTGCACTGCTGGGGGGTGGGGGTGGTGGGAGACATGGGTGGGGGCCTGGTGGAGGGTGCCCCTGCACTGCTGGGGCGGTGGGGGTGGTGGGGACATGGGTGGGGGCCTGCTGGCAGGTGCCCCACAGTGCTGGGGGGTGGGGTGGTGGGGAACATGAGTTGGACATGGGTGGGGGCCTGCTGGCAGGTGCCCCACAGTGCTGGGGGGTGGGGGTGGTGGGGAACATGAGTTGGACATGGGTGGGGGCCTGCTGGCAGGTGCCCCACAGTGCTGGGGGGTGGGGGGGTGGGGCACATGAGTTGGACATGGGTGGGGGCCTGCTGGCAGGTGCCCCACAGTGCTGGGGGGTGGGGGTGGTGAGAGACATGGATGGGGGCCTGGTGGAGGGTGACCCTGCACTGCTGGGGGATGGGGGTGGTGGGAGACATGGGTGGGGGCCTGGTGGAGGGTGCCCCTGCACTGCTGGGGGGTGGGGGTGGTGGGGACATGGGTGGGGGCCTGCTGGCAGGTACCCCACAGTGCTGGGGGGTGGGGGTGGTGAGGAACATGAGTTGGACATGGGTGGGGGCCTGCTGGCAGGTGCCCCACAGTGCTGGGGGGTGGGGTGGTGGGGAACATGAGTTGGACATGGGTGGGGGCCTGCTGGCAGGTGCCCCACAGTGCTGGGGGGTGGGGGTGGTGGGAGACATGGGTGGGGGCCTGGTGGAGGGTGACCCTGCACTGCTGGGGGATGGGGGTGGTGGGAGACATGGGTGGGGGTCTGGTGGAGGGTGCCCCTGCACTGCTGGGGGGTGGGGGTGGTGGGAAACATGGGTGGGGGCCTGGTGGAGGGTGCCCCTGCACTGCTGGGGGGTGGGGGTGGTGGGGACATGGGTGGGGGTCGTCTGGCAGGTGCCCCACAGTGCTGGGGGGTGGGGGTGGTGGGGAACATGAGTTGGACATGGGTGGGGGCCTGCTGGCAGGTGCCCCACAGTGCTGGGGGGTGGGGGTGGTGGGGAACATGAGTTGGATATGGGTGGGGGCCTGCTGGCAGGTGCCCCACAGTGCTGGGGGGTGGGGGTGGTGGGGAACATGAGTTGGACATGGGTGGGGGCCTGCTGGCAGGTGCCCCACAGTGCTGGGGGCTGGGGGTGGTGGGAGACATGGGTGGGGGCCTGGTGGAGGGTGCCCCTGCACTGCTGGGGGGTGGGGGTGGTGGGAGACATGGGTGGGGGCCAGGTGGAGGGTGCCCCTGCACTGCTGGGGGGTGGGGGTGGTGGGAGACATGGGTGGGGGCCTGGTGGAGGGTGCCCCTGCACTGCTGGGGGGTGGGGTGGTGGGAGACATGGGTGGGGGCCTGGTGGAGGGTGCCCCTGCACTGCTGGGGGGTGGGGGTGGTGGGAGACATGGGTGGGGGCCAGGTGGATGGTGCCCCTGCACTGCTGGGGGGTGGGGGTGGTGGGAGACATGGGCGGGGCCCTGGTGAAGGGTGCCCCTGTACTGCTGGTGGGTGGGGGTGGTGGGAGACATGGGTGGGGGCCTGGTGGAGGGTGCCCCTGCACTGCTGGGGGATGGGGGTGGTGGGAGACATGGGTGGGGGCCTGGTGGTGGGTGCCCCTGCACTGCTGGGGCATGGGGGTGGTGGGAGACATGGGTGGGGGCCTGGTGGAGGGTGCCCCTGGTGGCTGTGGGTGCAGGGGGACATGCGTTGGTGGGAAGTAGTGCAAGTTGACATGTGGGTTGGCTGGGGGGCATGGCCATGGTGGATGGGGTGCCTGCAGGACATGTGCAGGATAGCCCCCTGTGGTGTGAGCCACCTGCAGGGGCCATGGAGGGTGTAGAGGGAACACCTGGGAGGACCCACACGTGCAATTCACGTGTGGTGCTCCCCGCGCATCCCTGTAACACACATACCCTGATGGAATCGCGTGTGGAACTTCAAGCTCACCCCTGTGATACACGTACCCTGCTGAAATCGCGTGTGGAACTTCCCGCGCACCCCTGGAATACACGGACCCTGCTGACTTCGCGTGTGTGACTTCCCACGCACCCCTGGAATACACGTACCCTGCTGATATCGCGTGTGAAACTTCCCGCGCACCCCGAAATACACGTAGCCAGGACATTCGCGTGTGGAACTTCCCGCGCACCCCTGATATGCACGTACTCTGCTGATATCGCGTGTGAAACTTCCCGCTGTTAGGGAGAATTCTCTGTTTAGGCTGAATTTCCTAACCTAGTGAGTACCCCAGCAGCTTTGCTGGATTTCTGGAGTTTGTTTTTTTCCATCCTGCCAAGAGTGAGACTCTTTTCTCCCACTCTTGGACATGTATGTGTGTGTAATTCCTTTGAGATGTCAATGTGTTCCATGGGCTATGGGGTCTTTTACTCCATAGGGTCTCATATGTTTTTCTATGTGTGTTACACCGCACCCTACCTGCCGTAACACGGGGGCGTCCTAGCGGATCCCCCACCATAGACTCCATACCCGGGGACTGACTACTGTCTCCCCGGGCATGTAAAGTCACCATTGGCTTTACTAGACCTAAATTTACTAACAGGACTAGTACAAACCATCTTATTGTGGACGTACTAGTAGGGGTAATTCGATTACTCCTGGATCTGTTACTCGAGGGGGCACTGTCCCGTTCCCCCTCGTCGAGTTTTTGCTGGTGGCAGTGGAAACTACTTGTTATGTTCGACCCCGAGCATAACCCTATGGGATTCGTCCCATTGTTGGAGATTGATACTTTTTCTCGTTAACCTCCAACGTACCACTGGTCTACTTATCCTAAATAAGTTTATCGGATGGTATTTTCTGCCAGAACTTGGTTTTTTAAAATGGCGTCTGTGTTCGTCTCTGTGACTCCTAAACCGAAGGTTGAGCCCTTTGTTCCACTTTTGGCGGGCCTCTGTACAGAGACCGTCCAAAGTGGTGCCATTCTGTCTGGGTTATCTCAGGGGTGTGGGAGGGGATTTAGGCACCCTGGACCGAGTTGCCTTGCCAACCCAGGTCGCACTCTGGAGTGATTGGCCCAAGTGGTGAGCGTTCCCGCTCACCACTTAGCATGTGTTGATTGACAGCTAGGCTGAATGAATGGGGGTTTTCTGCATAAAAGCAGGGCTTTTGGGACTGGATCTTTAGAAGTCGCCACAGGACCTAAGAATCCGACGAGGGTAACGCTGAGCCGACCTGCACGACGACACCTCCGGTGGAGCCCTGCGGAACCGACTCACCACTTCCCGACGACAGAGGAGATCTCCCTGCCGGAGAGTCTCTTCCCCTGGCTGGTGGGAACAACCAGTCCCCTTTGCTTTTTATTCGCCTTAGGACGCAGTGGTCGAATTGCCCATGCAGAGCACCCCGGCAACCGGATAGCCACTACCCCTGTACCACGACCAAAAGGTGGTGCCTTGTGACGGAGTACTCCGCGGCTGGTCTCTTCCCTGGTTGTGCACCGGACTTCCTTTTTCTTCGACGACGAGAACCTCTCTACTCTTGGCAAAGACCCGACGTGCATCCACCACCAGGAACATCTGCCCCCGCCGGAGCTGCTCTCCACAATAAGGTACCGTGTCCGCCTGGCTTCCCTTTCGATCGGATTGAGCGAGGTGTCTTAATCCTCTCCTTTCTGTTGGGTCGCCTCCAAGCTTTTCTCATTTATAGTTCTGAACTGGTTCAACCTGCCGATAACAATTTGCTACAAAGACTTGAATGCATCTCCTCTAGAGACTTTTTGGGACATCGCGCCTTGCCTCTCCGAGTGGGCCTGGCCTCTGAACTTTTTGATCTATTGGGATTCTTGCCTTCCTGCCTTGCATTTTATCCGCGAAGGATTGAACTGTGTTGATTTCATGACCTGCCTATCTTTTTCTCTCCCGTCCTAACTAATATTCGAGTGTCATCTGGGTTGAGCTATACACCTCTGTCTGAAAATAAGTGGTACCGGTAGAACCTAGAGTTGTCGATATTGCTAGGGGGATTGATCGTTTTCTACTTCGTAGAGTAACTGTGTTTGATTTGTTTGCCGTGATTTGCCTTAGTGTTTTTCATAGATGTTCTGTTATAAATAAATGCCTTAATATCTTTACACTAAGCCTCGTTGCATGTTTGCTTGTCTTGCTGTGAAGAATTGCCCTATTTTGTATACTCCACATACTGCTCAACCTTTCTTGAGAGAAGTCTGACTGCTCAGCCACAGCTACCAAGTGAATCTGTTTGGTACAGACTGCTACCAAGTGGGTTCACCGCCAAACGCCTGTAGTCCTAAATCTTTTGCAGTGGTCCCAGAGGGAACTGCACAGGTTTCCGCCTAACACTGGTGTACAGCGGTGGGATTTGCATCGAGTATACAGTTTAGAGTGCTTTTCGACACTGTAGGATAACCAACCACAAACCTTTGCACAAAAAGCAACTTTCAAAAAACATGTCTACGATGGAAACTTACAGTCAAGAGTCTTTGTCAAGTGAAAATACTGAGAGTCTGCAAGCTCTCTGTAGGCAAGAGAATCTTTCTGTAAGAGGCAAGAAGTTAGAACTAATCGAGAGATTGCTGGCGAACCAAAGTCTGGGTATTGGTTCAGAAGAACCAATCTCTCCAGCGACTGTAGATAACAGGGATGGTGTTGATCTGAATCGTAATTCTGATGATAGCGATGAAGAGGCTGACGAGGACTTCGAGGCTAACGAAACTGTCTCACCTGCTCCTCTACCCGCCTTACCAGCTGTGCCTACGGGGCCCATACCAGGTCCCACAAGTAACCCTGCTTATTTTGAACTTGAAAAAATGAAGCTCGAACTAGAATACTAACGGTTCTTGGCTCAATCTGAACGAAACCAAGAGCTTGAGTTCAGACGGATGAATGCCCAGGCTGAGCAGAAGCAAGCTGAGTTAAGACTCAGAGAAATAGAACTTAATCACGAGTTAGAGATGAAAAAGTTGTCTATGGAAAATGCTTCTCTCTCCTCTGGTTCCTCTAGGAGCTCCAGTCCCAAAAGATCCCGGATGCCGAAGGAATTAGTGGGTATGTATGAACCGAGATTGGATGTGTTGGATTGGTTGAAACTGTTTGAATACAATCATGGGCTCCACGACATCGCCGGGAATGCTTTGCTTCCCTGGTTGTTCTCTAGGCTCCCTCCTGTTGCGACTGATGTGGTAATGGAGTTGGGGGAGGCGGATAAGACGGATTACGAAAGTGTGAAACTAGCTTTAATAGCTAGATTCGGGAAGACCCCTTCCCAGTATTTTAAGAGGTTTAGAACCCTCAAAAAGCATGATGGTACCCCTTGGGCTACCTGGGTGAGTGAAGGGTTGAAAAACTTAGAGGGATGGATTAAGGGTTACAAAGTGAACACTTATGAGGGTATGAGAAATCTTTTTATGTTGGAGTCTATTTATGATGCCTGTTCTCCTGAGCTCAGACAGCACTTGGCTGATTCGAAGGAATTGGATTCAAGGGAGCTAGCTAAGGCTGCTGACTTGTGGGTTGCCAGCAGGGCTACTCATAAGGATTCTGGGGCAACTCAGTAGAAGGATGAGGGAAAACAGCCTAAAAAAGACTCAAAAGAGAATTCTAATAGCTCACATTCCAAAGAGGGCCCCAAACAAAATCAGAAGGGTAAGCCACTGGGAAAACCGCAGCAGAATAGTGTGTCTTCTGGTGCCAAACCGGAAGGAGGTCAGAACAAGCCACCATTCCAGAAAGCATTCGGTAAATGCTTTGTTTGTGGCTCGACTGATCACGTGAAAGGAGATCCCAGATGTAAGGGTAAACCTTCAGGGGTCCAGCTAGTCTCCTTAGCCTTCGCTCCAGAGGAGGAAGTCCAAATGGCAAGTGGAAACTTTCTACTGCTAGCTGACGAACCCATTGGAGTCTCAGCCAGCGTTTCTTTAGTATCTCTGGGGTTGTGGGAACAACAGAATTTAGATGTCTATAATTCTATCCCCGATAATACTAAAGAGTATTATAAGGACAGTGTCCAGGTGAATGGTCAGGAGACGCCTGCCATTAGGGACACTGGGGCCAGCATAACTGTGGTGGATAAATCGTTTTTTCAGGCTGAGGATGTTGCTAAGGCACCCAAACGCCTCACCAAGTTAGCTGGAGGGCCTGTGCAGATGCTTCCCCAAATACCAGTTCTCATCCAGTTTAACGACATGACTATGAAGATACCTGTCAGCATACAGAGTGAGGTACCAGGACGCGTACTGTTGGGTAACGATTTGAAAACTCTCGGAGTTGTATCGCATACTCCCAGACCTCCTAGTAAACGGTTACAAGAGCTAACCAGACCTGCAAGAGAGAGGACCATGCGCGGTATTCTCGGGGAGATGATGAAGAAAGAAATCACTCCCGCTCCACTGGAATTGTCGGCCGCTGTCTCCAAGACATCAGAAGCAAAAGGGAAACCTAAGGCTTCTATCCCGAAACCAGCAGCCAGCATTCCAGTGCAGCCAACACGGACTTCCCCGAGGTTGTCCAAAGTTACACTCGTAACTCCACCTCCAGCCGAGGCTGAGAGGGAGGTACAACCCTGTGTGGTAGAATTAGACTCTGAGGAAGAGCTAATGGAAGGCCAGGAACTCATTGGAGATCTGGATCCTGTTGACCATCCTGAGCTGCAGTCTTTACTGGCAGAAGGTGGACCCAGCAGGGCAGACTTCAGTAAGGGACAGAGAGAATGTCCAACTCTGGAAGGTCTTCACCACCAGGCAGAAGCTCAGGGTGAAGGGCAAGAGCCTGGGAAACACAGGTTGCACTGGGAAGATGGCCTCTTCTACAGCGAACCGACCGAGTCTGCACCTGGAGACTACAAACAACTTGTAGTACCCCAAGAGAACAGACCACAGTTCTTGCAGTTAGCCCACGAGATTCCTTTGGCTGGTCACTTGAGTTTCAAGAAGACTAAGGAAAGGCTCTCTCTCTACTTCTATTGGCCAAAGATGGGGACCGAAGTAGAAAAACACTGCAGGAGCTGCCACACCTGCCAGACCTCTGGTAAGGTTGGTTCCAAGAATGTGGCACCTTTAGTGCCTCTCCCAGTTGTGGGAGTCCCATTTGAGAGAGTAGGGATTGACATTGTTGGTCCCCTTGATCCTCCTACCTCCTCAGGCAACAGGTTTATACTTGTTGTAATAGACCATGCTACTAGGTATCCTGAGGCAATTCCTTTGAGGACTGTTACAGCTCCGGCTGTGGCTAAGGCCCTCCTTGGTATTTTTACTAGGGTCGGGTTTCCGAAGGAAGTAATCTCTGACAGGGGGTCGAACTTTATGTCCCACTACATGAGAGCCATGTGGAAAACCTGCGGAGTTACTTACAAGTTCTCAACGGCTTACCACCCCCAAACCAATGGGTTGGTGGAACGGTTCAACCGAACCATGAAGAGCATGATAGGTGCTTTAGAGGAACCCCTTAAGCGTAAGTGAGACCTTCTACTGCCATGCCTTCTCTTTGCTTATAGAGAAGTCCCTAAGGAGGGAGTAGGTTACTCTCCCTTCGAACTACTCTATGGTCATCCCGTCAGAGGTCCATTGGCCCTGATTAAGGAGGGGTTGGAGAGTGCTCCTTCCCCCAAGCCAGTCAGAGTGACTGACTACGTGATAGGTCTCCGGAGGAGAATGTCGCACATGATGACGGAAGCAAGCGATAACTTGAACGCTGGACAAGCATTGGTCAAGCACTGGCACGATCAAAAGGCTAACATGGTTGAGTTCGCTCAAGACCAGCTCGTTCTCGTTATGATCCCAACAAGGCAGAGGGCCTTTCAAGATAAGTGGATGGGACCCTTCCGAGTAGTGGGTAAACTCGGAGAGGTTAACTATCTGGTGGACTTGGGCAATCCCAAGGAGGCTCCGACAGTCTTTCACACCAACCGACTTAAAGCGTATGTCTCGCGACCTGATGTAGGAGCGTTGCTTCTAGCGTCATCCGAGGAAGAAGAAGAGAGTGAAGCTCTTCCGGATCTCCTCAGAGGCTTACCTTTAGATGAAAAAATTGAAGGAGTGAATCTCTCCTCCAATCTGACACCCGAGCAACAAGAAGAGTGCAAATCTATGTTGAATCATTTTGCCACTCTGTTCTCGCTTTCGCCAGGCTTGACTCCTTGGGGTCGCACGACCTACTCACTGGTGACTGTCTGCCAGTCAAAAGCAGAGGATACCGCATGTCAGAAAACGTACAAACCCACATCAAAGGTGAGGTCAGCAAGATGCTCGATATCGGGGTAATAGAGCCCTCTACTAGTCCATGGTCTAGCCCAGTTGTGTTAGTACCAAAGGCCGGATCTAAAGAGCTTAGATTCTGCGTGGATTGTAGAGCTCTTAATGCAGTCACCAAGACTGAGGCCCACCCTTTGCCAAGAACAGATGAGTTGGTGGATAAACTTAGCGCTGCCAAGTTCCTCAGCACATTTGATTTGACGTCAGGCTATTGGCAAATAGCCCTGACAGACCATGCCAAGGAGAAAACTGCATTTTCTACCCCCGTTGGCTTATACCAGTTTAAGGTAATGCCTTTCGGACTGAAGAATGCACCTGCTATGTTTCAATGGAAGGTAAACCAGGTTCTGAATGGGATGGAGGACTTCTGCATGGCATACTTGGATGACATCGCAGTGTTCAGCAATTCCTGGGAAGAACATGTAACCCACCTGAGAGAAGTTTTGCAGGCTCTTGGACGAGCCAATCTGACCATAAAGGCGAGTAAATGCCAAATTGGACAGAGTAAGGTAGTCTATCTTGGACATGAGGTAGGAGGTAGAGAAATAAGGCCTTTGCTCAGTAAGATTGAAGCTGTGCAAAATTGGACAACACCGACTACTCAAACCCAGGTGAGAGCCTTCCTAGGCCTCACTGGGTATTACAGGAATTTCCTAGAGAACTATGGGACCATAGCTTCTCCACTGAATATCATCTCCTCGCCCAAATTTCCTAAAAAGGTTAAATGGAACGAGGAGTGCAATCAGGCTTTTGAAAACCTGAAAAAGGCTCTTTGCCAAGCCCCAGTACTCAGAGCTCCTGATTACCGCCAACACTTCATTGTGCAGACAGATGCTTCAAATGTAGGAATAGGTGCCGTACTCAGTCAACTGGATGGGAAAGGTAGGGAGCACCCCGTTTGCTTCATCAGCCGCAAGCTGAAGGATCCTGAAACAAGGTGGGCAACAATCGAAAGAGAGTGCTTTGCTATCGTGTGGGCTCTGAAGAAGTTTAGGACGTACTTGTATGGTTCTACTTTCGTCATTCAGACTGACCACCAACCCTTGAGATGGTTAATGCAAATGAAAGGGGAAAACCCAAAACTATTGAGATGGTCGATCTGCCTGCAAGGGTTTGATTTCACCATTGAGCACAGGTCAGGGTGTCACCACCAAAATGCTGATGGTCTCTCTAGGATGTATGTCATCGACTAGAGGTATGAGATTCATCCAGGAGTGGATTAAATCCTCCTGTCCCTTAGTCTGGGGGGGGGGGGCGAGTGTTAGGGAGAATTCTCTGTTTAGGCTGAATTTCCTAACCTAGTGAGTCCCCCAGCAGCTTTGCTGGATTTCTGGAGTTTGTTTTTTTCCATCCTGCCAAGAGTGAGTCTCTTTTCTCCCACTCTTGGACATGTATGTGTGTGTAATTCCTTTGAGATGTCAATGTGTTCCATGGGCTATGGGGTGTTTTACTCCATAGGGTCTCATATGTGTTTCTATGTGTGTTACACCGCACCCTACGTGCCGTAACACGGGGGCGTCCTAGCGGATCCCCCACCATAGACTCCATACCCGGGGACTGACTACTGTCTCCCCGGGCATGTAAAGTCACCATTGGCTTTACTAGACCTAAATTTACTAACAGGACTAGTACAAACCATCTTATTGTGGACGTACTAGTAGGGGTAATTCGATTACTCCTGGATCTGTTACTCGAGGGGGCACTGTCCCGTCCCCCCTCGTCGAGTTTTGGCTGGTGGCAGTGGAAACTTCTTGTTATGTTCGACCCCGAGCATAACCCTATGGGATTCGTCCCATTGTTGGAGATTGATACTTTTTCTCGTTAACCTCCAACGTACCACCGGTCTACTTATCCTAAATAAGTTTATCGGATGGTATTTTCTGCCAGAACTCGGTTTTTTAAAATGGCGTCTGTGTTCGTCTCTGTGACTCCTAAACCGAAGGTTGAGCCCTTTGTTCCACTTTTGGCGGGCCTCTGTACAGAGACCCTCCAAAGTGGTGCCATTCTGTCTGGGTTACCTCAGGGGTGTGGGAGGGGGTTTAGGCACCCTGGACCGAGTTGCCTTGCCAACCCAGGTCGCACTCTGGAGTGATTGGCCCAAGTGGTGAGCGTTCCCGCTCACCACTTAGCATGTGTTGATTGACAGCTAGGCTGAATGAATGGGGGTTTTCTGCATAAAAGCAGGGCTTTTGGGACTGGATCTTCAGAAGTCGCCACAGGACCTAAGAATCCGACGAGGGTAACGCTGAGCCGACCTGCACGATGACACCTCCGGTGGAGCCCTGCGGAACCGACTCACCACTTCCCGACGACAGAGGAGATCTCCCTGCCGGAGAGTCTCTTCCCCTGGCTGGTGGGAACAACCAGTCCCCTTTGCTTTTTATTCGCCTCAGGACGCAGTGGTCGAATTGCCTGTGCAGAGCACCCCGGCAACCGGATAGCCACTACCCCTGTACCGCGACCAAAAGGTGGCGCCTTGTGACGGAGTACTCCGCGGCTGGTCTCTTCCCTGGTTGTGCACCGGACTTCCTTTTTCTTCGACGACGAGAACCTCTCTACTCTTGGCAAAGACCCGACGTGCATCCACCACCAGGAACATCTGCCCCCGCCGGAGCTGCTCTCCACAATAAGGTACCGTGTCCGCCTGGCTTCCCTTTCGATCGGATTGAGAGAGGTGTCTTAATCCTCTCCTTTCCGTTGGGTCGCCTCCAAGCTTTTCTCATTTATAGTTCTGAACTGGTTCAACCTGCCGATAACAATTTGCTACAAAGACTTGAATGCATCTCCTCTAGAGACTTTTTGGGACATCGTGCCTTGCCTCTCTCCAAGTGGGCCTGGCCTCTGTACTTTATGATCTATTGGGATTCTTGCCTTCCTGCCTTGCATTTTATCCGCGAAGGATTGAACTGTGTTGATTTCATGACCTGCCTATCTTTTTCTCTCCCGTCCTAACTAATATTCAAGTGTCATCTGGTTTGAGGTATACACCTCTGTCTGAAAATAAGTGGTACCGGTAGAACCTAGAGTTGTCGATATTGCTAGGGGGATTGATTGTTTTCTACTTCGTAGAGTAACTGTGTTTGATTTGTTTGCTGTGATTTGCCTTAGTGTTTTTCATAGATGTTCTGTTATAAATAAATGCCTTAATATCTTTACACAAAGCCTCGTTGCGTGTTTGCTTGTCTTGCTGTGAAGAATTGCCCTATTTTGTATACTCCACATACTGCTCAACTTTTCTTGAGAGAAGTCTGACTGCTCAGCCACAGCTACCAAGTGAATCTTTGTGGTACAGACTGCTACCAAGTGGGTTCACTGCCAAACGCCTGTAGTCCTAAATCTTTTGCAGTGGTCCCAGAGGGAACTGCACAGGTTTCCGCCTAACACCCGCGCACCCCGAAATACACGTAGCCAGGACATTCGCGTGTGGAACTTCCCGCGCACATCTGATATACACGTACCCTGCTGAATTCACGTGTGAAAATTCCCGCGCACCCCTGATGTACACGTACCCTGATGGAATCGCGTGTGGAACTTCAAGCGCACCCCTGTAATACACGTACCCTGCTGAAATCGCGTGTGGAACTTCCCGCGCACCCCTGGAATACACGTACCCTGCTGATATCGCGTGTGAAACTTCCCGTGCACCCCGAAATACACGTGGCCTGGACATTCGCGTGTGGAACTTCCCGCGCACCCCTGGAATACACGTACCCTGCTGATATCGCGTGTGAAACTTCCCGCGCACCCCGAAATACACGTAGCCAGGACATTCGCATGTGGAACTTCCCGCGCACCCCTGGAATACACGTACCCTGCTGATATCGCGTGTGAAACTTCCCGCGCACCCCGAAATACACGTAGCCAGGACATTCGCGTGTGGAACTTCCCGCGCACCCCTGGAATACACGTACCCTGCTGATATCGCGTGTGAAAATTCCCGCACACCCCGAAATATCACAGGGGCGCTTGCGCTTCAGGGGCCTTCTGTCCAATGAAATTGCGTATGCGAGCAGACGCGCTTACGCGCTAAGGGCCTTTCCTCGAATTACACACTGGCGTGCCGAATTTTCACGTGCCAAATCACTCCGTATCAAGCTGGCCACGCGTAAGCACACGGAAGACCACGCTCCTGCCCAGAAGGCCGAACTACTGCCCCCCAGAGCCCCGAGCACGCTCCCACCTGCCAACCCGCTACTGCCTGCTGCCCACGTGCCCTGCCATTTGCTGCCTGCACATCAGCCAGGGGTGCTGTTGCTGTGACCACCCGTGCTGGAACCGAATACTCCCGACTGGGATTCCATCGCTCCACAGCCCAGCCCCAGGACCCAGTTGCCAACCCACTCCTGCCTCTGGGGTTGTCATGTCGGGCACTGCAACATCTGGCACCACTGACAACCCCCGGCCAGAGAGGCAGAGGGGCACCAGCTTCAGTGCCACCGAAGTTGGTGTCCGGGTGGAGCAAGTCCTGGGGTACTATGATGCCCTCTTCGGAAGTTCCCGCGTAGACAAGGAAGGACGGACTCTGATCTGGACTGACATCTTGACTGCCATCAACGCGGAGGGGGTGGCAGCCCTCGACTTCCAACATGTCAAGAAGCGCTGGGAGGACTTCAGGTCCAGGCCCCTGAACAAGGCCCGGCGCCTCTTGAAGGCAGCGGATGCCAAGGGGCGCCGGGGCCACTTGTCGGAAGATCAGATGAGGGTCCTGGAACGCATATCCCCAGCGCTCCACGTCCAGGTCCTTGAGAGGCAGACCCGTCTGGAGTGGAGCGGTAAGTGTACATGCATCCTGATTGTGAGCTGTGCGTGTGGAGATGTTTCAGTAGTGTGCAGGTTGCACATCTGTTTGTATGGGGTCGAGTATGGGTCGGGGTGTACAGGGCCGTGGGGCTAACACATGCGAGGGCTGGAATGTGTGAGACATGGAGGGTGCTTGTGTGTGTAGGCTTGCATGCCAAATGCAGTTGTGTGGGCACACATGTTTGGATGAATGTGTATGTAAGTAGACATGTCCGTGATGTCACGCATGTATGTTGTTTTCAGCTGCATGTATCAGCACTGTGTACATGTGTATTTGTGTGTATTTGACAAGGGTGCAACAGTGATGCAACATGGATGCATGTGACAGCCGGATATGGAAGCCTGATTGGCAGATGTGACATGGATGCCCATCTGAACACTGCAACACTTGGCAGAGGTGTACACATGCATGCAAGTGTGGTGGTGTGTGTACATGTGTGGTGCACTTCCTGTGTTGCATGTGATGTCTGGCTCAGCTTTGCCTGCTCATGCTGTTGTATGGGTATGCATGGTGCTGGCAGTTGCGATATGGCTGTGGTATGGCTCATGTGTGGGAGTTGAAATGACATGTGTGTTGGGGATTGTGATGGCATGTCTGAGGTTTGCCAATGCCACTCATGTACAACTGTCATGTGTGTATGTGTCAATTGTACAGTGCCCTGATGCCTGTGTTTTATTTCTCCCTGTCTGCAGCGTCAACTGATGAAGAGGGCGGAGAAGGTGCTGTGGAGCAGCTGCCAGGGGGAGGTCCAAGAGGCGGAGGTTGGAGTTGGACTCCTCGGCAGCAGAAGGTGCAGCTGGGACCCCACAGGGCCCAACGGGGAAAGATGGCACGGAGTCATCCAGGTTGGTGGGGGGTTTGGTGGAGGAGGAGGCCGTGCAAGCAACAGAGACGGGGTCTGGAGGTGGGGATCCCACTGGTGCTAGTGGTGCAGTGCAGGACCAGGGACAAGAGGCAGCACAGGCCGCCGCGGAGGTGCCTGTGTGCAATCCTGTCCCTGATCCTGTTCCTGCATCATCTTGCACCAGCAGGGATGCCTACGTCCAGACACGTTTTCAGGCAGAGGATGAGCAAACGACAACTGGCCTTCCTCTGCCTGCGGACGTGGCTATCCGGGTCCGGGTTGAGCCTGTCCTGACTGGTGTGGCGTTGCGTCAACGGGCCATGCGAGGTGACCTGCAGTCTTTTCGTGAGGAGACTGCACGTCATCTCGAATGGCTTGTTGACCACGTCAGCCTGCTGGGACAGGTCACCCAGGCCGGATTCCTCCATTTGATGGGGCTTGCTACGACCTCTCCTCAACTGAACCCCCTACGCGCCAGTCGTCCTCCGTGCCATCTTCCCACCCATCAGTCACCTGGGTGCCCTGTGGAGCTGCCTCTGACGGTGCGGCCAGGCTGGTGGAGGAGGCATCCCTGCCACAGTCGGGAGTCGGACGTCCAGCAGGGGTGGCCAGCCGGCGGAGGATGTGCAGGCAGCAGGAGGCAGTGCACGGGCAGAGGCACAGCAGCAGCAGCAACGTGGTGGGAGCCATGAAGGCTCAGGGCCTTCAACATCGGAGGGGCAGGCATCGGCCGGAGGGCAGGAGGACCCAGGACAGGAAGTGTTTTCCGTGTGGCAGCGGTTGGGCCACGCCATAGATGCGGAGCGGCAGCGGGCGGAAGAAGCACGGCTCACAATGGTCAGGGCGGAGAACTCCATGCGGAGGTCCCTGAGGCGGGCCGAGTGCCTCGAGGCAATCCGCAGGGGGTTGGAGGCGGACACGTCGACGGCCCTGCGGACCCTCGGGGCCATGGAGGAGGACCGCCTCCGGGACATTGAGCAGGAGTTCGATGATGCCCTGGCCCGGGACATCCAAAAGTGAGCCGTCAGACTAGCCCGCTGCCCTTGTACATAGTTATGTAGGTAGTGTTAGGTTTCCTTTTTTTTTTAATTTATTTTGGACCTTTTGGACATTGGCCACATTTTTGTATATAGTTTATTTTATTAGTTAGTGTAGTTAGATAGGTTTCATTTCTTTTGTTGGGATAATGGACCCTGGCTTGTTCGTCTGTACATAGTTCACTTTTGGATTTTATTTTTCTTTCACAATTTACCCATGGAGCAATGGCTTTCAATTATTATTTCCCATTGGATTTTCTTTTGTGGACAGTGACTTTGGACACCATTACTTTGGATTATGATTTTTGGTTTTGCTTTTTTTCACGGACATGCTTCTTTTAATTTTTGTACATTCCCATTTCTGTTTCTTTATTTTTGATTCTATTTATGTTTCCTTTAATACATATTTTTTTATCGAACTTCAATGTGTAGTATCATCTCATTGGTTTCATGCATATCATGATATGGGTTTTGAGATTCACTGACACCCATTGGGTGTATGTGAGGGAAATGTGTTTGTTTCGAAACTTGCAATTGGTGTTCTGTCATGTAATTGCCAATTATGAGTGGGTGGATGCAATACTCGGGTGGGTGTTTTGCATTTGGAGGCTGACCATAGGGACCAGGGATTTAGATTGTGATGACATGTTGGCTGGGGAACATGAGTTGGGGCCTGCTGGCAGGTGCCCCACAGTGCTGGGGGGTGGTGGGGAACATGAGTTGGACATTGGTGGGGGCCTGCTGGCAGATGCCCCACAGTGCTGGGGGGTGGGGGTGGTGGGGAACATGAGTTGGACATGGTTGGGGGCCTGCTGGCAGGTGCCCCACAGTGCTGGGGGGTGGGGGTGGTGGGGAACATGAGTTGGACATGGGTGGGGGCCTGCTGGCAGGTGCCCCACAGTGCTGGGGGGTGGGGGTGGTGGGAGACATGCGTGGGGGCCTGGTGGAGGGTGACCCTGCACTGCTGGGGGATGGGGGTGGTGGGAGACATGGGTGGGGGCCTGGTGGAGGGTGACCCTGCACTGCTGGGGGATGGGGGTGGTGGGAGACATGGGTGGGGGCCTGGTGGAGGGTGACCCTACACTGCTGGGGGATGGGAGCGGTGGGAGACATGGGTGGGGGCCTGGTGGAGGGTGCCCCTGCACTGCTGGGGGGTGCGGGTGGTGGGAGACATGGGTGGGGGCCTGGTGGAGGGTGCCCCTGCACTGCTGGGGGGTGGGGGTGGTGGGGACATGGGTGGAGGCCTGCTGGCAGGTGCCCCACAGTGCTGGGGGGTGGGGGTGGTGGGGAACATGAGTTGGACATGGGTGGGGGCCTGCTGGCAGGTGCCCCACAGTACTGGGGGGTGTGGGTGGTGGGAGACATGGGTGGGGGCCTGGTGGATGGTGACCCTGCACTGCTGGGGGATGGGGGTGGTGGGAGACATGGGTGAGGGCCTGGTGGAGGGTGACCCTGCACTGCTGGGGGATGGGGGTGGTGGGAGACATGGGTGGGGGCCTGGTGGAGGGTGCCCCTGCACTGCTGGGGGGTGGGGGTGGTGGGAGACATGGGTGGGGGCCTGGTGGAGGGTGCCCCTGCACTGCCGGGGGGTGGGGGTGGTGGGAGACATGGGTGGGGGCCTGGTGGAGGGTGCCCCTGCACTGCTGGGGGGTGGGGGTGGTGGGAGACATGGGTGGGGGCCTGGTGGAGGGTGCCCCTGCACTGCTGGGGGGTGGGGGGGTGGGAGACATGGGTGGGGGCCTGGTGGAGGGTGCCCCTGTACTGCTGGGGGATGGGGGTGGTGGGAGACATGGGTGGGGGCCTGGTGGAGGGTGCCCCTGCACTGCTGGGGGGTGGGGGTGGTGAGAACATGGGTGGGGGCCTGCTGGCAGGTGCCCCCACAGTGCTGGGGGGTGGGGGTGGTGGGGAACATGAGTTGGACATGGGTGGGGGCCTGCTGGCAGGTGCCCCACAGTGCTGGGGGGTGGGGGTGGTGGGAGACATGGGTGGGGGCCTGGTGGAGGGTGACCCTGCACTGCTGGGGGATGGGGGTGGTGGGAGACATGGGTGGGGGCCTGGTGGAGGGTGACCCTGCACTGCTGGGGTATGGGGGTGGTGGGAGACATGGGTGGGGGCCTGGTGGAGGGTGCCCCTGCACTGCTGGGGGGTGGGGGTGGTGGGGACATGGGTGGGGGCCTGCTGGCAGGTGCCCCACAGTGCTGGGGGGTGGGGGTGGTGGGGAACATGAGTTGGACATGGGTGGGGGCCTGCTGGCAGGTGCCCCACAGTGCTGGGGGGTGGGGGTGGTGGGGAACATGAGTTGGACATGGGTGGGGGCCTGCTGGCAGGTGCCCCACAGTGCTGGGGGGTGGGGGTGGTGGGAGACATGGGTGGGGGCCTGGTGGAGGGTGACCCTGCACTTCTGGGGGATGGGGGTGGGGGGATGGGGGTGGTGGGAGACATGGGTGGGGGCCTGGTGGAGGGTGACCCTGCACTGCTGGGGGATGGGGGTGGGGGGATGGGGGTGGTGGGAGACATGGGTGGGGGCCTGGTGGAGGGTGACCCTGCACTGCTGGGGGGTGGGGGTGGTGGGAGACAAGGGTGGGGGCCTGGTGGAGGGTGCCCCTGCACTGCTGGGGGGTGGGGGTGGTGGGAGACATGGGTGGGGGCCTGGTGGAGGGTGCCCCTGCACTGCTGGGGGTGGGGGTGGTGGGAGACATGGGTGGGGGCCTGGTGGAGGGTGCCCCTGCACTGCTGAGGGGTGGGGGTGGTGGGAGACATGGGTGGGGGCCTGGTGGAGGGTTCCCCTGCACTGCTGGGGAGTGGGGGTGGTGGGAGACATTGGTGGGGGCCTGGTGGAGGGTGCCCCTGCACTGCTGGGGGATGGGGGTGGTGGGAGACATGGGTGGGGGCCTGGTGGAGGGTGCCCCTGCACTGCTGGGGGGTGGGGGTGGTGGGAGACATCGGTGGGGGCCTGGTGGAGGGTGCCCCTGGTGGCTGGGGGTGCAGGGGGACATGCGTTGGTGGGCAGTAGTGCAAGTTGACATGTGGGTTGACTGGGGGGCATGGCCATGGTGGATGGGGTGCCTGCAGGACATGTGCAGGGTAGCCCCCTGTGGTGTGAGCCACCTGCAGGGGCCGTGGAGGGTGTAGAGGGAACACCTGGGAGGACCCACACGTGCAATTCACGTGTGGTGCTCCCCGCGCACCCCTGTAACACACGTACCCTGATGGAATCGCGTGTTGAACTTCAAGCGCACCCCTGTGATACACGTACACTGCTGAAATCGCGTGTGGAACTTCCCACGCACCCTTGGAATACACATACCCTGCTGACTTCGCGTGTGTGACTTCCCACGCACCCATGGAATACACGTACCCTGCTGATATCGCGTGTGAAACTTCCCGCGCACCCCGAAATACACGTAGCCAGGACATTCGCGTGTGGAACTTCCCGCGCACCCCTGATATGCACGTACTCTGCTGATATCGCGTGTGAAACTTCCCGCGCACCCCGAAATACACGTAGCCAGGACATTCACGTGTGGAACTTCCCGCGCACCCCTGATATACACGTACCCTGCTGAATTCACGTGTGAAAATTCCCGCGCACCCCTGATGTACACGTACCCTGATGGAATCGCGTGTGGAACTTCAAGCGCACCCCTGTAATACACGTACCCTGCTGAAATCACGTGTGGAACTTCCCGCGCACCCCTGGAATACACGTACCCTGCTGATATTGCGTGTGAAACTTCCCGCGCACCCCGAAATACACGTAGCCAGGACATTCGCGTGTGGAACTTCCCGCGCACCCCTGGAATACACGTACCCTGCTGATATCGCGTGTGAAACTTTCAGCGCACCCCGAAATACACGTAGCCAGGACATTCGCGTGTGGAACTTCCCGCGCACCCCTGGAATACACGTACCCTGCTCATATCGCGTGTGAAACTTCCCGCGCACCCCGAAATACACGTAGCCAGGACATTCGCGTGTGGAACTTCCCGCGCACCCCTGAAATGCACGTACCCAGCTGAAATGACGTGAGGTACTTCCCGCGCACCCCAGTGATACACGTAGCCCGCTTGCCGTGCTGGGACAGGGTTAGCGCAGCCCTTTGCGCTGGATTGGGGATTTTGATGGCTTTTCCCTGCGCGAGAGGCGTTCTTGGGGGCGTAACTGGCACTGCTGCAGGGTCGCTGCACCACTGTGCGCCGGGCTGGTTTTGGTGGCTGGTATCCATGAATACGCAGTGCGCTGAAATGGGTTTTGGCACACGCGGCTGGCGGAGGGATTCGCACGCGCACACTGTGCGCCAGCCGCGTGCGCCACTTGTGCGCTGAAATCTATGAATTACCCACTTTGTTTATTGAAAAGTCTTTTTTGTAATTTAGTTATTAGTTTTGTTAGTGGTTTCGTTTTGTTTAACATTAAAATAAATAACTTTCTTTTGAGAAGAATTGCACTGTCTATCAACGCTTCTAAGATTCATTTCCTACGTTAGGTTTTAAGCATTTAACCTGATTTCTCTCCTGTTTTTATAAGATTTTTAAGGACTTTGTGATGGTACATTCTGGCTAACATACTTTTCTTGATATGCTTACTTTGCACTATATCAAAATTTAAAGAAGCAGTTTTATCTGTAGTGATAGCTGATTTTCTGTTAATTGTTTTTTGGTTTGTTTTACATTTTGATAGAGGAGGCAAAGTTTTTGTACTTGAAACTTCTTCTGTTTCACTAAATGACTGTCTTAGCTGTTTTGTTTCAACTTTTTTTTTACAAATTCTGCTAGAGATGGATGCTTATGTTGGACACTTTTATTTTTATTTGCTCTACTTCTGCGTTGCTTTCTACGGATTTGACTTTTGGTAGGCATTCTTTAGGGTCTGTTGAAAAAAATAAAGAAGGTATGGGTTGGGGTGTTCTGCAATGTATCTGTGCTGTGTTTATGAGTGTTTGAGTAAAATGATAAAGATGCGTGTAATGGTGTGTGATTGTGCATTGGGAACTACAACTAGTAGGGATGGGTATTCTTTAATTTATGTGCTACTAAACTGGGGTTCAGATGACAGAAAAAAGTAAGCCAGTGGTGTGGAGAAGTACAAACAGTAAATCTAATGTATACAATAAAAACAGTTGTTTGTTCTATAATATCAAAATTCTAGCGGTTGAGTTGGGTAATTTGTGTGTCCAAAAATAGGAATTTGTGGGCCATTCTGGCTATAAATTGCTGTTTAAGACATGGGGATTTTTGGACAGAATGGTGCACAATCTCTATTTTTAGGCACATAAATAGCATGAATTAACTTTACAGTGTGTTTGAGTAATAATACAAATATTGTGGTGATATTCTACTTACTTTTCTTCTAAAATTAACAGGTTACTTCTTAGTTCTTCTTTGTTCTTCAAATTCGGCTGCTTCTTTTCAGGAGAATGGTCTTCACTGCAATTGTAAAAGAAACAAATTAGTCATTTTGTTTGTATATAGCACTGTTTTTAATTTAGACATTGATTTTTTTAATTAAAATCCTCAGCGCCTTCCTCAAAACCATTAAAGCTATCTTATTTAAATAAGATACGTCGCACCAGTTCAATACATATGATATTTTCTTGATGAACATATTGTATTGCAATGACTAACTGTAGCAAACAAAATAATTTTACTCTGTCTTGTGAAATTCCTAATGTACCACTGAATACCACTATTTCTGTAACTAAGCTCTTCCAGGTAATAGGGCCTCAATGTCATGCTTAAATTAAAGTAATGAAATAAATAAAGAAATAAAAAAGAAAATTATGTAATTGTATAAGGATTATTTTTTGAGATTTGAACATAGAACATTACATGCAATTTTATTTGAATATATGTAGTCTATATATTTCATTTCAAAAATGTTAGTTTAACATGATTTGAGTGTGTGTGTGTGTGTGTGTGTATAAAGAAAGTAAATAGTATAAAGGTTTTGACAGTTGATTTTAGGAGATTGAAGAAAGACAGTAGATTCATTTTACAGATTACACAAGCTAAAAGTCAGTTTGAAAATGTGTTCATGTACTGTACAGAAAATATGCATACCTGTAGTTTGTGTTCATGCATATGGATATGCATGGAGCTGCAAGTAGAAATCTTGGAGACTTGTACAGTATTTCTTGTAGATGGTGCTTGCCAATGATATGACACTTGTACTCAGAGAGATTCACAGTACAATTGCAGTGCTGATCTATGATGATGCAGTTAGATGTAGAGGTCTTGAATGTGATTGTTGCATGGTCATGTGATTTCTTAGCTACATCCAATGAGGGAATGGCACAGAGAGGGAAGTCGAAATGGTAGAAGGGCTGTTCATGTTACGATATGTCCGCGGACATGGCGGTAGTTCGCGGACATCGGGTGTTACATCCAGGGATTTTTGGGTTCAGAAGTCATGCAAATGAGAATGAGATCTGAAAGGGATTGGTCAGGAAAGTTTAGTGGGTGTGTTGTGCCAGGAGAGAGTTTTCTCAGATACTCTTTTTGCTGAGAGAACAACAGATAGCTATGGCTGTGTGTTTCAGAAAACAGATTGTTTGGATTTTGGGAGATTCGTGGATACATTGGTTGAAGGTGCATGCAGAAAGCTGTGGAGTAGCTGTAGATCTTGGATTTCCACATGTGGAAGTACACTGGCATGGAGTACGTGGAATGAAGTGGTTGGACTTGCTACCTCTCTGTGCTACTTTGGAGACAGAGCAACATCCAGACATAATTGTAATTCATTGTGGAGGGAATAGTTTAGGACATGTGTCTGGAATATGCTATGAAAGAAGGACTTGGGAAGGTCATGGACATGTTTCCTAATTCTCAAGTAATATTTTCACATATGTGGCTTCGTTCTTCTTTATTTGGTCCACAAATGGAAAAAGCAGGGCGCAATGTTAATAAGGCTGTTTGTGCCTTTTTAAGAGATTTTGGCATGTCCTCTTTTCACAATGAAATTTTTATGTTTAGTAGTACATACATTTTTCGCAGAGATGGAGTCCATCTTACTTATGTTGGCAATCAGATTTTTCTGAGAAAATGTACAAAATGCATTGCAACCTTTTTTAGAATTACAGCATCCATTTTGAAGTAGGTGTTGAGTATTTATACATTTTGACATACAAACACCTCCCAAAGGCTCTTTTCAGAGCCACCACTTCCTCCCAGAGAAAATTGCAATGGTTATGACAGGGTAGCACCCCAAATTTTTAGATGTCCGCGGACTGTCCGCGGACTTCTAAAAAATACACAGGGCCCTGCTTCATTTATTTTAACTTCTATTTTTTAACTGTGAAAGGCGGCTCTGAAAAGAGCCTTATTTTTTTTTATTTGTGTTATTTTGTATTTTTTTTGGTTTTTTATACATGACACAATAGGAGAGGAGGGGAAAGGAGGGTAAAGGGGGGACACCAACCACAGGGATAAGAAAGGGTGAGCTGAGAGAGGAAGATTTAGAGTGGGTTTTATTTGGGTCATGAGCAGGTCTTCTCATGCTCTGAGACGATAGTCTCAAAAGCACTGCGAAGTCGCTCCCCCCTGCAGAGTACTGTGTCGCAGTACATACATACAACTGTGACCCTTGAAAGGTAAGGGTCATCAGAATTCTGTATGGCCTGTGAGGCAGCTTGAGGAAGACGCTGTCCCACAAAGGTGGTCCTTGTGGTGACAGGATCAGAAACAGAGGATGAAGTAGAAGAAATCAACCTACTACGCTCCTCGCAAGGTACAACCTTGCGAATGGCCCCAAAGTGAAATGACCTTAGGTGTCACTTCATGGTAGTGGTCCCAAAGCTGTACGAACCATGCCTCCCGTGACTGAGTACCATTTTGCACTCATTGAAGGTGACACGGTTCGCACGAGCCTTAGGACCATTCCCATGAATGGTAAACAACCGCCACACCCAAGACTCACGCCTAGTGCGGGTAGTAGGGATTTCCTCTACCTCATTCTCGTCATCCTCTTCTTCCTCCTCCGCATCCTCACTTCTGTTCCCCTCTTCAGGCCCATGGGAAGGTGGTGGTGGTGGTGGAGGGGTTGGGGGTGGTGCTGAAGCAGGTGCAGCACCAGGTGGCAGTAGTGCAGCCATGGATGCCATCTCGATGATGGTGTAATCTGCAAGTTGCAGAAAAAATAGCTGTGCTCTGAAGAATAGCCAGGAACACAATGAGAATAAGCTCTAGGGCGTGGTCTTTTATAGGGGTGCTTGTACACGGTTCGCGGACATACGCGCTGTCCGCGTGTCGGAATAGAAACAATATTATGCCTCCTATCATAACAATTGTATGTGTATTGGCCTACGCCAAGTTATCTAAACATCATGTGCGAACAAACTCCACGGCAAGGTCTTGACCTTAGAGAAAGTAATGTAAGTCGCCATTTTGGATTGAGCCGCCATTTTCGGTTCTCTTGCTATGAAGAAATCACCCTGAACATCAAAATGGAGGCCGAATGACATTCTGAGTACGATTCTGGCCGTTGTGACCTCCGTACAAATGAATAATTAATATGCCTGCAGGCCACTTGTCGGGGTTGCGAACTGAGACCTTGTCCTACCGTTGACCTATATGTAAATGTACAACTATATCAGTGAAACTAATTGAAATGCATATATTAAAGGATTGACCTGGCAAGGAACCCATAGACCTGTTTCACAGAATGGTTAACCCGCAAGAGGGTTGGCCAAGGGCTGGACAAATTGTATAAAAAGCCCAGGTATTCCAATGTGCGGTCTCTCACTAACACATCGAATCCTCGTTGAAGTTCGTTATGTTATTCTGAGAGCTGAATAGCTATCCGTTTCTCAATTGACTTGGTAACTGTTGTAGCTTTGAATAAAGCACTTGTATGTTTCTTTGCAACCTGTGTTGGTGTGTTTCTTTTTGGGCTTCCCGGCCTCATATTAGTTTTCTGTTTTCACAGTTGGTGCCCGAAGAGGGACCCTCAAGATTGATGCCGGATCATTGAAGGATTGACGCAGACTATCGAACCGGGATCGGACGGTGTGATACTGCGGGCCCGACCGAATGAGACGCGATACCTCGGTTGCGCTGCACGACCCGATCCTTGGACGATAGTCGTGTGGTCTGACACAGCATCTTGACGAGGGTCCATTTTTGAGGCGGGCAGATTTGTCGAAACCACCAAACATAAGATAAAATTCGTTAGGTAAGTTCTTTGGTAAACCGTACGGTCCTCCTTAGGTTTGGTCAGGTGTAGTCGTGACCCGACTCTTAATGTAACCCTGACAATTTGAATTTGGCGTATTGTATCTGCAGACACAATTATTGACCAGGTAACACCAATTTTTTGTGAAATGCCTGGGAAATTGTCTAGCTGCTTTAGGGCTCTGTTCTGCAGCGATCGACAATCTTTGGAATTTAGCCACCCGGCACCACAGGAGGGGTCGCCGGCGTGTACTATGTACTGTAAGCATGGCATTGGAAGTATAGTATTTAATGATATTTGGCACAGACAAACCAGACATGCCTCCGAATTTCAGTGGCCAATCAATGGTAGTTTCGAGATCCCCCGTATTGAATACCTAGAATCGGTCTTGCTAAAGAAGAAAGCCAGACCTGCAGCATTTGATGTTTTGCAGAATTGGAAAAAGGAAGCGTTGCAGCAGCTTAAAAGTAGAGATAAACATGCACGCCATCATAAAAAAATGCCGAAAAGGCGTTGTTATATGATAAGGAAAAACATTCAGAGTCAGTCAAAAATATGGATAGGGCTTTCTCACTCGGTATCCAGAAAATCTATCCCTCTAAAGATTTCCATGTTTCTGAAGAATTTATTGAAAAATTGTTAAACGAATGCAGGCCTGGTGCCTCTGCGCCACCTCCGTATGATCCTCTCCCTGGTGCTCTGCCCATTCCTGCTGTTATTCCTGCTGTTATTCCTGTTCCCCCTGTACAACCTACTGTTTCTATTCCTCCAGTTGTTGTTCCTCCACCTATTCTACCACCCCTTCCTCCTGCACCGATAGTTGCACCCCCATTGAATTTGCCCACACCTCCGCTCCCGAGTGGTTCTGTACTGACTGAAGTTGATCAGGGTGCGGGGTCAAGAATTGTTACTCGAAATACTGTCTCTGCAGAAAAGAAACGGGAATTATTTGCATGGGCTAAGCATTGTATGGAGAGAGGTGATCAATCTGACGTTCTCTCCACATTATCAAATACGGGCAATTTTCCCGAGAAAAATGTTTTTATTGAAGGTTTGGGGACTCATTTATGTGTAATGTGGGGTAGATTACATAATACGGATCTCCCACAAGGGTTGAGGGATCTAAATACTTTAGCACTTTCGAGGGACACAGAGGAGGAAGTACATGGTCATGTTGAGAGGTTGTTTGAGCATAGGAGGGAGTTAGAAAGATTACGGGATGAGGATGGTGAAGACGACAGTATTTATGTACAGAAACGGTTCCTTCCGTGTCGTAGATCGGCATCTGAGGAAGTACGAATTTGTACCAAAGATGCGATTTGATGGATCTCGGATTCATCGATACCGCCGGATGAAGTATATGACACGTATAGTCATTATACAGTAGAAATGCAGAGGAAGATGGTTCAGGTAATGGTACAGTACCTGCAGGATGAATGTGTAAGGAAGAAGGTTAGTTGTCCTATAGAGTTATTGGGTATTTGTAAAAGGGCTTTTTTGCCCGACACTTCTTCGGCTGCCTTAGCGCTCGACCTGGCTCTGTTGCTCAGTAAGTGGTCAGAGTTACCTATATCTCAGTTGCCAATGAGAGAGGTTCCTCCGACATGTGTCCCAAAGGTTGAGATTCCCGCTAACGCTGGGACAGGTGCACCCGCTGTGGACATCCCTGCACATTATGTATCGCAATTTGTTCACGTCCCGTTTTCGCGACAGGAAGTGAACACTATCAGACAATCAATTCCCGATATTCGGAAAAATCCGACAGGATTCTACAAAGAGATAGAGTCCGTTTTGCAGTCCTCTGTGTTGACCTTAAGTGATATTGACTTGCTATTCACTGTACTCCTGCCCGTAGATTTATGGAAGCAGGTTCGAACAATAGACGATGTGCCAGGGTTGGGAGATACGTGGGCTAACATAACTAGGTTTGATGGGGAAAGACCAGCTGGTGAGAAACCACCTCAGGTAATACTCACGTTGCCTGATAGAAGTGTCGCAAAATTGAAAACCATAATTCCTGAGAAAAGAATTATTTGGGACAAGTTTACGGCCTGTGTTCAAGGGAAAACTGAAGGTGCTACCAAATTCTTTAATAGATTCAAACAGGTATTCTCTGACTTCAGTGGACAGGACTTGGGCACAGAGTCTGGGAAAAGGTTGTTTGTGGACAAATTTGTACGTGGATTGTTGCCCGACATCCAGTCACAGATTATGTCCTCTGAGAGCGCTTGGCAGGCGAAATCCCAATCTGAAGTTTTAAACATGGCTCAGTATTATGAGAACTGTGTTAATAATGAAAAAGAGAGGATAGAGAAGAGGAAAGGATATTTGAAGACTAAAGTATTGTTACAACAAATTTTTAGAAATCCCAGAGGAGGTAATTCACAGACCAGGGGTCAGTATGTTCCAAAAGGGAATGTTCCCTTGGGTCCTGTGAATATTAATCAATGTGCTTATTGCCGCCAGGAAGGTCATTAATGTGTGCACAGTGCCCCGTCCTTCGACAAAGGTCAAACAACACATTTGGGAGTATGGGTAGACGACCTAGAGGTCGCCCCGGAGTGGGTGGCCCTGATAGAGGTCAGTTCTCGCAAGATCTTCAGCAACCTTTTTCACAGGAAAATCAGACTTCGAGTGTGGACACGAGAAATATATTTGATCACCCTTCTGCTGCCTACCTTTCTGAAGAGCTTCCTTCCGACGAAATTTTATTTTGTTAGGATTGCCCGAAGCAGGGTTTGGAACCTTCACCTATTCCCGTTAATCAGAAAGGTCCCTACGTTGAATTGTTAGTGGGGAATAGGAAACATCAGTTTTTGATAGACACTGGAGCACAGAAGTGCTCCATTGATCATTCCCGGGTTCCAAACATTCCACTGTCAGGGCAAACTAATGTTTCTGTAGGGTTTTCTGGCATACCAATTGCTTGCCCGGTTTCTTCGCCGGTGCCTGTTTCTTTGGGTCCCTTCACAGACCATTGTCCCTTCCTCTTGACTTCAAACTGAGGAGAGAATTTGCTGGGGTTAAATCTGTTGAAGAAACTAAATGCAGTTATTCATTGTTCCTCTGATGGAGTGCGGCTGACGGTTTTCACCACAGCAACTTCCCAGCTCTCAGTTTTTGACTCAACCATTGCCTCCTGAGCTTAGCGCTGTCCCGGAATGTTTGTGGGCAGTTGACGATAATGATGTTGGGGTACTACAGATTGAACCTGTTAAAATAGTTTTGAAACATGGAGTTAAACTACCACGCATTCCGCAATATAAAATATCAGTTGAGGGCGAGCGTGCTTTGAAGTGCATTGTCTCCGATTTTGTGCATCGAGGAGTGATTGAAGAGATTGCAGGTAGTTTATGTAACAGCCCGATTTTACCCGTATACAAGAAAGGCGACAATGCAATCCCATTCCGTTTCATAATTGATTTACGCGCTATTAACAAAGTTGTCGCCCCACAATTTCCAATTGTGCCTGATGTGACAACGATACTAACGATGATCCCTGCTACAGCTACGCACTTTAGTGTTGTGGATCTGAAGAATGCTTTCTTCAGTATTCCTATACACAAGGAGAGTAGATATTTGTTCGCGTTCACCTTGGGGGGACGTTCATTCACATTTACTCGTGCACCTCAAGGTTATACTGAAAGTCCAAGCATTTATAGTAGGGCTTTGAAAGAGCAGCTTGATACCCTTGAATTTCCACCTAATTGTACACTGCTTCAGTATGTCGATGACTTGCTTTTAGCTGCAGATTCTGAAAGTGCTTGTAAAGAAGGCACTGTATTGTTGCTTATTCATTTGGCTGAAAACGGTCATAAAGCTTCGCTTAAAAAATTTCAATATTGTTGTCAGGAGGTCGCCTATTTAGGCTATCTCCTGTCAAAGGAGGGGAGAAGATTGACACCTGAAAGAATAAAACACATTTCTGGCATGTCTGTTCCAAATACACAGAAGGAAGTCAGAGCCTTAATAGGTATGGCTTCTTACTGTAGGCTGTGGATCCCAAACTTCTCACTAGTGATAAAACCGATGTTGGCCTTGACGAAGAAGGGCATTTCTTCGCCGCTGCCATGGAAGTCGGAACATCAACGATCATTTGAGCTTCTCAAAGCCGCGTTATGCTCTGCACCGGTTCTGGGTACTCCAAATTACAATAAGGCCTTTGTGTTGTTTGTGCATGAATTTGATGGATGTGCTTTAGCTGTGTTAACACGGGAACACGGAGGGAAGAATAGACCGTGCGGCTACTACTCTTCCGCCCTTGATCCTGTCACATGCGCTTTTCCAAGATGTTTGCGAGCTGTCGCTGCTGCTGCCGCGTCTGTAAAACAGAGTGAGGGAATGGTCCTAGGCCATGATTTAATCCTGATGGTACCTCACTCTGTAGATGTCCTATTGAATAAAACCCAAACGCAACACCTCACCTCTGCACGGCTGACAAGGTATGAATTCATTCTGTTTGCCCCTCACATTCAAATTAAGAGGTGTTTTGTTCTTAATCCGGCTGAACTCCTACCTTTCCCGCAAAATACTGTTTGCGGTGACGAAGAATCACATGACTGCCTGTATACTACTGAACAGGAAACGAAGGGCAGGATAGACCTTATAGATACTCCTTTGGGTAATGCAGAAGGGGAGCTGTTTTGTGATGGCTCCTGCTTCAAACTCCCAGATGGTACATCTACAGCTGCCTATGCAGTTACTACATTGAGTACGGTTGTTGAAACTAAGAGAATTCCGCATAACTCTGCGCAGGCCGCAGAGATTATAGCGTTGACCCGAGCTTGTGAACTCTCCTAAGGGCATGCAGTAAACATATATGCTGATAGCCAGTACGCCTTTGGGGTGGCTCACAACTTCGGGAGGCTCTGGTCGGAAAGAGGGTTCCTAACCTCACATGGGACCAAGATTCAGCATGGCCCCCTGATAGTGCAATTGCTCTCGGCACTCTCGCTCCCTAGTCAGTTAGCGATCATGAAATGTGCAGCACATCGTAAGGTCATAGATGATGTGGGAAAAGGGAACGCTTTTGCTGACCAGATAGCCAGGCAAACGGCCACAGACCTGAGTGCAGACATGTATGCTCTAAGAGAAACAAAAGATGCCTATGTAATGGATGAGGGTATTGGGTCTGTGCGAGATATCCAAGTTGATGCCACAATAGAAGAATCTAAAAGATGGGCCGAAGGGATGGGGATAACTAGATGACGATGGGTGTTGGGTGGATACATCTGAAGGGAAATGGTTGCTCCCTGATTCATATATGCTGGCGATGGTCACGATGGCACACGGTCCTACGCATGTGTGTGCTCAGCAGATCACGAAAATGTTACAACAAGTCTGGGTAAATGATAACATTTTGAAGATCGCACAGCGCCATGTTCAAAATTGTATGATTTGCTTACAGCACAATGTCGGAAAGGGGACAGTAACTCCAAGGGGTAGTTTTGGGCCTCCTTCTGTTCCCTTCGAGGTGATCCACTTTGATTTTATTGAGATGGAACGGTGTAACAATCTAAAATATGTTCTTGTGATCATTTGTGCTTTTAGTAAATGGGTTGAGGCTTTCCCCGTTAAGGACGCTACTGCCATGACCACTGCAAAGACTATGGTAAAGGAATTCTTTCCACGATTTGGGCTGCCAAGGGTAATTTGGTCGGACAACGGTCCCCATTTTGTTGCAGCAGTAATTTTGCAGATATGCACAGCGTTACACATTGAGAAGCGATTTCACTCGGCTAGACACCCTCAAAGTGCTGGGTTGGTAGAGAGACATAACGGTATCCTGAAGAATAAACTTGCTAAAACATGTGCCGGCACCAAACTGAAATGGCTGGACGCCTTACCTATTGTATTGTTAGCCATGCGTGCCACACCTCAAACTAAGACTGGGCTCTCTCCATTTGAGGTAGTGGTGGGGAGACCTGCTAATATTTGGGGTCTTCCGAAGCCCAAAACTCTGAGGGAGGTTGAAAATGTATTGCTTGTGGACTGCTGTAACCAGTTGACTAAAAATCTGTATCTCATTTATCATCAGGTTCAATCAGCTTTACCTGTATGGTTTACGGGCCCAGGACACAATATTCATCCAGGAAGTTGGGTCCTGGTGAAGTTCTACGAAAGGTCTTACTGTCTCGCGCCTTGCTGGCGGGGACCCTACCAGGTGCTGTTGGTCACCAAGACAGCAGTGCGGGTGGCTGGAAAGAAGCATTGGATCCACGCGACGCATGTCAAGAAACTTCCTCACCCGACGCCACACGTTACAGAAGAAGCAGAAAGCCTCACTGATGCTACAATCTCTGATCCTGGAGTAGAAAATAGCGCTGTGAGTGTGTCGGAGAATTTCTCTGAGCCTGTGGAGCTTGGGGAACAGTCAATTTCGTCTCTGCACTCTTTGAAAAGGTCACTTCCGGAAAACGTTGTTTCAAGTTCTGCGACTTCCGTCGCCTCTGATACGTTGCTTCCCTCAGGAAGTGACGTTACCTTATTTCCGGATCAAACAGTACCGGGAATCACCAGGTACGACCTTCGACGAAGAAAATAGAACTACGGCACGGGTTTTGCCTGTGCATCTGGAAAGAAAGAGTCATTTAGAGTTTTGCTCTTGCAAAAGAAAGTTTTTGAAAAAGGAAAAAGGGATTCTGCTGGCTAGGGTTGGGGAAGGACTAAGAAGTTGCGCGACCGTAGTGTCGCCAGCAACGAACATTGGGGTCGTCGATTGAGAAACTACGATGCCTGCCACCTCCACCGCTGCTGCTCGCATTGGACTTGTAAATAAGGGGGTGACCAACTCGGACAATGAACAATGTGCCTGGGCCCTGAAAACGTATTGCTGTGTTGTGTTAATAGTAATTGGAATTTGTATAGTTACTGCTCTGGGACTCTGGTACTTTGAAGAAATGTATCCTTTAGAGCCTCTTCTGCCAATTGAAATTGTACCTACTACTTTGACTCCCTCTGTACACCTTCATACTTTGTCACCTAGGGACTCCCAGCATAGACGAAAGTACCATAATAACACTTTAATGATAATAATGAATTCAACGCATGCCATTTTTAATAAGAGTAATTGCTGGATTTGCACCTATTTACCGCAACATGGGAACAAGGGGCTAGGATGGTATATTCACCCTTTACCTTTAACGACTGCTTGCTATGCCTCTCTTAGAGCACTATTCTTTGGCCGTTGGAATGACAGCATCTCAGGGAACTTTGATGGAACTAATTTAAATGATTTTGAGAAACGTGAATTGACTCCCCTGGTATCCTCGCTTTTTGCAAATAGAAGTAAACCTAATCTTGCATCTATTAGGCCATCTGATAAACTGTCTTTTCCCTTCCAAACTCTAATTTCCTTTAAAATGGCTCCGATAGGCAATACGGACGCTGTGCCTCCTTCCTACTCTATTAACCATAGCCCCGATTCAGTCCCCTTTTGTATACAAAGAAATGGAACTCGGTCAATGGGAGATTTTGAAGGTTGTGTGAACATTGTAAATTTGACCGGGAAGAACATGCCTCTATATTTAGGGGGGCCTGTCTATTTCGTTTGCGGTAGTTCAGCATTTCCCTGGTTGCCCAAGGATTGGCAGGGAACCTGTTCTTTAGGAATCCTTGTTACCTGGGGTTTTCATAGCTAGCACATTGGAAGTTTCTAAGGCTCGCCCACGACGGGACGAGAATGGAGATACCCCTGGGCAAATATTGGGAGATATAACAAAATCAGTTGTGCCATTTTGGGGACAGATAGCAAATTCTGAAAATAGTAGGGGGCTAGCAAGAGTATTGGAGAGAACCATCAACCGGACCACGGATATACTCTACAATATGACACTGGAACAGAAAGCAATAAGATTGGTAGCTCTCCAAAACCGGGTGGCATTAGATGTCATTCTGGCAGAAAGTGGTGGAGTATGTAAATTAGTGGGGTCCGCTTGCTATGTTTTCGTACCAGATTCCTCACCGACAATTTTCAAAGCAATACAGAACTTGCACATCCTTAGTTCAGAAGTGCATGTTCCTGTGGGAGATTTGAGTATTAGTGCTTGGTTCTGGGATTCTCTACGATCCTGGGGTTGGAAGGTGCTTTCTGTTATACTGGTTATTTTGGGAATCCTGCTATTCCTTTGTTGCTGTATCCAATGTCTACCTAGTATATGTGCAATCCTAGGGGGATGTTGTGCTCAGGCAGTGAGCACGATAGGGCACAGAATGTATGCCCCAGATACAGCATCTAAAGAGTTTGTGTTACAAGAGGTTCTGGTGAACGACCTAATGGCTATAGTTATTACGGATAACGATTCAGGATGTATGGGCGACAATGCATGGAGTTATTTACAAAGACATTAGAAATGATAATAGCACTTGGCATAGGCCAAAAGGAGGGTTTGTCGGAATAGAAACAATATTATGCCTCCTATCGTAACAATTGTATGTGTATTGGCCTACGCCAAGTTATCTAAACATCATGTGTGAACGAACTCCACGGCAAGGTCTTGACCTTAGAGAAAGTAATGTAAGTCGCCATCTTGGATTGAGCCGCCATTTTAGGTTCTCTTGCTATGAAGAAATCACCCTGAACATCAAAATGGAGGCCGAATGACATTCTGAGTAAGATTCTGGCCGTTGTGACCTCCGTACAAATGAATAATTAATATGCCTGCAGGCCACTTGTCGGGGTCGCGAACTGAGACCTTGTCCTACCGTTGACCTATATGTAAATGTACAACTATATCAGTGAAACTAATCAAAATGCATATATCAAAGGATTGACCTGGCAAGGAACCCATAGACCTGTTTCACAGAATGGTTAACCCGCAAGAGGGTTGGCCAAGGGCTGGACAAATTGTATAAAAAGCCCAGGTATTCCAATGTGCGGTCTCTCACTAACACATCGAACCCTCGTTGAAGTTCGTTATGTTATTCTGAGAGCCGAATAGCTATCCGTTTGTCAATTGACTTGGTAACTGTTGTAGCTTTGAATAAAGCACTTGTATGTTTCTTTGCAACCTGTGTTGGTGTGTTTCTTTTTGAGCTTCCCGGCCTCATATTATTTTTCTGTTTTCACACGCGGACAGGTCGAACACAAAAAAAGGTTCAAAAACTTTCAAACAGTATGTAGAAACTCAGGATTAGTATGTGGGACTTGTGCTATGGTGTGTTTTTATTGAGAAATATTGTGGATTACATGAAAATGTACTTTTAAATTGTTCAGGGACACGAACAGTGTCCGCATTCAGAACACGCGATCAAAATGGGCGTAGTCACATGATCGCTTCGCGAGCATGTTTGCGAAGGAAGCGGCTTTCCGCAGGACACCAAATGCATGGACATTGGTTTGCGCATGCGCGTTGATGTTCTACGGACACTGTTCGGGTCCTGAAGTAATTAAAAGTGCATCACACGTCAAACGAACATTTCTGGACACTGCATGTGTTCTAGAACAGTTTGAAGTTGGTAGCGAACAGTACGGACAGGTAGAGTGTTCTTCAGGACACCTCCATTTTCGTTTATTTACGAACATTTCAGGACACTACTTGTGTTCTTAGAATAGTTTCATCTTGCTAGCGAACAGTCTGGACAGGTATAGTGTTCTTCAGGACACCTCCATTTTTGTTTATTTACGAACATTTCAAGACAACAATTGTGTTCTTAGAACAGTTTCAACTTGCTAGCGAACACTACGGACAGGTATAGTGTTCTTCAGGACACGTCAATTTTCTTTCATTTACGAACATTTGAGGACACCGATTGTGTTCTTAGAACAGTTTCAAATTGCTAGCGAACAGTACGGACAGGTATAATGTTCTTCAGGACACCTCCATTTTTGTTTATTTATGAAGATTTCAGGACATCAATTGTGTTCTTAGAAAAGTTTCAACTTGCTAGCGAACACTACGGACAGGTATAGTGTTCTTCAGGACAGTTTAATTTTCGTTTCTTTACGAACATTTCAGGACACCGCGTGTGTTCTTAGAACAGTTTCAACTTGCTAGCGAACAGTACGGACAGGTATAGTGTTCTTCAGGACACCTCCATTTTCATTTATTTACGAACATTTCAGGACACCAATTGTGTTCTTAGAACAGTTTCAACTTGCTAGCGAACACTACGGACAGGTATAGTGTTCTTCAGGACACTTTAATTTACGTTTCTTTGCGAACATTTCAGGACACCGCGTGTGTTCTTAGAACAGTTTCAACTTGCTAGCGAACAGTTCGGACAGGTATAGTGTTCTTCAGGACACCTCCATTTTTGTTTATTTACGAACATTTCAGGACACCAATTGTGTTCTTAGAACAGTTTCAATTTGCTAGCGAACACTACGGAGAGGTATAGTGTTCTTCAGGACACTTTAATTTTCGTTTCTTTACGAACATTTCAGGACACCGCGTGTGTTCTTAGAACAGTTTCAACTTGCTAGCGAACAGTACGGACAGGTATAGTGTTCTTCAGGACACCTCCATTTTCGTTTATTTATGAACATTTCAGAACACCCGCGCTGTCCGCGGACACCTACATTGTTTTTTTATTTTTTTTAAACAGAAACTAATTACAACACAATATAAAAATGTAACTTTATTTAACATATATTAATAATTTATGATAGAGAAGGTGAGGCAGAAACGGAAACAAAAACAGGAGAATTAGGGGTTTCAACATGATTGGTATCAGGTGAAGAAGGGATGGAAGTCTCATCAAAACGTTTTGGGTTATGGAGAGGGTTTGGGGATAATTGAACTGGGATATGGTGAGGGGAGACAAGTACATGTGGGACAATGGTATGAGGTTTTTGTTTAAAATGATCTTCAACAAAAGTTTTCAAATTATTAAAATTGGTCAATAATAAATCAATTGTGTTCTTAGAACAGTTTCAACTTGCTAGCGAACACTACGGACAGGTATAGTGTTCTTCAGGACACGTCAATTTTCTTTCATTTACGAACATTTGAGGACACCGATTGTGTTCTTAGAACAGTTTCAAATTGCTAGCGAACAGTACGGACAGGTATAATGTTCTTCAGGACACCTCCATTTTTGTTTATTTATGAAGATTTCAGGACATCAATTGTGTTCTTAGAAAAGTTTCAACTTGCTAGCGAACACTACGGACAGGTATAGTGTTCTTCAGGACACTTTAATTTTCGTTTCTTTACGAACATTTCAGGACACCGCGTGTGTTCTTAGAACAGTTTCAACTTGCTAGCGAACAGTACGGACAGGTATACAGGCCGATTCATGGAATAATTAGCGCGGCGCAAGTGGGCAAAAACGTGCGAATCGCAGTGGAATAGCAAAAATCGCAGTGCAAGTGCGAAAATCGCACGAAAAGCAGCGCACATCGATTCATGGAAGGCCGTGCGTGAGAAAACCAGCGGATGTGCGAAAAAAATGTGCGCGGCGCACGTTGGCGCACAGGCCATCTAACTGCGTGCGCCAGGTCACAGCGAAAATCGCACAGGCCACAGCGAAAATCGCACATAGCGCGGCGCACGCAACAAAAGTAGGCGGAACACGGGCGTAACACTCGGAATGGGGAACAACTTGCCAAAACGTGGGCGTCACGGGGGAAGTACAGGGCACAAGTGCGCGGAACGCCCACACGCTCGCCTACAACATGTATTCATGGAATAGAATAGGGCAAAAAAGCGCACGCTCAAACCAGCGCACAGGCACAAATACGATTGCCACCAGAAAGCAGGCGGTAGCGTCTCTGCGGCTGTAAGAAATGTGCGCCAAAAGGTGCGCCAACAAATAGCACCTATATACTGCCATGATGAATGTCCTATACTGTGGCCCTCCAGGACAAATGACGTGCAAAGGGGTACCCACAAACACGGACACCCGCTGACCAAAAATACGTGTTTGTGTATACCGGGGTGCGCGGGAAGTCTCACACGCGATTTCAGCAGGGTACGTGTATTGCAGGGGTGCGCGGGAATTTCCAGACGCGATTTCAGCAGGGTACGTGTATTGCAGGGGTGCGCGGGAAGTTCCACACGCGATTGGCCCAGTGCGAGCAGGGTACGTGTATTTCAGGGGTGCGCGGTAAGTTCCACACGCGATTTCATCAGGGTACGTGTATTGCAGGGGTGCGCGGGAAGTTCCACACGCGATTGGGCCAGTGCGAGCAGGGTACGTGTATTTCAGGGGTGCGCGGGAAGTTCCACACGCGATTTCAGCAGGGTACGTCTATTTCAGGGGTGCGCAGGAAGTTCCACATGCGATTTCATCAGGGTACGTGTATTTCAGGGGTGCGCGGGAAGTTCCACATGCGATTGGCCCAGTGCGAGCAGGGTACATGTATTTCAGGGGTGCGCGGGAAGTTCCACACACGATTTCAGCAGGGTACGTCTATTTCAGGGGTGCGCAGGAAGTTCCACACGCGATTTCAGCAGGGTACGTGTATTTCAGGGGTGCGCGGGAAGTTCCACACGCGATTGGCCCAGTGCGAGCAGGGTATGTGTATTTCAGGGGTGCGCGGGAAGTTCCACACGCGATTACAGCAGGGTACGTCTATTTCAGGGGTGCGCAGGAAGTTCCACACGCGATTTCATCAGGATACGTGTATTTCAGGGGTGCGCGGGAAGTTCCACATGCGATTGGCCCAGTGCGAGCAGGGTACGTGTATTTCAGGGGTGCGCGGGAAGTTCCACACGCGATATGAGCAGGTTACGTCTATTTCAGGGGTGCGCAGGAAGTTCCACGCGCGATTTCATCAGGGTACGTGTATTTCAGGGGTGCGCGGGAAGTTCCACACGCGATTGGCCCAGTGCGAGCAGGGTACGTGTATTTCAGGGGTACGCGGGAAGTTCCACACATGATTTCATCAGGGTACGTGTATTGCAGGGGTGTGCGGGAAGTTCCACACGCGATTTCATCAGGGTACGTGTATTTCAGCGGTGCGCGGGAAGTTCCACACGCGATTGGCCCTGTGCAAGCAGGGTACGTGTATTTCAGGGGTGCGCGGGAAGTTCCACATGCGATTTCATCAGGGTACGTGTATTGCAGGGGTGCGCGGGAAGTTCCACACGCGATTTCATCAGGGTACGTCTATTTCAGGGGTGCGCGGGAAGTTCCACACGCGATTGGCCCAGTGCGAGCAGGGTACGTGTATTTCAGGGGTGCGCGGGAAGTTCCACACGCGATTTCATCAGGGTACGTGTATTGCAGGGGTGCGCGGGAAGTTCCACACGCGATTGGGCCAGTGCGAGCAGGGTACGTGTATTTCAGGGGTGCGCGGGAAGTTCCACACACGATTTCAGCAGAGTATGTGTATTTCAGGGGTTCTGGGGAGTACCACACCTGAATTGGCCGTGTGGGTCCTCCCAGGTGTACGCTCCACAACCTCCACGGACCCTGCAGGCAGCCCACACCACGGGGGACTACCCTGCACCCCTGCTCATGTCCCGCAGGCAGCCCATCCACCATGGGCATGCCCCCCAGCCAACCCACATGTCACCTTGCACTACTGATCAACAATGCATGTCTCCCACCACCCCCACCCCCCAGCAGTGCAGGGGCAGCCTCCACCAGGCCCCCACTCATGTCTCCCACCACCCCCACCCCCCAGCCACCAGGGGCAGCCTCCACCAGGCCCCCACTCATGTCTCCCACCACCCCCACCCCCCAGCCAGCAGGGGCACCCTCCACCAGGCCCCCACTCATGTCTCCCACCACCCCCACCCCCCTGCCACCATGGGCAGCCTCCACCAGGCCCCCACTCATGTCTCCCACCACCCCCACCCCCCAGCAGTGCAGGTGCATCCTCCACCAGGCCCCCACCCATGTCTCCCACCACCCCCACCCCCCAGCCACCAGGGGCAGCCTCCACCAGGCCCCCACTCATGTCTCCCACCCCCCCACCCCCCAGCAGTGCAGGTGCATCCTCCACCAGTTCCCCACCCATGTTTCCCACCACCCCCACCCCCCAGCCACCAGGGGCAGCCTCCACCAGGCCCCCACTCATGTCTCCCACCACCCCCACCCACCTGCCACCATGGGCAGCCTCCACCAGGCCCCCACTCATGTCTCCCACCACCCCCACCCCCCAGCAGTGCAGGGGCATCCTCCACCAGGCCCCCACCCATGTCTCCCACCACCCTCACCCCCAAGCCACCAGGGGCAGCCTCCACCAGGCCCCCACTCATGTCTCCCACCACCCCCACCCCCCAGCCACCAGGGGCAGCCTCCACCAGGCCCCCACTCATGTCTCCCACCACCCCCACCCGCCTGCCACCATGGGCAGCCTCCACCAGGCCCCCACTCATGTCTCCCACCACCCCCACCCCCCAGCAGTGCAGGGGCATCCTCCACCAGGCCCCCACCCATGTCTCCCACCACCCCCACCCCCCAGCCACCAGGGGCAGCCTCCACCAGGCCCCCACTCATGTCTCCCACCACCCCCACCCCCCAGCCACCAGGGGCACCCTCCACCAGGCCCCCACTCATGTCTCCCACCACCCCCAGTCCCCAGCAGTGCAGGGGCAGCCTCCACCAGGCCCCCACCCATGTCTCCCACCACCCCCACCCCCCAGCCACCAGGGGCAGCCTCCACCAGGCCCCCACTCATGTCTCCCACCACCCCCACCCGCCTGCCACCATGGGCAGCCTCCACCAGGCCCCCACTCATGTCTCCCACCACCCCACCCCCCAGCAGTGCAGGGGCAGCCTCCACCAGGCCCCCACTCATGTCTCCCACCACCCCCACCCCCTAGCAGTGCAGGGGCAGCCTCCACCAGGCCCCCACTCATGTCTCCCACCACCCCCACCCCCCAGCCACCAGGGGCACCCTCCACCAGGCCCCCACTCATGTCTACCACCACCCCCACCCCCCAGCAGTGCAGGGGCAGCCTCCACCAGGCCCCCACTCATGTCTCCCACCACCCCCACCCGCCTGCCACCATGGGCAGCCTCCACCAGGCCCCCACCCATGTCTCCCACCACCCCCACCCCCCAGCCACCAGGGGCAGCCTCCACCAGGCCCCCACTCATGTCTCCCACCACCCCCACCCCCCAGCAGTGCAGGTGCATCCTCCACCAGGCCCCACCCATGTCTCCCACCACCCCCACCCCCCAGCCACCAGGGGCAGCCTCCACCAGGCCCCCACTCATGTCTCCCACCACCCCCACCCGCCTGCCACCATGGGCAGCCTCCACCAGGCCCCCACTCATGTCTCCCACCACCCCCACCCACCAGCAGTGCAGGGGCATCCTCCACCAGGCCCCCACTCATGTCTCCCACCACCCCCACCCCCCAGCCACCAGGGGCAGCCTCCACCAGGCCCCCACTCATGTCTCCCACCACCCCCACCCGCCTGCCACAATGGGCAGCCTCCACCAGGCCCCCACTCATGTCTCCCACCACCCCCACCCCCCAGCAGTGCAGGGGCATCCTCCACCAGGCCCCCACCCATGTCTCCAACAACCCCCACCCCACAGCCACCAGGGGCACCCTCCACCAGGCCCCCACTCATGTCTCCCACCACCCCCACCCCTCAGCCACCAGGGGCACCCTCCACCAGGCCCCCACTCATGTCTCCCACCACCCCCACCCCCCAGCAGTGCAGGGGCAGACTCCACCAGGCCCCTACCCATGTCTCCCACCACCCCCACCCCCCAGCCACCAGGGGCAGCCTCCACCAGGCCCCCACTCATGTCTCCCACCACCCCCACCCGCCTGCCACCATGGGCAGCCTCCACCAGGCCCCCACTCATGTCTCCCACCACCCCCACCCCCCAGCAGTGCAGGGGCAGCCTCCACCAGGCCCCCACTCATGTCTCCCACCACCCCCACCCCCCAGCAGTGCAGGGGCAGCCTGCACCAGGCCCCCACTCATGTCTCCCACCACCCCCACCCCCCAGCCACCAGGGGCACCCTCCACCAGGCCCCCACTCATGTCTACCACCACCCCCACCCCCCAGCCACCAGGGGCACCCTCCACCAGGCCCCACTCATGTCTCCCACCACCCCCACCCCCCAGCAGTGCAGGGGCAGCCTCCACCCGGCCCCCACTCATGTCTCCCACCATCCCCACCCCCGGCCAACAGGGGCACCCTCCACCAGGCCCCCACTCATGTCTCCCACCACCCCCACCCCCCTGCCACCATGAGCAGCCTCCACCAGGCCCCCACTCATGTCTCCCACCACCCCCACCCCCCAGCAGTGCAGGGGCATCCTCCACCAGGCCCCCACCCATGTATCCCACCACCCCCACCCCCCAGCCACCAGGGGCAGCCTCCACCAGGCCCCCACTCATGTCTCCCACCACCCCCACCCCCCAGCCACCAGGGGCACCCTCAACCAGGCCCCCACTCATGTCTCCCACCACCCCCGACCCCCAGCAGTGCAGGGGCATCCTCCACCAGGCCCCCACCCATGTCTCCCACCACCCCCACTACCCAGCCACCAGTGGCAGCCTCCACCAGGCCCCCACTCATGTCTCCCACCACCCCCACCGGCCTGCCACCATGGGCAGCCTCCACCAGGCCCCCACTCATGTCTCCCACCTACCCCACCCCCCAGCAGTGCAGGGGCAGCCTCCACCAGGCCCCCACTCATGTCTCCCACCACCCCCACCCCCCAGCAGTGCAGGGGCAGCCTCCACCAGGCCCCCACTCATGTCTCCCACCACCCCCACCCCCCAGCCACCAGGGGCAGCCTCCACCAGGCCCCCACCCATGTCTCCCACCACCCCCACCCCCCAGCCACCAGGGCCAGCCTCCATCAGGCCCCCACTCATGTCTCCCACCACCCCCACCCGCCTGCCACCATGGGCAGCCTCCACCAGGCCCCCACTCATGTCTCCCACCACCCCCACCCCCCAGCAGTGCAGGGGCAGCCTCCACCAGGCCCCCACTCATGTCTCCCACCACCCCCACCCCCCAGCCACCAGGGGCAGCCTCCACCAGGCCCCCACCCATGTCTCCCACCACCCCCACCCCCCAGCCACCAGGGGCAGCCTCCATCAGGCCCCCACTCATGACTCCCACCACCCCCACCCCCCAGCAGTGCAGGGGCAGCCTCCACCAGGCCCCCACTCATGTCTCCCACCACCCCCACCCCCCAGCAGTGCAGGGGCAGCCTCCACCAGGCCCCCACTCATGTCTCCCACCACCCCCACCCCCCAGCCACCAGGGGCAGCCTCCACCAGGCCCCCACCCATGTCTCCCACCACCCCCACCCCCCAGCCACCAGGGGCAGCCTCCATCAGGCCCCCACTCATGACTCCCACCACCCCCACCCGCCTGCCACCATGGGCAGCCTCCACCAGGCCCCCACTCATGTCTCCCACCACCCCCACCCCCCAGCAGTGCAGGGGCAGCCTCCACCAGGCCCCCACTCATGTCTCCCACCACCCCCACCCCCCAGCAGTGCAGGGGCAGCCTCCGCCAGGCCCCCACTCATGTCTCCCACCACCCCCACCCCCCAGCAGTGCAGGGGCATCCTCCACCAGGCCCCCACCCATGTCTCCCACCACCCCCACCCCCCAGCCACCAGGGGCAGCCTCCACCAGGCCCCCACTCATGTCTCCCACCACCCCCACCCCCCAGCAGTGCAGGGGCAGCCTCCACCAGGCCCCCACTCATGTCTCCCACCACCCCCACCCCTCAGCCACCAGGGGCAGCCTCCGCCAGGCCCCCACTCATGTCTCCCACCACCCCCACCCCCCAGCAGTGCAGGGGCAGCCTCCACCAGGCCCCCACTCATGCCTCCCACCATCCCCACCCCCCAGCCACCAGGGGCACCCTCCACCAGGCCCCACTCATGTCTAACACCACCCCCACCCCCCTGCCACCATGGGCAGCCTCCACCAGGCCCCCACTCATGTCTCCCACCACCCCCCCCCAGCAGTGCAGGGGAATCCTCCACCAGGCCCCCACCCATGTCTCCCACCACCCCCACCCCCCAGCCACCAGGGGCAGCCTCCACCAGGCCCCCACTCATGTCTCCCACCACCCCCACCCGCCTGCCACCATTGGCAGCCTCCACCAGGCCCCCACTCATGTCTCCCACCACCCCCACCCCCCAGCAGTGCAGGGGCAGCCTCCACCAGGCCCCCACTCATGTCTCCCACCACCCCCACCCCCCAGCAGTGCAGGGGCATCCTCCACCGGGCCCCCACCCATGTCTCCCACCACCCCCACCCCCCAGCCACCAGGGGCAGCCTCCACCAGGCCCCCACTCATGTCTCCCACCACCCCCACCCCCCAGACACCAGGGGCACCCTCCACCAGGCCCCCACTCATGTCTCCCACCACCCCCCCCCGCCCAGCAGTGCAGGGGCAGCCTCCACCAGGCCCCCACTCATGTCTTCCACCACCCCCACCCCCCAGCAGTGCGGGGGCAGCCTCCACCAGGCCCCCACTCATGTCTCCCACCACCCCCACCCCCCAGCCACCAGGGGCACCCTCCACCAGGCCCCCACTCATGTCTCCCACCACCCCCACCCCCCAGCAGTGCAGGGGCAGCCTTCACCAGGCCCCCACTCATGTCTCCCACCACCCCCACCCCCCAGCAGTGCAGGGGCATCCTCCACCAGGCCCCCACCCATGTCTCCCACCACCCCCACCCCCCAGCCACCAGGGGCAGCCTCCACCAGGCCCCCACTCATGTCTCCCACCACCCCCACCCCCCAGCAGTGCAGGGGTAGCCTCCACCAGGCCCCCACTCATGTCTCCCACCACCCCCACCCCCCAGCCACCAGGGGCACCCTCCACCAGGCCCCCGCTCATGTCTCCCACCACCCCCACCCCCAGCAGTGCAGGGGCAGCCGCCACCAGGCCCCCACTCATGTCTCCCACCATCCCCACCCCCCAGCCACCAGGGGCACCCTCCACCAGGCCCCCACTCATGTCTCCCACCACCCCCACCTCCCTGCCACCATGGGCAGCCTCCACCAGGCCCCCACTCATGTCTCCCACCACCCCCACCCCCCAGCAGTGCAGGGGCATCCTCCACCAGGCCCCCATCCATGTCTCCCACCACCCCCACCCCCCAGCCACCAGGGGCAGCCTCCACCAGGCCCCCACTCATGTCTCCCACCACCCCCACAGCCTGCCACCATGGGCAGCCTCCACCAGGCCCCCACTCATGTCTCCCACCACCCGCACCCCCCAGCAGTGCAGGGGCAGCCTCCACCAGGCCCCCACTCATGTCTCCCACCATCCCCACCCCCCAGCCACCAGGGGCACCCTCCATCAGGCCCCCACTCATGTCTCCCACCACCCCCACCCCCCTGCCACCATGGGCAGCCTCCACCAGGCCCCCAATCATGTTTCCCACCACCCCCACCCCCCAGCAGTGCAGGGGCATCCTCCACCAGGCCCCCACCCATGTCTCCCACCACCCCCACCCCCCAGCCACCAGGGGCAGCCTCCACCAGGCCCCCACTCATGTCTCCCACCACCCCCACCCGCCTGCCACCATGGGCAGCCTCCACCAGGCCCCCACTCATGTCTCCCACCACCCCAACCCCCGAGAAGTGCAGGGGCAGCCTCCACCAGGCCCCCACTCATGTCTCCCACCACCCCCACCCCCCAGCAGTGCAGGGGCGTCCTCCACAAGGCCCCCACCCATGTCTCCCACCACCCCCACCCCCCAGCCACCAGGGGCAGCCTCCACCAGGCCCCCACTCATGTCTCCCACCACCCCCACCCCCCAGCCACCAGGGGCACCCTCCACCAGGCCCCCACTCATGTCTCTCACAACCCCCACCCCCCAGCAGTGCAGGGGCAGCCTCCACCAGGCCCCCACTCATGTCTCCCACCACCCCCACCCCCCAGCAGTGCAGGGGCAGCCTCCACCAGGCCCCCACTCATGTCTCCCACCACCCCCACCCCCCAGCCACCAGGGGCACCCTCCACCAGGCCCCCACTCATGTCTCCCACCACCCCAACCCCCGAGAAGTGCAGGGGCAGCCTCCACCAGGCCCCCACTCATGTCTCCCACCACCCCCACCCCCCAGCAGTGCAGGGGCGTCCTCCACCAGGCCCCCACCCATGTCTCCCACCACCCCCACCCCCCAGCCACCAGGGGCACCCTCCACCAGGCCCCCACTCATGTCTCTCACAACCCCCACCCCCCAGCAGTGCAGGGGCAGCCTCCACCAGGCCCCCACTCATGTCTCCCACCACCCCCACCCCCCAGCAGTGCAGGGGCAGCCTCCACCAGGCCCCCACTCATGTCTCCCACCACTCCCACCCCCCAGCCACCAGGGGCACCCTCCACCAGGCCCCCACTCATGTCTCCCACCACCCCCACCCCCCAGCAGTGCAGGGGCAGCCTCCACCAGGTCCTCACAATCCCCAATCATGTGCGTAATGGTCAGCCTCCACAGCCAAAAAGCCCTACCAAGTAACCCATTCACCCACATGGAAATGGAAATTTCATGTTACACCCCCAATGTTCATGAAGCTAATGAACCCATGTCCGTCACACACAATGGTTGCAATTGAATGGGAAAACACCCAACATGACATGCATGAAACCAATGAGATGATACCACACAGTGAAGTATGAAAACAAAGTTGTATTGAAAAAAATAAAGAATGCTAAAGAAAGGAAACAAACTACAATCGGAATGAGAAAAAATAAGCTGCATGTCCGTATTAAAAAAAAATAACTGCAAATCAGAATCCAAAAAAATTTCGTCCAAAGTGAAATGTAAAAAAATCTCCATGCAATAAAGAACTATGTAAAAAAATACCAAGGGTCCATGAGCCCAACTGAACAAAGGAAACCTACTAAAAAACCTAACTAAAAATCAACTATATACAAAAAGTGGAGCAGTGTCCGTCGACTCCAAATCATAATAAGAAACAAAGGAAACCTAAAACTAAAGAACTATATACAAAGGCGGCGTGCAAGTCCAGCGGCTCACTCCGTGGTGTCCCGGGCCAGGGCATCATCGAACTCCTGTTCGATGTCCCGGAGGCAGTCCAGTTCCGTGGCCCCAGGGGTCCGCAGGGACGACGCCATGTCCTCCTCCAACCCCCTACGGATTGCCTCGAGGCACTCGGCCCGCCTCAGGGCCCTCCGCATGGAGTTCTCCGCCCTGACCATTGTGAGCCACGCCTCTTCCGCCCGCCGCCGCTCCGCACCTATGGCGTGGCCCAACCGCTGCCACACGGAAGACACTCTCTGTCCTGGGTCCTCCTGCCCTCCGGCCGATGCGTGCCCCTCCGATGTGGAAGGCTCCGAGCCTTCATGTCTCCCACCATGTTGCTGCTGCTGCTCTGCCTCTGCCCGTGCACTGCCTCCTGCTGCCTGCACATCCTCCGCCGGCTGGGGTGCAGTTGTTGATGTGGCCACCCCTGCTGGACCTCCGACTCCCGACTGTGGCAGGGATGCCTCCTCCACCAGCCTGGCCGCACCGTCAGAGGCAGCTCCACAGGGCACCCAGGTGACTGATGGGTGGGAAGATGGCACAGAGGATGACTGGCGCATAGGGGGTCCAGTTGAGGAGGGGGTCGGAGCAAGCCCCATCAGACGGAGGAATCCGGCCTGGGTGACCTGTCCCAGCAGGCTGACGTGGTCAACGAGCCATTCGAGATGAGGTGCAGTCTCACCATGAAAAGACTGCAGGTCACCTCGCATGGCCCGTTGACGCAACGCCACACCAGCCAGGACAGGCTCAACCCGGACCTGGATGGCCACGTCCGCAGGCAGAGGAAGGCCAGTTGACGTCAGCTCATCCCCTGCCTGAAAACGGGTCTGGACGTAGGCATCCCTGCTGGTGCAAGATGATGCAGGGACAGGATCGGGGACAGGATTGCACACAGGCACCTCCGCGGCGGCCTGTGCTGCCTCCTGTCCCTGGTCCTGCATTGCACCACTAGCACCAGTGGGATCCCCACCTCCAGACCCCGTCTCTGGTGCTTGCACGGCCTCCTCCTCCACCAAACCCCCCACCAACCTGGATGACTCCCTGCCATCTTCCCCTGTTGGGCCCTGTGGGGTCCCAGCTGCCCCTTCTGCTGCCGAGGAGTCCAACTGCAACCTCCGCCTCTTGGACCTCCCCCCGGCAGCTGCGGCCTGGGACGCGGCACCGGACTCCTCACTCCCCGACGAGATGACAACACGGGAGGGGAGCCGGGCCTTGCGTCTCCGGCTGGCGGTCGGATCCCCGCCGCTGTGCTCCACAGCACCTTCTCCGCCCTCTTCATCAGTTGACGCTGCAGACAGGGAGAAACAAAACACAGGCATCAGGGCACTGTACAATGGACACATACACACATGACAGTTGCACATGAGTGGCATTGGCAAACCTCAGACATGTCATCACAATCCCCAACACACATGTCATTGAAACTCGCACACATGAGCCATACCACAGCCATATCGCAACTGCCACCACCATCCCTACACATACAACAGCATCAGCAGCCAAAGGGGAGCCAGACATCACATGCAACACAGGAAGTGCACCACACATGTACACACACCACCACACTTGCATGCATGTCTACACCTCTGCCAAGTGTCGCACTGTTCAGACGGGCATCCATGTCACATCTGCCAATCAGGCTTCCACATACCGCTGTCACATGCATCCATGTTGCATCACTGTTGCACCCTTGTCAAATACACACACATGCACATGTACACAGTGCTCGTACATGCAGCCGAAAACAACACACATGCCTGACATGACGGACATGTCTACTTACATACACATTCATCCAAACATGTGTGCACGCACAACTGCATTTGGCATGCAAGCCTACACACACAAGCACCATCCATGTCTCACACATTACAGCCCTCGCATGTGTCAGCCCCACGGCCCTGTACACCCCCACCCATACTCGACCCCATACAAACAGATGTGCAACCTGCACAATACCGAATAATCACCACACGCACTGCTCACAATCAGGATGCATGTACACTCACCGCTCGACTCCAGACGGGTCTGCTTTTCTAGGACCTGGACGTGGAGCGCTGGGGATATGCGTTCCAGGACCCCCATCTGTTCTTCCGACAAGTGGCCCCGGCGCCCCTTGGCATCCGCTGCCTTCAAGAGGCGCCGGGCCTTGTTCAGGGTCCTGGACCTGAAGTCCTCCCAGCGCTTCCTGACATGTTGTAAGTCCCGGACTGCCACCCCCTCCGCGTTGATGGCAGTCACAATGTCAGTCCAGATCCGAGTCCGTCCTTCCTTGTCGGCGCGGGAACTTCCGAAGAGGGCATCATACTGCCCCAGGACTTGCTCCACCAGGACACCAACTTCGGTGGCACTGAAGCTGGTGCCCCTCTGCCTCTCTGGCCGGGGGTTGTCAGTGGTCACAGATGGTGTTTGCCCCGACATGACAACCCCAGAGGCAGGAGTGGGTGGGCAACTGGGTCCTGGGGCTGGGCTGTGGAGCAATGGAATTCCAGTCGGGAGTCTTCGGTTCCAGCAGGGGTGGTCACAGCAACAGCACCCCTGGCTGATGTGCAGGCAGCAAATGGCAGTGCACGTGGGCAGCAGGCAGTCAGGCAGCAGCAGATGGCAGGTGGGAGCGTGCTCGGGGCTCTGGGGGGCAGTAGTTCGGCCTTCTGGGCAGGAGCGTGGTCTTCCGTGTGCTTACGCGTGGCCAGCTTGGTACGGAGTGATTTGGCACGTGAAAATCCTGCACGTCAGCGTGAAAATCGAGGAAAGGCCCTTAGCGTGTAAGCGCATCAGCACGCATACGCGAATCTCTTGGACCAAAGGCCCTCAGCGCGTAAACGCGTCAGCACGCATACGCGATTCTATTGGACCAAAGGCCCTCAGCGCGTAAGCGCGTCTGTGACGTGACCCGCACGGGTGTTTCCCACACAGCACGTGATGACAGAGCACACGTGGAAAGACTGCACTTCAGAGTGTCATCGTGTGTGATTGGTGGAAATGGCCCTACACGCAGAAGTGACAAAGCGTGTAATTGGTGGAAATGGCCCTAGCGCGTACACGCCGCGTAAGTGACGCTGGACGTGTGGGCCTGTATAAAAGGTACGCGTAGAACACCATTTCCTTGTACGTGCTTTTCGTGGAGAGCGAGTGGGTGATTCTGTACTTCTTGTTGTTTCACACGCGATTTACTTCACGGCGTTTCAAGTTCGTATTCCCTGTTACCTCTGACAGCTTTTTCTCTTTTTTCTCTTTTACTGGTTTACCTGGCCTGTTCCCTCAAACAGTGTTCCCTTCTACTGTTGTCCTGTCTCCTCAGACAGCGTACAAATCTTCTTTTGGCGGGGATGTTGCCAACCAAACGCGCTCCTTTTTCACGCTCTTTTACCTGGCAGACGGTGAGTCACGCACGTATCGAACATCTGTGCTTGCCCCGTATGTAGCCTACCCCTTCAGAGGTCATTCTAGGCTGCGTGTGACACGCATACGTTCATTCTTGTGTTACTGGGTGCCACAGCGTAGTGCAGGTTTTTCTTTCTGCACACGTGGTCTAGGAGGGGTTGCGTGCACGTCATCTCCCTTTTTTGGGGCTCCTGTGCGTAGCGTGACCCGTCATCTTTCCCCAGGGGTTACAATCAGCCTTGCAAGAGCACTAGGGTACAATTACCATCTGGTACCCAACCCCTTTGACCCCCAATTGCCCAGGACAATATTTCACAGCCACTCCCATACGCACATTAACATCAGTGCCATGGCTGGGAGGCGAGGATTCCGTAAGGGTGGCAAAGGTGGAAGAGCCACAAGTGGTGGCCGTGGTGGATCCGGTAGGGGACGTGGTCGTTACTTGCAGGGTGAGCCTGTCCCCCCATGTGTGGAGGACCAGTCAAGGGCACCCATAATCCCCCCCCCTCCCGTTGAGGCTGATGTGGCTGACACATCCATGCTCAGCCCTTGTTGGACCAGCCCACTGTGGCACCAGACCTGGCTGACTCCATGGCTGACTTCCAGGTCAGCAGGCCTATGACACGTGCGCTGGTGCACGTTGATGTCCCCATGCCACGTGCATCTGGGGCAGCAAGGTCATCTGCTGCACCAAGTAGGTAGGGCGGAGAGGCTGCAGGGGCAGCTGCGGCTCCATCCACCCCAGCCCTCACACACCCAGCCCGGACAGTGTCGGTCCAAGTCCATGCTGCTGACATTCCCCCTGACACCATCACACTAGAGTTCTCAGGGCGGAGAACTCCATGCGGAGGGCCCTGAGGCGGGCCGAGTGCCTCGAGGCAATCCGCAGGGGGTTGGAGGAGGACACTCGGGGCCACGGAACTGGACTGCCTCCGGGACATCGAACAGGAGTTCGATGATGCCCTGGCCCGGGACACCACGGAGTGAGCCGCTGGACTTGCCCTCTGCCTTTGTATATAGTTCTTTAGTTTTAGGTTTCCTTTGTTTCTTATTATGATTTGGAGTCGACGGACACTGCTCCACTTTTTGTATATAGTTGATTTTTAGGTAGGTTTTTTAGTAGGTTTCCTTTGTTCAGTTGGGCTCATGGACCCTTAGTAGTTTTTTACATAGTTCTTTGTTGCATGGAGATTTTTTTACATTTGACTTTGGACACATTTTTTTTGGATTCTGATTTGCATTTTTTGGTTTTTATACGGACAGCAAGCTTATTTTTTCTCATTCACATTGTAGCTTGTTTCCTTTCTTTTGCATTTTATTATTTTTTTCAATACAATTTTGTTTCCATACTTCACTGTGTGGTATCATCTCATTGGTTTCATGCATGTCATGTTGGGTGTTTTCTCATTCAATTGCAACCATTGTGTGTGACGGACATGGGTTCATTAGCTTCATGAACATTGGGGGTGTAACATGTAATTTCCATTTCCATGTGGGTGAATGGGTTACTTGGTAGGGCTTTTTGGCTGTGGAGGCTGACCATTACACACATGATTGGGGATTGTGAGGACCTGGTGGAGGCTGCCCCTGCACTGCTGGGGGGTGGGGTGGTGGGAGACATGAGTGGGGGCCTGGTGGAGGCTGCCCCTGGTGGCTGGGGGGTGGGGGTGGTGGGAGACATGAGTGGGGGCCTGGTGGAGGCTGCCCCTGGTGGCTGGGGGGTGGGGGTGGTGGGAGACATGAGTGGGGGCCTGGTGGAGGCTGCCCCTGCACTGCTGGGGGGTGGGGGTGGTGGGAGACATGAGTGGGGGTCTGGTGGAGGCTGCCCCTGGTGGCTGGGGGGTGGGGGTGGTGGGAGACATGAGTGGGGGCCTGGTGGAGGGTACCCCTGCACTGCTGGGGGGTGGGGGTGGTGGGAGACATGAGTGGGGGCCTGGTGGAGGCTGCCCCTGGTGGCTGGGGGGTGGGGGTGGTGGGAGACATGAGTGGGGGCCTGGTGGGTGCTGCCCATGGTGGCAGGGGGGTGGGGGTGGTGGGAGACATGAGTGGGGGCCTGGTGGAGGCTGCCCATGGTGGCTGGGGGGTGGGGGTGGTGGGAGACATGAGTGGGGGCCTGGTGGAGGCTGCCCATGGTGGCTGGGGGGTGGGGGTGGTGGGAGACATGAGTGGGGGCCTGGTGGAGGCTGCCCATGGTGGCTGGGGGGTAGGGGTGGTGGGAGACATGAGTGGGGGCCTGGTGGAGGCTGCCCCTGCACTGCTGGGGGGTGGGGGTGGTGGGAGACATGAGTGGGGGCCTGGTGGAGGCTGCCCATGGTGGCTGGGGGGTGGGGGTAGTGGGAGACATGAGTGGGGGCCTGGTGGAGGCTGCCCCTGCACTGCTGGGGGGTGGGGGTGGTGGGAGACATGAGTGGGGGCCTGGTGGAGGCTGCCCCTGCACTGCTGGGGGGTGGGGGTGGTGGGAGACATGAGTGGGGGCCTGGTGGAGGGTGCCCCTGCACTGCTGGGGGGTGGGGGTGGTGGGAGACATGAGTGGGGGCCTGGTGGAGGCTGCCCCTGCACTGCTGGGGGGTGGGGGTGGTGGGAGACATGAGTGGGGGCCTGGTGGAGGGTGCCCCTGCACTGCTGGGGGGTGGGGGTGGTGGGAGACATGAGTGGGGGCCTGGTGGATGCTGCCCATGGTGGCAGGGGGGTGGGGGTGGTGGGAGACATGAGTGGGGGCCTGGTGGAGGCTGCCCATGGTGGCTGGGGGTGGGGGTGGTGGGAGACATGAGTGGGGGCCTGGTGGAGGCTGCCCATGGTGGCTGGGGGGTGGGGGTGGTGGGAGACATGAGTGCGGGCCTGGTGGAGGCTGCCCCTGGTGGCTGGGGGGTGGGGGTGGTGGGAGACATGAGAGGGGGCCTGGTGGAGGGTGCCCCTGCACTGCTGGGGGGTGGGGGTGGTGGGAGACATGAGTGGGGGCCTGGTGGAGGCTGCCCCTGGTGGCTGGGGGGTGGGGGTGGTGGGAGACATGAGTGGGGGCCTGGTGGAGGCTGCCCATGGTGGCTGGGGGGTGGGGGTGGTGGGAGACATGAGTGGGGGCCTGGTGGAGGCTGCCCCTGCACTGCTGGGGGGTGGGGGTGGTGGGAGACATGAGTGGGGGCCTGGTGGAGGGTGCCCCTGCACTGCTGGGGGGTGGGGGTGGTGGGAGATATGAGTGGGGGCCTGGTGGAGGCTGCCCCTGCACTGCTGGGGGGTGGGGGTGGTGGGAGACATGAGTGGGGGCCTGGTGGAGGGTGCCCCTGCGCTGTTGGAGGGTGGGGGTGGTGCTAGACATGGGTGGTGGCCTGGTGGAGGCTGCCCATGGTGGCAGGGGGGTGGTGGGAGACATGAGTGGGGGCCTGGTGGAGGGTGCCCCTGCACTGCTGGGGGGTGGGGGTGCAGGGGTACATGAGTTGGACATGGGTGGGGGCCTGCTGGCAGGTTCCCCACAGTGCAGGGGGGTGGGGGTGGTGGGAAACATGAGTTGGACATGAGTGGGGGCCTGCTGGCAGGTGCCCCACAGTGCTGGGGGGTGGGGGTGGTGGGAGACATGCATTGTTGATCAGTAGTGCAAGGTGACATGTGGGTTGGCTGGGGGGCATGCCCATGGTGGATGGGCTGCCTGCGGGACATGAGCAGGGGTGCAGGGTAGTCCCCCATGGTGTGGGCTGCCTGCAGGGGCCGTGGAGGTTGTGGAGCGTACACCTGGGAGGACCCACACGGCCAATTCACGTGTAGTACTCCCCAGAACCCCTGAAATACACATTCCCTGCCGAAATCGTGTGTGCAACTTCCCGCGCACCCCTGAAATACACGTACCCTGCTCGCACTGGGACAATCGCGTGTGGAACTTCCCGCGCACCCCTGAAATACACGTACTCTGCTCGCACTGGGACAATCGCGTGTGGAACTTCCCGCGCACCCCTGAAATACACGTATCCTGCTCGCACTGGGACAATCGCGTGTGGAACTTCCCGCGCACCCCTGAAATACACGTACCCTGCTCGCACTTGGACAATCGCGTGTGGAACTTCCCGCGCACCCCTGAAATACACGTACCCTGCTCGCACTGGGACAATCGCGTGTGGAACTTCCCGCGCACCCCTGAAATACACGTACCCTGATGAAATCGCGTGTGGAACTTCCCGCGCACCCATGGAATACACGTACCTTGCTCGCAGTGGCCCATTCGCGTGTGGAACTTCCCGCGCACCCCTGAAATACACGTACCCTGCTCGCACTTGGACAATCGCGTGTGGAACTTCCCGCGCACCCATGGAATACACGTACCCTGCTCGCACTGGCCCATTCGCGTGTGGAACTTCCCGCGCACCCCTGAAATGCACGTACCCTGCTGAAATCGCGTGTGGAACTTCCCGCACACCCCTGAAATACACGTACCCTGCTGAAATCGCGTGTGGAACTTCCCGCGCACCCCTGAAATACACGTACCCTGGTTGCACGGGGCCAGTCGCGTGTGGAACTTCCCGCGCACCCCTGCAATACACGTTCCCCGCTTGGCGTTTGCTGTTTGCCAGCACGGTGAACTGGTCCAGGGTTAGCGCAGCCCTTTGCGATGATTTAGCGATTTTGATGGCTTTTCCTTGCGCGAGGGCGTTCTTGGGGGCGTTACTGGCGCTGCTGCAGGGTCGCTGCGATTCTCTGCGCCACGGCTGGTTTGGAAGCCTAAAATCCATGAATACGCTGTGCGCGGAAATCGGTTTTAGCGCACGTGCCTGGCGCAGTCAATCGCACGCGGACACTCTGCGCCAGCCGCTTGCGACACTTTTCTGCGAAATTCTATGAATTACCCTGATAGTGTTCTTCAGGACACCTCCATTTTCATTTATTTACGAACATTTCAGGACACCAATTGTGTTCTTAGAACAGTTTCAACTTGCTAGCGAACACTACGGACAGGTATAGTGTTCTTCAGGACACTTTAATTTACGTTTCTTTGCGAACATTTCAGGACACCGCGTGTGTTCTTAGAACAGTTTCAACTTGCTAGCGAACAGTACGGACAGGTATAGTGTTCTTCAGCACACCTCCATTTTTGTTTATTTACGAACATTTCAGGACACCAATTGTGTTCTTAGAACAGTTTCAATTTGCTAGCGAACACTACGGACAGGTATAGTGTTCTTCAGGACACTTTAATTTTCGTTTCTTTACGAACATTTCAGGACACCGCGTGTGTTCTTAGAACAGTTTCAACTTGCTAGCGAACAGTACGGACAGGTATAGTGTTCTTCAGGACACCTCCATTTTCGTTTATTTATGAACATTTCAGAACACCCGCGCTGTCCGCGGACACCTACATTGTTTTTTTATTTTTTTTAAACGGAAACTAATTACAACACAATATAAAAATGTAACTTTATTTAACATATATTAATAATTTATGATAGAGAAGGTGAGGCAGAAACGGAAACAAAAACAGGAGAATTAGGGGTTTCAACATGATTGGTATCAGGTGAAGAAGGGATGGAAGTCTCATCAAAACGTTTTGGGTTATGGAGAGGGTTTGGGGATAATTGACTGGGATATGGTTAGGGGGGACAAGTACATGTGGGACAATGGTATGAGGTTTTTGTTTTAAAATGATCTTCAACAAAAGTTTTCAAATTATTAAAATTGGTCAACAATAAATCAATTTTTTCTTTTATGCTGTCAGGTATTTTCTATTTTGTTATGCTCTGTACAAAAAAATATATATATGTTAAATGTATATAAAATAATAATAATTAAATGGTTTATATTGTAAAGTGTTTACCATTAGTTTCACTATCTTCTGACATTTCCTCATGTGGGAAATGCTCCTCTAGCCATTCCAGAGTACTAGACATTTCTGTGAGAAAAAAAAAGATAATATTTTTTTTGTATCTAATACAGAAAGTTTATAAAGATATGAGTAAAATGCAGTACACTTACTATTTCAGGTAAGATATGTTCTAAGTACTCTGTAGGTCTGGTCTTGCTCTTAGTTCTGTAGTGTCTGTGAGGTAATTATGTTGGAAGCCAATTTATCTTCTTTTGGTATATTCCATTTTAGAACATATTGTATTTAAATGAATGGTTAGTGTGTTACATATATGGGTTACATTTCTTATGTATTACTACATATAATGTGTATGTGTGCTGCTTTTTGAATTTTGTAAATGTTCCTATGTTATAATATAACAATCAAACATACCCCCCCAGAGTTTTTAGGTAGTGGTACTGTTCTCCGAACATGTCCGCGGACATTAAAAGAGTTTACGGACATCAAGTTCAGTAGAAGGGGTTCAGTATGTTCCATATTACATGTACATAAAGTCAAAGTTATTATTGTTAAGTTGCGCTACTAAACACCTATGAAATTCAGTGAAAAAACTTTGTTAAAGGGACTTTCTGGTTAAGTTGCGCTACTAAAAACCTATGAAATTCAGTAAAAAAACTTTGTTAAAGGGACGTTATGGTTAAGTTGCGCTACTAAAAACCTATGAAATTCAGTGAAAAAACTTTGTTAAAGGGACGTTATGGTTCCAAGTAAAACCGAAAAACCATAAGCAACCATACCTCGCACCACCACCGTGCACTGCTAAGCATAACACCCAGGACATCAAAGATGACATCACCAATGTCATTGAAGACATCACTGATGACATCAGATGTGCATTTACCTTTCATGAAAAGTCTGTACAAGGGATTCTTAGTGTAATGTTAATAAAAACAGTGTCAAGGATTATTGGAATAAATATCAAGTGCTAATCAGTGCATTAAGCTATGCATTGATATAAATAGCATTCTATTATTAATTTCAATCCAGTATACTAAGATACTGATGTAGAAACATAGACATTTGGTGCAGCATACATGATTGAGATGCAATACTCATAAACTTGCCATGTTGAATAGTGAAATGATAACTGTTTTTTTTTTTTTTTTTTTTTTTTTTTATTTATTTGTTTACAATTCAATGAAATGAATTTTTACAAACAGTTGAGAGCGACAGCAACCCTTAATGAGATGCGCCGCGAGCTTTCATGTAGTTATGTCAGATTCCTGGTGAGAATAGGATTACCTCTTCCAGGTCAATGTAATGTTTAGATGGAGTTGGTTGGGCTCAAGCGGACGTAAAGGGCCGAATGCGTAAAAGATACCAGAGGAAGCTTAATCTCCCTGATTACCATTATGGTGATAAAGTGGTGGCTTTGGAGGTATTGCTCTCGTTCGTGGTTTGTGAACTGGAACTGATCATTTCAAAGGCAGACTCCAGGATTTTGACAGTCGCGATTGTCCATCTGGTTTTTTCTCCCGACATTAACCTGTTCCACCACATAAGTTCTTCTTCCTCTCCGAAAGATGTGTGTTCGCAGACCAGTGTCGATAGGTAGGTGGCTCGAATTTTTCTCACCATAGGACATCTGAGTAAAAGATGTTTAATTGATTCTGTCGTAGTGGGATTGTGGCAAAGGCGACAGATAGTGTCAGTTGAACTGGATCTGATTGCTAAAATTTCTCTCGTCAGCAGGAGGTTGAAACGAGCTCGCATGAAGAATTTTCTTAGCTGTTGACTTGGGAACTTCGAGCAGTATGGGATAGGTACGTTGAGTCTGTTAAAGGTGGGTGGGAGATTCATGGTCAGTTTGTTTGTTTGAGCTTTCGATAGAGTCAGGATCCAATCAAGTTCCTTTAACTTTCTTTTAACTCTTTCCGGATTGTGCTTCAGATCTTCGACTGAGCATGCTATGTCTGATAGCTTTCCTTTTAAGTTATCTGACCATGCGGTTAAGTTCGTTGTTCGCTGCTTTGCGATTTCATCAGCTACGATTCTGTAGATTGATGGACTGTCTGGTATTAAGGTATTTCTGAAGAGAGTGAAAGCGTGTAGCATCACCGTTGTTTCTAGCGACTGTAGGCCCAAGTCTCGTCTGATGAGGTCCATCGAGGTGGAATTTGGTAGATAACTGTTTTCATATTAGAGTTTTGCGTACAGTGAAACTTGTGATAAGTAGGTAATAAAACCCACTTACTACATAATTGCATTATTATAGACAAATCACAAAGAGACAACACCACATACAAATATGAATATATACAAGGGTATTGAAGTAAGAAAAAAAACAGCAATAGTAGCAGAAAGTGTTCATAACCTAACTGATTACCTTTATGCAGAGAAATTATTGCTCTGTTTCAAATGTGTTACTTACCCTATCTATATATATCACATGATGTGTTTGGACCCTAAGGAAAATAGTGTGAGAACAACATATAAAAATATGAGCATATACAGGGAAAGTACAGTAATGAAAAAACATCAAAACTATCAGAAAGTGCTGAGAAATCTACTGATAATTTTAATGCACAAAAAGGATTGCTGTCTTTCAGCTTGTGTCTTCCCCTATGTATATGTTTCATATGATATGACTGGACCATAAGGGAATTATTGTAAGAACATACTTGAAGGATAAGGCTACGAATATAGTACATTTACAATTTTTAGTTCCTGACTGTTACTGAAGAAAATCATGTGGCCTAGATATGTCAGGAAAGGAAAAAAGGGAGAGTCAGACATGTGATGTCATCAGTGATGTCGTCAATGACATTTGTGATGTCATCTTTGATGTCCTGGGTGTTAGGCTTAGCAGTGCACGGTGGTGGCGCGAGTTATGGTTGCTTAGCTTACCATAACTGGCGGATTTCAAGGGTTTTTCGGTTTTACTTGGAACCATAACGTCCCTTTAACAAAGTGTTTTCACTGAATATATATATATATATTCACATATTACACAGCCACGTTAGTGGCTGTGTAGTTATGGTTAAGTTGCTGTTCCCATAGGAAGAGCCCTTTTTGGGTGGCTTATAACTTCGCTCTCCCTGGATGAATCCTCACCAAACTTTGCAGAAAAAGTATATGGGTCACTCTGAATTTCATTTGCAAAGCTTGGTGAGGTTTGGTTCAGGGGGGGGCAAAGTTATAAGGGGGTCCCAAAACTTATTTTTTTCCCATAGACTGAATGGGGAAAAAACTTTACTCACGTCTACAGCCCAAACCGCTGGATGGATTTTCACCAAATTTGGACCAGGAGCAGTGGCTTGGTCCCGAAAGCATGCTTTTGCAAATTTGGTGAAAATCCGTCCAGTAGTTTTTTATAAAATGACCAAAAAATAGGTAAAAAGAAAATAGTGATATCTATGTTCGGTCCGCGGACACATTTACCTGTTCGCTCCGCGGACGGTGTCCTGATTGGCCAATCGGCTTGCGTCCTGTCCGCAGACATGCAACGTGTTCGTTGATTGGACGGTGAAGAGCGTGAAACGCGTCAGATTTTCGGTATCCCCCGCCATCTTGGATTTGCGGACGTCCGCGGACAGCGCGGTGAAACTTTGTTGAAAAATACTATTTAGTATATTGTGTTGTTGTGTGAAAGTGTTTGGGGAGGGTGGGGGAGTAAGAAATGGGTTAAATGTTTTATTTATTTAGGTGGTAGACCCCCCTGTTGTGTTCGCTTTGTCCACGGACAATGCAGATGTTCTAAAATGTTCTAAATAAACAAATTGGGGGTGTTCTGAGGACACTACTACTGTCCGTATTATTCGCAAGCAAGCTGAAAGTTTTCTAAGAACACATCATGTGTCCTGGGATGTTCGTCAATAAATAAAATGGGGGTGTCCTGAGGACGGTATGCCTGTCCGTTCTGTTCGCAAGCAATTTCAAATTGTTCTAAGAACACATGTTCGCAAGCATATTCAAAGTGTTCTTAGAACACATCATATGTCCTTGGATGTTTGTAAATAATCTAAATGAGGGTGTCCTGAGGGCGCTATGTCTGTCCGTACTGTTCGTAAGCAAGTTGAAACTGTTCTAAGAACACTCATGATGTCCGCAGACATTAAAATTGTCCATATGGCATAGTTGAAATGTTTGGTGTGATATTCTGTGATGGTGCATGGCCCTATGTCCATGCACCCAAGACTCTATGCCCTGGCCACAACTACCGCAGCATATCACACCCATAGTGGTTTATAACTTTGGGATCAAAGAACAAATGTATATGCAACAAAGTTATAAGCCACTATGGGTGTGATATGCTGTGGTGGTTGTGGGCAGGGCCTGTAGTCTTGGGTGCATGGACAAGATTAAATTTATAGGCAGCAAAGTTGAAACTGTTCTAAGAACACTCATGATGTCCGCGGACATTAAAAGTGTCCATATGGTATAATTAAAATGTTTGACTCTATGGGTGTGATATGCTGCAGTAGTTGTGGCCAGGGCAAAGAGTCTTGAGAGCATGGCCATATGGCCATGCAACCAAGACTCTATGCCCTGGCCACAAACACTGCAGCATATCACACCCATCGTGGTTTATAACTTTTGGATCCAAGAACAAATTTATAAGCAGCAAAGTTATAAGCCACTATGGGTGTGATATGCTGTGGTGGTTGTGGGCAGGGTCGATAGTCTTGGGTGCATGGACAAGATCAAATTTATAGGCAGCAAAGTTATACGTCACTATGGGTGTGATTTGCTGTGATGGTTGTACTTAATATAATATACTTACTGTTTGGTTTAGTAACTGTAGTACATGTATTTCTTGTTTATTTCTGTGATAAAAAAAAAGATCATGTTAGTATTGGTATTTTGTAACAACTTATAACATTGAATAATCAACATTTTTTTGTTACCCTCATATTTAGTAGATTACAAACCAGTGTACTGTGCAATTCGCTCAGTTTCTGTGTTTGTTGCTAAAATCATTGGGTTTGTTATGCTACAGTCTATTTGTTTGTTTGTTTTCAGTGTTTTCTTGTTGTTTCTGTCTAATGCTTTATATATTGGCTTGTTGCAGATTTTTGGAGCAGTTAGATACCTGTTGACATATTCTAACAGTCTATTTTTTGTTATAACGAAGTGGTATTGATTTATCTGTTCGGATATTGTAAAATTTTGTGGTAGTTAGATACCATTTGGCGTATTCTAACTGTCTATTTTTTGTTATAATGTAGTGGTATTGATTTATCTGTTTGGTTATTGAAAATCTTGGGGTAGTTAGATACCAGTTGGCATATTCTAAATGTTTATTTTTTTATATAATTTAGTGGTATTCATTTATCTGTTTAGTTGTTGTAGAATCTTGGGGCAGTTATATAGCTGTTGGCATATTCTAACAGTTTAGTTTTCTAATAAAAGTTTAGTTAATGTTTAAGTACAGTTTAGTTAATATATTTTGGTTTTAAGAAGATTAAATAAGCGTTTGTAAGATTTGCAGGTAATATTGGCTTTAGAGTAATGGTACTATCATTACATTCGAACCATCCACAATTCTTTTTTATATATGCAGTATAGTGACCTGCATTGGTTGTGGCTCCTGCGTGGTAGATTATACCTATTGTTCTGAAGGTTTTTTTACAAAGTGATACTTGACCATGTGTGAATCCAGTAAGCTTGTAGTTGTTTTTGGTACCATTTGCATTGTAACGTAGAAGCATTTGTATTACATATTTACTATGTGTTTGTATTAGTAAGGTGGAGCGATTATCAGAATTGCAGGTAGTACATAATCTACCATGGTTTGCATTTTGTACAAGTTGCTGAAATTGAACGGATTCACAATTAGGTATTGATACATACACAAAGCGCTCATTGGGGATTTGTTCTTGTGTCACATTGTTGCACAGAGTGCATGTATGTTTCCACATGTATGAAATCTGAAAGATTTCATTCATAGGTATGTGTTTGTTTTCCAGTACTTGTAGTAAGTACATTAGAAATTCTTGTGGATCTTCCTGTGAGTTTATAGTGAATTTCACCATTCCAGCACAGTAGGCCAACTGTTGTCTTATTCCATAAACACTATACGTGTTGTCAGGATTGTTTGTTGCGTTTCTATGAAGTACTAACATTTGCAAACACAATTGGCCTGCACTGTGTAAGTAAATGTTGTCAACTATTGGTGGTAATTGAAATAGAATATTCATTGCTACATTTGCGTATCAACTTACACCATTTACATTTGAAAGTTTAAATGGACCAGGTAGTTCTGTATCTGAGTGCTTTCTTTGGAGTTTGTCTTCCTTTTTTGAAGAAGTACCTGGTTTACTTTCCCTGATAGGTTCTTTTTTGATTGTGGTACTTGATGAAGTATTAGTTTCTTTTAATCTCTTTGGAGGATTTGCAGTGACATCCTGTTGCATTTATGTTTGTTTTAGTTTTCTTTCAGAACATTTTACTTTTTGTGGAATAGGATATGTTTTTAGATGGGGGTGTATAGTGAACAATGTCTATTGTATTCTGAAATGCAAGGAATATCAGCGTTTACTTTACTTACATCAAAGTTGATTAGAAATAGACCGTCAAGTGTACGTAAGCGTGACAGTGCTACGTAGCTCATGCCTTCTTTAAAAACTGTGTTACCAATTTCTATCAATGCTTTGTCTAGGGTAAGACCTTAGCCCTCATTACGACCCTGGCAGAAAGTAACTGACCTGACCGCCATAGCGTAAATAGCGTTTCCGCCATTGCACGACGGAGTAAAGTGCGGCTAATTCTGACCCATCGGGCACGAGCACTACGCCATGGCGGAAGTGCAAAGTCCGTGATGGCGGAAATGTCCCCAAAACGCCCCTCACCGCCGTCGTACGGCGCCCTAGGTGCAATTCCGCCACCCATCATAGCGGTCACCGTAATGAGCGGTAATCGCAAAATACGGTGACCGTAAATATACGGAAACGGAAGCAAAAACATGGGGCCGGAACGGGAAACAGCACGCCGTACACCTATAAAATCAGAATCCCAACACAACCATTAAAAATCCTACCCTGAGACACATCCCAACCCGTTAGCCACCCTAGTGAAAACAATCAAAATGGGAAAAGTTGCGAAAAAAGCGTGCGACCGCAAGCGGCAGGTCCACTTCTCCCATGAGGAACTCACCGTGCTCACAGAGACCCTCCAGGAGAATGCTGCCGTCGTCTTCTCGACGCAAATGACCAGGACGGCACTTGCGAACAAGAAGGCCATATGGGCCCTGGTGGCACAGCGGGTAAGTGCGGTGGGGACCGCACCCCACAACCCACAGCAATGCAGAAAGCGATGGGACGACTTGCGGATACGCGTACGGAGCATACTATCAGCCAACCGTAACATTGCCACAGCTACCGGGGGAGGATCGGAATCACCCATCAAGTTGACCCCCTGGGAAGAAATCTGTGCCTCCACCATTGGAATGGAGAGTATAGAGGGAGTCGGAGGGATGGAGAAAGGAGTGCAGACATCCGAAGAATCAGGTAGGTGGGCCAAATAAAACAATGCTAAATCCACAATGTCCAATCATGTGAAGTACCATGTGTCCACATAGTGCAACAGAAACACATGTCCAGGAGAACGTCCACATACATTGGCCTGATAGCGCACTTGAAAAGTCACATTAAATACATAAATAATCAAAAATCCTAAAAACACCCTCTACACGTGCAGCATGCACACCCTAACTGCAGGCTGCAAAACAACTGCATCCTCAATCCACACAAAAATGAAACCACCTCCAAGGCCCTGACCCAAATCACCCTCAGGTACCACCCCAATGCATGTGATACATTGCCATTCCAATTTCCACAGACCCATAAATAACGCTCGCCCTCCTTTACTCCACCACAGGGTCGAATTCAAACGACGAGCTTCAGGACACCCCTACCAGCACACCTGCAAATAGGGCCAAGACCAACGGCCAAAGACCCTCCACCTCAGCTGCACGGATCAAGACACGGCAGCAGCACAAATCAAGTGGCAGCACACAGGAGGGGACTTCAACAGGCACCCCAGCAGCCAGCATGCCCACAACAGCAGCACCACAGGTCCCCCCAATGGATGCCACAGAAGGCACTGCTTCTGGTGGCAGCAGCACCATAGGTGACACTGCATTAATGTCAGCATGCTCCGACACAGAAAACGGTGCTGTCGATGTAGGATCCATCCATGACCTGTCTCAATCCCCCTGTTTGTTTCATCCCGTACACCATGAGGATACCACGCAGGGGCACCCACAAGACGACGACTGGCCATCCCCCACAAGCCCTGTGGCAAGGAAACATGAGGTGATCAGCCCCTCTGTGACACCACCGCAAATGGGCATGGCCCAGCAGAGGCAACAGTCCCTCGACCAGGTGATCGTGCAACAGCAGCAACTGGCCACGCTCCTCAAGGAGCATGCTGATGAATGTGGGGGTACTAAGGCAGCCATAGAAACATCTACTGAGACACTTAGGGCAGAAATGGAGAGAAGTACAGAGACACTAAGGGCACAAATGGAGAGAAGCACCGAGAGCCTGAGGGTACAAATGGAGAGAAGCACCGAGAGCCTGAGGGGGGAACTGCATGCGACGTCCAAAGACGTATGTGCTGAACTTGCCGCTGTGCGCCGTGTGCTCACTGAGCTCTCACAAACCCTTAGGGACATGCATGGACGTGAGCAGGCAGAGACATCATCCGTTGCAAGTTCCGTCCAGGGCAGCCCCCAACGTAGATCTGGGAGGAACCTGCGCTCCACAGGCAGGGGTGCCCCTGATACCCGGAGAGGGGGCTTGCAATAGCGTCTGCCCACTGACAATGAGCATCTTTGGACACTGGTGTTCGGGGGGAGGTAGGAGGGTGGAGGGGGTGTGTTGGGCTTTCTTGGGTGGCGGGTCGATGGGGTGTGTAACATAATTTCACATATGCTATAAACATTTCACAATCATCCAATGAGATGTGTGGACATTGATCTTTGTGTACGAGGCCTTTATAGGCGTACAGTCCATATTGTGCATGTTCCAGACACACACAGTGCCACAAGTCCCGTGTCCATGTATCAGCCACAAGGCGTGAGTGCTAGAAGCATGAATCTATGATATTCTGACGAATTTCATGGGCCTCCTGTGCCTCGCGGACTCCTTGAGGTGCTGCCACATCCCCACCCTCATCATGACCATCTTCAGGTGCTTGCAGTTCTGCGTCAGGGGGCATGGGCACATTTCTACGTACGCACATGTTGTGTAGCATGACACATGCCATGACCATCTTTGCAACCTTCTCATGGCGGTACAGGAGTGCCCCGCCAGACCTGCTGAGGCAGCGGAAACGAGCCTTCAGTAGGCCGAATGCCTGTTCTATGACTACACGGGTACGTGAGTGGGCATGGTTGTAGTCCTCCTCATGCTGGTTCTGTGGGTTCCAGAGTGGTGTAAGGAGCCATCTCTTCAGTGGATACCCGGCATCACCTGTATGTGGACAATAAAGGATGTTTGTGGAATGACATTGCTACGTACGCATCCCCCCCCCTTCCTGCCAGGTCATTGCCGCATCACATACCCCACATTATCATGCATGAAATGAGACTCACCGAGTAGCCAGGATCTGTTCCCTGCGTGTCGCTCCATGTAGCGTGGTATTGTAGAGTTCCTCAAGACCATAGAATCATGGGTTGATCCAGGAAATCGGGCACAACAATGTGTAATGATCCTGTTGGAGTCACACACCATTTGTACATTAAGAGAATGATATTGTTTTCGGTTGCGGTACTGGACCTCCATGGCATGTGGGACAACCAATTCCACATGGGTGCAGTCGATGGCACCAATGCAACCCGGTATGCCGGCAAGTGCATGGAATCCCACTTTTGTGTTTGTAATCTCCTGCTCCGAGCGTGGTAAAGAGATGTAGTCGTCTGCGTGCTTCAGGAGGGCATCGAGCACTTGCAATAGTGTCCGTGACAACAGTGGCTGTGAAATGCCATGCAAATGTCCGACTGTGTGCTAGTAGGTGCCTGTGGCCAGGAAGTGGAGTACAGACACCACCTTCAGTAGGGGTGGGATGGCGGTTGGGCTATCTATCATGCTGACAAGGTCAGCCTGTGTCATGTCCACAATGGCGGCTATGGTGTCCCGGTCCAAACGGTAGAGGGTGTGGATCTGCTCATCAGTGAGGTTGAACCCGATGAGCTCGGAGGCGTGGGATTGCGGGCTGCCTGCGTGGTGGTAGTGGCTGTGCTGGTGGGCCTTGCTGGCCCTGCCTTGCCCTCCTCCTCCTCCTGCATCTCCTCTGTGTGGCCGGTTGTTGTAGTAGTTGGTGTTCGTCTTCTTCTTGAAGTTGGAGTACTTGCAGTGCTATCAGGTCCCCCAGGGCCAACATCGCTAGTCCTGCCGGTAGCATTTTGGAGTGGGTGTGGTTGTGGGAGGGGGTTGGGTGTGCAATTTATGTGTTTTCAGGCTGTATAGCCTCCACCTGTGGTGATTCATTCCACCTGTGCAAGCTGCAATCCCCTTTGGGCGAGCACGTCCCGCACACAAGGCTGCAATTTGACGCATGGCATCTTGCTATTACAATCATGTATTTAATCCCGATGGCAGTGAAATATTGGTTCATATGTTCATTCTGCTATGGTCCCATTGTTTCACATACTATCTTTGCAGTCGCGAACAAACTTGTGAAGGGTCAGTGGAATGTAGTACTCGATTAACGCTGGACCCTCATGCAGCACTGTACCGAGGTTCACCGACGGGCGGGGCGTCCCATTTGTGAGTGAAGCCAGTTGCCATTTTCACACACTGCCGCACTACATGGATGAATTTGTGATTTCAAGCGGTCACAGATGCCTTTTCGACGTGATATTGCAAATGAGGAATTCGAAGGACAGCGCTTTCGGTTTTCAGCTAGCGGCGAGGAGACGCCCACAGGTCTGACTGCAAATATAACGTTCTATTGTTTAATGTCCTTCGGACAGGGGCCATGGCGAGAATGCAATGATTGATATGAATAGTATGGGATGCGCAATAGCGTAGTGGACGATAAGGCAGGACGTTCCCAAATACATGTTACTTCACAACACTGGAATTCCGGGCTGGAGCACAGTGGATTTTGCAGACTGCATTACGCACAGACTCAATGGAAATTTCACATGTTATGTGAGTAAATAATCAGGCGTTTTCATACCGGGATGAGGGAATGATGTATGGATGCATGGACAGATGATTTAATTGAGAGTTTGCCATGTACATGGCTTTTTGGAATCTATCCACTTCCCCTGCGCTATGTGATGCAGAGCTGCCATAGTGGGACCATCGTCTATCTGCCCTTGTTGAACCCTCCCTGTCTCGACGCGCCTTCAAACACTTGTGTCTATGCACGTTACTAATCCCATCTAATGGATTCTGTTTTAACAGACGCATGCACACAAAGACTCGTTTGTAATAGTGTTTTCACCTCGATTTATATAGTTATGATTCGCAAGTGATTTTTGGGTGGGAATAATCCTTTTGAGTGGGCTAGCATGCATATGGCTGTAGATTTAGTGTGATCATTGAAGTGAGTAATTCAAATGAAGTTCTGATGCCCATACTATTCTTTTTCATTTCATTTGGGTGACAGGTATCTCCTCCCCTTTTGCCGCTGCCATCTGTATGCCACTCCTGCAGATGGCTTTTACTCCCGACACCTGCTGCTTCGAGTTAATCAGTGGAGCACCATTACGATCTTATGGGACGATCGCCAATGGGCCACATGCCCTTACGCAGTACTAGTGGCTAGGAGCAACATATCGACCTTTCAGCTGGACTAGTGCCTACCTAATGGGACGGCCCTGTGGTTCTAGGCGCTTCCATGTTGCCTTTTTGAACGTGAATGTAGCCCCTGTGTACCATGAAGGAACAGGGCGTCACACAAGAAGAAGCTGGTCATTTATTGCGGATGCAGCCCACAATAATGAAATATATTTTGGAGTTCATGACCTAATAGCTGTATGGGCTTGGTGATTTTGTTGTGCATTACATTTTTATTATGATATTAACCGTGTAGCGTTATTCTTTGCAAGTAATGTAGCATATTCCTATTTGTGGAGCGATGTATTGTGAGAAGATCTGCATTGGGTTCCGGCTTCTGAGTATAGTTGCGTGGTACTGTACTGGGCGCGTTTGCCTACGAAGCCCAGTGAGGTCAGGGATAGGGGCTGCCATTATGACTGTTTTAATGATGTCATGCTCAGGGGCGGGGGATTAGCTTTTGTGTAACAGATGCCGGTCAGCCAGGTGGATTGGTTGAATGATGTGATTATCAGAATATGGCTGGTCACAGGTGCCTGTGTTTGCGTGCGTTTCTTGGAGGGAGACTGAGGTCATGTCCATTGGAATAGCTTCTGTATTCGTGCCATCTGTGCCCTGCAGCTCCCATTGGCCCCTCTTGAGATGAGCCTGGCTGCTCAGTCACTCTGCCAACTTGTGTGGTACATGCTTATGCTGATGGTTGGTTTGTTTACTGGCAAGAGTACAGGGCTGGTGCAGTCTCCCTCAGGATACTGCTTTGAATGTTGCCTTACACTGGTGTCAAGCGATGGGGGCCTGTTGTTGTTTTGTCTCATATTTCAGTTCATATTGCTGTACTTGAACCTTCACATGCCTGTGCTGCATCAGTACGGCAATGGTGACATGCCAAATATGGATGGCCACTCACAAGGCACTTGGAGCCCCTACATTCATTTGTTCGTTGGCATGCATGGGTGACTTGTACATTTCACTGGTTGCATTGTGTGACTTCATTGCACCTACGAGGAGTTGTGCAATGTGGCCAGGGAGTGGTGTACAGGCACTCAGTAGGGCCATTTACGGTTGGTTCGCGATGCCGTAATTCTCACCATGGCGGAATGGTACTTTCCACCATGCTTGATGGCGTTAGGTAAATGTCCGCTAGGGTCAGAATTCGCGTACCGTTGTGCCATGGTGGTAATTACGGTTTTGCATGGCGCGCGTGCGCGTACTTGGTGCAGTTAGCGTTGGCGTTCACTACGGTGTCGCTAATGGCCTCGTACTTTACGGTGACGGGTCATAATCGCACCGAGCGCTATTCGATGGCGGTATTGCATTTCCGCCATCGTTTTTCGATTTCCGCCAGGGTCGTAATGAGGGCCCTTGTGATTTATGAATGGTGACTGCGTATGCAAGAGTTAGAGAAAATTGTTCCCTTCGTACATACATGTCTTTGAAGAGAAGGAATCGAGCTGTTGAGTGTCCTATCCTTTTCACTTCTGAAAGTTTGTCAAAGAGAATATTGACAAACTGAATGTTGTTGTCATGTGGTTATGTTTGAAAGCCAACAACTGTACCCAGTGCTCCATTAACTAGTCCTTGATCCACGTCAAGGTTACCTTTAAGCATTACTCTGCAATTTAAGGATAATTTTAATATTTTTTCCAATCCAGCTGTGTTGGAGATTGAATTTTCTAAACTATTTAGTCTTGTTGTGGCTTGTTCACACATGGGTAGTGTCATACCATGTATCTCTAGTTTGTCTGTGGTGCTAATTTCAATTATTGGTTGCATTTCTTTTTTTAACATTGTTTCATTGAATTTGAAACAGCTTGCAAGAGTTGGCATTGTTCCATAACATCACATGCATTATGGCCATAAAGTGCATGAATGTGGCAGGTTTTCAATATTGTTTGTGCTTCTTGAGATAATATACCAACTCTAACACTTTTTAAGATGTTGGCATAAGAGAGATCGGCAAATTGCCGCATATTTTCTGTTCATTCTCTGTATTGGAAATGTTGCCAATGATTGACATTTCCAATGCTGCCAACAGTTTTACGGCAGAATTTGTGTCCTAAGGTTTTAAAAATAGACTCACCTTTCACTGGTGTTAATTGAAGAAGATCTCCGAAAACAATAATGTGTTTTCCTCCAAAGAGCTCTTCGTAGTTTGTTTTGAGTACTTCTTGTAATCTGAGGTGAATCAAGGCCAACATTAGGTTGGAGACCATGCTCACTTCATCTATTAGTAGAATTTTCATTTGTTTTAATACTCTGTGTAGTTCCATTGCAGCTTCTGTAGAAAGTTTGTAATAGACTAATTTGTTTTGGTGTTCTACTGGCAGGAGTAGTAATCGGTGTAAAGTGACACCACCTATGTTGTAGGCAGCTAAACCTGTGGGGGCAGTGACAACAGCTGACAGTTTGTTGTTTGTCAATTGTTGAAGGAATTTACTGATGATTTTGATTAAGAATGTTTTGCCAGAACCAGCTTCACCACTGACGTACAGTAGTATAGGTTTGTAATTTTGGCAGGTGCATTCTTTGTTTTCATGTTGTACACCATGTGCAATTTCTTTTGTTACTTCTTCAAAAATGCTACGTTGTTCATTGTTTAGTTTTGTTTGTAGTATAGTTAAGTCTTCTTTATCTTCATACTAACACATGGTGTTGTCGACTTCTGTCATAGCTAATTCTGCCTCATTTGTTATTAGTGGCTCTCCCAGTGGTTCTTGGCTTCCTGTTACAGAAGGTTGACTACTGTCAGGAGTGTCCTTATCTAGTTGGGCCTGCAGTTCTTCTTCGTGTTGCTGCTCATTGTGCAACATTGTTTTGTACTGTGTAAAGTTTACATCAGTTATATTGCTTTCATTTGCTTTGAAAGCGTCATCATAGGAATAAAAGTTATCTAGTATTTCTTCTTCTTTTCTCCATGGTTTAAAGAGTTGTATCAGGGACATGTAATATAGTTCTTTATGTTGAGGAGTCTTTAATGACAATTTGATATGATTAATTAAATTTGATTTGGTGAGTTTTACTAAGCTGCCTTCACAATTTGACACTCTGTATTTACCTTTTTTTCATTGGGTTTTATATTATTTTTGTATGTGAAGTTTTGGGCTATGTGGTATAGACACATGGTTTCCAAAGTGGTACTTCTGTTTGGGTAGTATGTGTCCAGCAAAGTGTTTTTTAAAATGTCTTTGCTGTTGGAATCATGTTTGGCTTTTGTTTCTATATCTTCGTATGATTTTAGAACTCTTTTTCTAGATTTAGCAGGACCAAGACTTAGCCATGCTATATTTTCAGATTTTCCATACAAAGCAGTACCATTTAAACGATCTGCTGCTTCATAGGAGCCACATTCTCTATGAGAATAATAATTTTTGAGACAGTGTTTTGTCTGATGACAGGTCATTCCAGAGGTCTTGTAGCTATGTTTTTTCTGCTTTGGTTAAGTATGCTGTAACATATCCTGCAACTGCAGTGGAATTGTCTGCAATGTACTGCACATCTATGTTTGCATTCCATAAGTGGGCAATGATTACATTATAATCATTGATATATTTGTCTTCTTCTGTTCTTTTTGTGTAATATGTATTTTTAGGTGATTTGCCTTTAACACTATGTCTAACTGAAGACATGAAGCTGTTCACTTGACCTGTTTTTGTAACCGGTCTAGGGAATCCAAAGCGGCATTTGGTGTAGTATTTCCCTTTGTTTTTGTATTTGTGACGACAATATTTGCCACATTTGTGTCTTTGAAATGGTAAAATGTGTGCTTGGAGATCACTATTTGTTGCTTCTGATGGAATTTGACAAGTGACATATTTTTCAATAAACTGTAAAACAGTAACGTCACTGTCTTGACCAAATTTAGGAGCATCTTTAATCCATAAAAACATGTGGATATGTGGTGCTCTTCTTTCTTGGTATTGTTTTCTCCAAAAGAAGTGTTGCACTTCTCCAAGGGGAGGAACAGTTTTATTACAAAGAAAATGTAGCATAGCAATGAAGCGATGGTGAAAATATCTTGAAACATTAACAGGATCCAAAGAACAAAGTTCTCCAGGTGTTAGTATTTCTATGTTTGTTTTGTTTTTGTTTGATATGCGTAGGAAATCATGTAAATCTTCCCATGCATATTCTGCACAACTTAATGCAACAAACCAAGTGGGTGGGCCAAGGTTTCTGATCATAAAACGTACATCTCTATGACGTCGAAACCAGTACTCTTTAGTACCACGCATATTTGCTAATAGATTTGTAATATTTGATTGTAAAACCTCATCCTTTTGTTTCACTTTTTGTAATAATTGTGCAGCTGACATATTTTGAAAGTGGGATCCTGATTTTAATGTGTGAACAACTCCGTAACATAAAGTTGCTAGTTCACTTTCAAAGAGTAGGTGGAATATGTATTCCACATTTTGTCTAAATCTCGGATCTTCAGAATACATCCATAATGAGCGATATTCTGATGCTGTTATTTGAATAGGTCTATCATCGTACCTTCCTCCTTTGCCAGTAGGAAAAAGTAGAGGAAAAACATGTGCTTCTATACTTTTTTCCCATATGCTGATTGGTGATCCTTTTGTTTGAAGCATTTGGTATGTTTCTAGTGCATCTTCTACGGTGTCATTAGAATGCAATGGGTGAATTGTATAATAGTCTAAAGTATTGGATATTGTAGCAGGATCTAGGAGCTCAAATTGACCAGCTTCTTGTGTCTCTTGAATTATTTCAGTGGTATCCTTCATGTTTTCTTCAATATTACTTTCTTTGTAGTAATCATTATTGTCTTTTAGATATTGCAAAGCTTGTCTAACTTTATGTAAATCTACCAGTTGTTGCCAATTTTTTTTGTCTTTTGTAGGTACACCATTTACTAAGATAATTAAAGATTGCTCCATTGGACGTTGCACTCCTAGAGTGTGCACATTTTCTTTTAGATCTAATTGTAAATACACTACTTTTCCACAAATACCTTTCACTAATTCAGAGAGAGGTAATTTTGCTGTTTTTGGTTGAAGGTGTATTATTGCTTGAAAGGGGTGCACTGTTTGAATTATGATGCTCTCATCTAAATTTAGTTATTGTAGGCGTTTTGGTAGTGGATGTAATTTCAAATTATTTGTGATAGCACGTGAAGGAGTTTGGTTGTTGTCAAGTTTTGTAGTGCGGTAACTGAAAAGTATTAAGGGGTCAGTTATTTCGTATTTGTTTTCTGCTGTAAGGTAGAGAGCTAATTCAAACCATTTAGAATCTTCATTGTTTTCTATTTTATATGTTAGGTCTACAGTTTTTGTGTTACTTTTATAGAAAGTTCTGCGGCAACATACACACACATGGTTTGGTATTTCAGCAGATGTACTTTTAAATATCAGTATTTCTTTTTTGTATGTGTGTAGAAGGTTGCCATGCATAGAATTGTTGCTAATTTGCTTTAAAGCTATTTCATTCTGTAATTGGCTTTCACGTGCAACATATTTTTTATGGATATAGTCGATTTCTTCAAGTAAGTCTTTTGCTGTACCATGTAGAAGAATGCTATTTAAATTGGCTCGTGCTAAAGCAGGACTTTTAGCATAGTTCAGTTTATAGACTAGATTTCTTATAGTTGAATGATGTGTTGATATCATTTTGATATAATGGAAGGTGGTTTTGCAAGTAGGTCCTGAAATGCAGGCCAATGAATGTCCTTGTAGTCCTGTGCACTTGCACACTGGACAGGTATCCATATTTTGTAGTAGTTTAATTTTCATTTTGTCTTTGCCTTTCACATATTGATTGAGGAATTGGCGTAAAGACTTGAAAGATTCTTTGGGAATGTTACACATTGACGTGCATGGCCATTTGTATACTAGACGTTCTGATTCAGTTGAATGGAGAGGTAATTCTAACTAATTCTAACTAAAATAAATAAGTTTCTTTTGAGAAGGATTGCACCGTCAATCAACGCTTCTAAGATTAATTTCCTACGATAGGTTTTAAGGGTTGAGTTTGATGTCTCTCCTGTTTTTATAAGATTTTGCAGGACTCTGTGAGGGAACATTTTTGCTAAAATACTTTTTTTGGTATGCTTAGTTTGCACTATATCAAGATTTATAGGAGCAGTTTCATCTGTAGTGGTAGCTGATTTTTTGTTAATTGTTTTGTGGTTTGTTTTACATTTTGATAGAGGAGGCAAAGTTTCTGTACTTGAAGCTTGTTTTGTTTCTAAAAAATGACTGTATTAGCTGTTTTGTTTTAACTTTTTGTTACAAATTCTGCTAGAGATGGATGCTTGTTTTGGACACTTCTATTTTCATTTGCTCTGTATCTGCGTTGCTTTCTACGGACTTGATTTTTGGTAGGCATTCTTTACGGTCTGTTGAAAAAATAAAGAAGGTATGGGTTGGGGTGTTCTTAATGTATGTGTGCTGTTGGATGAGTGTGTGAGGAAGATAATAAAGATGTATGTAATGGTGTGTGATTTTGCATTGGGCAACTACAACTAGCTGGGATGGCTATTCTTGAGTTTATGTGCTACTAAACTGGGGTTCAGATGATAGTAGAAAGTAAGCTGGTGGTGTGGAGAAGTAGAAATAGTCAATCTAACGGTATACAATAAAAACAGTTGTTTGTTCTATAATATGAAAATTCTAGGGGTTGAGTTGGGTTATTTGTGTGTCAAAAACTAAGAAAGTGTGTGTCAATCTGCCTGTAAATCTCTGTTTAAGAAATGGGGATTTTTAGACAGAATGGTGCACAATATCTATTTTTAGACACAGAAATAGCATCAATTAACATTACAGTTTGTTTGAATAATAGTACAAATAATATGGTGGTATTCAACTTACTTTTTTTTAAAAATGAGCAGGTTTCTTCTTAGTTGTTCTTTGTACTTCAAATTCGGCTGCTTCTTTTCAGGAGAATGTCTTCACTGCAATTGTAAAGGAAACAAATAAGGAATTTTGTTTGTATATAGCATTGTTTTCAATTTAGACATTGATTTTTTTAATTGACATTGACCCTCAGCACCTTCCTCAAAATCATGAAAACTATCTTATTCACATAAGATGCGTCGCACCAGTTGAATACATATCATATGTTCTTAATGCATAAACTGTATTGTAATGACTAACTGTACCAACCAAAATATCATTTGTATGCCTTGTGGAATTCATAATGTACCACTGAATACCACTATTTCTGTAACTAAGCTCGTGTAAGTAACATGGGCTGCTTGCGCAGTATATAAATATAAGTAAATAAATGTTTACATTTTTCTACAAGTATTGTTGTTTGATTTTTGAACATACGGTGTGCATGCAATTTTGTTTGAGTATGTTAACTCTTCATATTTTACTTTAAATATGTTAGTTAAACATGCTTTGAAAATGTGTGTGTAAAAAGAAATTAAATAGCAGATAGGTTTGAAAGTGACAGTTGATTTTAGGAGATGGAAAAAATGACAGTAAATTCATTTTATAGACTATACAAGCTAAAAGTCAGTTTATCTGTTTATATGAATCTATAAAAAATGTACATGTACTATATAGAAAATAAGCATACCTGTAGTTTGTGTTCATGCATATGGATATGCATGCAGCTGCAAGTAGAAATCTTGGAGACTTGTTCAGTATTTCCTGTAGAAGGTGCTTTCCAATGATATGACACTTGTACTCAGGGAGATTAACAGTACATTTAAAGTGGTGATCTATGATGATGCAGTTAGATGTATAGGTTTTGGATGTGATTGGTGGATGTTCATGTGACTTCTTAGCTATATCCAATGAAGGAATGGCACAGAAAGTGAAAAGGAAATGGTAGAAGGACTGTTCATGTTACGATATGTCCGCGGACATGGCGGTAGTCCGCGGACATCGGGAGTTACATCCGGGGATTTTTGGGTTGGGGAGCCATGCAAATGAGAATGAGCAGAGAAAGGGATTGGTCAGGAGAGTTTAGTGGGTGTGTTGTGCCAGGAGAGAGTTTCTCAGATACTCTTTTTGCTGAGAGAAGAACAGATAGCTATGGCTATGTGTTTCAAAAAACAGATTGTTTGGATTTTGGCAGACTCGTGGATATATTGGTTGAAGGTGCATGCAGAAAGCTGTGGAGTAGCTGTAGATCTTGGATTCCCACATGTGGAAGTGCACTGGCATGGAGTACGTGGAATGAAGTGGTTGGACTTGCTACCTCTCTGTGCTACTTTGGAGACAGAGCAACATCCAGACATAATTATAATTCATTGTGGAGGGAACAGTTTAGGACATGTCTGGAATTTCTTTGCAATTTGCAATGAAAGAAGGACTTGGGAAGGTCATGGGCATGTTTCCAAATTCTCAAGTAATTTTTTCACGGATTGCGCAGAGACAAATGTGGCTTCGTTCTTCTTCATTTGGTCCACAAATGGAGAAAGGAAGGTACAATGTCAATAAGGCTGTTTGTGCCTTTCTAAGAGATTTTGGCATGTCCTCTTTTCACAATGAAAATATTATGTTTCGTAGTACATACATTTTTCGCAGAGATGGAGTCCATCTTACTTATGGTGGCAATCAGATTTTTTTGAGAAATGTACAAAATGCATTGCGCCCTTTTTCGGAATTACAGCATCCATTTTATAGTAGGTGTTAAACACCACCAAAAGGCTCTTTTCAGAGCCACCACTTCCTCCCAGATAAAACTGCAATAGTTATGATAGGGTAGCACCCCAAAATTTTAGATGTCCATGGACTGTCCGCGGACTTCTAAAAAATACACAGAGTCCTGCTTCATATATTTTCACTTCTATTATTTAACTGTAAAAGGCGGCTCTGAAAAGAGCATTTTTTATTTTTGTTGTTTTAATTTTTTTTGGGTTTTTTATACAAGACACACTAGGAGAGGAGTGGAAAGGAGGGTAAGGGGGGACACCAACCACGGGGATAAGAAAGGGCGAGCTGAGAGAGGAAGATGTAGAGTGGGTTTCACTTGGGTAGTGAGCAGACTTTTTCGTGCTCTGAAACGATAACCTCAAAGGCACTACGAAGTCTCTCCCCACTGCACAGTACTGCGTCGCAGTACATACACACAACTGTGACCCTCGAAAGGTAAGGGTCATCAGCATTGCATATGGCCTGTGAGGCAGCTTGATGAATACGCTGTCCCACAGGAGTGTTCCTTGTGGTGACAGGATCGGAAACAGAGGATGAAGTAGAGGAAGTCAACCTGCTACTCTCCTTGTAAGGTACAACTTTGCGAACAGCCCCCGAGTGGAATGACTTTAAGTGTTGCTTCTTTGTAGTTGTCCCAAAGCTGTATGAACCATGCCTCCCACGACTGAGTACCATTTTGCACTCATTGCAGGTGACTTGGTTAGCACGTGCCTTAGGACCATTACCACGAATGTTAAATAACTGTCACACCCAAGACTCATGCTGAGTGCTGGTAGTGGCGACTTCCACTTCCGCATTCTCATCATTCTCTTCTTCCTCCTGTGAATCCTCACTCCTGATCCTCTCTTCAGGCCCTTGGGAAGGTGGTGGTGGTGGAGGGGGTGGGGGTGGTGCTGAGGCAGATGCAGCACCAGGTGGCAGTAGTGGAGCCATGGAAGCCATCAGCTTGGCGTTGAAAATCGGCAAATTGGCAGGAAAATTTGCTGTGCTCTGTAGGATAGCCAGAAACACAATGGCCCTCATTAGGACCCTGGCGGATTTTTTCCGCCGTCGGCGGACTTTTCCGCCATGGCGCAAAGTCCCTTTACGCCATGGCGGATGGCGGACTTACCGCCCCATTCCGAGGTCGGCGGGGCGGTAAGTCCCCATTGACCCATTTACCCTTCCCCATTCCCATTTCGGCCCCATAGGGCTCAATGGGAGTGGGGAAGGAGTTAATTACGCCACCGTAAATTACGGTGGCGTAATTAACACCAAGGTCCCATAGCGCCATGGATTTTTACGCCCGCAAAAAGCGGGCGGAAAAATGACCATGGCGCTATGGGAACTCGTAGTTGGCGGTAAGGGGTCGGCGCAGCTAACGCTGGCGCAAACCCCTTACCGCCAGGGTCCTAATGAGGGCCAATGAGAATGAGCTCTAGGGCGTGGTCTTTTATAGGGGTGCTTGTGCACGGTTCGCGGACATGCGCGTTGTCCGCGGACAGATCGAACAGAAAAAAGGTTTCAAAAAGTCACAAAAAGTATTTAGAAACTCAGGATTACTATGTGGGACTTGTTCTATGGTGAGTGTTTGTTGGAAAATATTATAGATTACTTGAAAATGTAGTTTTAAATTGTTCAGGGACACGAACAGTGTTCGCAATCAGAACATACGCTGATCGTGGGCGCGGTCACATGATAGCTTTGCAAACATGTCCGCGAAGGGAGCGGGTGTCCGCAGGACACCAAATGCATTGAAACTATTTTGTGCATGCGCGTTGGTGCTCTACGGACACTGTTTGGGTCCTGGAGTGATTAAAAGTACGTCACAAGTGAAACAAACAGTTACGGACAGGCCTTTGTTCTTAGAACAGTTTCAAATTGTCTGCCAACAATACGGACAGGCATAGCGTCATCAGGACACCCCCATTTTGTTTATTTACGAACACCTCAGGACACATAGTATGTTCTAAGAACACTTTCATTTTGCCAGCGAACAATACGGACAGCATCCTCAGGACACCCACATTACATCCATTGACAAACATTTCAGGACACCGCATGTGTTCTTAGAACAATTTCAACTTGCCTGCGAACAGTACGGACAGGCATAGCGTCCTCAGGATACCCCCATTTTGTTTATTTACAAACATCCCAGGACACATAATATGTTCTAAGAACACTTTCATCTTGCCAGTGAACAATACGGACAGCGTCGTCAGGACACCCACATTTCGTCCATTGACGAACATTTCAGGACACCGCGTGTGTTCTACGAACAGTTTCAACTTGCCTGCGAACATTATGGACAGGCATAGCGCCCTAAGGACACTTCCATTTTGTTTCTTTACGAACATTTTAGGACACAGCCTGTGTTCTTAGAACAGTTTCAACTTGCCTGCGAATAATACGGACAGGCATAGCGTCCTCAGGACACCTCCATTTTGTTTCTTTACGAACATTTTAGGACACAGCCTGTGTTCTTAGAAGAGTTTCAACTTGCTTGCGAACGATACGAACAGGCATTGCGTCCTCAGGACACTCCCATTTTGTTTCTTTATGAACATTTTAGGACACAGCCTGTGTTCTTAGAACAATTTCAACTTGCCTGCGAACAATACGGACAGGCATAGCGTCCTCAGGACACCCCCATTTTGTTAATTTACGAACATCCCACGACACATAATATGTTCTAAGAACTCTTTAATCTTGCCAGCAAACAATACGGACAGTGTCGTCAGGACAACCACATTTCGTCCATTGATGAACATTTCAGGACACCGCGTGTGTTCTACGAACAGTTTCAACTTGCCTGGGAACATTATGGACAGGCATAGCACCCTAAGGAAACTTCCATTTTGTTTCTTTACGAATATTTTAGGACACCGCTTGTGTTCTTAGAACAGTTTCAACTTGCCTGCGAATAATACGGACAGGCATAGCGTCCTCAGGACACTTCCATTTTGTTTATTTACAAACATTTTAGGACATAGCCTGTGTTCTTAAAACAGTTTCAAATTGCCTGCGAACAATACGGACAGGCAGAGCATCCTAAGGACACTCCCATTTTGTTTCTTTACGAACATTTTAGGACACAGCCTGTGTTCTTAGAACAATTTCAACTTGCTTGCGAACAATATGGACAGACATAGCTTCCTCAGGACACCCCCATTTTGTTTATTTACGAACATCCCAGGACACATAATATGTTCTAAGAACACTTTCATCTTGCCAGCGAACAATACGGACAGCGTCATCAGGACACCCACATTTCGTCCATTGATGAATATTTCAGGACACTGCATGTGTTCTTAGAGCAGTTTTAACTTGCTAGCGAACAGTACGGACAGATATAGTGTTCTTAGGACACCTCCATTTTCATTTCTTTACGGACATTCCGGACACCCGCACTGTCCGCGGACACCTGAATTGCTTTTTTTTAAAAAAACAAGAAATGAATTAGTACACAATATAATAATTTTACTTTATTTTACATATATGTTAAATTTATGACAGAGAAGGTGAAGCAGAAACTGAAACAAAAACAGGAGAATTAGGGGTTTCAATAGGATTTCTATGAGGTGAAGAAGGGACGGAAGTCTCATCAAAACGTTTTGGTTGATGGAGAGGGTTTGGGGATAATTGACTGGGATATGGTGAGGGGGGACAGGTACATGTGGGACAATGGTATGTAGTTGTTTGAAGTGATCCTCCACAAAGTTTTTCAAATTATTAAAATTTGCCAAGAGTAGGTCCATTTTTTCTTCTATGTGCTGAAGAGTCTTATCCAATACAGCTTTTTCATTAGTATTTTCAGTTTTTGTATGGTCTGTACAAAAAAATATATATATGTTGAATGTATATGAAATAATATATTAATTGGTTTATATAGTATAGTGTCTACCATTAGATTCACTATCTTCTGACATTTCCTTACGTGGGAAATGCTCCTCTAGCCACTCCAGAGTACTAGACATTTCTGTGAGAAAAAAAACATAATATCATTCTTTTTTGTATCTAATACAGAAAGTTTATAAATATATGAATAAAATGCAGTACACTTACTATTTCAGGTAAGGTGTGTTCTGAGTGGTCTGTAGATCTGCTGTTGTTCTTAGTTGTGGAGTTTCTGTGAGGTAATCATGTTGGAAGCCTATCTTTCTTCTTTTGGTATATTCCATTTTAGAAAATATTGTATTTAAATGAATGGTTATGTGTTATAAATAGCATTCTTTTATGAAGTTATATCCAGTATACTAAGCTACTCATGCAGAAACATAGGCATTGTGTGCAGCATATATGATGAAGGTACAATATTCATAATGTTGATATGTTGAGTTTTGCGTACTGTGAAATATGTAATAAGTAGCTAATAAAACCCACATATTACATAATTGCATTATTACAAACAAAACACAAAGAGACAATAACACATGCAAATATGGGTCTATACAGGTAAAGTGAAGTAAGCAAAAAAGCAGAAGTAGTAGTAGAAATAATTCATAACCTAACTGATTATATTTATGTCAATAAATGATTGCTCTGTCTATCCTATTTATCCTATGTACATGTATTACATGATTTGACTGGACCCTAAGGAAAGTAGTGTGAGTACAATGTATACAAATATGAGCATATACAGGGAAAATACAGTAATAAAAAAACAACAGAACTATCAGAAAGTGCTGATAACTCTACTGATTATCTTCATGCACAGAAAGAATTGCTGTTTTTCAAGCTTGTGTGTTCTCATATGTATATGTTTCATGTGATATGACTGGACCCTAAGGGAATTACTGTAAGAACATACTTGAAGGATAAGTCTACAAATATAGTACGTTTACAATTTTTAGTTCATGATTATTACTGAAGAAAACCATGTGGCCTACATATGTGAGTAAAGGATAAAAGAGGGAGAAAGACATGTGATGTCATCAGTGATGTCATCAATGGCATTTGTGATGTCACCTTTGATGTCCTGGGTGTTAGTCTTAGCAGTGCACAGTGGTGGCGCGAGTTATGGTTGCTCAGCTTACCATAACTGGTGAATTTTAGGGGTTTTTCGGTTTTACTTGGAACCATAAAGTCCCTTTAACAAAGTGTTTTCACTGAATTTCATACGTTTTTAGTTGTGCAACTTAACCATAACGTCCCTTTAACAAAGTTTTTTCACTGAATATATATATATGTAATTTACTTACTGTTCATTGTAAAGGGAAAGAAAACTAATAAATAATGTTTTGTGAAATGGTGATAATGTCTTGTGTTATAATTGTATGCTGTTGTTGTTTTTGTCAATTGTGTGTAAATCCTCCAGGGAAATATGCTGAGTAAAAAGTACTGAACCTCTTTTTTTCTATTTGCTAGATAATTAAATCCATTCACTTCCAGCCTGATGGCGAGAGCGGTGTCCTGGAAAAGCACCAGGGACCCCGGAAAGAAGGACGAAAATGGGTGCCATGCTACAACCCCCAAACCAAAGATGGAAGGGAGGCTGCAATGCTCACTCCCTAATGAAGCAAATTAAGCCGGACAGACTGAAACCGAAAGAAAATATTTCAAAGGAAACCCCCTCTCTGCCCTGCTCTTCCCAATGAAAGAATCATGAAAGAACAGGGAGGGGGCGTGGGACATGTGCAGTGTAATCAAAGACCCCAAACCAACAGATCTGAAGAACCCACTGACGAAAAAATTACCTGCCAGCATATATAACAAAACCTTCGCACTGAAAGCAGGCCTATTAAGGCAGGCTGTGGGGTTTCTGCAAGTACCACAAGGAAGGGCCATGTGAAAAAGTCCTACCTGTCATTACAAAAGGAAAAACAGCATTGTCATTCACAAAGGTAGAAGAAATACAAAGGTCACTTTCACTTGAAAAACAGTATTTTTAAACATTGACACCAAAATGGCTTTTTATGTGTGTTTGCAGCTTAAAGCAACAAATGAGAAAAATGTACCCCAGCTAACTTAAAGATGTCAGAAGAAATACATGGTGTGTGTTCACAAACAGTAATGTATATTATGCTTCACATGCAAAATACTGGCATACATTTGAAAAGAAAAACCCACTTTGTTTCCATGAAAAACTTCCTGTAGGCCCGAGGCAGACCGTTTTGCTTGCTATGGGGCAAATGTCACAAAGGCCTCCCCCGCTGAAAGCCTGCCTTGCATCCCAGCTGTTTACAAGTGCAAAAAAGTGTGGCTGATAAGGTTGTGGAAAACAAACTTCCCCCAATCTGGGAGACTATTGAAGCTCATTCTGTGCAGGCAAAATGTTGTAGCTGGTGCATGACCGGAATATAGGGGGAGGTGTGAAAACAGGGGCTGCAATCAAGGCTGCTGCCACCAACTTCAAACAACAAACTTCAAACAACAAAGAGAATAATAAAAACTCTGTTCAAGAGTGACAAATGGCCTGGCAGAAGGGAAGCTCATATTTGGACATATGAAAATTCCCCTTCATGTTTAAATGGACTATCAAAACTGTATGCATGTTCCCAGCGACAAATGACCTAGTGCCTTGATTTATGTGTAATTTATTTGATAATTTCCAGTGAATTTTATTAAAATAAAATGACACGCTCATGTTCGTTAAACGTTCATTGAATGCTGCCAGCCCCTTTCCTCTAGGTTGTCGGGATGCCTCGTATCTTGGCATCTCAGCATTGTGGCATTGTGGCCAGAGCATCTGGCATCTGGAGTCTGGCATCTGGTGTCTGCTATGATAGAAGGCATTACACCACTTGGAGGGTCTGCCTTTCGGTGCCCATCAGAGCCTGAGGTTACCGGTGTGCAGTGGAGTGGATTGGAGAGCCTGGAGTCCCCAAGTAATGGAGTAGACGGGGAGGCTGTGGCGTATTTCACCCACTGCTGGTTGTGCTGCGAATGGTTTTGATCTGCCTGCGATCTGGCTGTTGGTTTCTTTCTTAGCCCCTCTCAGGGAGTAGCCACTTTGCAGGTATTTGTTGCTGTTAATTTTTTCTATCCTGAAGACCTTTAAATATCGCTACTATAGCCTAAGGAGTGGAATAACTGGTAAAGGGAAACGTTGTCGCAGCCCTCCAACATCGCTTGCTACCTCTGAAAAGCTCTTGTGTAGCAAAAAGGCAAAATTATCCCTGATGGATGGACAATCTAAAATCAGTGGCTTCTTTGGTACCGTAGCACCATTTGGCAATGGCAAGCCAAACACTACTCATCATCCTGGGGTGGGTGTCCCTGATGTTGATAAAAGTATGCCTTTTACTTTCCCACTCATTGATAATAATGAATCCCTTTTAAATATGTGTCGTACCCATCAGATACATTTGCAAGGGATTGTTTCTATTGGGCATGAGCATATTGCTGGCACTAATCTCTCCGCCAGCCCCAATTTAGATGAATTGATCTCCTCCTCAGAAGAGATTTTTTGTGAGAGTGAGGTTGACTGAGAAAACAACGCTGTACATTTGTTACATGCCAGAGCATCAAGGCATTCATCCAGTGGGGGAATCTCTGGAGTGTCAATGTCTAATGTTCTCCTTTCCAAATGTGATGCTCTTTTACTACTTTACACTAACTTGGCTGTTGACCAGTGTGAGATGAAGAGCCTCCTGGCATGGGTGGTGGATGTTATACTGAATTGTAGTACCATCTCTAACCAAACCACAGCGGGAGAGCTTGAATGTTGTAGTGTTTCTGCCCGACCCTCAGAGGTCTCTGCGATCATGGCCCAGCCCACCTCAACTCATATGAACCAGGCTCCACATATGGGCCCTTGTCAGCTCCCCCCTTTAACAACATTCAATGCAAAGACACTCCCAAATGTTGATATAACTGCCACTCATTTAGATTCAGTGACAGTACTGGCAGAAAAAGAGGAACATGCATTAGCTGCACTACAGATTGAATTGTCATTGATGAATAGCCCCCCCCCCCCCGAGGGGGGCATGTAATAATAAGAAACATTGTCTGAAGCGTCAACTTCTTCTGAACAAACCTTTTGTGGCCAGCCCCTCTGCTTCACCTGCTGTAATCTCTTCACAGTTTCATGCCACTACCTCTCATTGTCATTGGTCACTAGAGTTCAGGGGGATGGGACTACCAGGGAGGTGGCTCTACTTGGGCCTATTGACAAATGGCTTTGGCTCTCATCTACCAACGTAGAACCAAATATGTCAAGGCCTGGATGTACAGTCCTAAATAACACAAAGCAGGTCCAAGATTCTGAGTCCACAGTGAATGTTCCTCAAGAAGCTCCTATATGCTAGCCTGCTTGTTGCAACGGAGGGGAGTGCCCCTGCCTCCTACTCTCTGTCCTAGTTTGCTTTTACCAGCTATGACCTGGAAAATCTCATATTGTGATCAAGGCAATGAGTTATCTTTGGGGAATCTAGTAAGAATTGAGGAAATTAGCCCCAAAGATAAGACCCTGTTTTTAAACAGAACTTTTCTGTTTGCCTTATGGAAACAGATCATGGGTCTTTCAGGCATCTCTAGCGTTGATATTCTGCATATTGAGCTTCTGAATTGGCTTAGCCCTACGAACTGGCCTTTGATTGAGTGTGCCTCACCTATTGTGCCCTCTCTATTATACATGTGCTCTGGCATGTTGTATAACTGGGGCTTTCGGCCTGTGATCAGCAAATGACTAAGGCCCACGAGGATGTTAACTCTATAGGGCCTTTTGTATATTCCATCGACTTGTAATTCTACCATTGATCACCTGTCCAGAAAGCTCATTTTGTTGCCAATGGGTGTAAGTGCTTCAAATGAAAGCATGCAGGCCTGGAGGGCTCACATGTTGGGCTGCTGAGACTGTTAAAATGAACATTTATTGACATCACAATCATGTTGACTGGGTACCATCGCCCTACGGGGTTGTTTATGCTCCAAACTCTGTTCCAACATTTTCAATTCTGCAGACAGAATCTCGTGAATCAAAACGTGTGATGTCGTGGAACATTGCTGGTATTCTGAAAGATATGGAAGATGCGAAGTGGCTGGACTTGGTGAACTCCCGAAACTCAATATCCCTGCAAGAGACGTGGTCACTGGAGGCCCACGACACCCAGGGTTTCACGTTTTCCCATATACCAGTCTCAAGGGCGCCCTAGTGGTGCCCTGATATTCTGGGTAATTGTAACGTTATTTGTGTCAATTTGTATGTGCCCCATTGCTTCTCGTGATTTTATGGAAATTCAAATGTGCTCTCTTGATGGGTCTAAACGTTTGTGTATTGATGTGCATAATCACCTAGATAATCCTGCTAACACTCTTTTCCTGCTACAGTTGGATGAAAGAATTACCCCATTTTGGGAAAGTCTCACTGGTCCAACTAAAATCATTATCTTTCGTGGTAAAGGTTAAGTTGAAGCATACATTGTGCCAAAAATAAAGTAAACAAATGCAAATGTCAATAAATAAAATGTACATACCAAAGTTTCAAGCAACGGAAAGCAGGATCAAAAAGCGAATCGAAAACAAAGTACCTCAAATTAGTATTTACCAATAAACATAACAAAAAAACAAATTAGACCCATATTTTTCAGTATTAGTTTCATTATTGAGTACCAATCTAAAGGAGAGTGTGGGGGTAGAATTGTACTGTGTGGGGTCAGGGACAGACAAGCATGGCAGGTAAATCCACTCCAAAGCAGTAAATCATCAATACTGCATGCATGAAACTGTATCATGCTTTAACATCCCTTTCTCGGGTGTATGTTAGTGGAGGGTGAGTGTGAAATTACACCACCAACCCATTTGAAATGCCCAGTGAAGCCAGGTAAGACTCACAATTTTCCGATTGGAATATCGGCGGATGACCAAGCCTCATTGAAGTTGGAGTTAGGCAGGACTGTGTTGTTGCTCTGACCTTGTTCTGCCTCTTTATTAACAGGGTCTTTGATTTGTTGGTGGCTGAGCAGACAGATGCCCCATTGCTGGCATCTTAGAGAATTCCCATTCTCCTATTTGCCGATGATGCAGTCCTTCTCTCGTTGACCCTAGAGGGTTTACCGAGGCAGTTGGCAATTTTCGAGGGCTTCTGCAAGGATAATGGACTTATAATAAATGTATAGAAAACACAGTCAATGGTGTTTAGCAAAAAATGGGTCAAATAAACCTGCTCCGTTTAGTGTTGGCTTGAGAGGCAGCTCTATTGAACAGGTGTTGAGTTAGGATTACTTGGTGGTTCGCATGATGTCCAATTGTGCTTGGAGCAATCAGGTGAGGCGGGCAGTGTTAATGCTGTCCAGGTTTAATGCTGTGCAGCTGGTTATAGATGTATTCAGGCCCAAAAGTCGGGTCTGGTTAGTGTTCGTATTTAGATTTGTAAGAGTCAGGCAAGGCAGGTGGCACTGTATGGAGCCGAACTATAGGGTATGTGTAATCCAGGTATGCCACACGTCGTGGAGCAGACATTTTTTCAATCGAGCATAGGGCTGCCCATCAATGATATGATATGATGTGATATATGATATGATAGTATACAGCATTTATAACGTGCCTATACACAAGTGTTTCAAGGCACAATGAGTCAAGGGACTGAGAACAAAGGGAAGACACAGACAACAATCTTACTAGGCCGGTGACATTGAGATTGCACAAGTGCAGGGGAGAGGGGAAAGGGTAAGTGCAGGGGGAAGGGCAAGGGGGCAGTGCAATACATAGGATCAACAGTTAAGAATAAATAAAATAAATAAATGCAATAGGTAAAAGTGCGGCCAGCTAGTGGCAAGTGCAGGAGTAAGTGCAGACATCAAGTGTCAAGAGCAGGTGGGGACTGTAGGGATACAGAAACAGCCCACAAATTCAGGGGTTGTGAGAGCAAAGAGCTAGAGAAGGAAGATATTTAGGAAGAGAGAGTTGGAGGTATTGAGGCCCCGGGCCCCAGAAGGACTTGTGGACAGTGCAGACGGTTTTGAACTTAATCCTCATAGCCACTGGGAGCCAGTGCAGAGATTTCAGCGATGCAGAGATATGATCCCTGGGTTTGAGGCCAAGGACAAGTCTTGCACTCCTGTGCTGGAGTAGTTGCAGAGGGAAGAGAGTAGAAACAAGCAGATTTAGAAAGAGGCTGTTGCAGTAGTCCAACCTAGAGTTAACCAGAGCTCTGGAGACGGTGACCTTCTGGGGGAAGGAGAGGAAAGGAAGAATACCTCTGAGGAGGTGCAGTTGGGAGTGTGACTTCTTAGAGACTTCAGAGATATGAGGAGAGAAGGAGAGAGTGGAGTCAAAGATGACCCAGAGGTTTTATCCGCCAAGAGAGGTCAGCCACAAAGTGACAGGAAAGGAGGGAACAGGTGTGCCGATGAGAAGAATCTCAGTCTTACTGGCATTAAGGCAGACACCGTTGGTGGCATACCACCCCTGGATAGCAGACAGACAGTCAGAGATGAGAGAAGCAGAAGAGATGGTGGTAGGGAGCCTGGAGATGAGCTCAGTGTCATCCGCATAGCACTGAACGATGGGGCAAAGAGTGACAATGTGTGAGCGAGAAGTGCCAGATATTGAACAGCCAGGGAGAGTAAGAGCCCTGGGGAACACTACAGGTAGAGACAGAGATAGAGGAGAGGAGGGACCCAAGTTGGACCTGGGAGGGTCGATCAGAGAGGAAAGAGGTCAGCCAAGCCAGGGCCTGATCGGTGATACACAGGTTATCACAGAGACAGTTGAGCAGGATGGCATGTTTGACCGTGTCAAAGGCAGAAGAGAGAACAAATAAGATTAGGACACAGGGGGTATTGGAGACAAGGTTGGAGAGTAGGTCTTCATGGTTGTTTAGGAGAGCAGTTTCCATGCTTCTGGCAGCTTTGAAACAAGACTGATGGTTTTGGAGACAACCAACCAATTCAGTGTGAAAATTAAGCTGGGAGATGGTCAGCTTTTCCAGGAGATTGCCCAAGAAAGGAGTGATGGAGATTGGGTGGTAGTTAGCAGGGCAGGTGGGGTTGGCTGAGGGTTTCTTAAGAAGAGTATGCACAAGGGAGTGCTTCAGGGGGGAGGAAAGACTCCAGTGGTTAAGGAGTGGTTGCAGAAGTCAGCCAAAGCCAGAGCAAGGGTGTCAATGTGGTCCTTGATCGTGAGAACCTGTTTTGATGAGGCTTTCATAGATCAGACTTGTCTAGAAACCTTGTCTGGGGAGAACAGGGGAAATGCAGGGAAGGAGGGTGGAGAGGTGACCACAGAAGGGTCAGAGGAAGAGCGGGGAGTCGAGGGAGGAGGAGGAGAGGAAGAGAGAGAGGACAGGATGTCCTGAGTTTTGGAGATGAAATGAGAAGCCAGGGCCATGCAGAGGGCCCAGAAGGCGACAGGAGAGGTAGAGACTGAAGCATGATTAGCCAGCTCTTTGCAGATTTTAAAGAGTTCGGCTGAGTTGTTGGATGCCGCAGTGACACAGGCCTGGACGAGAGCTCTCTTATTGGGTCGGACAGAAAGCCGGTATTGGCTTTGGAGCAGGCGGCAAGTCATTTTGTCAAAGGATGAACAGAAAGCACAACATTTCCTCCCAGCCACCCTGCACTTGCGTTTAAGTGTGACAAGGTCTGAGTCGTACCAGGAGTTGCACTTACCTTTGGGATTCAGGTGGATCCTCATGAGAAGGACGAGGACATAAGAGTATTAGATATAGCAGAGTGAGCATAGAAACGGCTGTGTCAGGGTGTGAGTCAGCCGAAGGGGGGGGGGTGAGAAAGTGACAGCGAAAGCCTCAACTGACACACACTTCATGTGTTTGATAACCAAGAAGGTAGGTGGCGGCAGTGCTGGAGTTGGCTTGGCCTGAAGGGGTGGAGATAGAGTGAGCTGGGAGGAAAGGAGAAAATGATCACTCCAGGAGAGAGGAGTGGTGAGAGGTGTAGAAAGGGGAATGTCTGTAGAGATCAGAACATCCACAGTGTGCCCTGCAGAGTGAGTCGGGCCAGAGGGGAGGATAGAGAATGAGAGAGAGTCGCAGAGGTCGCAAAAGAGTCCAGAGGAAGGACAGGAAGCATCCAGGTGGATGTTAAAGCATCAAAGAAGGAGGAGTTGAGTGGTTGAGACCAGGAACGAAGAGGAGAGGTCTGCCCTATCAGAGAGGAAGGTGGCTGATAGATGGTAGCCACAGTAAGGGAATCGCTAGGAGAGAGAGAGCCTGCAGACGGGGCATTCAAAAGAGGAGTAGGCCTGTGTGGAAATGACAGAGGCAGGAATCCACTCAGGGAAGATCAGGGCTACACACCCTCCAGAACGATTGGACCTAGGTGCAGAGAGGATCTTGTAGCCACCAGGGAGGAGAGTGTCAAAGTTTGTGACAGAGCTGACCGTGAGCCATGTCTCAGTTAGACCGAGGACATCGAGGTCAAGTTCTTCCAGGAGGTGGCAGATGTCAGAGGAGCGTTTGACAGCTGAGGAGAGTTTAGAGTGGCAATATGGAGAAGGTTGCTGGTTGCTGTCCTTGAAATACTTCCAGGGACAGGTACAAATCAGAGGTCAACCCTGCAGAGGTGTAGAGGAAGCCCAAGGGGGGGCAGAAGAGGAAGGAGGAGAGGGCAAGGTAGCCAAGGAAGAGAGGGCAGGGGGAGGCAAGGAAGCCGTGGAGGGATGAGAGGGGACAGCACAAGAAGTAGGCAAATTGATGAGGCATGGGAAGCATCTATCAAAGAGGATACTTTTGGCCTGAGGGCTTTGGTCCAAGATAACACTATTCAGGTAAACATTAATGATGACGTAATGTCCCGATACTGTGGGACTTGAATCTGCATAGCATTGGCTTCATATGCCATATGAGGCCAGCGTTCCTTTGGCCCAGATTGTGAAAAAAAGGTAAATTGGGTCACTATAGAAGAGCTGTCGGGGATGTATTAACCTATCCAGGAAGTTCAAGCTTGCCATGGTTCTCAGCTATAAGAAGGGAGCTGACAATTAAGGGTCTGGAGGGATACTGGTTACAATCCAAATCAATTCCAGGAAAGTAAAGGGTATTAATTACAGGTGGAAGGGAGATTTTCGAGCAAAACCTGAGGGCTCTATGAGCTTAGTCTCTTATCTATCTAGGAAAGTAGCCCCTGGTTTTGAAGTGTACTTAGATAGTATCCAGGTCAAACTAATGAGGGTTCTTTATATGAAGATGTGTATTGGCTTCTTGCCTTTAGCTTGTTTAAAACACAATTGGATTTCAAGTTATCCTGCTGCCTCTCCCTTTTGCCCAAATTAAGTAGAAAGCACTTTGCACTTAGTCCTATTTTGCCCAGCATACATGTATGTCATGTGGAAATACTTGATACCACTTTTCAAGCAATTTAATGTTAATAAGATCAAAATGCCATTGTGCTTTGGTCTGGCAGGTGAAGTGGTGTTATACTGTATGGGACATTTTCCGCTGCAGTCATGAAGAAAGAGACTTAAGCAGATAACTGCAGCAACAAAAGATTCATTAGCACTGAGTGTTTAATTGATCATCTCCCATTTTATTTATTTTAGCTGCTTTATCTGACTGTATTTTTGTATTTTATCATTGGTGCCCATTTTGTTGCAAGTTATGCTATTTTATTTTATGTAACTTCTGTGCCTTTTTGGCTGCTATGAACATGTCCTGGATTTTAGAGTTGGCGGACCAATGGGGGGTCAATTAGGTATTTGGAGAGTAAGTTACATGTTCATACTTATTATTCTTTTTGTGTAAACAGCAGAAAATTGCCGCACAGTTGAGCAACATGATGGGGAAATGGCTGTCATATTAAACCCCATGATTAGCTGAAGTGGAACACATATATATATATATATATATATATATATATATATATATATATATATATATATATATATATATATATATATATATATATATTACATGGACGCGGTAGTGTCCATGTAGTTATGGTTAAGTTGGTGTTTCCATAGGAAGAGCATTTTTTGGGTGGCTTATAACTTCGCTCCCTCTGGACGAATCCTCACCGAACTTTGCAAAAGAAGTATATGGCCCACTCTGAATTTATTTGCAGAGGTTTGGTCCGGGGGGGCAAAGTTATAGGGGGGTTCCCAAAACTTTTGTTTTTTCCCATAGACATAATGGGAAAAAACTTTGCGCACGCCTACAGCCCAAACCGCTGGACGGATTTACACCAAATTTGCAGCAGGATCGGCGGCTTGGTCCCGAAAGCGTGCTTTTGCAAATTCGGTGTACATCCATCCAGTAGTTTTTTTTAAAAAGACCAAAATATAAGGCAAAAAAATTAGCGATATCTCCGTTCTCTCCGCGGACGGACTTCCCGGTTCGCTCCGCGGACTGTGCCCTGATTGGCCGAGCGGCTTGCGCGATGTCCGCGGACATCCGACGTGTTCGCTGATTGGACGGCATGGGGCGTGGAGCGTGTCAGATTTTTGGTAGCGCCCGACATCTTGCATTCGCGGACGACCGCGGACAGCGAGGTGAAACTTGGTTTAAAAATTGTATTTAATGGAGTGTGTTGGTGTGTTAGAGTGTTTGGGGAGGGTGGGCGAGTATGAGATAGGTGCAATGTTGTATTTTTTTTATGTGCTGGACACTTTTGCTGTGTTCGATTTGTCTGCGGACAACATGGCTGTTCTGAAATGTTCGTAAATAAACAGAATGGATTTGGTGTCAAGTTGAAAGTGTTCTAAGAACAATCGCGGGGTCCTGGAATGTTCGTAGGGGGTGTCCTGAAGACGTTGTCTGTATTGTTCGTTGGCAAGGTGAAAGTTTTCTAGGAACTTCCTTGTGTTCGCGGACATTAAAATGGTTGTAATGCTTGAATCTATGGGTGTGATATGCTGTGGTGGTTGTGGCCAGGGTATAGAATGTTGGGTGCATGGACATTTGGCCATGCACCCAAGACACTATGCCCTGGCCACAAACACCGCAGCATATCACACTCATATGCCATGCACCAAAGAGTCTATGCCCTGGCCACAAGCACCGCAGCATATCACACTCAAAGTGGCTTATAACTTTGGGTCAAAAACAAATTTATAAGGAACAATGTTATAAGCCAGTATGGGTGTGATATGTAGCGATGGTTGTTTTTATCATGTTATACTTACTATTTGTTTTAGTAATGGGAGTCCATGTTTTTCTTGTTCATTTCTGTGATAACAGAAAATAGCATGTTAGTATTAGTATTTTATAAAGACTTATTACATTGTACAATCAACATTTTCTTCTTTTTTTTTACCCTCATATTTAGTAGATGACAAACCAGAGTACTGTGCAATTTGCTCAGTTTCTGTGTGTGTTGCTAAAATCATTGGGTCTGTGGGAGAAAAAAATCCATGTTGGATTAAAAAAAAACCTTTTTCTGTTATGCTACAGTTTATTTGTTTGTTTGTTTTCAGTGTTTACTTGTTGTTTCTGGCTAATGCTTTATGCATTGTATTGTTCCAGTTTTTGGGAGCAGTAAGATATTAGGTATTTGTTTGGATATTGTAAAATTTTGGAGCAGTTAGATACCAGTAGACGTATTCTAACTGTTTATTTTTTATATATAATTTTGTGGTATTGATTTATCTGTTTGGATATTTCTAAATTTTGGGACAGTTAGATACCAATTGGTGTATTCTAACTGTCTATTTTTTTCTCTATTTGAGTGGAATTAATTTATCTGATTAGTTGTTGTAGCATCTTTGGACACTGAGATAGCTTTTGGAATATTGTGACAGTTTATATTTTTTTACTACAAGTGTACTTAAGGTTTAAGTACAGTTTAGTTATCAAATTTTGGTTTTAAGAACATTAAATAAGCATTTGTAAGATTTGCTGGTAATCTCTGCTTTAGAATAATGGTACTATCATTACATTCAAACCATCCACATTTCTTTTTTATATATGCAGTGTAATGCCCTGAATTGGTTGTGGCTCCTGCGTGGTAGATTATACCTATTATTGTGATGGCTTTCTTACCAAGTGATATTTGACCATGTGTGCATCCAGTCAGCTTGCAGTTTTTTTTTGGTACCATCTGCATTGTAACGTAGAAGCATTAGTATTACGTATTTACTATGTGTTTGTATTACTAACGTGGAGCGATTAACTGAAATGCAGGTCAAACATAATCTACCATGGTTTGCATTTTGTACAAGTTGCTGAAATAGAACAGATTCACAATTAGGTATTGATATATACACACAGCGTTCATTGGGGATTTGTTCCTGTGTCACATTGTTGCAGAGAGTGCATTTATGTTTCCACATGTATGAAATCTGGAAGATTTCATTTATAGGTATGTTTTTGTTTTCCAGTACTAATAGTAAGTACATTAGAAATTCTTGTGGATCTTCCTGTGAGTTTATAGTGAATTTCACCATTCCAGCACAGTAGTCTAATTGTTGTCTTATTCCATGAACACTCTACGGGTTGTCAGGATTGTTTGTTGCGTTTCTGTGAAGTACTAACATTTGCAGACACAATTGGTCTGTACTGCGTAAGTAAATGTTGTCAACAATTGGTGGTAATTGAAATAGAATATTAATTGCTACATTTGCGTAGCAACTTACACCAACTATATTTGAGAGTTTAAATGGACCAGGTAGTTCTGTATCTGACTGTTTTTTTTGGAGTTTGTCTTCCTTCTTTGAAGAAGTACCTGGTTTACTTTGCCTAATTGATTCTTTTTTGATTGTGGTACTTGATGAAGTATTACTTTCTTTTACTCTCTTTGAAGGATTTGCAGTGACATCCTGTTGCATTTCTGTTTGATTTATTTTTCTTTTATAATGTTTTACTTTTTGTGGAACAGAATATGTGTTTAGATGGGGGTGTATAGTGAGCGAAGTCTATTGTATTCTAAAATGCAAGGAATATCAGCGTTTATTTTACTTGCATCAAAGTTGATTAGAAATAGACCGTCAAGTGTACGTAAGCGTGATAGTGCTACATAGCTCATGCCTTCTTTAAAGACTGTGTTACCAATGTCTATCATTGCTTTGTCTAGGGTAAGACCTAGTGATTTATGAATGGTGACTGTGTATGCAAGAGTTAGAGAAAATTGTTCTCTGCATACATACATGTCTTTGAAGAGAAAGAAACGAGCTGTTGAGCGTCCTATTCTTTTTACTTCTGAAAGTTTGTCAAAGAGAATATTGACAAACTGAATTTTGTTGTCACATGGGTATGTTTGAAAGCCAACATCTGTACCCAGTGTTCCATTAACTAGTCCTTGGTCCACGTCAAGGTTACGTTTCAGCATTACTCTGCAATTTAAGGATAGTTTTAATATCTTTTCCAAGCCTGCTGTGTTTGAGATTGATTTTTCTAAACTATTTAGTCTTGTTGTCGCTTGGTCACACATGGGTAGTGTCATTCCATGTACATCTAGTTTGTCTGTGGCGCTAATTTCCATTATTGGTTGCATTTCTTTACTTAACATTATTTCATTGAATTTGAAACAGCTTGCACGAGTTGGCATTAAGGCCATACAATTGACATTTTTGTGGGCTAATTGTTCCATAACATCTGTAGCACATGCATTATCACCATAAAGTGCACGAATGTGCCGGGTTTTCAATATTGCTCTGCTTCTTTAGAAAGTATACCAACTCTGATACTTTTTAAGATGTTGGCAAAAGTGAGATCTGCAGATTGGCGCATGTTTTCTGTTAATTCTCTGTATTGGAAATGTTGCCAAAGGTTGACATTTCCAATGCTGCCAACAGTTTTACGGCAGAGATTGTGTCCTAATGTTTTAAAAATAGGCTCCCCTTTTACTGGTGTGAATTGAAGAAGATCTCTGAAAACAATAATGTGTTTTCCTGCAAAGAGCTCTTCATAGTTTGTTTTGAGTACTTCTTGTAATCTGAGGTGAATCAAAGCCAACTTTAGGTTGGACACCATGCTCACTTCATCTATTAGTAGCATTTTCATTTGTTTCAATACTCCATTGCAGCTTCTGCAGAAAGTTTGTAATAATCTAATTTGTTTTGGTGTTCTACTGGCAGGAGTAGTAATCGGTGTAAAGTGACACCACCTATGTTGTAGGCAGCTAAACCTGTGGGGGCGGTAACAACAGCTGACAGTTTGTTGTTTGTCAATTGTTGAAGGAACTTACTGATGATTTTGATTAGGAATGTTTTGCCAGAAACAGCTTCACCACTGACATACAACAGTATAGGTTTGTAATTTTGACATGTGCATTCTTTGTTTTCATGTTGTACACCATGTGCAATTTCTTTTGTTACTTCTTGAAAAATGCTATGTTGCTCATTGTTTAGCTTTGATTGTAGTATAGTTAAGTCTTCTTTATCTTCATACTGACACATGGTGTTTTCTACTTCAATCATAGCTAATTCTGCCTCATTTGTTATTAGTGGGTCTCCCAGTGGTTCTTGGCTTCCTGTGACAGAAGGTTTACTACTGTCAGGAGTGTCCTTATCTTTTTGGGCCTGGAGTTCTTCTTCGTGTTGCTGTTCATTGTGCAACATTGTTTTGTACTGTGCAAAGTTTACATCAGTTATACTGCTTTCATTTGCTTTGAAAGCGTCTTCATATGAGTCATAGTTATCTAGTATTTCTTCTTCTTTTCTCCATGGTTTAAAGAGTTGTAGCAGGGACATGTAATATACTTCTTTATGTTGAGGAGTCTTTAATGACAATTTGATATGATTAATTAAATTTGGTTTGGTGAGTTTTACTAAGCTGCCTTCTCAGTTTGTCACTTTGTATTTACGGTTTTGTTCATCAGGTTTTATCTTATTTTTGTATGTGTAGTTTTGGGCTATGTGGTATAAACACATGGTTTCCAAAGTGGTACTCCTGTTTGGGTAGTAAGTGTCCAATAAATTGTTTTTTAAAATGTCTTGGCTGTTGGGATCATGTTTGGCTTTTGTTTCTATATCTTCGTATGATTTTAGAACTCTTTTTCTAGATTTAGCTGGACCAAGACTTAGCCATGCTATATTTTCAGATTTACCATACAATGCAGTACCAATTAATCGATCAGCTGCTTTATAGGATCCACATTCTCTATGGGACAGCATTTTTATGCCCAAGCTGTATAATTTCTGAGACACTGTTTTATCTGTTGACAGGTCATTCCAGAGGTCTTGGAGCTCTGTCTTTTCTGATTTGGTTAAGTATGTTGTGACATGTCGTGCAACTGCAGTAGAATTGTCTGCAATGTACTGCACATCTATGTTTGCATTCCATAAGTGGGCAATGATTGCATTGTAATCATTGATATATTTTTCTTCTTCTTTTCTTTTTATGCAATATGTATTTTTAGGTGACTTACCTTTAACACTATGTCTAACTGAAGACATGAGGTTGTTCACTTGACCGGTATTTGTACCTGGTCTAGGGAAACCAAATCGGCATTTGGTGTAGCATTTCCCTTTGTTTTTGTATTTGTGACAACAGTATTTGCCACATTTGTGTCTTTGGAATTGTAAAATGTTTGCATGAAATTCACTATTTGTGGATTCTGATGGAATTTCACAAGTGAAATATTTTTCAATAAACTGTGAAAACAGTGGCATCACTGTCTTGACCAAATTTAGGAGCATCTTTAATCCATAAAAGCATGTGGACATGTGGTGCTCCTCTGGCTTGGTATTCTTTTCTCCAAAAGAAGTGTTGCACTTCTCCAAGGGGAGGAACAGTTTTATTACAAATAAAATGTAGCATAGCAATGAAGCGATGGCGAAAATATCTTGAAACATTAACAGGATCCTGAGAACAAAGTTCTCCAGATGTTAGTATATCTATGTTTGTTTTGTTTTCGTTTTATATGCGTAGGAAAGCATGTAAATCTTCCCATGCATATTCTGCACAACTTAATGTAACAAACCAAGTGGATGGGCCAAGGTTTCTGATCATACAACGTACATCTCCATGACGTTGAAACCAGTACTCTTTAGTACCACACATATTTGCTAATAGATTTGTAAGATTTGCTTGTAAAACCTCATCTTTTTGTTGAACTTTTTATAATAATTGTGTAGCTGTCATATTTTGAAAATGTGATCCTGATTTTAACATGTTTGCAACTCCGTAACATAAAGTTGCTAGTTCACTTTCAAAGAGTAGGTGGAATATGTATTCCACATTTTTTCAAAATCTGGGATCTTCAGAATAGATTCGTAATGAGCGATATTCTGATGCTGATATTTGAATAGGTCTATCATCGTATCTTCCTCCTTTGCCAGTAGGAAAATGTAGAGGGAAAGCAGGTGCTTCTATACTTTTTTCCCATATGCTGATTGGTGATTTTTTTGTTTGACGCATTTGGTATGTTAACAGTGCATCTTCTATGGTGTCATTAGAGTGCAATGGATGAATTGTATAATGGTCTAAAGTGTTTGATATTGTAGCAGGATCTAGGAGCTCAAATTAACCAGCTTCTTGTGTCTCTTGAATTATTTCAGTTGTATCTTTCAAGTTTTCTTCAATATTTATTTCTTTGTAATATTAATTATTCTCTTTAAGATATTGCAGGGCTTCTCTAACTTTATGTAAATCTACCAGTTGTTGCCAAATTATTTTGTCTTTTGTAGGTACTCCATTTAAAAAGATAATTAAAGATTGTTGCATTGGACGTTGCACTCCTAGAGTGTGCACATTTTCTTTTAGATCTAATGTTAAATACACTACTTTTCCACGAAGACCTTTCACTAATTCAGAGGGAGGTAATTTCGAAGTTTTTGGTTGAAGGCGTATTATTGCTTGAAATAGGTGCACTGTTTGAATTATGATGCTCTCATATAAATTAAGTTGTTGAAGGGGTTTTGGTAGTGGGTATAATTCCAAATTATTTGTGATAGCACGTGAAGGAGTTTGGTTGTTGTCAAGTTTTGTAGTGCAGTAACTGCAAAGTATTATGGGGTCAGTTATTTCGTATTTGTTTTCTGCTATAAGTAAGAGAGCTAATTCAAACCATTTAGAATCTTCATTGTCTTCTATTTTGTATGATAGGTCTACAGTTTTTGGGTAACTTTTATAAAAATTTCTGCGGCAACATACACACACGTGGTTTGGTACTTCAGCTGAAGTACTTTCAAATTTTAGTATTTCTTTTTGTATGTGTGTAGTGAAAGGTTGCCATGTGCAGAATTGTTACGAAGTTGGTTTACAGCTAATTCATCTTGTAAGTGGGTTTCACTTCCAAAATATTTTGTCTGGATATAGTCGATTTCTTCTAGTAGGTCTTTTGCTGTACCATGTGGAAGAATGTTATTTAAATTGGCTAGTGCTAAAGCAGGACTTTTAGCATAGTACAGTTTATAAAGTAGATTTCTTATACTTGCATGATGTGTTGATATCCTTTTGATATCATGGAAGGTTGTTTTGCAAGTAGGTCCTGTAATGCAGGCCAATGAATGTCCTTGTAGTCCTGTGTACTTGCGTACTGGACAAGCATCCATATTTCGCAGCAGTTTAATTTTGATTTTGTCTTTGCTTTTCACAAATTGATTGAGGAATTGGCGTAAAGACTTGAGCATTTTTTTGGGAATGTTACACATTGACGTGCATGGCCATTTGTACACTAGATGTTCTGATTCAGTTGAATGGAAGAGTAAATCTACGTTTTCAGGGCATATTTTTGTAAGGAGTACTTCTTGTTCCATTATGGTATTATTAACTTTTTCATAACCCGACCACTGCTATGTATGGCAATTGTATTTGTTTGCTTTTGTTTGTAAGCTTTGACATTAAAGTATGGTTCTGTGCTTGTAGTGTGACTCCATTCACCTCCACAGATATTTAAGAAGTTATTTCTGTTGACATTTCGTTTATTGAGAAGTCTTTTTTGTAATTTAGTTATTAGTTTTGTTAGTGGTTTCATTCTGTTTAACACTAAAATAAATAACTTTCTTTTGAGAAGAGTTGCACTGTCTATCAACGCTTCTAAGATTACTTTCCTAAAATAGGTTTGAAGTGTTGAACCTGGTTTCTCTCCTGTTTTTATAAGATTTTGAAGGACTTTGTGACGGAACATTTTTGCTAAAATACTTTTCTTGGTATGCTTACTTTGTACTATATCAAGATTTATAGAAGTAGTTTTATTTGTAGTGATAGTTGATTTTCTGTTAATTGTTTTTTGGGTTGTTTTACTTTTTGATAGAGGAGGCAAAGTTTTTGTACTAGAAACTTCTTCTGTTTCACTACATGACTGTATTAGCTGTTGTGTTTCAACTTTTTTTTACAAATTCTGCTATAGATGGATGTTTATGTTGGAGACTTTTCTTTTCATTTGCTCTACCACTGCGTTCCTTTCTACGGAGTTGCTTTTTGGTAGGCATTCTTTAGGGTCTGTTGAAAAAAATACAGAAGGTATGGATCGGGGTGTTCTGCAATGCATGTGTGTTGTGTGCATGAGTGTTTGAGTAAGATGATAAAGATGTATGTAATGGTGTGTGATTGTGCATTGGGAATTACAACTACTAGGGATGGGTATTCTTGAATGAATGTGTAACTTCTGGGGTTCAGATGACAGAAAAAAGTAAGCCAGTGGTGTGGAGAAGTATAAATAGTATATCTAAAGCTATACAATAAAAACAGTTTTTTGTTCTACAACATCTAAATTCTAGCGGCTGAGTTGGGTAATTTGTGTGTTGAAAAATAGGAATTTGTGGGCCATTCTGCCAGTAAATCACTGTTTAAGATGGGGGGATTTTTGGTCAGAATGGTGCAGAATCTCTATTTTTAGGCACAGAAATAGCATGAATTAACCTTAGAGTGTGTTTGAGTAATAATTCAAATATTATGGTAACATTCTACTTACTTTTTTTCTAAACTGAGCAGTTTGTCTCTTAGTTGTTCTTTGTACTTCAAATTCGGCTGCTTCTTTTCAGGAGAATGGTCTTCACTGCAATTGTAAAAGAAAGAAATTAGTAATTTGGTTTGTATATAGCACTGTTTTTAATTTAGACATAGATTTTTTAAATTGAAATGCTCAGCACCTCCCTCAAAACCATTACAACTATCTTATGACTAACTGTAGGAAAGAAAATATCTTTACTATGGCTTGTGAAATTCATAATGTACCACTGTATAGCACTATTCCTGTAACTAAGCTTTTCCATGTAATAGTGAGTCAATGTCATAGCCTGCTTTTCCATGTAATAGTGAGTCAATGCCATAGCCTATGTGTCCTATATAAATGTGAGTAATTATATAAATAAAAAAATTAAAACCAATTATGTGTTTGTAAAAATATTATTGTTTGAGATTTGATCATAGAGTGTGCATGTCATTTTGTTTGATTATATGTAGTCTATATATATTTAATTTAAAAAATGTCTGTTTAACATTATTTGTGTGTGTGTGTGTGTGTATGAAGAAATTAAACGGTACAAAGGTTTGTAAGTCAGTTCATTTAAGGACAATAAAAAAATGATCGTAGATTCATTTTACAGATTATACAAGGTAAAAGTCGGTTAGAAAATGTGTTCATGTACTGTATAGAAAATATGCATACCTGTAGTTTGTGTTCATGCATATGGATATGGACGAAGCTGCAAGTAGAAATCTTGGAGACTTGTATAGTATTTCTCGTAGATCGTGCTTGCCAATGGTATGAGACTTGTACTCCGAGACATTCACCGTACATTTGCAGTGCTGATCTCTGATGATGTAGTTACATGTAGAGGTCTTGGATTTGATTGGTGGATGGTCATGTGATTTCTTAGCTACATCCAATGAGGGAATGGCACAGAGAGTGAAGAGGAAATGGTAGAAGGGCTGTCCATGTTACGATATGTTCGCGGACATGGCGGTAGTTCTAGGACACTGCGTATTACATTTGGGGAATTTGGGGTGGGGAGGCATGCAAATGAGATTGAATGTAGCAAGGGATTGGTCAGTAAAGTTTAGTGAGTGTGTTGTGCTAGGAGCGGTTTTCTCAGATATTCTTTTTGCTGAGAGAAGAACAGATAGCTATGGCTGAGTGTTTCAAAAAACAGATTGTGTGGATTTTGGGAGACTCGTGGATACATTGGTTGAAGGTGCATGCAGAAAGCTGTGGAGTATCTATAGATCTTGGATTCGCACATGTGGAAGTGCACTGGCATGGAGTGCGTGGAATGAAGTGGTTGGACTTGCTACCTCTCTGTGCAACTTTGAAGATTGAGGAACATCCAGACATAATTGTAATTCATTGTGGAGGGAACAGTTTAGGACATGTGTCTGGAATTTCTTTGCAATTTGCAATGAAAAAAGGACTTCAGAAGATCATGGACATGTTTCCAAACTCCAAAGTAATTTTTTCACGGATTGCGCAGAGACAAATTTGGTTTCGTTCTTTCTCACATGGTCCACAAATGGAGAAAGCAAAGCATAATGTTAATAAGGCTGTTTGTGCCTTCCTAAGAGATTTTGGCATGTCCTCTTTTCACAATGAAAATATTATGTTTCGTAGTACATACATTTTTCGCAGAGATGGAGTCCATCTTACTTATGCTGGCAATCAGATTTTTCTGAGAAATGTAATGTAAGGGTATTCAGAATTCTGTATGGCCTGTGAGGCAGCTTGAGGAAGACGCTGTCCCACAGAGGTGTTCCTTGTGGTGACAGGATCAGAAACGGAGGATGAAGTAGAGGCAATCAACCTACTACGCTCTTCGCAAGGTACAACCTGGCAAATGGCCCCAGTGTGGAATGAGTTGAGGTGTCGCTTCATGGTAGTGGTCCCACAGCTATACAAACCATGCCTCCCGCGACTGAGTACCATTTTGCACTCATTGCAGGTGACACGGTTCGCACAAGCCTTAGGGCGATTCCCATGAACGGTAAACAACTGCCACACCCAGGAATCATGCCGAGGGCAGGTAGTAGGGATTTCCTCTACCTCATTCTCGTCATCCTCTTCTTCCTCTCTTTATCCTCACTCCTGTTCCCCTCTTCAGGCCCTTGGGGAGATGGTGATGGTGGAGGGGGTGGGGGCGGTGCTGAGGCAGATGTTGCACCAGGTAGCAATAGTGGAGCCATGGATGTCATTGGCTTGGAGATGGAAATCTCAAAATCTGCAAAGTATGCAGCAAAATGCAGTGTGCTCTGTGGAATAGCCAGAAACACAATGAGAATGAGCTCTAAGGCGTGGTCTTTTATTGGGGTGCTTGTACGCGGTTCGCGGACATGCGCACCGTCCGCAAGACAGATCGAACACCAAAAAAGGTTCAAAAAGTCACAAAAACTATTTGGAAACTTAGGATTAGTATGTGGGATTTGTGGTATGGTGAGTTTTTAATGAGAAATATTGTGGATTACTTGGAAATGTACTTTTAAACTGTTTGGGGACACGAACAGTGTCCGCATTCAGTACACACGATCAGCGTGGGCGCGGTCACATGATTGCTTTGTGAGCATGTTCGCTAAGGAAGCAGCCGCCCGCAGGACACCCAATGTACGGACATTGTTTTGCGCATGTGCGTTGATGTTCTACGGACAGTGTTCGGGTCCTGAACTAATTAAAAGTGCGTCACACGTAAAATGAACAGTTACGGACAGCCGTTTGTTCTTAGCACAGTTTAACTTACTTGCGAACAATACGGACAGACATAGCATCCCCAGCACACCTCCATTTTCGTTTATTTACAAACAATTCAGGACACCACAAGTGTTCTTAGAACAGTTTCAACTTGCTAGCGAACACTACGAACAGGCATAGTGTTCTTAATGACACCTCCATTTTCGTTTATTTACGAACATTTCAGGACACTATGAGTGTTCTTAGAACAGTTTCAACTTGCATGAGAACATTACGGACAGATATAGTGTCCTCATGACACTTACATTTTTGTCTATTTACGAACATTTCCTAACAACCGTGCTGTCTGTGGACACCTAAATTGGTTTTAACAAAAAAAACTGAAACTAATTACAACACAATATAAAAAAGTAACTTTATTTGACATATATTAACAATTTATGACTGAGAAGGTGGGGCAGAAACGGAAACAAAAACAGGAGAATTAGGGATTTCAACATGATTGGGATCAGGGGAAGAAGGCATGGAAATGTCATCAAAACATTTTGGTCCATGGAGAGGGTTTGGGGTTAAATGAGTGGGATATGGTGAGGGGGGACAAGTACAGGTGGGACAATGGTATCTTGTTGTTAGTTTTAAGTGATCTTCCACAAAGTTTTTTAAATTGTTAAAATTTGCCATAATTTGTTCCATTTTTTAGTTTATTTGTTCCAGAGTCTTATCCACCGCTTCTTTCTCTGTAGTAGTTTCAATTGTTGTATGGTCTGTACAAAAAAAATGTATATGTTAAATGTATACAAAATAATATTTATTCATTGGTTTATATAGTAAAGTGTGTACCATTAGGTGCACTATCTTCTGACATTTCCTCTCGTGGGAAATGCTCCTCTAGCCACTCCAGAGTACTACACATTTCTGTGAGAAGACAAAAAAGTAATATTTTTTATCTAATACAGAAAGTTTATAAATATATGAGTAAAATGAAGTGCACTTACTATTTCAGGTAAGATATGTGATGAGTAGTCTGTACGTCTGGTCTTGCTCTTAGTTGTGGAGTGTCTGTGAGGTAATTATGTTGGAAGCCACTTTATCTTCTTTTGGTATATTTCATTTTAGAACATATTGTATTCAAATGAATAGTTAGTGTGTTACATATCTGGGTTACATTTCTTAAGAATTACTACATATACTTTGTATGTGTGCTGCTTTGTGAATTTGTTTAATGTTCCTATGTTATGCTATAACAATTACACATACCCCCCCAGAGTTTTTAGGTGGTGGTACTGTTGTCCGAACATGTCCGCGGACAGTCAAATTCAGTAGAAAGGGTTCGGTATGTTCCATATTACATGTACATAAAGTCAAAGTTATTATTGTTAAGTTGTGCCATTAAAAAACTATGAAATTTAGTAAAAAAACTTTGTTAAAGGGACGTTATGGTTCAGTTGCGCTACGAAAAACCTATGAAATTCAGTAAAAAGACTTTGTTAAAGGGACGTTATGGTTAAGTTGCGCTACTAAAAACCTATGAAGTTCAGTAAAAAAACTTTGTTAAAGGGACGTTATGGCTCAGTTGCGCTACTAAAAACCTATGAAATTCAGTAAAGAAACTTTGTTAAAGGGACGTTATGGTTAAGTTGCGCTACTAAAAACCTATAACCTATCAGATTCAGTAAAAAATCGTTGTTAAAGGGACGTTATAGTTCCAAGTAAAACCGAAAAAAAAAACCTGAAATTCGCCAGTTATGGTAACCTAAACAACCATAACTCGCGCCACCACCGTGCACTGCTAAGACTAACACCCAGGACATCAAAGATGACATCACAAATGACATCACTGATGCCATCACATGTGCATTTACCTTTCATGAAAAGTCTGTACAAGGGTTTCTTAATGTAATGTTAATTAAAAAAAAGTGTCAAGGATCATTGGAATAAATATCAAGGGCTAATTAGTCCATCCAGTATACTAAGGTGCTCATGTAGAAACGTAGGCATCGTGTGAAGCATACATGATGGAGGTTCAATATTCATAAGCTTGCCATGTTGAATAGTGAAATGATAACTGTTTTCTTATTAGACTTTTGCATACTGTGAAACATGTGATAAGTAGATAATAAAACCCACTTACTACATAATTGCATTATTATAGACAAAACACAAAGAGACAACACCACATACAAATATGAGTGTATACAAGGAAATTGAAGTAAGAAAAAAAACAGCAGTAGTAGCAAAAAGTGTTCATAACCTAACTGATTACCTTTATGCAGAGACATGATTGCTCTGTTTCAAAGCTGCTACTTACCCCATGTATATATATATATATCGCATGATGTGACTGGAACCTAAGGAAAGTATTGTGAATTCAAGATATAAAAATATGTGCTTATACAGGGAAAGTACAGTAATAAAAAAACAACAGAACTATCAGAAAGTGTTGATAACTCTACTGATAATTTTAATGCACAGAAAGGATTGCTTCCTCTTCCGCTATGTATATGTTTCATATGATGTGACTTGACCCTAAGTCTACAAATATAGTACCTTTTCAATTTTTACTTCCTGACTGTTACTGAAGAAAACTATGTGGCCTAGATATGTCAGTAAACGGAAAAAAGGGAGAGCCAGACATGTGATGTCATCAGTGATGTCATCAATGACATTTGTGATGTCATCTTTGATGTCCTGGGTGTTAATTTTAACAGTGCACGGTGGCGCGAATTATGGTTGTTTATCTTTCCATAACTGCCGAATTTCAGGGGTTTTTTGGTTTTACTTTGAACCATAACGTCCCTTTAACAAAGTTTTTTTACTGAATTTCATAGGTATTTAGTAGCGCAACTTAACCATAACATCCCTTTAACAAAGTTTTTTTACTGAATTTCATAGGTTTTTAGTAGCGCAACTTAACCACAACGTCCCTTTAACAAAGTTTTTTTACTGTGCTCATAGGTTTTTAGTAGCGCAACTTAACCATAACGTTCCTTTAACACAGTTTTTTTACTGAATTTCATAGGTTTTCATAAGTGCAACTTAACCATAAAGTCACTTTAACACATTTGTTTTACTGAATTTCATAGTTTTTTATTAGTGCAACGTAACCATAACATCCTTTTCAATGGAGGAAGACCACTAGCATCCTAGGTTCTCAAAGTGGGAACCCGGGGTGGAAAAAAAAAGATTTTTCTTCCCAAACCAGGACAATGCAGGCAGGCATCCCGGTGTAGGAAGGAAAATCTTTTACCAAGATGGACATCAGGGAAAGGGAAGGCAGGGTGTATAAAGAGAACACAACAGGGAATCGGCAGGGGGTCGGGAAGACCAGGAGAGAGACACGGGGCATGAGTGGGGGGTAACACGAGGGAGACACGGGGCATGAGCACGGGGTGGAAAGAAGGGAGGCACGGGGCATGAGCGGGAAAGAAGGGAGACACAGGGCATGAACAGGGGGTGGGGGTGAACAGGGGAGACACGGGCCATGAGCAGGGGGAAAAGGAGGGAGACAGACACGGATCATGAGCGGGGTGAACAGGAGAGACACGGGGCATGAGCGGGGGTAGGTCCCCCACCCCCGCTGATGCCCCGTGTCTGCCCTGTTCCAACAGTGCAGACACGGGGCATGAACGGGGGGTGGAGGGGGAAAGAAGGGAGACACGGGGCATGAATGGGGAGTGGGGGGAAAGGAACTAAGGGCATGAGCGGGAGGTAGGGGGGGAAGAAGGGAGACACGGGGCATGAGTGGGGGGTGGGGGGAACAAGAGGTCAACAAGGGGCATCATAGGAGGGGGTGACAAGAGGAAGACACGGGGCATGAGCAGGCGGTGGGAGGGAACAGGAGGAAGACACGGGGCATGAGCGGGGGGTGGGGGTACAGGAGACAGACACGGGGCATGACCAGGGGGTGGGGGGCAACAGGAGAGAGACACAGGGCATGAGCGGGGGGTGGGGAGAACAGGAGACAGACACGGGGCATGAGCGGGGGGTGGGGGGGAACAGGAGACAGACACGGGGCATGAGCGAGGGGTGGGGGGTACAGGAGACAGACACGGGGCATGAGGGGGGGAACAAGAGACAGACACAGGGCATGAGCGGGGGGTGGGGGGGTACAGGAGACAGACACGGGCATGAGCAGGGGGTGGGGGGCAACAGGAGAGAGACACGGGGCACGTAGCAGGACATTTTGGGGTGGCCGTTTCGGCACGGGACGATTTGGCGCGGCCGGTTCGGCGCAGGAGCCAGTTCGGCACAGCACGGCACGGCAGTCCGCGCCGAACTGGCCGCACATAAATGTCCTGCGAGTTCTTCATGCAGGCACCACAGCCACGCAGAGTACACAGCCGGGCACACGATGTGGGGGCTGTGCTGCTCGGAGCAGTCTGCTCCGAGCAGCACAGCCCCCACCCTCGTGAGCCCGGCAGATCAATTCTGCTCTGTACGCCGCACCCCAGTGCACATCGCCTGCTGTTTAGGGAAACGTTCAGTGCAGTGCACTGAAAGTGCGAGTTTAAACTTCATCCCACACTATTTTAAAATGATACTGCTCTAGAACAGTTTCATTTTAAAATAGTGTGGGGTGAAGTTGAAACTCGCATTTTCAGTGAACATTTCCCTAAACAGCAGGTGATGTGCACTGGTGTGCGGCGCGCCAAAACATCCCGTCACCGAACCGGCGATGCCAAAACGGGGTGTACCGATGGGGCATGAGCGGGTGGGGGGAACTGGAGACAGACACGGGGCATGAGCGGGTGGGGGGAAACAGGAGACAGACACGGGTCATGAGCGGGTGGGGGAAACAGGAAACAGACACGGGGCATGAGCGGGGGGGTGGGTGTATGGGAGGGATAGAGACACGGGGCATAAGCGGAGGGTGGGCGGCGGGAGGGATAGAGACACGAGGCATGAGTGGGGGGTGGGTGGTGGGAGGGATAGAGACATGGGGCATAAGCGGGGGATGGGCGGCGGGAGGGATAGACAGACGGGGCATGAGCGGGGGGTGGGCGGTGGGAGGGATAGACAGACAGGGCATGAGCGGGGGGTGGGTGGCGCAGGAGGGATTGACACACGGGGCATGAGCGGGGGGCGGCGGGAGGGATAGACACACGGGGCATGAGAAGGGGCTGGGGGAGGGAGAGACACACGGGGCATGAGCGGGGTTGGGGGGAGGGAGAGAGACACACGGGGCATGAGCGGAGGGTGGGCGGGAGGTGAGAGACACACGGGGCATGAGCGGGGGGTGGGCGGAAGGGGAGAGCACACGGGGCATGAGCGGGGGTGGGCGGGAGGGGGAGAGGCACACGGGGCATGAGCGGGGGTGGGGGGGGGAGAGAGACACACGGGGCATGAGCGGGGGGTGGGCAGGAGGGGGAGAGACACACGGGGCATGAGCGGGGGTGGCGGGAGGGAGAGAGACACACGGGGCATGAGCGGGGGGTAGGGGGGAGGGAGAGAGACACACGGGGCATGAGCAGGGGGTGGGGGGAGAGAGCGGGACACACAGGGCATGAGCAGGGGGTGGGCTTGGAGTTGAGAGACCACACGGGGCATGAGTGGGGGGTGGGGGGAAGGGAGAGAGACACACGGGGCATGAGCGGGGGGTGGGCAGCAGGGGGAGGGACACACGGGCATGAGCGGGGGTGGGGGAGGGAGAGAGACACACAGATCATGAGCAGGGGGTGGGGGGGAGGGAGAGAGACACAAGGGGCATGAGCGGGGGGTGGGGGAGGGAGAGAGACACACAGGGCATGAGCCGGGGGTGGGGGGGAGAGACACACGGGGCGTGAGCAGGGGGTGGGCGGCGGGAGGGATAGACACACGGGGCATGAGCAGGGGGGTCGGGGGTGGGGGGAGGGGAGAGACACACGGGGCATGAGCGGGGGTGGGTGGGAGGTGTGAGACACACGGGGCATGAGCGGGGGTTGGGCAGCGGGAGGGATAGAGACACGGGGCATGAGCGGGGGTGGTCAGCGGGAGGGATAGAGACATGGGGCGTCGGCGGCGGGAGGGATAGAGACACGTGGCGTGGGCGGCGGTCGGGATAGACACACGGGGCATGAGCGGGGGTGGGCGGCAGGAGGGATAGACACACGGGGCATGAGCGGGGGGTGGCGGCGGGAGGGATAGTCACACGGGGCATGAGCAGGGGGTGGGGGGAGGGAGAGACACACGGGGCATGAGCGGGGGGTGGGCGGGAGGGGGAGAGACACACAGGGCATGAGTGGGGGGTGAGGGAGAGAGACACACGGGGCATGAGCGGGGGGTGGGGGAGGGAGAGAGAAACGGGGACATGAGAGGTGGATGGGCGGGAGGGAGGGATAGACACACGGGGCATGAGCGGGAGGGAGAGAGACACACGGGGCATGAGCGGGGGGTGGGCGGGAGGGGGAGAGACACACGGGGCTTGAGCGGGGGGTGAGTGGGAGGGGGAGAGACACACGTGGCATGAGCGCGGTGGGGGGAGGGAGAGAGACACACGGGGCATGAGCAGGTGGTGGGCGGGAGGGGGAGAGACCCACGTGGCATGAGCGGGGGGTGGGCGGGAAAGGGAGAGACACACAGGGCATGAGCCGGGGGTGGGTGGGAGGGGGAGAGACACACGGGGCATGAGCGGGGGGGTGGGCGGGAGTGGGAGAGACACACAGGGCATGAGTGGGGGTGGGGGGGAGGGAGAGAGATACACGGGGCATGAGCGGGGGTGGGGAAGGGAGAGAGACACACGGGGCATGAGCGGGGGGTGGGGGAGGGGAGAGACACACGGGGCATTGGTGGGGGGTGGGCGGGAGGGGAGAGACACACGGGCGTGAGCGGGGGTTGGGCGGGAGGGGGAGAGACACACAGGGTATGAGCGGGGGTGGGGGGGAGTTAAAGAGACAAACGGGCATGAGCGGGGTGGGGGGAGGGAGAGAGACACACGGGGCATGAGCGGGGGAGGGAGAGAGACACACGGGGCATGAGTGGGGGGTGGGGGGAGGGGAGAGAGACACACGGGGCATGAGCGGGGGGTGGGCGGGGAGGGTAGAGACACACGGGGCTAGAGCGGGGGGTGGGGGGAGGGGGAGAGACACATGGGGCATTAGCGGGGGGTGGGCGGGAGGGGGAGAGACACGGGGCATGAGCGGGGGGTAGGGGGGAGAGAAAGAGACACACGGGGCATGAGCAGGGGGTGGGGGAGGGAGAGAGACACACGGGGCATGAGCGGGAGGTGGGCGGTGTGGAGGGCTAGACACACGGGGCATGAGCAGGGGGTCGGGGGTGGGGGGAGGGGTGAGACACACGGGGCATGAGCGGGGGTTGGGCGGCGGGAGGGATAGAGACATGGGGCATGAGCGGGGGGTGGGCAGCGGGAGGGATAGAGACATGGGGCGTGGGCGGCGGGAAGGATAGAGACACGGGCATGAGCGGGGGGAGGGATAGAGATACAGGGCATGAGCGGGGGGAGGGATAGAGACACGGGGCATGAGCGGGGGTGGGTGGCGGTCGGGATAGACACACGGGGCATGAGCGGGGAGTGGGCGGCTGTCGGGATAGACACACAGGGCATGAGCGGGGGGTGGGCGGTGGGAGGGATGGACACACGGGGCATGAGCGGGTGGTGGGCGGCGAGAGGGATAGACACACGGGCATGAGCGGGGGGTTGGGCGGCGGGAGGGATAGACACACGGGGCATGAGCAGGGGGTTGGGGGGAGGGAGAGACACACGGGGCATGAGCGGTGGGTTGGGGGAGGGAGAGACACACAGGGCATGATCGGGGGGTGGGCGGGAGATTGAGAGACACACGGGGCATGAGCGGGGGTGGGGGGAGGGAGAGAGATACACGGGGCATGAGCGGGGGGGCGGCGGGAGGGATAGACACACGGGGCATGAGAAGGGGCTGGGGGGAGGGAGAGACACACGCGGCATGAGCGGGGTTGGGGGGAGGGAGAGAGACACACGGGGCATGAGCGGAGGGTGGGCGGGAGGTGAGAGACACACGGGGCATGAGCGGGGGGTGGGCGGAGGGGGAGAGCACACGGGGCATGAGCGGGGGGTGGGCGGGAGGGGGAGAGGCACACGGGGCATGAGCGGGGTGGGGGGAGGGAGAGAGACACACGGGGCATGAGCGGGGGGTGGGCAGGAGGGGGAGAGACACATGGGGCATGAGCGGGGGTGGCGGGAGGGAGAGAGACACACGGGGCATGAGCGGGGGGTAGGGGGGAGGGAGAGAGACACACGGGGCATGAGCAGGGGGTGGGGGGAGGGAGCGAGACACACGGGGCATGAGCAGGGGGTGGGCTTGGAGTTGAGAGACCACACGGGGCATGAGTGGGTGGTGGGGGGAAGGGAGAGAGACACACGGGGCATGAGCGGGGGGTAGGCAGCAGGGGGAGAGACACACGGGCATGAGCGGGGGTGGGGGAGGGAGAGAGACACACAGAGCATGAGCGGGGGGTGGGGGGGAGGGAGAGAGACACAAGGGGCATGAGCGGGGGGTGGGGGAGGGAGAGAGACACACAGGGCATGAGCCGGGAGTGGGGGGGAGAGACACACGGGGCGTGAGCAGGGGGTGGGCGGCGGGAGGGATAGACACACGGGGCATGAGCAGGGGTCGGGGGTGGGGGGAGGGGAGAGACACACGGGGCATGAGCGGGGGTTGGTGGGAGGTGTGAGACACACGGGGCATGAGCGGGGGGTTGGGCAGCGGGAGGGATAGAGACACGGGGCATGAGCGGGGGGTGGCGGCGGGAGGGATAGTCACACGGGGCATGAGCAGGGGGTGGGGGGAGGGAGAGACACACGGGGCATGAGCGGGGGGTGGGCGGGAGGGGGAGAGACACACAGGGCATGAGCGGGGGTGAGGGAGAGAGACACACGGGGCATGAGCGGGGGGTGGGGGAGGGAGAGAGACACACGGGACATGAGAGGTGGATGGGCGGGAGGGAGGGATAGACACACGGGGCATGAGCGGGAGGGAGAGAGACACACGGGGCATGAGCGGGGGGTGGGCGGGAGGGGGAGAGACACACGGGGCTTGAGCGGGGGGTGGGTGGGAGGGGGAGAGACACACGTGGCATGAGCGGGGTGGGGGGGAGGGAGAGAGACACACGGGGCATGAGCAGGGGGTGGGCGGGAGGGGGAGAGACACACGTGGCATGAGCGGGGGGTGGGCGGGAAAGGGAGAGACACACAGGGCATGAGCCGGGGGGGTGGGTGGGAGCGGGAGAGACACACAGGGCATGAGCGTGGGGGTGGGCGGGAGGGGGAGAGACACACGGGGCATGAGTGGGGGTGGGGGGAGGGGAGAGAGATACACGGGGCATGAGCGGGGGTGGGGAAGGGAGAGAGACACACGGGGCATGAGCGGGGGGTGGGGGGAGGGGAGAGACACACGGGGCATTGGTGGGGGGTGGGCGGGAGGGGAGAGACACACGGGCGTGAGCGGGGGTGGGCGGAGGGGGAGAGACACACAGGGTATGAGCGGGGGTGGGGGGGGGTTAAAGAGACACACGGGCATGAGCGGGGTGGGGGGAGGGAGAGAGACACACGGGGCATGAGCGGGGGAGGGAGAGAGACACACGGGGCATGAGCGGGGGTGGGGGGGAGGAGAGAGACACACGGGGCATGAGCGGGGGGTGGGCGGGAGGGTAGAGACACACGGGGCTAGAGCGGGGGGTGGGGGGGAGGGGAGAGACACATGGGGCATTAGCGGGGGGTGGGCGGATGGGGGAGAGACACGGGGCATGAGCGGGGGGTAGGAGGGAGAGAAAGAGACACACGGGGCATGAGCAGGGGGTGGGGGAGGGAGAGAGACACACAGGGCATGAGCGGGAGGTGGGCGGTGTGGAGGGCTAGACACACGGGGCATGAGCAGGGGGTCGGGGGTGGGGGGAGGGGTGAGACACACGGGGCATGAGCGGGGGTTGGGCGGCGGGGAGGGATAGAGACATGGGGCATGAGCGGGGGGTGGGCAGCGGGAGGGATAGAGACATGGGGCGTGGGCGGCGGGAAGGATAGAGACACGGGGCATGAGCGGGGGGAGGGATAGAGATACAGGGCATGTGCGGGGGAGGGATAGAGACACGGGGCATGAGCGGGGGTGGGTGGCGGTCGGGATAGACACACGGGGCATGAGCGGGGGGCGGGTGGCTGTCGGGATAGACACACAGGGCATGAGCGGGGGGTGGGCGGTGGGAGGGATGGACACACGGGGCATGAGCGGGTGGTGGGCGGCGAGAGGGATAGACACACGGGGCATGAGCGGGGGGTTGGGCGGCGGGAGGGATAGACACACGGGGCATGAGCAGGGGGTTGGGGGGAGGGAGAGACACACGGGGCATGAGCGGGGGGTTGGGGGGAGGGAGAGACACACGGGGCATGATCGGGGGGTGGGCGGGAGGGTGAGAGACACACGGGGCATGAGCGGGGGTGGGGGGGAGGGAGAGAGATACACGGGGCATGAGCGGGGGGGTGGGGGAGGGAGAGAGACACACGGGGCATGAGCGGGGGGTGGGCGGGAGGGAGGGATAGATACACGGGGCATGAGCGGGAGGGAGAGAGACACACGGGGCATGAGCGGGGGGTGGGCGGGAGGGGGAGAGACACACGGGGGCAGGAGCGGGGGTTGGCAGGAGGGGGAGAGACACACGGGACATGAGCGGGGTGGGGGGAGGGAGAGAGACACACGGGGCATGAGCGGGGGGTGGGTGGGAGGGGGAGAGACACACAGGGCATGAGCGGAGGGTGGGGGGAGGGAGAGAGAGACGCACGGGGGCATGAGCAGGGGTGGGCGGGAGGGGGAGAGACACACGGGGCATGAGCGGGGGGTGGGTGGGAGGGGGAGAGACACACGGGGCATGAGCGGGGGGTGGGCGGGAGGGGAGAGACACACGGGGCATGAGTGGGTGTGGGGGGGAGGGAGAGAGACACACGGGGCATGAGCGGGGGGTGGGGGGAGGGAGAGAGAGACACACGGGGCATGAGCGGCGGGTGGGGGGAGGGGAGAGACACAAAGGGCATGAGCGGGGGTGGGCGGGAGGGGGAGAGACACACGGGGCATGAGCGGGGGGTGGGCGGGAGGGGTAGAGACACACGGGGCATGAGTGGGGGTGGGGAGGAGGGAGAGAGACACACGGGGCATGAGTGGCAGGTGGGGGGAGGGGAGAGACACACAGGGCATTGGTGTGGGGTGGGCGGGAGGGGAGAGAGACACGGGGCATGAGCGGGGGGTGGGCGGGAGGGGGAGAGACACAAGGGGTATGAGTGGGGGTGGGGGGGAGGGAGAGAGACACACGGGGCATGAGCGGGGGTGGGGGTGAGGGAGAGAGACACACGGGGGCATGAGCCGGGGGTGCAGGGGAGGGAGAGAGACACATGGGGCATGAGCGGGGGGGTGGGGGGAGGGAGAGAGACACACGGGGCATGAGCGGGGGGTGGGCGGGAGGGTAGAGAAACACGGGGCGTGAGTGGGGGGTGGAGGGGACGGGGAGAGACACACGGGGCATTAGCGGGGGTGGGCGGGAGGGGGAGAGACACGGGCATGAGCGGGGGGTGGGGGGAGGGAGCGAGACACACGGGGCATGAGCGGGGGGTGGAGGGAGAGAGACAAACGGGGCATGAGCGGGGGTAGGGGGAGGGAGAGAGACACACAGGGCGAGAGCAGGGGGTGGGGAGGAGGGGGAGAGACACACGTGGCATGACCGGGGGTGGGGGGGAGGGAGAGAGACAAACGGGGCATGAGCGGGGGTGGGGGGGAGGGAGAGAGACACACTGGGAATGAACAGGGGGTGGGGGGGCGGGGAGAGACACACGGCGCACGAGTGGGGGTTCGGCGGGAGGAGGAGAGACACACGGGGCATGATCAGGGGTGGTGGGAGGGAGAGAGACACATGGGGCATGAGCGGATGGTGGGGGGGCTTTAGAGACACACGGGGCATGAGTGGGGGTGGCCGGGACACACGGGGCATGAGCGGGGGGTGGGGGGGAGGGAGAGAGACACACGGGGCATGAGTGGGAGGTGGGGGGAGGGAGAGAGACACACGGGGCATGAGCGGGGGTGGGCGGGAGGGAGGGAGGGAGGGATAGACACACAGTACATGAGCGGGAGGGAGAGAGACACACGGGGCATGAGCGGGGGGAGGGCGGGAGGGGGGAGAGACACACGGGGCATGAGTGGGGGGTGGGCGGGAGGGGGAGAGACACACGGGGCATGAGCGCGGTGGGGGGGGAGAGACACACGGGGCATGAGCAGGGGGTGGGCGGGAGGTCGAGAGACACACGGGGCATGAAAGGGGGGTGGGCGGGAGGGGGAGAGACACACGGGGCATGAGCGGGGGCGGGAGGGAGGGATAGATACACGGGGCATGAGCGGGAGGGAGAGAGACACACGGGGCATGAGCGGGGGGTGGGGCGGGAGGGGGAGAGACACACGGGGCAGGAGCGGGGGTTGGCAGGAGGGGGAGAGACACACGGGACATGAGCGGGGTGGGGGGAGGGAGAGAGACACACGGGGCATGAGCAGGGGTTGGCGGGAGGGGGAGAGACACACGGGCATGAGCGGGGGGTGGGGTGGGAGGGGGAGAGACACACAGGGCATGAGCGGAGGGTGGGGGAGGGAGAGAGACACACGGGGCATGAGCAGGGGTGGGCGGGAGGGGGAGAGACACACGGGGCATGAGCGGGGGGTGGGTGGTAGGGGGAGAGACACACAGGGCATGAGCGGGGGGTGGGCGGGAGGGGGAGAGACACACGGGGCATGAGCGGGGGGTGGGCGGGAGGGGGAGAGACACACGGGGCATGAGTGGGTGTGGGGGGGAGGGAGAGAGACACACGGGGCATGAGCGGGGGGTGGGGGGAGGGAGAGAGAGACACACGGGGCATGAGCGGCGGGTGGGGGGAGGGGAGAGACACACAGGGCATGAGCGGGGGTGGGCGGGAGGGGGAGAGACACACGGGGCATGAGCGGGGGGTGGGCGGGAGGGGTAGAGACACACGGGGCATGAGTGGGGGTGGGGAGGAGGGAGAGAGACACACGGGGCATGAGTGGCGGGTGGGGGGAGGGGAGAGACACACAGGGCATTGGTGGGGGTGGGCGGGAGGGGAGAGACACACGGGGCATGAGCGGGGGGTGGGCGGGAGGGGGAGAGACACACGGGGTATGAGTGGGGGTGGGGGGGAGGGAGAGCGACACACGGGGCATGAGCGGGGGTGGGGGTGAGGTAGAGAGACACACGGGGGCATGAGCCGGGGGTGCAGGAGAGGGAGAGAGACACATGGGGCATGAGCGGGGGGTGGGGGGGGGGAGAGAGACACACGGGCATGAGCGGGGGGTGGGCGGGAGGGTAGAGACACACGGGGCATGAGCGGGGGGTGGCGGGGAGGGGGAGAGACACGGGCATGAGCGGGGGGGTGGGGGGAGGGAGAGAGACACACGGGGCATGAGCAGGGGGTGGGGGGGAGGGAGAGAGACAAACGGGGCATGAGCGGGGGTGGGGGGAGGGAGAGAGACACACGGGGCGAGAGCAGGAGGTGGTGGAGGAGGGGGAGAGACACACGTGGCATGACCGGGGGTGGGGGGGAGGGGAGAGAGACAAACGGCTCATGAGCGGGGGTGAGGGGGAGGGAGAGAGACACACTGGGAATGAGCAGGGGGTGGGGGGGCGGGGGAGAGACACACAGCGCACGAGTGGGGGGTTCGGCGGAGGAGGAGAGACACACGGGCATGATCAGGGGTGGGGGGAGGGAGAGAGACACATGGGGCATGAGCGGATGGTGGGGGGGCTTTAGAGACACACGGGGCATGAGCGGGGGTGGCCGGGACACACGGGGCATGGGCGGGGGGTGGGGGGAGGGAGAGAGACACACGGGGCATGAGTGGGAGGTGGGGTGGGGAGGAGAGAGACACACGGGGCATGAGCGGGGGTGGGCGGGAGGGAGGGAGGGAGGGATAGACACACAGTACATGAGCGGGAGGGAGAGAGACACACGGGGCATGAGCGGGGGGAGGGCGGGAGGGGGAGAGACACACGGGGCATGAGTGGGGGGTGGGCGGGAGGGGGAGAGACACACGGGGCATGAGCGCGGTGGGGGGAGAGACACACGGGGCATGAGCAGGGGGGTGGGCGGGAGGTTGAGAGACACACGGGGCATGAAAGGGGGGTGGGCGGGAGGGGGAGAGACACACGGGGCATGAGCGGGGGCGGGAGGGAGGGATAGATACACGGGGCATGAGCGGGAGGGAGAGAGACACACGGGGCATGAGCGGGGGGTGGGCGGGAGGGGGAGAGACACACGGGGCAGGAGCGGGGGTTGGCAGGAGGGGGAGAGACACACGGGACATGAGCGGGGTGGGGGAGGGAGAGAGACACACGGGGCATGAGCAGGGGTTGGCGGGAGGGGGAGAGACACACGGGGGCATGAGCGGGGGGTGGGTGGGAGGGGGAGAGACACACAGGGCATGAGCGGAGGGTGGGGGGAGGGAGAGAGACACACGGGGCATGAGCAGGGGTGGGCGGAGGGGGAGAGACACACGGGGCATGAGCGGGGGGTGGGTGGTAGGGGGAGAGACACACAGGGCATGAGCGGGGGGTGGGCGGGAGGGGGAGAGACACACGGGGCATGAGCGGGGGGTGGGCGGGAGGGGGAGAGACACACGGGGCATGAGTGGGTGTGGGGGGGAGGGAGAGAGACACACGGGGCATGAGCGGGGGGTGGGGGGAGGGAGAGAGAGACACACGGGGCATGAGCGGCGGGTGGGGGGAGGGGAGAGACACACAGGGCATGAGCGGGGGTGGGCGGGAGGGGGAGAGACACACGGGGCATGAGCGGGGGGTGGGCGGGAGGGGTAGAGACACACGGGGCATGAGTGGGGGTGGGGAGGAGGGAGAGAGACACACGGGCATGAGTGGCGGGGGTGGGGGGGAGGGGAGAGACACACAGGGCATTGGTGGGGGGTGGGCGGGAGGGGAGAGACACACGGGGCATGAGCGGGGGGTGGGCGGGAGGGGGAGAGACACACGGGGTATGAGTGGGGGTGGGGGGGAGGGAGAGCGACACACGGGGCATGAGCGGGGGTGGGGGTGAGGTAGAGAGACACACGGGGGCATGAGCCGGGGGTGCAGGAGAGGGAGAGAGACACATGGGGCATGAGCGGGGGGTGGGGGGAGGGAGAGAGACACACGGGGCATGAGCGGGGGGTGGGCGGGAGGGTAGAGACACACGGGGCATGAGCGGGGGGTGGCGGGGAGGGGGAGAGACACGGGCATGAGCGGGGGGTGGGGGGAGGGAGAGAGACACACGGGGCATGAGCAGGGGGTGGGGGGGAGGGAGAGAGACAAACGGGGCATGACCGGGGGTGGGGGGAGGGAGAGAGACACACGGGGCGAGAGCAGGAGGTGGTGGAGGAGGGGGAGAGACACACGTGGCATGACCGGGGGTGGGGGGGAGGGAGAGAGACAAACGGCTCATGAGCGGGGGTGAGGGGGAGGGAGAGAGACACACTGGGAATGAGCAGGGGGTGGGGGGGCGGGGGAGAGACACACAGCGCACGAGTGGGGGGTTCGGCGGGAGGAGGAGAGACACACGGGGCATGATCAGGGGTGGGGGGAGGGAGAGAGACACATGGGGCATGAGCGGATGGTGGGGGGGGCTTTAGAGACACACGGGGCATGAGCGGGGGTGGCCGGGACACACGGGGCATGGGCGGGGGGTGGGGGGGAGGGAGAGAGACACACGGGGCATGAGTGGGAGGTGGGGGGAGGGAGAGAGACACACGGGGCATGAGCGGGGGTGGGCGGGAGGGAGGGAGGGATAGACACACGGTACATGAGCGGGAGGGAGAGAGACACACGGGGCATGAGCGGGGGGAGGGCGGGAGGGGGAGAGACACACGGGGCATGAGCGGGGGGTGGGCGGGAGGGGGGAGAGACACACGGGACGTGAGCGCGGTGGGGGGGAGAGACACACGGGGCATGAGCAGGGGGTGGACGGGAGGTCGAGAGACACACGGGGCATGAAAGGGGGGTGGGCGGGAGGGGGAGAGACAAACGGGGCATGAGCGGGGGTGGGGGGGAGGGGGAGAGACACACGGGGGCATGAGCGGGGGGTGCGGGGGAGGGAGAGAGACACACGGGGCATGAGCGGGGGGTGGGGGGAGGCAGAGAGACACACGGGGCGTGAGCGGGGTGTGGGCGGGAGGGTAGAGACACACGGGGCATGAGCAGGGGGTGGGAGGGAGGGGGAGAGACACACGGGGCATTAGCGGGGGTGGGCGGGAAGGGGAGAGACACGGGGCATGAGCGGGGGGTGGGGGGGAGGGCGAGAGACACACGGGGCATGAGCAGGTGGGTGGGGGGAGGGAGAGAGACAAACGGGGCATGAGCGGGGTGTGGGGGGAGGGAGAGAGACACACGGGGCATGAGCAGGGGGTGAGGGGGAGGGGGAGAGACACACGGGGCAGGAGCGGGGTGGGCGGGAGGTGGAGAGACACACGGGGCATGAGCGGGGTGGGGGGGAGAGACACAGGGGGCATGAGCAGGGGGTGGGCGGGAGGGAGAGAGACACACGGGGCATGAAAGGGGGGTGGGCGGGAGGGGGAGAGACACACGGGGCGTGAGCGGGGGTGCGGGGAGGGAGAGAGACACACGGGGGCATGAGCGGGGGGTGGGGGGAGGCAGAGAGACACACGGGGCATGAGCGGGGGGTGCGCGGGAGGGTAGAGACACACGGGGCATGAGCAGGGGGTGGGAGGGAAGGGGAGAGACACACGGGCGTTAGTGGGGGTGGGCGGGAGAGGGAGAGACACGGGGCATGAGCGGGGGGTGGGGGGGAGGGAGAGAGACACACGTGGCATGACCGGGGGTGGGGGGAGGGAGAGAGACAAACGGGGCATGAGCGGGGTGTGGGGGGAGGGAGAGAGACACACGGGGCGTGAGCAGGGGGTGGGGGGAGACACACGGGGCATGAGCGGGGGTGGGCGCGAGGGGGAGAGGCACACAGCGCATGAGCGGGGGTGGGGGGGGAGGGAGAGAGACACACGGGGCATGAGCAGGGGGTGGGGGAGGGGAAGAGACACACGGGGCATGAGCAGGGGTGGGGGGGAGAGAGACACATGGGGCATGAGCGGGGGGGTGGTGTGAGGGAGAGACACACGGGGCATGAGCGGGGGGTGGGCGGGAGGGGGAGAGACACACGGGGCATGAGCGGGGGTGGGGGGAGGGAGAGAGACACACAGGGCATGAGCGGGGGGTGGGCGGGAGGGAGGGAGGGAGGGTGGGATAGACACACGGGATATGAGCGGGAGGGAGAGAGACACACGGGGCATGAGCGGTGGGTGGGTGGGAGGGGGAGAGACACACGGGGCCTGAGCGGGGGGTGGGCGGGAGGGGGAGAGTCACACGGGGCATGAGCGGGGTGGGGGGGAGAGAGACACGGGGCATGAGCAGGGGGTGGGCGGGAGGGAGAGAGACACAAGGGGCATGAAAGGGGGGTGGGCGGGAGGGGGAGAGACATCCGGGGCGTGAGCGGGGGTGGGGGGGAGAGAGACACACGGGGCATGAGCGGGGGGTGGTGGGGAGGGGGAGAGACACATTGGGGCATGAGCGGGGGGTGGGCGGGTGGGGGAGAGACACACGGGGCATAAGCAGGGGTGGGGGGGAGGGAGAGAGACACATGGGGCATGAGCAGGGGGTGGGGGGAGGGAGAGACACACAGGGCATGAGCGGGGGGTGGGCGGGAGGGGGAGAGACACACGGGGCATGAGCGGGCGTGGGGGAGGGAGAGAGACACACGGGGCATGAGCCGGGGTGGGGGGAGGGGAGAGAGACACACGGGGCATGAGCGGGGGATGGGCGGGAGGGAGGGAGGGAGGGATAGACACACGGGGCATGAGCGGGAGGGAGAGAGACACACGGGGCATGAGCGGGGGTTGGCGGGAGGGGGAGAGACACACGGGGCATGAGCAGGGGGTGGGAGGGAAGGGGAGGAGAGACACACGGGCGTTAGTGGGGGTGGGCGGGAGGCAGAGAGACACACGGGGCATGAGCGGGGGGGTGCGCGGGAGGGTAGAGACACACGGGGCATGAGCAGGGGGTGGGAGGGAAGGGGAGAGACACACGGGCGTTAGTGGGGGTGGGCGGGAGAGGGAGAGACACGGGGCATGAGCGGGGGGTGGGGGGGAGGGGAGAGAGACACACGTGGCATGACCGGGGGTGGGGGGAGGGAGAGAGACAAACGGGGGCATGAGCGGGGTGTGGGGGGGAGGGGAGAGAGACACACGGGGGCGTGAGCAGGGGGTGGGG